>NC_086452.1:190488993-191116493 GCF_028390025.1 Pseudophryne corroboree | reverse complement strand
CTGACAAGGTGAGCGGCGGCACTAAACACTCTTTCGGAGTACACACTTGTGGGAGGGCAACTTAGGTAGAATAAAGCCAGTTTGTGCAAGGGCCTCCAAATTGCCTCTTTTTCCTGCCAGTATAAGTATGGACTGTGTGACGTGCCTACTTGGATGCGGTCACTCATATAATCCTCCACCATTCTTTCAATGGTGAGAGAATCATATGCAGTGACAGTAGACGACATGTCCGTAATCGTTGTCAGGTCCTTCAGTCCGGACCAGATGTCAGCATCAGCAGTCGCTCCAGACTGCCCTGCATCACCGCCAGCGGGTGGGCTCGGAATTCTGAGCCTTTTCCTCGCACCCCCAGTTGCGGGAGAATGTGAAGGAGGAGATGTTGACAGGTCGCGTTCCGCTTGACTTGACAATTTTCTCACCAGCAGGTCTTTCAACCCCAGCAGACTTGTGTCTGCCGGAAAGAGAGATCCAAGGTAGGCTTTAAATCTAGGATCGAGCATGGTGGCCAAAATGTAGTGCTCTGATTTCAACAGATTGACCACCCGTGAATCCTTGTTAAGCGAATTAAGGGCTCCATCCACAAGTCCCACATGCCTAGCGGAATCGCTCCGTGTTAGCTCCTCCTTCAATGTCTCCAGCTTCTTCTGCAAAAGCCTGATGAGGGGAATGACCTGACTCAGGCTGGCAGTGTCTGAACTGACTTCACGTGTGGCAAGTTCAAAGGGCAGCAGAACCTTGCACAATGTTGAAATCATTCTCCACTGCGCTTGAGACAGGTGCATTCCACCTCCTATATCGTGCTCAATTGTATAGGCTTGAATGGCCTTTTGCTGCTCCTCCAACCTCTGAAGCATATAGAGGGTTGAATTCCACCTCGTTACCACTTCTTGCTTCAGATGATGGCAGGGCAGGTTCAGTAGTTTTTGGTGGTGCTCCAGTCTTCTGTACGTGGTGCCTGTACGCCGAAAGTGTCCCGCAATTCTTCTGGCCACCGACAGCATCTCTTGCACGCCCCTGTCGTTTTTTAAATAATTCTGCACCACCAAATTCAAGGTATGTGCAAAACATGGGACGTGCTGGAATTTGCCCATATTTAATGCACACACAATATTGCTGGCGTTGTCCAATGCCACAAATCCACAGGAGAGTCCAATTGGGGTAAGCCATTCCGCGATGATCTTCCTCAGTTGCCGTAAGAGGTTTTCAGCTGTGTGCGTATTCTGGAAAGCGGTGATACAAAGCGTAGCCTGCCTAGGAAAGAGTTGGCGTTTGCGAGATGCTGCTACTGGTGCCGCCGCTGCTGTTCTTGCGGCGGGAGTCCATACATCTACCCAGTGGGCTGTCACAGTCATATAGTCCTGACCCTGCCCTGCTCCACTTGTCCACATGTCCGTGGTTAAGTGGACATTGGGTACAGCTGCATTTTTTAGGACACTGGTGACTCTTTTTCTGAGGTCTGTGTACATTTTCGGTATCGCCTGCCTAGAGAAATGGAACCTAGATGGTATTTGGTACCGGGGACACAGTACCTCCAACAAGTCTCTAGTTGGCTCTGCAGTAATGATGGATACCGGAACCACGTTTCTCACCACCCAGGATGCCAAGGCCTCAGTTATCCGCTTTGCAGTAGGATGACTGCTGTGATATTTCATCTTCCTCGCAAAGGACTGTTGGACAGTCAATTGCTTGGTGGAAGTAGTAAAAGTGGTCTTACGACTTCCCCTCTGGGATGACCATCGACTCCCAGCAGCAACAACAGCAGCGCCAGCAGCAGTAGGCGTTACACGCAAGGATGCATCGGAGGAATCCCAGGCAGGAGAGGAATCATCAGAATTGCCAGTGACATGGCCTGCAGGACTATTGGCATTCCTGGGGAAGGAGGAAGAGGAAATTGACACTGAGGGAGTTGGTGGGATGGTTTGCGTGAGCTTGGTTACAAGAGGAAGGGATTTACTGGTCAGTGGACTGCTTCCGCTGTCACCCAAAGTTTTTGAACTTGTCACTGACTTATTATGAATGCGCTGCAGGTGACGTATAAGGGAGGATGTTCCGAGGTGGTTAACATCCTTACCCCTACTTATTACAGCTTGACAAAGAGAACACACGGCTTGACACCTGTTGTCCGCATTTCTGTTGAAATACCTCCACACCGAAGAGCTGATTTTTTGGGTATTTTCACCAGGCATGTCAACGGCCATATTCCTCCCACGGACAACAGGTGTCTCCCCGGGTGCCTGACTTAAACAAACCACCTCACCATCAGAATCCTCCTGGTCATTTTCCTCCCCAGCGCTAGCAACACCCATATCCTCCTCATCCTGGTGTACTTCAACACTGACATCTTCAATCTGACTATCAGGAACTGGACTGCGGGTGCTCCTTCCAGCACTTGCAGGGGGCGTGCAAATGGTGGAAGGCGCACGCTCTTCACGTCCAGTGTTGGGAAGGTCAGGCATCGCAACCGACACAATTGGACTCTCCTTGTGGATTTGGGATTTCGAAGAACGCACAGTTCTTTGCGGTGCTACTGCTTTTGCCAGCTTGAGTCTTTTCATTTTTCTAGCGAGAGGCTGAGTGCCTCCATCCTCATGTGAAGCTGAACCACTAGCCATGAACATAGGCCAGGGCCTCAGCCGTTCCTTGCCACTCCGTGTGGTAAATGGCATATTGGCAAGTTTACGCTTCTCCTCCGACAATTTTATTTTAGGTTTTGGAGTCCTTTTTTTACTGATATTTGGTGTTTTGGATTTGACATGCTCTGTACTATGACATTGGGCATCGGCCTTGGCAGACGACGTTGCTGGCATTTCATCGTCTCGGCCATGACTAGTGGCAGCAGCTTCAGCACGAGGTGGAAGTGGATCTTGATCTTTCCCTAATTTTGGAACCTCAACATTTTTGTTCTCCATATTTTAATAGGCAGAACTAAAAGGCACCTCAGGTAAACAATGGAGATGGATGGATACTAGTATACAATTATGGACGGACTGCCGAGTGCCGACACAGAGGTAGCTACAGCCGTGAACTACCGTACTGTACTGTGTCTGCTGCTAATATAGACTGGTTGATAAAGAGATGTAGTAGTATGTATGTATAAAGAAGAAAGAAAAAAAACCACGGGTAGGTGGTATACAATTATGGACGGACTGCCGAGTGCCGACACAGAGGTAGCTACAGCCGTGAACTACCGTACTGTACTGTGTCTGCTGCTAATATAGACTGGTTGATAAAGAGATGTAGTAGTATGTATGTATAAAGAAGAAAGAAAAAAAAACCACGGGTAGGTGGTATACAATTATGGACGGACTGCCGAGTGCCGACACAGAGGTAGCTACAGCCGTGAACTACCGTACTGTACTGTGTCTGCTGCTAATATAGACTGGTTGATAAAGAGATGTAGTAGTATGTATGTATAAAGAAGAAAGAAAAAAAAACCACGGGTAGGTGGTATACAATTATGGATGGACTGCCGAGTGCCGACACAGAGGTAGCTACAGCCATGGACTACCGTACTGTACTGTGTCTGCTGCTAATATAGACTGGTTGATAAAGAGATGTAGTAGTATGTATGTATAAAGAAGAAAGAAAAAAAAACCTCGGGTAGGTGGTATACAATTATGGACGGACTGCCGAGTGCCGACACAGAGGTAGCTACAGCCGTGGACTACCGTACTGTACTGTGTCTGCTGCTAATATAGACTGGTTGATAAAGAGATGTAGTAGTATGTATGTATAAAGAAGAAAGAAAAAAAACCTCGGGTAGGTGGTATACAATTATGGACGGACTGCTGAGTGCCGACACAGAGGTAGCTACAGCCGTGAACTACCGTACTGTACTGTGTCTGCTGCTAATATAGACTGGTTGATAAAGAGATGTAGTAGTATGTATGTATAAAGAAGAAAGAAAAAAAAACCACGGGTAGGTGGTATACAATTATGGACGGACTGACGAGTGCCGACACAGAGGTAGCTACAGCCGTGGACTACCGTACTGTACTGTGTCTGCTGCTAATATAGACTGGTTGATAAAGAGATGTAGTAGTATGTATGTATAAAGAAGAAAGAAAAAAAAACCTCGGGTAGGTGGTATACAATTATGGACGGACTGACGAGTGCCGACACAGAGGTAGCTACAGCCGTGAACTGCCGTACTGTACTGTGTCTGCTGCTAATATAGACTGGTTGATAAAGAGATGTAGTAGTATGTATGTATAAAGAAGAAAGAAAAAAAAACCACGGGTAGGTGGTATACAATTATGGACGGACTGCCGAGTGCCGACACAGAGGTAGCTACAGCCGTGGACTACCGTACTGTACTGTGTCTGCTGCTAATATAGACTGGTTGATAAAGAGATGTAGTAGTATGTATGTATAAAGAAGAAAGAAAAAAAAAACACGGGTAGGTGGTATACAATTATGGATGGACTGCCGAGTGCCGACACAGAGGTAGCTACAGCCGTGAACTACCGTACTGTGTCTGCTGCGACTGGATGATAAATAATGATATAAAAAATATATATATCACTACTGCAGCCGGACAGGTATATATTATATAATGACGGACCTGCTGGACACTGTCTGTCAGCAGAATGAGTTTTTTATAGAATAAAAAAAAAAACACCACACAAGTGAAGTCACACGACGAGTGTTTAACTTTTTCAGGCAATCACAATATAGTATACTACTAACTATACTGGTGGTCAGTGTGGTCAGGTCACTGGTCAGTCAAACTGGCAGTGGCACTCCTGCAGCAAAAGTGTGCACTGTTTAATTTTAATATAATATGTACTCCTGGCTCCTGCTATAACCTATAACTGGCACTGCAGTGCTCCCCAGTCTCCCCCACAATTAGCTGTGTGAGCTGAGCACAGTCAGATATATATACATAGATGATGCAGCACACTGGGCTGAGCAGTGCACACAGATATGGTATGTGACTGAGTCACTGTGTGTATCGTTTTTTTCAGGCAGAGAACGGATATATTAAATAAAACTGCACTGTCTGGTGGTCACTGTGGTCAGTCACTAGTAAACTCTGCACTCTCTACACTTCTACAGTACTCCTAAGCTCCAGTAAATCAGGTCAATCTCTCTCTCTCTCTCTCTCTTCTAATCTAAATGGAGAGGACGCCAGCCACGTCCTCTCCCTATCAATCTCAATGCACGTGTGAAAATGGCGGCGACGCGCGGCTCCTTATATAGAATCCGAGTCTCGCGAGAATCCGACAGCGTCATGATGACGTTCGGGCGCGCTCGGGTTAACTGAGCAAGGCGGGAGGATCCGAGTCTGCTCGGACCCGTGAAAAAAACCATGAAGTTCGGGCGGGTTCGGATTCAGAGAAACCGAACCCGCTCATCTCTAGCGAATTTCCCATTGGGCACATGAAGCATGTGAGGCATGTGCCTAGGGGCAGGACTTGTTTGGGGGCAGCACTTGGATGCTTGTGTTGGTACTGTCAACCTAAAAAGTACCAATAAGTGCATAATATTTCCACTGTACTGTACAATATGCCATCTTAAATGGAGTGTAAACAGGTAGGACATGCATATACTGGCCCTGTAAACTGTGCTACTTAGTAAATATGTATACATAATTAAAATGTAATAGTTAGTGGCTTTTTTTTATTATTCTATTAAATTGGCTATCATCAAATGAGGGCTTATAACCAATCAATAAAAATAATAAAATTAGGCAGATGGGGGCGGCCGTTACTGTTGTGCCTAGGGGTGGCATCACCCCTAAATGTGCCCCTGGGCAAATGTAAAATGTGCAAAGAGATTTAGATTTAGGTGGGTTATATTTTTCTGTGCAGGGTAAATACTGGCTGCTTTATTTTTACACTGCAATTTAGATTTCTGTTTGAACAAATCCCACCCAAATGTAAATCTCTCTGCACATGTTACATCTGCCCATTCGTGCACTTTTATGGTTTGCTGACAAACCCAAATAAGGCTCGTTGTCATTAATATCTCATTAGCAGTCCAAAAAAGATACATTTGCTGCATTTTTCATGGGGGGTAATTCTGAGTTGATCGCAGCAGGATTTTTTTTAGCAGTTGGGCAAAACCATGTGCACTGCAGGGGAGGCAGATTTAACATGTGCAGAGAGAGTTAGATTTGGGTGTGGTGTCTTCAATCTGCAATCTAAATTGCAGTGTAAAAATAAAGCAGCCAGTATTTACCCTGCACAGAAACAAAATAACCCACGCAAATCTAACTCTCTCTGCAAATGTTATATCTGCCCCCCCCCTGCAGTGCACATGGTTTTGCCCAACTGCTAAAAAATTTCCTGCTGCGATCAACTCGGAATGAGGGCCATGGCGCGCCAAACTGAGCTATTTGTTGCAATTTGAAGATAGTTGCACAGCTGCAGTACATGGGCCCTCATTCCGAGTTGATCGCACCAAGCAACTTTTTGCTGCTGGTGCAATTAACTAATCTCCGCCTATGAACAACTTTTCTATGTAACAACTGCACAGTTGTTACATAGAAAAGCCATTTAGTTAAAATCCAAACATAATTAATGACACAGGGCCTTTCTCCATTGCAGGAGTTAAATAAGCATTTAAGGAGTTTATTTCCTAAGCGTTAAGTTCTAAATCCCAGTGTTTCCAACCGTGTTTATGCCTGAAAGGTAAATGGGAAATGATTTTAGTAGCAAGTTGGGAAAATAATTGCCCTTTTAAATTTCTGGCATAAACATGATTGGAAGTGCCAGGTTTTAGAAGCCAACACTTAGGGGTCTATTTACTAAGTCTTGGCTGGAGATAAAGTGGATGGAGATAAAGTACCAGCCAATCAGCTCCTAACTATCATTTTTCAAACCCCGCCTGTGCAATGGCAAGTAGATGCTGATTGGCTGGTACTTTATCTCCATCAACTTTATCTCCATCCAAGGCTTAGTAAATAGACCCCTTAGACTCAGGGGTGCCACAATGTTTTTAGGTTGGAGGCGGCCAATATATAATTTTATTTTGGTGCCCCTAAATCGCTGGATGTCAGTCCCTCAGGTACCATACCACCTACCTGATGACAGAGATAGATATATACCGTGAGGGGGAAGAACATATGAAGTGGGAGATGAGAAGGAAGCAGGGCAGCCCACAGTAACTAGCCACACACTGTAGGGCAGGGGTGGCCAACCAGTCAGAGGCAAAGAGCCAGAAAAGATCCGTAGTAAAGGGCAAGAGCCACTATCATGGGGGCGTGGCAAGTTTTCACAAAGCCACACCCCATTTTTGTGTGCACACCTTTCGGTATGACATTTGTAGGAGTATGACCTTGTGTCATAACCCCGTTTTTAGTCATGTTGTACAGTGCCACACAGTGGCGTAAGTTTGTCCCAGTTGCCCGGAGGCAAGGAAAATATTGGTGACCCCCCCCATATATATATATATATATATATACACTGCTCAAAAAAATAAAGGGAACACTAAAATAACACATCCTAGATCTGAATGAATGAAATATTCTTATTAAATACTTTGTTCTTTACATAGTTGAATGTGCTGACAACAAAATCACACAATAATTATCAATGGAAATCAAATTTATTAACCCATGGAGGTCTGGATTTGGAGTCACCCTTAAAATTAAAGTGGAAAAACACACTACAGGCTGATCCAACTTTGATGTAATGTCCTTAAAACAAGTCAAAATGAGGCTCAGTAGTGTGTGTGGCCTCCACGTGCCTGTATGACCTCCCTACAACGCCTGGGCATGCTCCTCATGAGGTGGCGGATGGTCTCCTGAGGGATCTCCTCCCAGACCTGGACTAAAGCATCCGCCAACTCCTGGACAGTCTGTGGTGCAACGTAGCGTTGGTGGATGGAGCGAGACATGATGTCCCAGATGTGCTCAATTGGATTTAGGTCTGGGGAACGGGCGGGCCAGTCCATAGTATCAATGCCTTTGTCTTGCAGGAACTGCTGACACACTCCAGCCACATGAGGTCTAGCATTGTCTTGCATTAGGAGGAACCCAGGGCCAACCGCACCAGCATATGGTCTCACAAGGGGTCTGAGGATCTCATCTCGGTACCTAATGGCAGTCAGGCTACCTCTGGCGAGCACATGGAGGGCTGTGCGGCCCCCCAAAGAAATGCCACCCCACACCATAAACTGACCCACTGCCAAACCGGTCATGCTGGAGGATGTTGCAGGCAGCAGAACGTTCTCCTTGGTGTCTCCAGACTCTGTCACGTCTCACATATGCTCAGTGAGAACCTGCTTTCATCTGTGAAGAGCACAGGGCGCCAGTGGCGAATTTGCCAATCTTGGTGTTCTCTGGCAAATGCCAAACATCCTGCACGGTGTTGGGCTGTAAGCACAACCCCCACCTGTGGAAGTCGGGCCCTCATACCACCCTCATGGAGTCTGTTTCTGATCGTTTGAGTAGACACATGCACATTTGTGGCTTGCTGGAGGTCATTTTGCAGGGCTCTGGCAGTGCTCCTCCTGTTCCTCCTTGCACAGAGGCAGAGGTAGCGGTCCTGCTGCTGGGTTGTTGCCCTCCTACGGCCTCCTCCACGTCTCCTGATGTACTGGCCTGTCTCCTGGTAGCGCCTCCATGCTCTGGACACTACGCTGACAGACACAGCAAACCTTCTTGCCACAGCTCGCATAGATGTGCCATCCTGGATGAGCTGCACTACCTGAGCCACTTGTGTGGGTTGTAGGGAGGACATACAGGCACGTGGAGGCCACACACACTACTGAGCCTCATTTTGACTTGTTTTAAGGACATTACATCAAAGTTGGATCAGCCTGTAGTGTGTTTTTCCACTTTAATTTTGAGGGTGACTCCAAATCCAGACCTCCATGGGTTAATAAATTTGATTTCCATTGATAATTTTTGTGTGATTTTGTTGTCAGCACATTCAACTATGTAAAGAACAAAGTATTTAATAATAATATTTCATTAATTGTTAGGGTCTCCTGCCCTGTGCTGCCACGTCGTCATGGCAACCGGGAGACGAGTGCTAGTGGAGTAACCTGAGCGCAGCTGATACTCCGGTTCGGGTCTTTTGCTGTGCAGTGGTTATAGGCTCTGTGCACGGCAGGGGATCCGGTGCTGGTTTTTGTGCTCACAGTCTGTGAGGTCTGAGTGGGGCGTGGACAGCACCTGCTTTATAAGGCCTCTTTTCAGGGTAAGCAGATGCTGCTGAATCTTTGTTGGTTAGTCAGTTCATGAAAGTTAGCCAGTACTGTGTAGCTTTGTATTTGTTTGTTGCTTACTGCAAATAGGCCTGGGGATTTGGTATTACACTCTGCCAATCCAGACCTAGCAGTAAGACTGGAGTCAGTCGTTTAGCTTGCTGGGGTTCTGTTACTACTCTGTGAACTTAGCAAGTTTGCGGCTGTATTCTAAGACTTGCCTGTCTAATCCTGTCTCACTGTGCTAGGTGTCAGGGGTCAGTTTAGTGGCAGTAAGCTAAAACCTGTGCACTGCAAGTGAGAATCAGGATTGTGGAAGACTCTCCTTGTGTCTATCATTCCATCTCTGACCAAGGAGTTTACTGCCACACCCGTTGGTAACCCTTTAGGGTTTTGCTGTTGCCCTTAGCAACAGCATTTCGGGTTCTCTACGTATTAAAACACAACGTCTTGCTTTTTACATCTGAGCAGTTCTAATACAAGGGAGATACCCTGTTCCTTAGCCTCTGGGCTTCTCTGTTCACTTTGTGTGTATTTTGTTACCCTATCACCTTCTGTGTACGTTATGTCATATTCCCCAGTTTGTCTGTGAGTCCATTTGTTTTGCATAACAGTTCAAACACCAGTACATTCCTGCAGACACCGGAGTGCATAACAGTTCTGACACCAGTACTTTCCTGCAGGCACTGGTGTGCATAACATATTCAGCAGCCTAATACTCCTGTTGAAATTTTGTGGGAATATGGAGCATACCCCTCAAAATACGTTGCAACAGGTGGTCGATCAGGTGCAGGTCCTGACTCGACAATTTAATGATTTGTCCATTAAAATGCACACCTCCCAGGCTGCTGGCGGAGCTCCCGCAGCAGCAGCACCTGCAGGGGTTAAGGAGCCGAAAGTAAATCTCCCGGATCGTTTTTCTGGAGATCGCTCGCAGTTCTTTTGTTTCAAGGAGAGCTGCAAGCTATACTTCCGGCTTAGGCCTCAGTCTTCTGGGTCGGAGATTCAGCGGGTGGGCATAGTGATTTCCTTGCTACAAGGAGACCCACAGGTCTGGGCATATGGGTTGCAGCCTGACTGTCCGTCGCTTAAAAGTGTTGATGCTGTTTTTACGGCACTGGGCATGTTGTATGATGACCCTGACAAGACGGCCTCAGCCGAGGCTCAGATTTCGATCCTTAAGCAAGGGCGAAGGCCAGTTGAGGTTTACTGTACGGAGTTTCGGAGGTTGGCCCATGATACCCAGTGGAATGACCCAGCCCTGAGACACCAGTACCGAAGAGGTCTTTCTAACCAGATAAAGGACCAACTGGTACAATATCCCTTGCCTGATAGCTTGGATCAGCTCATGCAGTTATCCATCCGGGTGGATAGACGGCTGAGAGAGCGTAGGCTTGAAAGGGAGACTGAGATTTCCTTCCTTCCCAAAGGGAACCTCAGACTCTGAGGAATTTTCTGAGGAGCCTATGCAGATTGGGGCTACCCGCCTCTCCTCGCGTGAGAAGATGCGGAGGAGACAGCAGGGGTTGTGTTTGTACTGTGGGAATAAAGGTCACGTGGTAGTATCATGCCCAGAAAAGCCGGAAAACTTCAGGGCCTGAGGGTGATGGGAAATATCCTGTCAGGCCAGAAGTCAGAATTTCCCAAGAAGACTTTTATCATTCCGGTGACCTTGAAGATCCTCGGTCAAACTGTCAAGACTGAGTCCTTTGTGGACAGTGGGGCCGACGGGGTTTTTATGGACCGCCAATTCGCCCTGAAACACTCTGTTCCCTTAGTACCCTTGGCATCGGAAATTGAGATTTGTGGGTTAAACGGGGAACCATTATCCCAAGGTAAAATTACCTCATGCACTAGCCAGATTTCTTTGTTTATTGGAGCCACACACTCTGAAAAATTGTCCTTTTATGTGACTGTCTGTACTTTTGCCCCATTGGTGTTGGGGTTACCCTGGTTAAGGGCCCACAATCCTCAATTTGACTGGGTCTCTGGGGAGATTCTTAGTTGGGGTACTGATTGTTTCAGGAGTTGCTTGAGCCTTCCAGTCAGGCTCTCGCAACTAAGTTTGCCAGGATTGCCAGGGTGTTATGCAGATTTTGCGGACGTGTTCTCCAAAAAAGTTGCAGAGGTACTACCTCCCCATCGCCCCTATGACTGTGCCATTGATTTGTTGCCAAATACTAAGCTTCCCAAGAGCAGGTTGTACTCCCTGTCACGTCCTGAGACTCAGGCTATGGCAGAGTACATTCAGGAGAACTTGGCTAAGGGATTTATCAGACCTTCACAGTCTCCAGTTGGGTCGGGGTTCTTCTTCGTGGGTAAAAAGGACGGTTCGTTGCGACCCTGCATCGACTTCAGGGAATTGAACCGTATCACGATTAAAAACTCATACCCACTGCCTCTCATTTCGGTCTTGTTTGACCAGCTTCGTACTGCCACCATTTTTTCTAAGATTGACCTAAGCGGTGCGTACAATCTAATCCGAATAAGAGAGGGGGATGAATGGAAGACTGCCTTTAATACCCACTCAGGGCATTATGAATATTTGGTGATGCCTTTTGGGCTCTGTAATGCCCCGGCAGTCTTCCAGGATTTCATGAATGATGTGCTCAGGGAATATTTGGATAGATTCTTAGTTGTATACTTAGATGACATCCTAATCTTCTCCCATTCCCTGGAGGAACATCGGAAGCATGTACGCTTAGTCCTCCAGAAACTCAGAGACCACCGGCTTGGGGCGAAGCTGGAGAAGTGCGAATTTGAAGTTCAGCAAATCGCATTTCTAGGATATATTATCTCCCCAGAAGGTTTCCAAATGGAGGGTTCCAAGGTACAGGCAGTCCTGGATTGGGTGCAGCCCACTAGTTTGAAGGCGCTTCAGCGTTTCCTGGGCTTTGCGAATTTTTATAGACGATTTATCGCTGGATTTTCGTCTATAGTGGCGCCCTTGGTGGCACTCACTAAGAAAGGGGGCGGATGTTGCTCACTGGTCTTGTGAGGCTAAAGCGGCTTTTGCCCGTCTCAAAAGGGCATTTGTTTCGGCCAAGGTGCTGCGACACCCAGATCCAGAGCGTCCTTTTGTGGTGGAGGTGGATGCCTCTGAGATGGGTATTGGGGCAGTGCTTTCTCAGATGGGAGTGTCTGATAATCGCCTTCATCCCTGTGCTTACTTTTCCCGTAAATTTTCGCCTGCCGAGATGAATTATGACGTGGGTAACCGGGAATTGTTGGCTATTAAGGATGCACTCGAGGAGTGGAGACACTGGCTTGAGGGGGCTAAGTTTGTGGTCTCAATTCTCACTGACCATAAGAACCTGGCATATTTAGAGTCAGCGAAGCGTCTCAATGCCAGGCAGGCACGATGGGCTTTGTTTTTTGCTCGCTTTAATTTTTTGATAACATATCGCCCTGGGTCAAAAAACATCAAGGCTGATGCGCTCTCGCGGAGTTTTGCTCCAATCCAGGAGACCACCGAGGAGCCGTTGCCCATTGTTTCCCCATCATGTATTAAAGTGGGCATTACCCAGGACCTCTTATCATTAGTCCTTAGAGCACAGGAGCAGGCTCCTCCAGACCTTCCAGTAGGTCTTTTGTTTGTGCCTCCTAGGTTAAGACAGCGAGTGTTCCTGGAATTCCATGCCAAGAAGTCGGCAGGTCACCCGGGTATTGCCAGAACTCGGGAGTTGCTATCTAGGGCGGTGTGGTGGCCCTCGGTGGCTAAGGATGTGGATCAGTGGGTTCGGGCATGTGACATCTGTGCCCGAAATAAGACTCCTAGAGGGGTTCCTGTTGGCCCATTACATCCACTCTCTATCCCATCTAAGCCATGGACCCACATTTCAATGGATTTTGCGGTGGACTTGCCCAAATCCTCGGGGATGACAGCCATCTGGGTTGTCGTTGACAGGTTTTCGAAGATGGCGCACTTCGTTCCACTGGTTGGGCTGCCATCAGCCAGACGCCTGTCTGAATTATTTATGCTGCATGTTGTGCGTCTCCACGGGTTGCCACTTGATGTGGTCTCTGACCGCGGATCCCAGTTTGTGGCCAAATTCTGGAGGGCATTTTGTTCCGATCTCCAGATTTCTGTCAGCTTGTCGTCAGGCTACCATCCGCAGTCTAATGGGCAGACTGAAAGGGTGAACCAGTCCTTGGAGCAGTTCCTCAGGTGTTATGTCTCCAAGTGTCAGACTGACTGGGTTGCTCATCTGTCCATGGCGGAGTTTGCCTATAACAACGCGGCTCACTCTGCTACAGGGATCTCTCCCTTCCTTTGTGTGTATGGGCATCATCCTAAGGCCAATTCTTTTGACCCCCTGGACTCCACGCCTGGTGGTTCCTCTGTGGTTTCGGTCCTTAGAGGTATTTGGCGGAAAGTGAAGAAAGCCCTTGTGTCTGTGTCATTAGTGACCAAAAGGGTTTTTGATAAGCGGAAAAGACCCTGCAGCTTCAAATTAGGAGACTTCGTCTGGTTGTCTACCAAGAATTTGAAGTTGAGACAGCCATCTCATAAGTTAGGCCCCCGGTTCATCGGCCCTTATAAGATCACCAGGGTTATCAATCCGGTGGCATTTCAGTTAGATCTGCCCCGTTCTTTGGGTATCAATAAAACATTTCATTGTTCCCTTTTAAAACGGGCGATTAGTAATCCTTCTTCCAGAGGAAGACCTTCCCCTCTTCTGATACGTGGCCAGAGGGAGTTTGTTGTTGAAAGGATTCTTGACTCCAAGGTGGTTCGGGGTCGGCTGTCATTTTTGGTGCACTGGAAGGGGTATGGCCCGGAGGAGCGGTCGTGGGTGCGCAGTTGTGATCTTCATGCCCCCAGACTGATACGCTCTTTCTTCTCGCAGTTCCCCGATAAACCCGGTGGTAGGGGTTCTTTGACCCCTCGTCAGAGGGGGGGTACTGTTAGGGTCTCCTGCCCTGTGCTGCCACGTCGTCATGTCAACCGGGAGACGAGTGCTAGTGGAGTAACCTGAGCGCAGCTGATACTCCGGTTCGGGTCTTTTGCTGTGCAGTGGTTATAGGCTCTGTGCACGGCAGGGGATCCGGTGCTGGTTTTTGTGCTCACAGTCTGTGAGGTCTGAGTGGGGCGTGGACAGCACCTGCTTTATAAGGCCTCTTTTCAGGGTAAGCAGATGCTGCTGAATCTTTGTTGGTTAGTCAGTTCATGAAAGTTAGCAAGTACTGTGTAGCTTTGTATTTGTTTGTTGCTTACTGCAAATAGGCCTGGGGATTTGGTATTACACTCTGCCAATCCAGACCTAGCAGTAAGACTGGAGTCAGTCGTTTAGCTTGCTGGGGTTCTGTTACTACTCTGTGAATTTAGCAAGTTTGCGGCTGTATTCTAAGACTTGCCTGTCTAATCCTGTCTCACTGTGCTAGGTGTCAGGGGTCAGTTTAGTGGCAGTAAGCTAAAACCTGTGCACTGCAAGTGAGAATCAGGATTGTGGAAGACTCTCCTTGTGTCTATCATTCCATCTCTGACCAAGGAGTTTACTGCCACACCCGTTGGTAACCCTTTAGGGTTTTGCTGTTGCCCTTAGCAACAGCATTTCGGGTTCTCTACGTATTAAAACACAACATCTTGCTTTTTACATCTGAGCAGTTCTAATACAAGGGAGATACCCAGTTCCTTAGCCTCTGGGCTTCTCTGTTCACTTTGTGTGTATTTTGTTACCCTATCACCTTCTGTGTACGTTATGTCATATTCCCCAGTTTGTCTGTGAGTCCATTTGTTTTGCATAACAGTTCAAACACCAGTACATTCCTGCAGACACTGGAGTGCATAACAGTTCTGACACCAGTACTTTCCTGCAGGCACTGGTGTGCATAACATTAATTCAGATCTAGGATGTGTTATTTTAGTGTTCCCTTTTATTTTTTTGAGCAGTGTATATATATAGATATAGATATATACTGCATATATTTGCTCCTGCATAGCAAGCCTGCAGATTCTGACTATATGAAGCTACTACAAAACCATTGCAACTAGGCAGATCTTTGTAGGGGTCCAGCCACACACTACATAGATCTGCTCAGTCGCTCACAATGCTGATTATTTCTCTGACAAGTAATTTGCAAGTGTCATATCCAGGATTAGAACCCACAACCTATTACACTGGAAGCATGCACCTTACTGATGGAGATATCTGCTCTTGCATAGGAAGTAGGAGAATTCTATTAAGTTACTTGTAATTGTCTGAGCAATAACTTCATATAGTTAGAATTCTCATGCTTCCTTTATAGGAGCAAATAGCTTCATCAGTAAGCTGTCTGCTTCCAGTGTATCTATAATAAAGAGGGTGTGATTTGTAAGGTGTAGTGACTAGTGGGGAAGTCGGCTACGGAAGAGATACCGGCTGCTTTCAATTAACTTAATTGATTAATGTTGCTGAACACACAGAACCAGAGGAAAAAGTGCCCCCCTTCAAAGCAGGAGCCCGGCGGCAGTTGACTCCGTTGCCTCCCAGAGTTCTGCCTCTGGTGCCACATACATATAATGCCCCAGTACAGTGCTACATACATATAAAAATGCCAATAAATGGGTGCCTCCACAGTGCCAGATACATATACCCCCCTCCACAGTGCCAGATACACATATGTCCACACAGTGCCAGATAAATATATATAGATAAATATATGCCCCCCAGTGCCAGATACACATGCCCCCACAGAACCAGATATACATGCCCCCACAGTGCCAGCTATGCCCCCAGTGCCAGATACACACGTCCCCACAGTGCCAGCTATGTCCCCAGTGCCAGATACTCATGCCCCCATAGTGCCAGCTATGCCCCCAGCGCAGATACACATGCCCCCACAGTGCCAGCTATGCCCCCAGCACAGATACACATGCCCCCACAGTGCTAGCTATGGCCCCAGTGCAGATACACATGCCCCCACAGTGCCAGCTATGCCCCCAGTGCAGACACACATGCCCCCACAGTGCCAGCTATGCCCCCAGCGCAGATACACATGCCCCCACAGTGCCAGCTATGCCTCCAGCGCAGATACACATGCCCCCACAGTGCCAGCTATGCCCCCAGCGCAGTTACACTTGCCCCCACAGTGCTAGCTATGGCCACAGTGCAGATACACATGCCCCCACAGTGCCAGCTATGGCCCCAGTGCAGATACACATGCCCCCACAGTGCCAGCTATGCCCCCAGTGCAGATCCACAGGCCCCCACAGTGCCAGCTATGCCCCCAGCGCAGATACACATGCCCCCACAGTGCCAGCTATGCCCCCAGTGCAGTTACACTTGCCCCCACAGTGCCAGCTATGGCCACAGTGCAGATACACGCCCCCACAGTGGCTTGCCCCCCCCCCTCTTTCTCAAGTGCTGCTCACCGTGCTGCTGCTGCTGTGAGGGGAGGCGAGGAGAGTGCGCACCTCTCCTGTTCCTCTGACTCCGGTGGCCGTGTATATCTTCAATTCAGCGCCTGCCCATGAGCCAATCAGAGCTCGCAATCCGGAAGCCAATCAGGAGCCTTAGCTGCCGGACCGCGAGCTCTGATTGGCTCATGGTCCGGCACCGAATTGAAGCTAGACATCGCCGCTGCGCTCTGCTCCCCTCTCCTCACACGCCGCTGAGAGTCCTTTGAAGTAGCGCAGCGGTGGCCGGGAGCGGATCGAGCCACATGCGGACGATGAAAGAGCCGCAGGTTGGCCACCCCTGCTGTAGGGTCTGGAGCTGGGGGCAGGGGAGACAGGGCCCCGGAAGTAAGCAGAGAAGGGCTATGGGGAGGGAATAGGTGGAGTAGACTTGGGACATTGACTGCTGCCTGACAAATGTTTGGAGGGTGTACTACGTTATGCCGGCAGTCGGGATCCCGGCGACCAGCATACCGGCGCCAGGATTCCGACCGCCAGCATGCCGGCAGTGGGGTGAGTGCAAAAGAGCCCCTTATGGGCACGGTGGCACGCTACGTGTGCCACAATATTTAATCTCCCTCCAGGGGTGTCGTGGACCCCCCAAGAGGGAGAATAGTTGCCGGTATGCTGAGTGCCAGGATCCTGACAGCCGGCATATCAAATGCCTCCCATGTTTGGAGGGTTGGGGAAAGGTGCCCATTGCCACTCATTCCCCCATTCCAGCACAAATGCCTAGAATATAAACCCCTTACTCACATTGGCAGGGTATCCGGATGCTTGACAGACAGTGTCTAATTAGACAGTCAATAGATGGACACCATATGTTAGACAGACATTAGGTCGACAGGGTCAAAAGGTCGACATGAAAAAGGTAGATGGTACAAAAGGTCAACAGGGTCAAAAAGTCAACATGAAAATGGTCGACATAAAAAGGGTAGACACCTTTTTAAAAAAAAATACATGTTTTTGGACTATTTCATAGCTTCTCTATCCATGTCGGCACAGAGTTGGTTATAAACCTTGGGGCAAGCACAACGAGCCACCGATCCCGAAGCGTGGTGAGCAGCTGACTTTCTACAATTGGGGGTCCCAGATGATAAAATTATCAACACAAACCACAAAAATGTAAAACAATGGTGTCTACCTTTTTCATGTCGACCTTTTGACCATTTCCACCATTTGACCCTGTCGATCTAATGTCTGTATAACATGTGGTGTCTACCTATTGACTGTCTAACTAGACACTGTCTATCTATCATCCCACACCCCATTGGCAACATATCTACCAGGTTTACAGTAATCATCATTAATTTTAATTATTATTAAGTAATCATTATTAATTTTTAGGTGTAAAAGATACATCTCACAAGGCGTATATGCATGTTTCTACAACTTTACATGAACCAAACTACCTTACTGTATTTAATCTACGTCAAACTTACCCTTTCCCTTATAGCTCTGCCTCTCCATTTGCAAGTAGTCACAGGTGTATGACCCACACAGGTCTGGTACCATGCAGATGCGTACATTGGCTTTGTAACGATGTGCGTAACTATTTCATGCAAATGATGCTATGTACTCATTCTACATTAGCCCGGCAGTGCACAATCTGGGTACAGAGTATTGCTAAAAGAATTGTTCTTGCACATTGTACAGTATAAGTCCAATAATGATTGAGCCTACATCCAGCATGAATTTTAGTAGTTTCATTTGTTGACTTTCTTCAGCTGTTTGCTTTTTAACCTTTAGGGCCAATAGTAAAAATGCAGATAAGACTTTTCATAGTCATCTAAAGGTCATGAAATAATTAATGAATTAAATAGGCAACCCAAAACCTCACTGTGAGATATGCCTCTAACAACTATTTTCCAATGTGAATGTTATGGTATGCCAGGGGACAATTAAAGAAAGCTCCATGTTAGCATATTCATATTACGCTTATTCAAGTCAATTCTGATTATATTATTCTAGTGAAAAATATGACTTATAGGGGCTTATTATAATTCAGTATCCCAGTGAATTCCATACCACATAATAAAGGGGATGAATTAGAATATAATTTCAATAGAGTTGTAAGTACAGAAAGGAAATACTAGACATTCAGTTGCTCATATGTGTTATTTGGTGACAGGCGATGCATCAAGCCTTCTAAAGAGTGGAGAATTGGACATGTGCAGAGGTTGCCCATAGCAACCAATAAGCTTCTACCTATCAATTTATAGAATGTAAATGCTAGCTAGAAGCTTAATTGCTATTTGCAAAACCTCTCCACATGTCCACTTCTCCACTCTTTATGAGGCTTGATACATTTCCCCCTTTATATTTAATTTAAATGTCTAAAATTGGAGTTTTAGGGTATTGCAAAGCATCTGCAAAACCTTTAAATATGTTGTGGAACTCCAGCACAATTGTGTAAGATCTCTAGATCCAATAGGAGGGTCTTCTGCCTACAACAGCCGCCTGTTGTTTCCTTAGTGTTTCCTGCATACACCGATACTTAGGATGCAGCCAAGTCTTAAACCTTTAGCAGCAGATAATTACACAATTGACTGGATACCGCAGGATGATTAGCTGGAGTAATGTACACAAAACAGTTGAGAACTGGTGCATTGAAGGAAACCAGGAGGGCAGGGTTAGATATCATCAGAAGTAATGGGACACTGTGTGAAGTGTTATGCAGAACACAGTGCAGTGGGAAATTCACCTGCAGATTGAGCTGTGGAAGAAACAATAGGTAATTAGAACAGGTGAGACAATAGCAGGTTCAATGGACAGATATGGTTAAGGCACAAGTTAAGTTTTGCCTTCACTGAGCCTCAATTATAAAGCACAAAATAGGGCAGTGGAAAAGCCTCCTCTGGCAGTGCAGTGCCCTTAGATTACAACTAAATTACAAAGGGATATGATGTTGTGATGTTGTTTGCACAGGAGCAGCCATTTGCACAGACTATTAAAATGAGCTGGCTAGAGAGAGTATGTTCCTTTCAAAGCATGTAGTAGACACACCAGTGTACTAAGATTGTGGAGCTGTGCAAAAAATAGATTTTAATTCGTAGAGTGAGACTGCAGTTTGGCAAAAGAGTGCAGTAGATCCATAATCCTTCCTTGATATAAAAGAGTAGAGGTGGCCCATATTCATGACTGTTCCTTGATATAAAAGAGTGGAGGTGGCCCATATTCATGGGTGTTCCTTGATATAAAAGAGTGGAGGTGGCCCATATTCATGGGTGTTCCTTGATATAAAAGAGTGTAAGTAGTCTGTATTCAAGGGTGCTCCTTGATATAAACAGTGCAGGGGATCCATATTCATGGGTGTTTCTTGATATAAAAGAGTGGACATGGTCCATATTAATTTATGTCCCTTGATATAAAAGATTAGAGGTGATCAATATTTATAGGGTTTCCTTGATATAGAATGTGGACCATATTCATGAATATTCTTTGATATAAAAGAGTGGAGGTGTTCCTGTCTATATTAATCTGTTTTCTTGATATAAAAGAGTGGAGGTGGTACATATTCATGGGTGTTCCTTGATATAAAAGAGTGGAGGTGTTCAGGTCCATATTCATGTGTTTTCTTGATATTAAAGAGTGGGGGTGGTCCATATTAGTGGGTGTTCCTTGATATAAAAGAATTATATAAATTCTCATTTAGCAGCACCCCTGATTTGATATTTATAGACAACATTAATAATGAGGATATATAGATTTGTACTGTATATGGACTAAAGATATTAGTGCTGAAGTCGTTTGTGTTCTGTATCCAATATGTGTTGCTTGATAAAAAAAGAGTGGAGATGGATCATATTCATAGGTGTTCCGTGATATAAAAGAGTGAAGGTGGCCATATTCACGTTTTTCGCCCCATCTTTTTCATAATTTGCCATCAACGTGGACTATGATCGGGAACAGTAATCTAAAGCATGGCAAGCAAAGTGGTACACTAATTGATGTCACATTCAGTTTAACATTGAAAACAACACCCCACAAAAAAAACCTGTCATCATTACTGTGTTGACCATTTCCATGTCGACCTTTCGACTGTGTTAACCTTTTCTACCTGTTGACCTTTTTTTAAGTGTCTACCTTTTACATGTCGACCTATTGACCCTGTTGACCTATTGCATGTCAACCATATGGGGTCGACCTAATTCTGGTCAATCCAATGATTCACATCCTATTCATGGGTGTTGGCTGCCATGTAAAATATAATTGAAAAGGTTGCCAATATTTGTGTAATAATTGGCTGTAAAGCCATCCAAATGGATGGCACTAAATAATTCTGTTTTCCAGAAATTGGATCATTTTATTTCTCCACAGAGCATGTGATTCAACCCTGTAGGGGAGACTAACACAACCATTGCTGTGTGGCATGGAGTTGTATAGCTGAGTGTGAGAAGTATAGTGTTTGTCAAATAGCTCTGGGAGGAATGTTGTAGCTCTGACAGATTGACTATCGGGTTCTTGGTCACCTCCCTGACTAGGGCCCTTCTCCCCCGATCGCTCAGTTTAGATGGCCGGCCAGCTCTAGCAAGAGTCCTGGTTGTCCCGAACTTCTTCCATTTACGGAAAATGAAGGCCCATGGGGACCTTCAAAGCAGCAGATATTTTTTCTTACCCTTCCCCAGATTTGTGCCTCAAGACAATCCTGTCTTGGAGGTCTACAGACAATTCCTTTGACTTCATGCTCAGTTTGTGCTCAGACATGCACTGTCAAGTGCGGGGCCTTATATAGACAGGTGTGTGTGCGCCTTTCC
This sequence comes from Pseudophryne corroboree, assembly GCF_028390025.1. NCBI lineage: Eukaryota > Metazoa > Chordata > Amphibia > Anura > Myobatrachidae > Pseudophryne > Pseudophryne corroboree. The sequence continues at coordinate 191,095,202 of NC_086452.1, read as the reverse complement.
AATCATGTCCAATCAACTGAATTTACCACAGGTGGGCTCCAGTTAAGCTGTAGAAACATCTCAAGGATGTTCAGTGGAAACAGGATGCACCTGAGCTCAATTTTGAGCTTCATGGCAAAGGCTGTGAATACTTATGTACATGTGATTTCTTAGTTTTTTTATTTTTAATAAATTTGCAAAAATCTCCAAAAAAATATTTTTATGTTGTCATTATGAGGTATTGTGTGTAGAATTTTGAGGGAAAAAATTAATGTATTCCATTTTGGAACAAGGCTATAACATAACGAAATGTGGAAAAAGTGAAGCGCTGTTAATACTTTCCGGATGCACTGTACTATGCTTTATAAGTGGTGCTTTAAAATACAAGCTAAAATGTCCAATAAATAGACCGTGGAAATCTGTTGGAGCTCAATGACCATAATTACGATGAGGTAGCTTTGTTTCTCTATTACACCATTATACTACAGGTTGAGTATCCCTTATCCAAAATGCTTGGGACCAGAAGTATTTTGGATATCAGATTTTTCCGTATTTTGGAGTAATTGCATACCATAATGAGATATCATGGTGATGGGACCCAAGTCTAAGCACAGAATGCATTTATGTTTCATATACACCTTATACACACAGCCTGAAGGTCATTTTAGACAAGATTTTTAATAACTTTGTGCATTAAACAAAATGTCTGTACATTCACACAATTCATTTATGTTTCATATACACCTTATACACACAGCATGCAGGTCATTTAATACAATATTTTTAAGTACTATGGGGCAGATGTGTTAACCTGGAGAAGGCATAAGGAAGTGATAAACCAGTGATACATGCAAGGTGATACACGGACCAGCCAATCAGCTCCAATATGTAAATTAACAGGTAGGAGGTGATTGGCTGGTGCGTGTATCGTCATGTACCCTGCACAGAAACCTAAGAATTAATTTGCATATTAGGTAACCAGCTATCTGATAATTTTCCCATAATAATTTAGGATTTCTATTTACTTAGCTGGAGGTGCTCCAACAATCACGTTTAAACCTCATAAACAAACAATAACCGGCAGTTGCCGGAAAAAGACAGGGATTGCCTTTTTGGAGTACTCTTTTAGATGAATTGACAGTAAATTGATATGATTAGAAATTTAAAACGTAACTTTTAATTATTCTCTTTTTAAAATATGGGGGGCATGAATTTATTCATAACTATCTTATATGTGTATTCATGTGTGATTAAAGTCTCTTTATCTGGTCCCCAAGAAAAAAACTTTTTTATGGATATATAGCTGTCCTCAGAAAATTCGTGTTTCACCTTGCATTTATCACTGGTTTATCACTTCCTTATGTCATCTCCAGGTTAATACATCTGCCCCTATGTGTATTAAACAAAGTTTGTGTCCATTGTGCCATCAGAAAACAAAGGTTTCACTATCTCACTCTCACTCAAAAAATCTGTATTTTGGAATATTCCGTATTTCGGAATATTTGAATATGGGATACTCAACCTGTATTATGTAAATATTAACTTGATAAATTACTAAATTTGGTTTCTTTTTCAAGAATGTATTAAACAAAATGAAGGCAGAAATGCAGATTCCTCAGAGTCATCAAAGTGCTGTAAAACCTGACATTTATAGAGCAAGAGTGCTCTGCTTAAGCGTGCATCATCACTGCAAGCCAGAAACTAATGGTGCTGACATAAACACACTAGTAAATAGAGATACTTATCCAGCATAAGAAAGTGTCAGTCCTGATTAATATGCTGGTGTAATACTTACCTAATGTAACTATTGTAAGAAATTCCCCTCAAATATAAAAGTAATCACCTTGTTTGTGATGTATTCATTTTAAACATGTTATATTTTTTTCTTTGGCTTTTCTTAAAAAAAGAAAACAAAACCAAAAAAAATCACTTTTGCCAATTTTATAACACACTGTGCTTTCCGGTTACTATGACATATATAACAAATCTGGACTAAGCACTGTCTCTTGTTAAAACACAAATGTTGTAAATAACAATTGCTTATTAGCTTTATTTATGACTGACTGTCTGAACCAGCAATGTCACATGGTCTACGGTTACTGGTTATCAGAGGCGTAACTAGGATAGGGTGAGTGGGGCACGTGCCCTGGGCGCCTTGGCAGGCCCAGGAGAGGGGGGCGCCGCCGCCGGCCAGGGCATCATGCCCCACTCGCCCCCGTCACACCGAAATGTGAGGGGAGGAGAGCGCAGCGTCTCTCCCTCCCCTCACCGCCGCTGCCAGCACTAGCAGCGCTGCCAGCAGCGCTGCTTTGTCCAGTCTCCGGCGGCGTTAGCCAATCAGGGCTTGCGGACCGGCTTCTGATTGGCTGCCGGTCCGCGAGCTCTGATTGGCTAGCGAACCGGCGCCACATAGCTGCCGGAGACCTGGAGCGGTGAGGAGAAGGAGAGGTGCTGCGCTGCACTCTCCTCCCCTCACATATCAGAGGCGAGCCGGAGCCACAAGCGGTGAGTGACCGGGGGGAGGGAGCACAGTGGGGCATGTAACTGGCACAGTGGGGCATGTATCAGGCACAGTGGGGCATGTATCTGGCACAGTGGGGCATGTAACTGGCACAGTGGGGCATGTATCAGGCACAGTGGGGCATGTATCTGGCACAGTGGGGCATGTAACTGGCACAGTGGGGCATGTAACTGGCACAGTGGGGCATGTATCTGGCACAGTGGGGCATGTAACTGGCACAGTGGGACATGTATCTGGCACAGTGGGGCATGTAACTGGCACAGTGGGGCATGTATCCGGCACTGTGGGGCATTGTATCCGGCACTGTGGGGCATTGTATCTGGCACTGTGGGGCAATGTAACTGGCACTGTGGGCTGTGATGATGAGATCAGATGAGGCCACACCCATCTCAACAAAGCCACGCCCGTTTTAACAAGGTCACGCCCCCTTGCCGGGAGCGCGCGCGCCTTCGGCGCCCGCATACTTTTCCTCTTTATATCTATGGGGGGGGGCACATTTTTTCTTATGTTAATTGGGGGGGTGGGGGCGCATTTTTAAATCTCGCACTGGGAGCCAAATTGGGGCTTCCAGGCCGACAGCCCAGGTGTTGCTTAGTCAGGGGATCTGGGCATGGCTGTGGCAGGGAGGCACTTCTGTAACATCACGCGCAGAGGAGGCTTCAGGGCTGAGAGAGTATGCGGCACAGGGAGGGCTATGAAAGCCTTGAGCTGTGCTGCTTTCATACACATCTATGCCGGTGGCCGCAGCAGCTTTTGTTCCACCTGCGCCGCGGCTAGGGAGTAGGGATTGTTGATGCCAGAGGGGGCTGGCGGACTGGCAGCAGGACATAGGACGCTGCAGTAAAAGGATTTGTTTTTTCCCCTATCTACAGTGCAGAGACTTGCTGCAGATGCAGTGGCATACCCTCCAGCTGTACATTTTTGGCAGGTACAGGACCTTTTTTTTTTATGGTCTGTATCGATTTATGGCTCTCCAAACTTCCATTGAAAGTATTGGAAAAAGGGCGTGACCACACCCTGTATCCGTGGCCACGCCCCTTTTTGAATTTGTAGCAATTTTTATGTGTAAATTGTTGGAGGGTATTTTGCTGCAGATGCAGTGGGCCTATTTTGGGGTGTGGACCTGGAGCTCCAACTCCATCAGTCCCATTATTAATCCTGCTCTGGGAACACACAGCAGCCAAAGGGCAGAGCATCCCATTGGATGATAACCTGTGTGGGATGGCGTTTCAGCTGTGGACTGGGTGTAATAGACCTGCCACTAACCCAATGAGAGCTCCTAGCCATGCCTAGCGTTAGTCACACAGGCACAGGATCACAGATCTGGGCTACCATCCACACCACACTGACCTCCCTCCCTGCCCACCTCCTGCAGTTTCCCCTCCTAGCTCTGGCACCCGCACCATCACTACTCTCTCATCATCCCTGCCCTCAAAATTAATCTCTCCTCATCGCTACAGCAACCCTGATAATCTCATTCACATCTCTCCCACAAACTCATACCCTCTATCCTGTGCCCTGTGGAATGCCAGATCTGTTTGTAACAAACTAGTCCCCACTCATGACCTTTTCATTTCCAACTCCCTACACCTACTAGCCATTACTGAAACTTGGATTACGCCCTCTGACACTACTTCTCCTGCTGCTCTCTCTGCTGGGGGCCTCACATTCACACACACACCCCGACCTGGGGGTCACCATGGGGGTGGTGTTGGGGTCCTTTTACCTTCTAGTTACTCCTACCAACTCATACCACCAGAACCATCCCTTACATTCTGTACATTTGAGGTCCATACTGTCAAAGTCAGAAAAATATCCCTATACACGCTGCCATATTTGCACCTCACGCTGGTCCGCGCTGCGCATGCGTGCGCTTTCCCGTGATAGCGCATACCCGCTGATGCGTGCACCCGCTCGCATCGGTATGCGTATTTACGGTAAGGAGTATGTAGTCGTAGCGTGCGACCCAATCGTTACATATTTCCACAATTAATGTAGTTTGTAGATCATGGTCCCTTTGATAGATTCTGAAAGTTTGGTTAATATAGAATGTCCCTGAACGGAGGAATCCCTCTTTGTATTGTAGGAAGGGTCTAACAGGAGTCATACAGTAGTGTTTGGTACCCATCGGAAGAGTATTTAAATAGCAATATTCCGGTGTTGGTTTGGAGCGTATTAATCGCTCGTGCGGATAGTTATGGACATAAGAAGTTTATGTCCATTTCTATTATTTACTCATACTCAGGTATGCGGCGGGAAACCTAGTTTCCCACCCACCTGAGCTGTTTGAAATCGTCACAGCCCACCTGTATGAATCACCCTATGACCTTTTGTTATAATGCGAAGCCGAATTCCTGCGTCCAATGGACAATGAGGTTGTAGGGACCATTAGATTGCATTGTGTGAGTAGCATAAAAGACGGGCCTGTGGCATCCAGCTTTCACTTCTCATCAAACGGTTCTCATTGCTGATAATCGGGAAGCTGGATGTCCAGAGGCGCATGCGATCATACCCTTTGTGCGTAAGTTTTTCTCTGTAATCATATTGTCTTACTGTGAGCCAATCTCTCTCTCTCCGTCTCTCTCTCTCTCTCTCTCCCTTCTCTTTCTCTCGTATCTCCCATTGACTAGTATTGTATTGTATTAGATCAGCATAGTATTGTATTGTATTTCTTGTATAGTTATTCGGTTAGGAAGTCTCTGTTATATTGTAGTGTATCATTTGTACTGTGATTCTTTTTGCAAGTATAATAGTTATAATACAGATAATAGGCTTTGGACCCTAAACCAGTATCTGTGTATTTCCTATAGTTTTAAGTGTTCACTTGAGCGTCGGTGACGCTCAAGCAGCTTTGTAGTTAGTCAGGTTACACAAGGTTGCACTTACACCCTGTATTCACATTAAGGTATTCTGTGTATTTCATTGATAAAAGGTTTAGACATAAAGGTATAGCGTTGTGAGCGTCTGCGCCGCTGGTGATCTCCTCGTGGTCTCGAGCGTCCGCTACGCCATAGCGAATCATTACTCTAGTCATCACCAATAACGTGCTGTCCTGTGATCACTGGGCCGTGAGCGAACGTGACGCTTGAGCGTCTCACCTACGGCTAAGCGATCGTTACGCAACTAGCGTACCCTTACGGTACTTCTTAAGTAAACAGCGTACTGTGTTCTTAGACTTCAGTAAGGGTTGTTTATACGACAAAGGAATTTAGAATTGTCAATTGGGGGACTCGTCCTGTCCTTCTCATATCTGCACTAGGTAGATCAGCAGACATTATCCCCCAGCAAAGGGTGGGAGGTTGTCTCGCAGTGCTGACGGGATAAGCGTCTGCTTCACTTAGATAAAGAGTGCTGAAGGAATCCGGGAACCGGAAGTAAGAACAAAACGCTTGTGTCTTTTAAAACTGTTTATTTCTCTTCTGTCTTGCGTATACACGCACGCATACATATATATCTGCATTTCTTTTTCAATTTCGTATATCACTATTCCTGTTTGCCAATTTTTATAGTTGATAGAAAGTACTAAAAGAGACTTGCTGTTATTTCATAGTTTAAGAATAGAGGTAATAGTTAAAAGTGTAGACAAACACACAGGTTTGCCTGGGAGATAAGGCAAAGCCAGTGGGGTACGCGGTAGATGATCAGGGATCGTTTACATTGATAAAAGAAATTATGTTACGGTGGATCTTTTGTTTTGCGTACACGTGTCTCTAACAAAGACTAGCGTACGCAATCCAAAGGCAGACGCACGCAGCGTACATTACGCAACGTAGCGTCCGGTTACGCCCACGTAGCTCAAGTTGTGAAAAGGCGATAAGTAACGCGACGCGGTAAATAACGCAAATCTAGTTTTGGAAAATTTGAAATTTAGTTTAACAGATCCTGCTCCTAATTGGTAACACAGCTGGGCTAAAGAAAATTTCTGCGCAGAAATAGATATAGAAACGAAAGTGTACATGTGTTGAGTGAGTGTGTTTTTATTACATAAGTTTATATAACTTAGAGGTTGAACCAAAAAGAAATCGGGTAGGACATACGTGTAAGTGACATATACGGTGGCTAAGGAGGCATCCTTGGTTAAATAAAATATGAGCATTAGAGTATAGCGGACCAGTATACAAGACCAGGAGGTCAGACCAGGAGGTCGTACAGAACAAGACCAGGAGGTCATAAGGAGACAAAGAAGGTCCGCTATAAAGGTACAAGAAGCACAACCCCGGGGGTTGGTGCTAAAACCCATATAGGCCATTGGAAGCTCTGGCTGAAGGAATCCGCAGCCGCAATTTTCGATTCCATTGATCTCTCAGTACATAACAGGTAGTGCTTATGTACTGAACGATTGTACCGCACGTAATTGTGTGCAGTAGTTAGTAATCTGACCTAATACCATTAGAGTAAAGTGGTCACAAACGCTATTTGTACATTCTGACGTGATTTGTGTAATTTTTTATTTTTAAAGGGAAGTTCGCTGGTCACTCAGGAACTATCTAACAACCCCACCTTTACTGGAAAGAGTAAGTGTCCTGCGGGTAACCCTCATATGTTCCAGTAAACAGAAGGTTTCTGGTAGGGCCCTGTATCGAGTACGCCAGCACCATATCGGTGTGATCAGGTCGTATTGGTCGAGGTGGGCGAGTGAGTGGGGTACTCGGTAAACCGCCACCGCCGGCCTATTTTGAATAATTTGGTTTGCTGTAAGGGTTCGCTGAAGACCGTGATATAAAGATCAAAGGAGTAGTAAGCAACACCTGCAGATTATGGGGGCCAATTGTTCAGGTAGGGGGCGATCAACCTCGGTTCGGGTTGATTCAGAGAACCGACCAGTCGGGTCGGCAAGGTACATTATGTGTGAAAAATACGGAAGTCACACAGAGGTTTTATGTGATGAATGGGAGAGAATGACTGTACAAAACAGGGAGAAATTCCCAAGAATAGGTAGCTTCAGTCCAGAAGTGTTACAAAATTTAAGGAGGAGGATATGTCTCATAAAATCAACAAAGAGACGAATTCAGCATCATGATTATTTACAGTTGTGGCAACAGGAAGGTGAGATACAGAGAGGTTTGGCTCTGGCGGCGGGATCTGGGGCAGTCAGGAAACTGATAGCCACAGCCCCGCCACCACCATACATAGCATGAGAGAAGTTGATTACGGAGAGAAACGCACTGGGTTGTAAAACACAAACACTTAGTAACCCTGTAAATGTTAATGATGTTAACCAAGTAACTCATGCAAGTATTAACCCGTGCAAGTTGTACCCTGTTTTGAACTTTCCTCAGGAGTGTGATCAAGAAGACGATCCAGCAACAATTTCAGCTCTCTCTCTAGCGGCCACCATAGCAGAGACCACAGTAGGCACAGCAACACCCACGAGATTAGCGAAAGCCCCTAGCGGAGGGATAGGTGAGGTCGTGTCAACGGGTAAGTACGGCACCATGCATTATACTGAAACAATTTCACCACAAGTTGTAGAATCTACACAGAATGAGGTTGTTAGAGTTAACCCTGTTAGAGTAATAGCAGTTCCCAATGGGAAAACAGATGTATCAGGAGCCACTCCCATAAGGAACATTGCCATGTACACTCCATTTTCCCGAATGGAATTAAGAACAATAGTGTCCGAATTTCCTGACCCCAGGAAAGACTTAGTTGCTAGCCAAAAATACATCAGGGATCTAGGTAACACTGTAGAACCCAACAACAAGGATTGGCAGATACTGCTAAGAGCTTGTTTACCTTCAAATGTCGACTCAGTTCAATTCTTAGCCGATTGTGGACTAGATAAAGATGTACCGCTTACAGACGTGTACAACAAGGATAATGTAAAAAGGATAAATTTACAGCTAAAGGAGTATTTCCCAGCCGTTGTTAAATGGAACAAAATATTCTCCATTAGACAAAAAGAGTCCGAAACGGCAACAGAATATTTTCATCGGGCACTATTAGAAATGGCAAAGTACACTGGAATAGAAGACATTAGGACCAACCCAAACCACCAAGAAGTAGCAGTATCTGTACTGATGGATGGTTTAAAGGAAACATTAAAGACTAGGGTTCAGACCACGCAACCATGTTGGCGAGGTCTGTCGGTGTCCACATTAAGAGAGGCTGCTATTGATCACGACAGAAACATCACTAGACACAGGGAGTCGCAAAGTGATAAGTTGATGTCAGTAAGTATACAGGCGCTGACCACAAGGCAGCCTGCGTATGTACCACCGAACCCTGTGGGTAAGTCAAGTATAATAACATGTTTTTCTTGTAACAAACAGGGACACTATGCACGAGACTGTAGAACAAAGAGTGTACAAAGATCTTTTCAACCCCCTAGACAATGACACGACACACGACATTGGGAGCAGGGTCCACAGAGGCGGAGTTTTGAGCCACATACAGGGGAAACAAAAAGATACCCCCCGAACAGAGATTGGCATGCCTCTGGTAGTTCCCAGCTAACTCCCCCACAAGTAGTTGCTGCCAACGGGATTCAGGGAGGTCAGCATACCCAATAGGGGTGTGGCCATACCTGTAATCTGCAGCCAGTGAAATTGATTGCCAGTCTTGGAAGTGAACCAGAGATTGCAATCAATGTAGCTGGTAGAACCTTAAACTTTCTTGTAGACACAGGGGCGGCCAAGTCAGTGATAAATTCGACAGTGGGCATTAGGACCACTGGTAGGACAGTTCCAGCCATGGGAGTAACAGGAGTAGTCCAGCACTACCCTGTTAGCAAACCAGCCGAGATTACAATAGGGCCTTTGCATACCAAGCATTCGTTTTTGCTAGCTGCATCGGCACCAACCAATCTCCTGGGAAGAGACTTACTATGTAAAATGGGTTGCGTCATTTATTGTACTCCTGAAGGTGTATTCTTGGACATTCCTGAGAATCACGCTCAGGAAGTACGAGACATGTTAGACTCCCCATCAAAATTAATGTCACATCCCATTATGACAAATAGGAATCCATCCCAAATAGAAGAGATGACATCTCAGATACCAGAGTCACTTTGGACAAAAGATGGACAGGACACTGGATTAATGGCAAACGTAGCTCCAGTAGTTGTACAAGTAAAAGATGGTAGGATAGCTCCAAAAATCCCACAGTATCCTCTGAAGCCAGAGGTGGAGTTAGGAGTTTTCCCAGTAATAGAGCGCTTGCTACAACAGGGCATTCTAGTAAGAACGTCCAGCACAGCAAATAGTCCCATCTTCCCTGTTAAAAAGAGTGGGGGGAGGGGTTACAGGCTAGTGCAGGATCTAAGGGGGATTAATAAAATAGTTGAGAGTCAGTTCCCCGTAGTGCCTAATCCAGCTGTCATCCTAATGCAAATTCCTCCCACTGCCAAATTTTTCACTGTTATTGACCTCTGCTCCGCATTCTTTTCGGTACCTCTGCACCCTGACAGCCAATATTTGTTTGCATTCACATACAGAGGAGTCCAATACACGTGGACTCGGTTACCCCAAGGTTTCATAGATAGTCCAAGTATATTTTCTCAGGCTTTGCATGATTGTTTACAGTCTTTCCAACCGGAGAGTGGATCAGTATTGATACAGTATGTAGATGATTTACTACTGTGTTCAGATTCGCTGGAAGCTTCCCTGAAGGATACGAAACAGCTCCTGTTTCATCTTTCAGACACAGGACATAAGGTTTCCAAAGACAAGTTGCAATTATGCCAACCTAAGGTAAAATATTTGGGACACTGTCTAACACAAGGACTGAGACACCTGACCGCTGATAGAATCCAAGCCATTAGAGACATGACACTGCCACAAACCCAGCAACAGATCAGGACGTTTTTAGGAATGTGTGGGTATTGCCGTAATTGGATCCCAGGGTTTTCCATATTGGCGTTACCTTTGCAGGAAATGGTCTCCTCAAACAAACCTGATAGGATCTCGCATACAGACGAATCCGAAACAGCATTTGAGAGACTCAAACAGTGCCTAACGCAGGCGCCAGCACTAGGTATGCCAGACTATGGGAAACCCTTTGAACTATACGGAACAGAAAGTGCTGGTTGCGCAGCAGGTGTACTAACCCAAAAACACGGTGATGCCAGCAGGCCAGTTGCATACTACAGCGCTCAGCTAGACACGGTAGCGCGATCCCTTCCCACATGCTTGCGTAGCGTTGCGGCGATAGCATTGCTAGTGACAAAAAGCGAAGATGTCGTGCTAGGCCACAACCTCACAATCCATACACCACATGCAGTATCTGCCTTATTGAATTCTGCCCAAACCAGACACGTCTCATCAGCAAGGTTTACAAGATGGGAATTGGCATTAATGGCCCCAGTAAACATCACCATAAGGAGATGCAGCGCATTAAATCCTGCAACATTTCTCCCAGGTGTGCCTGGTCAGACACAAAGAGTGGAAGGTGAGAGTGATGGGGAAGGAGGATTTAATACAAAGGAAGATGCACATGATTGTATGGAATATTTGACCCAAAATTTTACCGCAAAGCCTGACATCAGTGACAATCCACTGGAAGATGCAGAACTCACGTTCTACACTGACGGTAGTTGTCATAGACAGTCAGACTCGGGAGACTTGTGTACTGGATACGCAGTCGTAGATGACCAAGACACCATAGAAGCGGAACCGCTAGGTCCACCTCACTCAGCCCAGGTTGCTGAACTGGTCGCCCTAACCAGAGCATGTGAATTGGCTAAGGGTAAGTCAGCCAATATCTACACCGATTCTAGATACGCCTTCGGGGTAGTACATGATTTCGGAGCCCTATGGCGCCTCAGAAATTTCATGACGGCAGCTGGTACACCGATAGCGCATGCAGCTTATATAAAAAGGCTTCTAACAGCGATACAGGAACCCGACAGAGTGGCTGTTATCAAATGTAAAGCACATACATATAGTCAAGACCCAGTGTCACTTGGTAACAGCCGAGCAGACGAAGCAGCTAAGCTTGCAGCTGCTACCCCCATACAGACAGACACCACACAACTGATGGTATTTAATACCATCAACACACAGAAGTTGTGTGAGATGCAGAATTTGTGTTCCACACAGGAAAGAGCAGTCTGGAAGGCAAAGGGATATGGCCAGGAGTCCTCAGGGCTCTGGACGGATGGACATGGTAAACCAGTGGCCCCCAGAGCATATCTTCCATGTCTGGCTGAAGCAGCTCATGGGTTGACTCATCTAGGCAAGGAGGGGATGTGCAAATTGGTAAGAGCATACTGGTGCGCCCCAGGATTCTCCTCTCATGCGGGTAAAAGAGCAATGTCATGCCTTACCTGTCTGAGAAAGAATATTGGAAAAGCAATACCTACAGAACCATCCCATATCCCACCTGCCGGCGGCCCTTTCCAGGTAATACAAATTGACTTCATTCAATTACCCCCATGTCGAAATTTGAAATATGTACTTGTTTGTATAGATGTTTTCTCGAATTGGGTCGAAGCATTTCCAGCAGCTACAAATACCGCTATGTTTACAGCTAAAAAAATTGTACAGGAATTTGTATGTAGATATGGTATCCCTAGAATCATTGAAAGTGATAGGGGTACCCATTTTACCGGTGATGTCTTTCAAGGAATGTGTAAATTAATGGGTATTGATAGCAAGCTGCACACTCCGTACCGTCCACAGGCGAGTGCGAAGGTCGAAAGAGTGAACAGCACTATTAAAAATAAATTGAGTAAAGTAATGGCAGAGACAGGATTGACGTGGCCAGAAGCTTTACCCATTGTTTTGTATAGCATCAGAACCACTCCCAGGTCCCCTCTTAACCTGTCCCCTTTTGAAATTCTGTTTGGTCGACAACCGCATGTCATGATTAACCCTCAGGATGATTTGAAATGTAACAATGAAGTAACTGTAAAATACTTGATTAACATGAGTAAGCAGTTGAGGAATCAAAATGATAATCTGAAGTTGGTGATTCCTGATTTACCAGATAGTAATTGTCATGACATTGAACCTGGGGATTATGTAATGATACGAAATTTTCTACGCTCAGGTTGTCTTATTGATAGATGGGAAGGACCATACCAGGTCTTATTGACTAGCACCGCTGTGGTGCTAGTCAATAAGACCTGGTATGGTCCTTCCCATCTATCAATAAGACAACCTGAGCGTAGAAAATTGAAGGTTGCTGAGAGAGAGACTTGGGTCCATTCATCCCACTGCAAAAAGGTTGCTGATCCAGAGAAGTCCCGTGATAAGGAACAGACGGTAGAGGTTGTATCACTGGAGTGTCTGTTCCAGGAGGACTGAGGCGGCACCTGAGCCTTGAAGACCGAAAGCAGTTGTTGACTCCCTTCCCCCTTTTATTGTTTTTCTCCACTTCCCATCCCCTCTCCCTTAAAATTTCTTTTTCCCCCTTCTCATTCTTCTCTATTTCCTCCTCAAAGATGGACTTGCCCCAAGAGACTGTGATCCGGATTTTGATGTTAACCATGATGTTGACCAGAGCAGTCTGTTCCGGCGAGAGTACCATAGAGGTCGAGAGAGGTTCTGGAATGGGTTCCGATTATGATGATGGAGGCGTAGTTTTCCAAGATCAACCAAACCAACAAGCAAAGGCGAGTATCAGAAAACGATCCGATAGAAGAAATTGTGATGGATTGTTAGCTGAAGAAAACTGTATCTGTAGGCTCTGTGACAATTTGATTGAGGATGGGTGCATAAAGAAATGCCAATCCAGTTTTAATATCCATATGGACCGGCATCCATTGAGTGACTATCACTCCTTAGTGGGTAACGTATTAAACCAAACAGATTGTTGGGTATGCTCTCAAGTACCTCAGGGTCATAGCAAATCAGGGCTAGTACCATTTCCTTTAACGTTAGGGGAGGTACTTGAGCTAAGTGGTGGGAGACCGGTGGACCGGAGGTTTAACATCTCCAGCCCTCCTAGTTTGAAGCTCCACCAATACCATGTGGATAGGTCCCTCTTATGTTTTAATATCTCCAATCCCCGTAAGCCGGGAAATTGGGAAGTGTCATGGAGCAACCTTACCATGACCTTTTCACACAGAGCAGATAGAATGCCTACAGATACAGAGCTTGTACGCCACATAGCCAGTAGAGGAAAATCTTTCCGGTATAGGTATACCTTAGGAAATAGGATTACGAGAGTTGGAGAAGTATCACCAGGATACTGTGCACATATCGTACAAACTGATACATGCATTAAGCAGATGGAAGAATTAGGGTCAGGAGAGTTCACCTGGAAGGTGTGTAATATGGTAATGTCCTTCTCCGTCCCATATGTTCTCCCCGATGATGCATATTTCATATGTGGGAGAAAGGCGTACAAGTGGCTTGCCCCAAACTCTGAAGGATTGTGTTATATTGGAAAAGTATTGCCTGAAGTGATGACTATAACACATGACAAAATGAAGGACATACACCGTGGTGCCCAAGCTCCTTATACTCACACTCATTACGAGCACCGAGTTAAAAGACAACTGTCAGAAAGGTTAGAGCATCCGGCCTCTGATCTTATCCATGAATCCACCGGGATTCAGGTTCTGGTAGCGTTAGATTTCACTCGCACCGCTCGAGGAGTGATGAATTATAGATACATTTCCGCACTCGCCAATTTGTTAGATAATATCACTGAAATGTATGATGACACGTTCAGATACACTGGAAGAGAACTTCAAGCTTATAAAACAGAACTAGTTCAGCATAGGATGGTTCTTAATTATCTTACAGCAGTAACAGGCGGATATTGTGTTACATTGGCAACACAGTACGGCATAAAGTGTTGCACGTATATCACAAATAGCACCGAGGATCCGGTAGAGGTCATAGACCAAAAGATGGACGATATTCTCCAATTAAAATGGGAATTTCGCCGAAAACACAATCTCACCCTTGCCGCTGTAGGAAATGAGCTGACTAGTTGGGTGTCATGGTTGAACCCGCGAAATTGGTTCTCCGGTTTAGGAGACTGGGCTCAAGGAGTCATAATGGATGTTGGAAAGTTTCTCCTATGTATCTTAGGTGTTGTTATATCTATTGGATTGATATTTAGATGCGGGCAGGCTTTAATGAGGTGCAAACAAAGTACAAAAGTGATGAGCTTGAGGAGTGAGGAAACCGTAATTAACCTGGATTTGATTTATGACCCAATGATAGAAACCATGATGTGATGAAAATGCGATTATAAGGTCCGTTTCTTTCACCTGTTTTTCTGCTTTTTCTCCAAGATACAAAGACCCCCTTGGACAAGGAAGTTGACGAGACGCTATACAGACAACAGACAAGCACCAAAGATGAAGTTTTGACAACCTATGATATGGACACTTGATGAACTTTGCCATGGATCCCCAGTTTCCCTAGTATTTTTTAAATTCACGCTAGCCCAACATTTTTTGTAAATCTGATGGCACTGACAAAGCTATTTGCTCATGCCCAAGGAGCAATACAGCGCAAAGAAGATGACTCTCAACAGATACCGAACAAAACTTCAACAACAGATGTACATTTCCCTGACATAGAATACCCCCGCATTTACCATAATTATGTCTTCTCTTCATCTCTACAACCCTCAGGTAATAACACACATAGTAAAGGGAATACAGGCACAGATATCAGCAATCACATATTCCCCCATTCATGTATCGTCAACTAAAATGTGCTCCCCATTTTGTTCAAAAGCCGAAAAGAGCTCGGTAAAGTTTGACAGCCCATCCACAGACCTGTACCACGGGATAAGAAGGAATTCAAATGTATACTTCGCAATACCTCGAAGCTTGATTTACCACACGTACGGCACGATGATACATGACCCTCCAAACATGGACTCATACACACATGCTTCTGCTTTCTCACTAGGTCATACCCTCTTCACACCTACTCCACTCTTCTTCCTTTCCCCACCATGGAAATCAATTAACCCCTGACTTATATTTTTCTCCTTTTGAAATGTTTTAGAAGGTGGCAGTTATTATTGACTGCCAAAGGGTGGACTGTCAAAGTCAGAAAAATATCCCTATACACGCTGCCATATTTGCACCTCACGCTGGTCCGCGCTGCGCATGCGTGCGCTTTCCCGTGATAGCGCATACCCGCTGATGCGTGCACCCGCTCGCATCGGTATGCGTATTTACGGTAAGGAGTATGTAGTCGTAGCGTGCGACCCAATCGTTACATATTTCCACAATTAATGTAGTTTGTAGATCATGGTCCCTTTGATAGATTCTGAAAGTTTGGTTAATATAGAATGTCCCTGAACGGAGGAATCCCTCTTTGTATTGTAGGAAGGGTCTAACAGGAGTCATACAGTAGTGTTTGGTACCCATCGGAAGAGTATTTAAATAGCAATATTCCGGTGTTGGTTTGGAGCGTATTAATCGCTCGTGCGGATAGTTATGGACATAAGAAGTTTATGTCCATTTCTATTATTTACTCATACTCAGGTATGCGGCGGGAAACCTAGTTTCCCACCCACCTGAGCTGTTTGAAATCGTCACAGCCCACCTGTATGAATCACCCTATGACCTTTTGTTATAATGCGAAGCCGAATTCCTGCGTCCAATGGACAATGAGGTTGTAGGGACCATTAGATTGCATTGTGTGAGTAGCATAAAAGACGGGCCTGTGGCATCCAGCTTTCACTTCTCATCAAACGGTTCTCATTGCTGATAATCGGGAAGCTGGATGTCCAGAGGCGCATGCGATCATACCCTTTGTGCGTAAGTTTTTCTCTGTAATCATATTGTCTTACTGTGAGCCAATCTCTCTCTCTCCGTCTCTCTCTCTCTCTCTCTCCCTTCTCTTTCTCTCGTATCTCCCATTGACTAGTATTGTATTGTATTAGATCAGCATAGTATTGTATTGTATTTCTTGTATAGTTATTCGGTTAGGAAGTCTCTGTTATATTGTAGTGTATCATTTGTACTGTGATTCTTTTTGCAAGTATAATAGTTATAATACAGATAATAGGCTTTGGACCCTAAACCAGTATCTGTGTATTTCCTATAGTTTTAAGTGTTCACTTGAGCGTCGGTGACGCTCAAGCAGCTTTGTAGTTAGTCAGGTTACACAAGGTTGCACTTACACCCTGTATTCACATTAAGGTATTCTGTGTATTTCATTGATAAAAGGTTTAGACATAAAGGTATAGCGTTGTGAGCGTCTGCGCCGCTGGTGATCTCCTCGTGGTCTCGAGCGTCCGCTACGCCATAGCGAATCATTACTCTAGTCATCACCAATAACGTGCTGTCCTGTGATCACTGGGCCGTGAGCGAACGTGACGCTTGAGCGTCTCGCCTACGGCTAAGCGATCGTTACGCAACTAGCGTACCCTTACGGTACTTCTTAAGTAAACAGCGTACTGTGTTCTTAGACTTCAGTAAGGGTTGTTTATACGACAAAGGAATTTAGAATTGTCAATACTATACGCCTCTTCCAACCAGTCCATCTTAGAGTAGCTGTCATTTACCGCCCCCCTGGCGTTGCTTCCAAATTCATCGACAATTTTGCTTCCTGGCTTCCTCACTTCCTCTCTTCTGACATTCCTTCCATTATCCTAGGCGATTTCAACATCCCTATTGACATCCCCACACAATCCCCTGCCTCTAAACTCCTTAACCTCACCTCTTCACTTGGTCTCTCCCAGTGGACCTCCTCACCCTCCCATGTGAATGGGAGCTCACTGGATCTGGTCTTCACTCACCGCTGTGATATTTCTGATTTTTCCAATTCCCCATTTCCCCTCTCTGACCACCACCTGCTCTCCTTTAACCTATCTCTCTCGACTTCCCCATCTCTACCTCCCAAGGCTACCATCACTAAGCGTAACATTGAGGCTATTGACACCACATTCCTTTCCTCCCTGTTTGACTCACTTCTCTCTCCTATTCTCTCTCTCTCATGCCCTGAACAAGCCACTTCCATATACAATGCATCCCTTACTTCTGCTCTTGACTCTGTTGCTCCACCAACCACTATTCACCCTTGCAAATTAACACCTCAACCCTGGCACACCAAATGCACCAGATGTCTGCAAAAATGCTCACGTACTGCTGAGCGACACTGGAGGAAATCACGCTATAAGGCATTAGAGCGTAGGCATGCTCTCCATTTCAAACTTATGCTCTCATCTTTCAGTGCTGCCCTTTCTCTTGCTAAACAGTCATACTTCAAGAACCTCATCTCCTCCCAGTCTTCCAACCCCCGGCGCCTCTTTGCCACTCTCAACTCACTCCTCTGCCCACCTGTACCTCGTCTCCCTTCCTCACTCTCTGCTCTTGACTTTGCCACTTACTTCACATCCAAAATTGACTCCATACGTAAGGACATCACATCACACCAGACCATCACTAGCCCCCATCCCTTACCACCCCTCCCCATCCCTCCCACCTACTCTGACCTCTTTCTCCCATGCAACTGGAGAGGAAGTCATGGCTTTCATTCGTTCCTGTTCCCTCACCACCTCCCCACTTGACCCTATCCCCTCCCGCCTCCTCCGCTACCACTCTCCTTCTGCTTGTTCCCACCTTTCCCACCTTCTCAATCTCTCCCTCTCATCAGGCACTGTCCCCTCTGCCTTTAAGCATGCACTCATCTCTCCTATTCTTAAAAAACCTACCCTTGATCCAAACACTCTCTCCAACTACCGAACCCATCTCTCTCCTCCCTTTTGCCTCCAAACTCCTTGAGCGTATTGTCTACAACCGCCTTACTTCCTTTCTTTCCTCACACTCACTACTTGACCCATTCCAGTCTGGCTTCCGTCCTCTCCACTCCACTGAAACTGCCCTTACAAAAGTATGCAATGACCTCCATGCTGCTAAATCTAAGGGACACTACTCTCTACTTATTCTACTTGATCTCTCTGCTGCTTTTGACACTGTGGACTATCATCTCCTACTGCAAATCCTTCACTTCATTGGTCTGCGCGACACTGCCCTCTCTTGGCTGTCTTCCTACCTCTCTGACCGTTCATTCTCTGTCTCTTCTCATGACTCCACCTCCCCCTCACTTCCACTAACTGTAGGTGTACCCCAAGGTTCTATCCTTGGTCCTCTCCTCTTCTCTCTCTATACATCCTCACTAGGTAAGCTCATTAGTTCTTTTGGTTTCCAATATCATCTCTATGCTGATGACACCCAAATCTATCTTTCCTCTCCAGACCTCTCCCCTGCTCTCCTCACTCGTATCTCCAACTGTCTCTCTGCTGCCTCTTCCTGGATGTCCCAGCGCTTTCTTAAACTTAACATGTCTAAGACCGAACTGATCATCTTTCCTCCCTCCCGCATAACCTCACCTCCTACAATCTCATTATCTATTGATGGCACTACTATCTCCTCTAGCCCCCAAGTGCGCTGTCTTGGAGTAATCCTTGACTCCTCCCTCTCCTTCAAACCACACATTCAGCACCTCTCACAAACCTGCCGTTTTCATCTAAAAAATACTTCCAGGATCAGACCCTTTCTGACCCAGGATGCTACTAAGACTCTTATCCACTCACTGGTCATCTCCAGACTGGATTACTGTAATCTCCTCCTGACTGGCATTCCTGACAAACACCTCTCTCCACTCCAATCTATCCTCAATGCTGCTGCCCGGCTCATTTTCCTCACCAAACGCACTACGTCTACCTCTCCTCTCTTACTAGACCTTCACTGGCTCCCCTTCCCTTTCAGAATCCATTTCAAGCTTCTCACACTTGCTTACAAAGCCCTCACCCACTCCTCTCCCATCTACATCTCTGATCTTATCTCCATTTACATTCCCACATGTCTTCTTCGCTCTGCTAATGCACGACGACTTTCCTGCCTACGGATCACCTCCTCCCACTCCTACCTCCAAGATTTTTCGCGTGCTGCACCACTTCTCTGGAATTCCCTACCTCTCCCCCTCAGACTCTCCACCTCTCTACAAAACTTCAAACGGGCTCTCAAGACCCACTTCTTCACCAAACCCAGGCAAATCTCATCCTAACCCTCTGTTCTACACTCTCCATGTACCCCATCTGTGTCATCCCTGTCTGTCTACCCCTCCCCTTTAGAATGTAAGCTCTCACGAGCAGGGCCCTCTTCCCTCATGTGCTTATCCTTTCTTACTTTAATAATCTTCAACTGCATCAACTCCAGCAGTCTTCTGCCACCTGATACTTATTCCACTGTCATCTGCTGATGTAACTATGTTTATTTACCCTGTACTTGTCCTATACTGTCATCAACTGTAAGTTGCTGTTTTCCTGTTTGATTATTTATGTACTCTGTAATTGTGCGCTACGGAACCCTTGTGGCGCCATATAAATAAAGGATAATAATAAATAATAATAATAATAATATTATATAAGAGATTTATACAGTGCCAGTATAATATGCTGCACTTTTGCTACAGAATATTGTATGATTGGGAGCATGAGTTGATTACAGTATGTCCTCATAGCTCATGTTTATCCAATTAAAACCAATAGTGGATTGCCTTTTATGTGACAAATTCCCAATTAATTCCATAATTAAGATTCATGGAAATTTTGTACAATTTATTTATGGTTCTAGGGCTAGGCGGATATATCAAGCATCACATTTCGTATGCGAATCATGGGGGTCATTCCGACCCGATCACAGCGTGCTTTCGCTCGCACAGCTGCGACCAGGTCACTACTGCGCATGCAAGGGGGCTGTAAAGTGCACGCGCGTCGTTGCCCAGCAACGGAAGTCGCCAGGCAACAACGAAGGGAACGAAGAAAGCGATCGCAGCGGCGATCGTTTGAAGATAGACAGTATGTTTTACCAGCACACGGGATGCCGGCTGTCAGTATACCGACAGTGGCATCCTGTCTGTTGAAAGCGAGGCGGCGAGGCCACAGGTTATATTCCCACTCGGTTGGTGGCATGGAGCAACTAACCTATTGGGAATACCCTGCGGATATCGGGTTTCCGTTTGTCAGTATTTCACCGGCTGTCGGGATTCTGGCATGTCAGCATCTCGAACACTGGGATCCCGACAGCCGGCATTTTAACTGCGTCCCATATATATTATAAAGTATGTACATTCACAGATACACACCCATGGAAACCGCCCTAAATAAATCCTGTGTTTGCCCCTGGGATCTGATTGGCTGCTACTTTATCTCCATCCACTTTCTCTCTCTCCAAGGCTTAGTACATTGACAATTAAATTACCTACCACATGCACACACACACATACTGTACAATAGGGATCATTTTTGTTGGGAGACAATTAATTCTTAAAAGCCAATTCAAATTGCCATTGCAAAGCAATAGCATGGAAACATAAGCAATAGCACCTCCTCCCGTCCCCGTCATGGGCCATTCTCTCACCGGACTTTTTGCACAAAGCCAAATAAGGCTGCATACAAAAATCAGTGAGCACGAAGCTTTCACAGACTCATGTGAGTGAGTTAATTGTTTCAACCACTAAAACCCCTTTTCCACTAGTGATGCAGGTCGCAGCCAGGAGTGTGACACGGGTGCTACTCAGCTGTGACCTGCATCAGAGCCCCCTTTCCCACTGCACTCACCAACCCGGCATATTGCCGGGTTGGTGACGCTGCTGGTGACGCGGCAGGGGCGGTGCTGGGAGATCACATGATCTCCCAGCGCCGCCCTCCATACACTGTGAACGGGAGCCGTGGCACATCGACGCGGCTTCCATTTACACTGCACAGTTTACTGGGTTGAACTTGTGTTCAACCCGGTAAGCTACCCGGGTAGGATTCCCGGGTCACTTGATCTGGGTTTTTGCAGAGGGACCCGTTTCCACTAGCAAAAACACAGGTAAATGCGCGCCCCCGTACATTTACCCGTGTTTTTTGAGCTAGTGGAAAAGGGGTATAAGTCATATTTAGCTCAGCCTGTATAATGACTGAAGCAAATTGTTTGGTATGGACAAATTCTTGAATAGCTCTAGAAGTTAAAGCTCCAGGCTATACTCCTGCGGTAAGCCTAGCAGCAAATTGAATATGCCCCTAAATTTCCATGAATAGAACTGTGGATTGTGCAATGGATACAAAAGGTTTATTTATTTTTTTACCACTAATGATATGCCTAGGCCACCAAGTTTTATAGCAAAGGGTAGTATGGCCAGACTGTGACATTAAGTTTCTGAATGGTGAACGGCTGCAATCCAAAAAAAAAAAAGCAACTAATGATATTCCTTTGCTTCGACAGAACATTCCTCTCATTTGAATTTGTTGCAGCCCATTGCACAAACATTGTAGAATATTTTTGCTACTACAAAACTGCATTAATTTACACTTATATCCAGTAACTGCGTTACAGATGTTCACTTTGTAGCAGCTTGATACAAAATTGCTTGGTGTGAACTTTAAGCTTCTAGAATCCTAAAGGAAGCTTTGGACCCATACAAAAAAAAAAAAAAGAAAAAAGAATAAACTCATTAATCATTTGCTAAAATTTTGCTAATTAGTGCCTAGGACTCACAAACTCTCTACAGTATGGTTTATAGAACGAAGCCTGAAAAATCTATTTACTACATCCTTATAACAGCAGAAACCTTTTACAAAAACCTGTGCTACAAAGTAACTGCGAGAACAAAATGCAGAGGAAACGAAGTGCATTAACTTAAACTTCACTGTGTTTACTGAGGCTGATATGTAAATTTCAACCTATTTTTAAGGGCTGTTAAGTTTCACTCCTACCTTCAACCCAGTGAAATTTATCAAGGAAGTAGGGTTATTTTTATAGCACCCAGCGCCTGCTGATTGCCATGGAAACATGAATTGTTCTGTGTAATAAACTACCTCCCTCTGTTCTCATAAACACGATGGGTTGGAGAGGGTATTCGAATATGTAAGGGAAACAATTATTAGAGGGAATGTAAGTCAGCCTAAAGAACTCACGTGCCTCAGTCTCCAGCAATAGATTGTGCCAATCTTTTCATGTCTGAAATTATTATTATCTGGAATATCTATTTCATAAAGGTAAGATGAGGGCTAAACCAGTTTAAAGAGGTGCAGTTAACAATCAATATGATGCTGCCCGCAGTACTTGTTGTGATGTTACAATGAATCAACATATCATACCTCCCAACATGACCCTCTCCAGGAGGGACAGAATGCTCTGCTTCTGGACTTCCCTCTTATGTATGATTGCCCTCACCTGTGTTGAAACACCTTTATTATCCATTAACCTGTTAAAAACAGGTGCCGGCAATCATAAATTAAGAGGAAAGTCCTGGAGCAGAGCATTGTGTCCCTCCTGGAGAGGGTCATGTTGGGAGGTATGACATATACTACTGCTAATATCGACGCTTTTTCCAAGCTGTTCTATTCCGTAATCAGTGTAAGACTGGGGCATGATGGGCACATCAGGGGAATGCAGTGGTAGGGGCCCATGTTTAATGGTGTGGCCAGTCTCCAGAGGGGGTGTGGTCCACCACCACATTGGTTTACCTCATAGGTTCTCAAACTCAGTCCTCAGGACCCCACATGGTTCATGTTTTGCAGGTCACCTGTAGATTTTTCAAATGTGACAGTTGGTGATACACAGTGCACCTGCTGGGTGACATGCAAAACGTTAACCGTGTGGGGTCCCGAGGACAGAGTTTGAGAACCACTGGTTTACCTAATCATTAGTGAGTGCATGGTCTGGGACCCTTAATAAATATATATAGTAAATACTGCTAGTACATGCATGATTATGCATGTAGAAAATGCACTGTAGAAAATACACCATAGTCCTGTGCTGGTTGGGTATCGCTGCATTTGCCACAGGTTTTATTCCCACTCTATGGGTGTCATGGACACCCACGAGTGGGAATAGTCCCGGTCACTCGGCACGCTAGCTGTCGGTCTTTCCAATGGGGGGATTTCGGCGTTGGTATAGTGACTGGCGGTCCCCTGACCGCCGGTCACATAACCGCATCCCTCTTGTGCAGTGTAAGATAGCATATATACACTGGCATCACAAGGTGGGTGCGGGGGGTGCGGCCCACATCCGGGTGTCATCCGCCGAGGGGTGACACCAAAGTGCTGGCTGAGGGCTCCTGCTCAGTGACAGGAGCCGGGTGCTGCACTGTAACATTATGTGCAGCAACCTGGCTCCTGTCACCATGTAGGAGCTGGCACTGCAGACACGTTAGTCTACGGGGGCAAGCAGCAACTCCCAGACCCCCAGAGTGCCAAAAACAGGGGTCGGGGCGCTTAGCCACACCCCCTCCCGTGAAGCCATGCCCCTCCCGTGGGTCATCCTGCGACGCCATGACCCCTTTGCGCCCACTGCCGCACCAGGTTCAGAAGAGGTGAGTGACGCCTCTGCATATATATAATATACAGTATAATCCAAGTGCACAGTCTGGAACCTGGTCCTTAGAGGAGGAAGTGGGGCCCACCAGGAGTTAGTTTCCCCTGTACCCCGGTGGGCCAGTCCAATCCTGTCTGTAATTGACATCATATAACGTATACAGACCTTAATATATACAGACATTATTTCTAAAAATAAAGAAATTATGAAATAAAAATGAAATAAGAATGTAGATAAATATGTTTTACATATTTACAACGAAAATAGTTTAATATCTGCACTGAAAAGCAAAGCAATCCCACATATTTTTTTTATATTTCTTTAACCCCCTTGGTGTTGGGGGATGTCTCAGGCCTGTGCTGGGCCCCTTTTGTCGAAGTTTGTGCTTGTCCCATTCAAATAGTAATATCACTAAATACATACACAAATTATATCTTATTTATTTTTAGCAGATATTACATCTTCAGAAAATATTATTTACTTTTCTGGTCCATCTATCATGTCAAATAAAATGATTTGGTATTAATATAAAGGTGAAGTGGTATTAATAGTAGAGATGAGCGGGTTCGGTTTCTCTGAATCCGAACCCGCCAGAACTTCATGTTTTTTTTCACGGGTCCGAGCGACTCGGATCTTCCCGCCTTGCTCGGTTAACCCGAGCGCGCCCGAACGTCATCATGACGCTGTCGGATTCTCGCGAGGCTCGGATTCTATCGCGAGACTCGGATTCTATATAAGGAGCCGCGCGTCGCCGCCATTTTCACACGTGCATTGAGATTGATAGGGAGAGGACGTGGCTGGCGTCCTCTCCGTTTAGAATTAGAATAGATTAGAGAGACACTTGATTTACTAATTTTGGGGAGCATTAGGAGTACTCAGTAGTGTACAGTGCAGAGTTTTGCTGATAGTGACCAGTGACCACCACTTTTATTTATAATCCGTTCTCTGCCTGAAAAAAGCGATACACAGCACACAGTGACTCAGTCACATACCATATCTGTGTGCACTGCTCAGGCTCAGGCCAGTGTGCTGCATCATCTATATATATTATATATCTGTCTGACTGCTCAGCTCACACAGCTTATAATTGTGGGGGAGACTGGGGAGCACTACTGCAGTGCCAGTTATAGGTTATAGCAGGAGCCAGGAGTACACAATATTATATTAAAATTAAACAGTGCACACTTTTGCTGCAGGAGTGCCACTGCCAGTGTGACTAGTGACCAGTGACCTGACCACCAGTATATAATATTAGTAGTATACTATCTCTTTATCAACCAGTCTATATTAGCAGCAGACACAGTACAGTGCGGTAGTTCACGGCTGTGGCTACCTCTGTGTCGGCACTCGGCAGCCCGTCCATAATTGTATATACCAGTGACCTAACCGTGGTTTTTTTTTCTTTCTTTATACATACATACTAGTTACGAGTATACTATCTCTTTATCAACCAGTCTATATATTAGCAGCAGACACAGTACAGTGCGGTAGTTCACGGCTGTGGCTACCTCTGTGTCGGCACTCGGCAGCCCGTCCATAATTGTATATACCACCTAACCGTGGTTTTTTTTTCTTTCTTTATACATACATACTAGTTACGAGTATACTATCTCTTTATCAACCAGTCTATATATTAGCAGCAGACACAGTACAGTGCGGTAGTTCACGGCTGTGGCTACCTCTGTGTCGGCACTCGGCAGCCCGTCCATAATTGTATATACCACCTAACCGTGGTTTTTTTTTCTTTCTTTATACATACATACTAGTTACGAGTATACTATCTCTTTATCAACCAGTCTATATATTAGCAGCAGACACAGTACAGTGCGGTAGTTCACGGCTGTGGCTACCTCTGTGTCGGCACTCGGCAGCCCGTCCATAATTGTATATACCACCTAACCGTGGTTTTTTTTTCTTTCTTTATACATACATACTAGTTACGAGTATACTATCTCTTTATCAACCAGTCTATATATTAGCAGCAGACACAGTACAGTGCGGTAGTTCACGGCTGTGGCTACCTCTGTGTCGGCACTCGGCAGCCCGTCCATAATTGTATATACCACCTAACCGTGGTTTTTTTTTCTTTCTTTATACATACATACTAGTTACGAGTATACTATCTCTTTATCAACCAGTCTATATATTAGCAGCAGACACAGTACAGTGCGGTAGTTCACGGCTGTGGCTACCTCTGTGTCGGCACTCGGCAGCCCGTCCATAATTGTATATACCACCTAACCGTGGTTTTTTTTTCTTTCTTTATACATACATACTAGTTACGAGTATACTATCTCTTTATCAACCAGTCTATATATTAGCAGCAGACACAGTACAGTGCGGTAGTTCACGGCTGTGGCTACCTCTGTGTCGGCACTCGGCAGCCCGTCCATAATTGTATATACCACCTAACCGTGGTTTTTTTTTCTTTCTTTATACATACATACTAGTTACGAGTATACTATCTCTTTATCAACCAGTCTATATATTAGCAGCAGACACAGTACAGTGCGGTAGTTCACGGCTGTGGCTACCTCTGTGTCGGCACTCGGCAGCCCGTCCATAATTGTATACTAGTATCCAATCCATCCATCTCCATTGTTTACCTGAGGTGCCTTTTAGTTGTGCCTATTAAAATATGGAGAACAAAAATGTTGAGGTTCCAAAATTAGGGAAAGATCAAGATCCACTTCCACCTCGTGCTGAAGCTGCTGCCACTAGTCATGGCCGAGACGATGAAATGCCAGCAACGTCGTCTGCCAAGGCCGATGCCCAATGGCATAGTACAGAGCATGTCAAAACCAAAACACCAAATATCAGTAAAAAAAGGACTCCAAAACCTAAAATAAAATTGTCGGAGGAGAAGCGTAAACTTGCCAATATGCCATTTACCACACGGAGTGGCAAGGAACGGCTGAGGCCCTGGCCTATGTTCATGGCTAGTGGTTCAGCTTCACATGAGGATGGAAGCACTCAGCCTCTCGCTAGAAAACTGAAAAGACTCAAGCTGGCAAAAGCACCGCAAAGAACTGTGCGTTCTTTGAAATCCCAAATCCACAAGGAGAGTCCAATTGTGTCGGTTGCGATGCCTGACCTTCCCAACACTGGACGTGAAGAGCATGCGCCTTCCACCATTTGCACGCCCCCTGCAAGTGCTGGAAGGAGCACCCGCAGTCCAGTTCCTGATAGTCAGATTGAAGATGTCAGTGTTGAAGTACACCAGGATGAGGAGGATATGGGTGTTGCTGGCGCTGGGGAGGAAATTGACCAGGAGGATTCTGATGGTGAGGTGGTTTGTTTAAGTCAGGCACCCGGGGAGACACCTGTTGTCCGTGGGAGGAATATGGCCGTTGACATGCCAGGTGAAAATACCAAAAAAATCAGCTCTTCGGTGTGGAGGTATTTCACCAGAAATGCGGACAACAGGTGTCAAGCCGTGTGTTCCCTTTGTCAAGCTGTAATAAGTAGGGGTAAGGACGTTAACCACCTCGGAACATCCTCCCTTATACGTCACCTGCAGCGCATTCATAATAAGTCAGTGACAAGTTCAAAAACTTTGGGCGACAGCGGAAGCAGTCCACTGACCAGTAAATCCCTTCCTCTTGTAACCAAGCTCACGCAAACCACCCCACCAACTCCCTCAGTGTCAATTTCCTCCTTCCCCAGGAATGCCAATAGTCCTGCAGGCCATGTCACTGGCAATTCTGACGAGTCCTCTCCTGCCTGGGATTCCTCCGATGCATCCTTGCGTGTAACGCCTACTGCTGCTGGCGCTGCTGTTGTTGCCGCTGGGAGTCGATGGTCATCCCAGAGGGGAAGTCGTAAGCCCACTTGTACTACTTCCAGTAAGCAATTGACTGTTCAACAGTCCTTTGCGAGGAAGATGAAATATCACAGCAGTCATCCTACTGCAAAGCGGATAACTGAGTCCTTGACAACTATGTTGGTGTTAGACGTGCGTCCGGTATCCGCCGTTAGTTCACAGGGAACTAGACAATTTATTGAGGCAGTGTGCCCCCGTTACCAAATACCATCTAGGTTCCACTTCTCTAGGCAGGCGATACCGAGAATGTACACGGACGTCAGAAAAAGACTCACCAGTGTCCTAAAAAATGCAGTTGTACCCAATGTCCACTTAACCACGGACATGTGGACAAGTGGAGCAGGGCAGGGTCAGGACTATATGACTGTGACAGCCCACTGGGTAGATGTATGGACTCCCGCCGCAAGAACAGCAGCGGCGGCACCAGTAGCAGCATCTCGCAAACGCCAACTCTTTCCTAGGCAGGCTACGCTTTGTATCACCGCTTTCCAGAATACGCACACAGCTGAAAACCTCTTACGGCAACTGAGGAAGATCATCGCGGAATGGCTTACCCCAATTGGACTCTCCTGTGGATTTGTGGCATCGGACAACGCCAGCAATATTGTGTGTGCATTAAATATGGGCAAATTCCAGCACGTCCCATGTTTTGCACATACCTTGAATTTGGTGGTGCAGAATTTTTTAAAAAACGACAGGGGCGTGCAAGAGATGCTGTCGGTGGCCAGAAAAATTGCGGGACACTTTCGGCGTACAGGCACCACGTACAGAAGACTGGAGCACCACCAAAAACTACTGAACCTGCCCTGCCATCATCTGAAGCAAGAAGTGGTAACGAGGTGGAATTCAACCCTCTATATGCTTCAGAGGTTGGAGGAGCAGCAAAAGGCCATTCAAGCCTATACAATTGAGCATGATATAGTAGGTGGAATGCACCTGTCTCAAGTGCAGTGGAGAATGATTTCAACGTTGTGCAAGGTTCTGATGCCCTTTGAACTTGCCACACGTGAAGTCAGTTCAGACACTGCCAGCCTGAGTCAGGTCATTCCCCTCATCAGGCTTTTGCAGAAGAAGCTGGAGGCATTGAAGAAGGAGCTAAAAGGGAGCGATTCCGCTAGGCATGTGGGACTTGTGGATGCAGCCCTTAATTCGCTTAACAAGGATTCACGGGTGGTCAATCTGTTGAAATCAGAGCACTACATTTTGGCCACCGTGCTCGATCCTAGATTTAAAGCCTACCTTGGATCTCTCTTTCCGGCAGACACAAGTCTGCTGGGGTTGAAAGACCTGCTGGTGACAAAATTGTCAAGTCAAGCGGAACGCGACCTGTCAACATCTCCTCCTTCACATTCTCCCGCAACTGGGGGTGCGAGGAAAAGGCTCAGAATTCCGAGCCCACCCGCTGGCGGTGATGCAGGGCAGTCTGGAGCGACTGCTGATGCTGACATCTGGTCCGGACTGAAGGACCTGACAACGATTACGGACATGTCGTCTACTGTCACTGCATATGATTCTCTCAACATTGATAGAATGGTGGAGGATTATATGAGTGACCGCATCCAAGTAGGCACGTCACACAGTCCGTACTTATACTGGCAGGAAAAAGAGGCAATTTGGAGGCCCTTGCACAAACTGGCTTTATTCTACCTAAGTTGCCCTCCCACAAGTGTGTACTCCGAAAGAGTGTTTAGTGCCGCCGCTCACCTTGTCAGCAATCGGCGTACGAGGTTACATCCAGAAAATGTGGAGAAGATGATGTTCATTAAAATGAATTATAATCAATTCCTCCGCGGAGACATTGACCAGCAGCAATTGCCTCCACAAAGTACACAGGGAGCTGAGATGGTGGATTCCAGTGGGGACGAATTGATAATCTGTGAGGAGGGGGATGTACACGGTGATATATCGGAGGGTGAAGATGAGGTGGACATCTTGCCTCTGTAGAGACAGTTTGTGCAAGGAGAGATTAATTGCTTCTTTTTTGGGGGGGGTCCAAACCAACCCGTCATATCAGTCACAGTCGTGTGGCAGACCCTGTCACTGAAATGATGGGTTGGTTAAAGTGTGCATGTCCTGTTTTGTTTATACAACATAAGGGTGGGTGGGAGGGCCCAAGGACAATTCCATCTTGCACCTCTTTTTTCTTTTCTTTTTCTTTGCATCATGTGCTGATTGGGGAGGGTTTTTTGGAAGGGACATCCTGCGTGACACTGCAGTGCCACTCCTAGATGGGCCCGGTGTTTGTGTCGGCCACTAGGGTCGCTAATCTTACTCACACAGTCAGCTACCTCATTGCGCCTCTTTTTTTCTTTGCGTCATGTGCTGTTTGGGGAGGGTTTTTTGGAAGGGACATCCTGCGTGACACTGCA
This sequence comes from Pseudophryne corroboree, assembly GCF_028390025.1. Taxonomy (NCBI): domain Eukaryota; kingdom Metazoa; phylum Chordata; class Amphibia; order Anura; family Myobatrachidae; genus Pseudophryne; species Pseudophryne corroboree. The sequence goes on along the minus strand of NC_086452.1, from coordinate 191,065,281 downwards.
GTGCCACTCCTAGATGGGCCCGGTGTTTGTGTCGGCCACTAGGGTCGCTAATCTTACTCACACAGTCAGCTACCTCATTGCGCCTCTTTTTTTCTTTGCGTCATGTGCTGTTTGGGGAGGGTTTTTTGGAAGGGACATCCTGCGTGACACTGCAGTGCCACTCCTAGATGTGCCCGGTGTTTGTGTCGGCCACTAGGGTCGCTAATCTTACTCACACATCTACCTCATTGCGCCTCTTTTTTTCTTTGCGTCATGTGCTGTTTGGGGAGGGTTTTTTGGAAGGGCCATCCTGCGTGACACTGCAGTGCCACTCCTAGATGGGCCCGGTGTTTGTGTCGGCCACTAGGGTCGCTAATCTTACTCACACAGCTACCTCATTGCGCCTCTTTTTTTCTTTGCGTCATGTGCTGTTTGGGGAGGGTTTTTTGGAAGGGACATCCTGCGTGACACTGCAGTGCCACTCCTAGATGGGCCCGGTGTTTGTGTCGGCCACTAGGGTCGCTAATCTTACTCACACAGTCAGCTACCTCATTGCGCCTCTTTTTTTCTTTGCGTCATGTGCTGTTTGGGGAGGGTTTTTTGGAAGGGCCATCCTGCGTGACACTGCAGTGCCACTCCTAGATGGGCCCGGTGTTTGTGTCGGCCACTAGGGTCGCTAATCTTACTCACACAGCTACCTCATTGCGCCTCTTTTTTTCTTTGCGTCATGTGCTGTTTGGGGAGGGTTTTTTGGAAGGGCCATCCTGCGTGACACTGCAGTGCCACTCCTAGATGGGCCCGGTGTTTGTGTCGGCCACTAGGGTCGCTAATCTTACTCACACAGCTACCTCATTGCGCCTCTTTTTTTCTTTGCGTCATGTGCTGTTTGGGGAGGGTTTTTTGGAAGGGACATCCTGCGTGACACTGCAGTGCCACTCCTAGATGGGCCCGGTGTTTGTGTCGGCCACTAGGGTCGCTTATCTTACTCACACAGCGACCTCGGTGCAAATTTTAGGACTAAAAATAATATTGTGAGGTGTGAGGTATTCAGAATAGACTGAAAATGAGTGTAAATTATGGTTTTTGAGGTTAATAATACTTTGGGATCAAAATGACCCCCAAATTCTATGATTTAAGCTGTTTTTTAGTGTTTTTGGAAAAAAACACCCGAATCCAAAACACACCCGAATCCGACAAAAAAAATTCGGTGAGGTTTTGCCAAAACGCGTTCGAACCCAAAACACGGCCGCGGAACCGAACCCAAAACCAAAACACAAAACCCGAAAAATTTCAGGCGCTCATCTCTAATTAATAGAAAGGTGAACGAAAAGCAGATGTGAAGTCCCTTTGACATTAATCTCCCTTTTCAAAATGCAACCCGCATGATTCTCTGCGTAGGATTTCACAACAAAGGGGCAGATTCAAAGTAAGGAGCAAAGCAAATAAGAGTAAATTTACACCTTGGCAAAACCATGTTATATTTCAGGTGGTGCAGATTTAATATGTACAAAGAGATTTAGATTTGGGAGTGGTGTTTCCTACATAAAGGGGGTAATTCAGAAATGATTGCAGCAGCAAATTTGTTAGCAGTTGGGCAAAACCATGGGGCTAATTCAGACCTGGTCGCACGCAGGCTATTTTTTGCACTGCTGTGACCAGGTAATCTCCGCCTACAGGGGAGGGGATTAAGAGCTTTGCAGGGGTGCGATGGGCTGTGCAGTGAGCTACACAAACAAAAGTTTGTGCAGTTTCTGCACAGCCCAGGACTTACTCAGATGCTGCAACGATCCGGGACGACTGTGACGTCAGGAACCCTCCTCCGGAACGATCCCTTTCTTCGTTAGCTTAGTAGCTGCTCTGCGACCCCTGTTGCTGGTTAGCGATGCGCCTGCGCATTGAGACCTATGCGCATGCGCAGTATAGACCCGATCGCACGGCTGCAAAAAAATGCAGTGTGCGATCGGGTCTGAATGATCCCCCACGTGCACTGCAGGTGTGGCAGATATAACATTTGCAGAGAGAGTTTGATTTGGGTGGGTTACTTTGTTTCTGTGCAGGATAAATACTGGCTGCTGTAATTTTACACTGCAATTTAGATTTCAGTTTGAACACACTACACCCAAATCTAAATCTCTCTCTGCACATGTTATATCTGTCCCCACCTGCAGTGCACATGATTTTACCCAACTGCTAACAAATTTGCTGCTGCGATCAACTCTGAATTAGGCCCACAGTGCTGTAGCTTTAAATCTAAATCGTAGTGTAAAAATAAACGTGTATTGTAACCAGAGCTGTAACTACGTGTGTGCAGAGCCGGCCTTAGGCATAGGCAAACTAGGCAAATGCCTAGGGCATTTGGTATGCTTAGGGGCACCAGCAGCTTCTGCTGATTAAAATGATATGCGGCATGCCTATACTCTGTGTGTGACTGCGGCTGTATCTGCTTACGAAATGCTACGTTGCAGTGTATTCCTGTAATGTAGCATTTCGTATCATTTTAATCAGCAGAAGCTGCTTGTGCATCCTAGCCACATAGTAATGCAAATATTATGATGCATTTTCATAAACAAAAGGCGCCCGACGTTAGCAGAGCTGCCAGCTGACTCATGCCAGGCATCTCCTGCCGAACTAGCGGCGGTGCTAGGGGGCACCAGCCAAAATCTTGCCTAGGGCATCATATTGGTTAGGGCCGGCTCTGCGTGTGTGCCAGGTGTGCCTGGCACACAGCGCAGTTGCCCTGAGGATGCAACGGCCAGCGGCTTGTAATGAGTCAAATTGACTCATTACAAGCCGCCTCTGCTGTGTGCGCCACGCTGGAGAAGCCGTTCCGGAGGCAGGGGAGGAGAACAGCAGTGCCGGAGGCAGCGGAGAAGAAGGAGGAGGCAGGGGGACTGGAGCCGCAGCAGCGCTATGTAATTGGTAGAGGCGCCGCTGCAGCAGTCCCCTCTCCTTCCGTATTGACTGCCCGGCACTGCTGTGAATGCTGGGATGCGGTTCCTTCATCCCAGCATTCACAGCGGTGGCGGGTAGCCAATACGGAAGGAGAGGGGACTGCTGCAGCGGTACCTCTAACAATTACATAGCGCTGCTGTGGCTCCAGTCACCCTCCCTCCTCCACCCCTGCCCGGGATCTGCCAGCACCGAGGAGCCTGACTGCCAGCGTGGAGAGATGGTATCTCTCTCTCTCTATCTCTCTATCTATCTATCTCTCTATCTATCCTGTCTGCCGTAGTGTGTAAAAAGGGGGACTGGCTGCCGTAGTGTGTAAAAAGGGGATGCTGTCTGCAGTAATGTGTAAAAAGGGGGATGCTGTCTGCCTTAATGTGTAAAAAGGGGGATGCTGTCTGCAGTAATGTGTAAAAAGTGGACACTGTCTGCCATAATGTGTGAAAAGTGGACACTGTCTGCCGTAATGTGTAAAAAGGGGACGCTGTCTGCCGTAATGTGTAAATTGGGGACGCAGTCTTCCATAATGTGTAAAAAGGGGGACGCTGTCTGCCGTAATGTGTAAAAAGGGGGACGCTGTCTGCCGTAATGTGTAAAAAGGGGGAAGCTGTGTGCCGTAATGTGTAAAAAGGGGATGCTGTCTGCCGTAATGTGTAAAAAGGGGGACGCTGTCTGCCGTAATGTGTAAAAGGGGGACGCTGTCTGCCGTAATGTGTAAAAAGGGGTATGCTGTCTGCTGTAATGTGTAAAAAGGGGACGCTGTCTGCCGTAATGTGTAAAAAGGGGGAGGCTGTCTACTGTAATGTGTTAAAATGGGGGCGTTGTCTGCCGTAATGTGTAAAAAGGGGACACTGTCTGCCTAATGTGTAAAAAGGGGGACGCTGTCTGCCGTAATGTGTAAAAAGGGGATGCTGTCTGCCGTAATGTGTAAAAAGGGGGACGCTGTCTGCCGTAATGTGTAAAAGGGGGATGCTGTCTGCTGTAATGTGTAAAAAGGGGGATGTCTGCCGTAATGTGTAAAAGGGGCTCTACCTGGTGTAGTGGCTAGGGAGGCCAATCCCGGGCTCGGGATCGGCGGGATCCCGGGATTTGGGCCTAAAAATGCCGGGATTTGAATCCCGGGATTGGAGCATCCAGTCCCGGGATTCACGGGATTACACTGCGCATGCGCGGGAGGGTGGGTGTGTAAGTAATACTACTTACAATTAGGCGGGCGGCAGCCATAGACAAACGCTGAACGCGGCGGCACTTCAAATGTGGCGCCGGCCGCCAGCCAATCAGAGCTGGCGGACCGGCAGCCAATCAGGGAAGCTGCCGAAGCAGCGGCAGCCAATCAGGAGCGACTGCTGCGGCCGCTTCCCTGATTGGCTGCCGGTCCACCAGCTCTGGTTGGCTGGCGGGCGGCGCTTCATTTGAAATACCGCCGCGTTCAGTGTGCCCATGGCTGCCGTCCACCTAATAGTAAGTGATATTACTTACACCCAGCCTCCCTCCCGCGCCGCTACCAACCCTCCCCGCTACCTGCACCCTCTTGCACCGCTACCTACATCCTCCCGCCCAGCTACCTACACCCTCCCACACCGCTACCTACATCCTCCCGCCCAACTACCTACACCCTCCGGCACCACTACCTACACCCTCCCTGCCTTCCGCGCCGCTACCTACACCCCCCCACACCACCACCTACCCTCCAGTGCTGCTCCCTACACCCTTCTTCACTGATCCCTACTGCAATCCCGGGAATCCTGGGATTGAGCGTTTTTCAATCCCGAATCCCGGGATTGAAAAAACGGCCCGGATTGGCCTCCCTAGTAGTGGCGCTACTGTGCAGCGTAATTTGAATAATGGAGACTATTGTGCACCGTAGTATGAATTGGTATTATTTTGTGCCCACGCCCCTTCCCCATGAAGCTACGCCCCTATATAATTTTGTGCTGCCCCTTTCCTGCATGGGGGGGAGGCCAATGCCGTTTCTTGCACACAGCGCTAAAATGCCTAGTTAAGGCACTGTTTGTAACCCTTGCATTAGAACATGGTTTGTCCATGTGCAAATATACTCCCTCTTTTGCTTTGCTCTCGCTTTTGAATTATTATTTGCAATTTTTCACCATCCCGATCTAAAGCATACTTCCAGTGTCATCTTCCAACATGACACTCTCCAGGAGGGACACAATGCTCTGCTTCTGGACTTTTCTCTTACTTTAAGATTGCTGGCACCTGTGTTGAACAGGTTAATGGATAAGAAAGGTGTTTCAGCACAGGTGATGGCAAGCATAAATTAAGAGGGAAGTCCAGGAGCAGAGCATTCTGTCCCTCCTGGAGAGGCTTACAGTGTGTAGAAATAATATTGTAACCCAACAAGGCCTACTATCTTTTAAAATAGAAAATGGTACCTTTTATTATTTGACACAAAATGGGAGAGATCTGAGAATTAGATTTCGCCCAATGTGTTAGTCATTGGGGCAGCTTGGAGAGTGATAAAGTGGAGAGAGATAAAGTACCAACCAATCCGCTCCTAACTACCATTTGTAAAATGGTAGTTAGGAGCTGATTGGCTGATTTACTCGGTTCTGAACGCTAAATTAGTGCAAGTTTGGATTTATCCGGATTTTCCTTATTGGCTATCCAAAACACGTGACGGCTGGATAGCCAGTAAGATGCCATTTTAAGATCCAGGTAAATCCGGATACAGCCTCACATCTCTAGTATTATTTTGTATTATCTGCATAACTGCATTCACACTAATTCTCAGTGTATCATGAAAATGTCTAATTTAGCCTACAGTTTAGATTAGATATTGACATAGGAGACAAAGGTCCCATTTAACAACAACAGCGCTTATTGTCAGCAGCACATTTCACTTACTATCGCAGTGACATGACTATACCATTGGCATTTGACACTCCTTACCTCTCCGGCAAGGTCCAGTGACGTCCCCTCCACTGCAGCATCATTCACTCTGTTGCTGGCAGCCTATCACTGCCAGTGACAGGACGCTGTGTAATGCGCATGCACAGGGCCCAGTCCACTGGCGTAACTACTGCCCCCGCAGTCAGAGCCGGCCCTAACCAATATGATGCCCTAGGCAAGATTTTGGCTGGTGCCCCCTAGCAACATCACTAGTACCGCCTCTGACCCTGCACCCCTTTCCCAGCACCATTGCCCCCCCACCCATAGCAGTCATGTTTTTGTTTTCCTACCCCCTGTAATTTAAATAAGAACAGTGTCCACATTCGGCGCACAGCCCAAAAAGGTATGTGTTTTTGCTGGCAAGGGGCACAGTAGTGCAACTTTATTCATAAGTTATCATACGATAGTGTCCCTTATTCACATTACATCACACAGTAGTACCAATTTACCTTATATACGTTACTTCTCACAGTAGTGCCCCTCATTCACTTTACATCACACTGAATTGCTCCTTATTCACATTACACCACACCATATTGCTCTTTATTCTCATTACACCACACCATATTGCTCTTTTTTCACAGTAGTGCCCTTTCTATACATTACGCCACACAGTAGAGCACCTCATACACATAATGCCACACATTGGTAATGCATTTATACACATAATACCACACAGTAATGCCCCTTACACATATGACACACATTATTAATGTCCTTATAAACATAGTGCGCCTTACACATTATGCCAACCCGTATTAAAGCCCTTATACACATAATTTCCCTTACACATATGCCACACATTGTTAATGCCCTTATATACATAAAGACACACATAATGTCCCTTACACATATGCTGCACATTATTAGTGCCCTTATATACATAATGACACACATAGTGCCCCTTACACATATGCCGCACATTATTAGTGCCCTTATACACATAATGACACTTATAGTGCCCCTTACACATATGTTACACATTATTAGTGCCCTTATACAAATAATTACACATATAGTTCCTGGCATGAATCTACTGGCAGCTCTGCTAATGTCGGGTGCCTATTTTTTATGAAAATGCATCTTATTTGCATTGCTATGTAGCTAGGATGCACAAGCAGCTTCTGCTGATTAAAATTATATGCAGCATGCCTATATATTGTGTGCGACTGTGGCTGTATCTGCATATGAAATGCTGCACACAGAATATAGGCATGCTGTATATCATTTTAATCAGCAGAAGCTGCTTGTGCCCCTAGGCATACCAGATGCCCTAGGCAATTGCCTAGTTTGCCTATGCAAATCTGTTGTCACTAACCCTCCCTGCTGTGTTGGAAGGACACGGAGGGCACAGCGCGCGCCTCTCCCGTGTCCCTCCTGCGTCTCCGGCGGGTCTAAAAAGGAAGTGCCGTCCGTGGGCTCTGATTGGCTCACGAACCGGCACTTCCTTTATTAGACCCGCCGGAGAAGCAGGAGGGACACGGGAGAAGCGCGCGCTGTGCCCTCCGTGTCCCTCCAACACAGCAGCGAGGGGGGAGGGGCACTGAGGGAGCATATGTGGCACTGAGGGGGGTGTATGTTTACCTGGCACATATAGGGGGGAGGGGGGCTATATTTGGCACTGTGGGGGAATATCTGGTACTGGGGGCATATGTGGCACTGGGGGGAGTATATTTGGCACTGTGGGGGAATATCTGGCACTGGGGGCATATGTGGCACTGGGGGGGGGTATATGTGTACCTGACACATGGGGGGGGGGGCTTTATTTGGCACTGGGGGCATGTGAGTACCTTGCACCGTGGGGGAATATCTGGCACTGGGGACATATGTGGCACTGGGAGCACAGCCTTAGCAACAAGCACTACCCCCTAGCAACGAGCATGACACCCAGTGCATGAAACCCCTGGCAACGAGCATGACACCCAGTGCATGAAACACCTGGCAACGAGCATGACACCCTGAGCATGAAAACCCCTGGCACCGTGCATGGAACCAAGAGCATGAAACCCCTGGCAACGAGCAGGTAATTTAAAAGTAATTAGAAGCCTTACTGTAGGACTTAATGTGTAATGGGCATTGCGATATGTGGCATAATGTATCACGGACATTGCGGTGTGTGTCATAATGTGTCACAAGCATTATGGTGTGTGGTATACTATATCACGGGCATTGTGGTATGTGGTATAATGTCTCAGGGGCATTGCAGTGTGGCATAGGGTATAACGGGCATTGCGGTATGTGTCACAGGCATTACGGTGTGTGGTATACTATATCACGGGCATTGTGATATGTGGTATAATGTCTCAGGGTCATTGCAGTGTGTGGCATAATGTATCACGGACATTATGGTGTGTGTCATAATGTGTCAGGCATTATGGTGTGTTGTATACTATATCACGGGCATTGTGGTATGTGGTATAATGTGTCAGAGTCATTGCAGTGTGGCATAATGTATAACCGGCATTGCGGTGTGTGGCATAGGGTATAACGGGCATTGCGGTATGTGTCAGGCATTACTGTGTGTTGTATACTATATCACGGGCATTGTGGTATGTGGTATAATGTCTCAGGGTCATTGCGGTGTGTGTCATAATGTGTCACAGACATTGTATGTGCTATAATGTATCAGGGGCATTGCAGTGTGTAGCATAATGTATAACGGGCATTGCGATTCCTGTCATAATGTGTCACAGGCATTACGGTGTGTGGCATAATGTGTCACAGGCATTACGGTGTGTGGCATAATGTGTCGGGGGCATTATGGTGTGTGCATACTGTGTCATGTGCATTATTGTGTGTGGAATAATGTCTAAGGGCCATTGCAGTATGTGGCATAATGTATACTGGGCATTACTATAAGGAGGAAAAATGACAAATAATGTAAGGGGCATGAATCAGGATTATTTTTCTTTCCTGTGGTGGCTAACGTCTGGGCGTGCAGGTTGCAAAACTGGGGTATAAGGAAGTCTTTTCCGGCAATGACACGCCCCTTTATGCAAAGCCACGCCCATTCCAACGAAGCCACACCCCCTTTTGCGGTACACACGCGCCTATGGAGCGCGCATTTTGCCAATTATGGGGGATGGAGGGGGGGGGGGGGGGCGCCGAATAATTTTTTGGCTTGGGGGAGAAAAATTTCTAGTTACGCCACTGGCCCAGTCTGCATACATGTATGATACTTTCACAGCGCTGAGACAACATAATGCTTGGAATATTTCACTGAAACCGGAAAGGTTGCACCTGGGTCCCCATTTTTAGCACTGAGGGCCGTATTGCTATTGCCATTTATAGATGGTGTAAGCGATACAGTAATAAACAGCAGTGCACTAATCTTATCAATGTTTGTTAAATATAAAAGGAGCCAGGCAGCGTAGTGTGTCACTAGTAGGATCCAGCGTGGTCCTAGAGTCTACTGTGTTTGTGCAGAATTCCAGGAAAATAGAGCAGTGGCCATTTTCCAGTTTGCCCCCCCACTCCCCTCCCCACACCTTCTGCACATACGTGAATCTCCAAGAAAATGGACGCCCCTCCATTTTCCCAGTGATTTTGCAGGGCTACTGTACCACCTCTGGACTCCGTAAAGGTAAGTATTGAAAAACGGATGCAGCAAGTGTGGTGTGGGCCCCCCTGACCCTGCACACACTGCACCCATTATATACCACTGAACTTTAGCGAGTGATAAAGTGAGTGCTAATAGAGTTATGTCTGGTTGTTCAATAGGGCCTAGGAACTGACGCTTGGATCAAACTGCGATCTTCAGTTCATCTCCCAGGGACATTATTATACATTCAATCACAAAATTATTTTTCTCACAATTTTTATTGGTTTAAAGAAACATCTTGTTTTGCATTCCTCGTGTGCAGCAATGTTGCACATATTTTTAAAAATGTTTTGTGCAAATGCATATTATTTTGGACTGTGATCATCTTCGATACAGTACTTGCAGTGCAAATATATAGGATGAATGCTATTTAATGCATAGTGCATACCAGGGACGTGCAGTAAGCTAAATAGCTCAGGAGGCACTGGCTAGCCCCAGAGCCAGATTTACATGTAATTTATGAGCCAAAGCGTACATCTGGGCATTATATACAGGTGCAGCAGTATAAACTCCTGGAAACTTGGTGAGTTTTGAACAAAGATGTGCGGAAAAGATAGGCAGGTGAGGCACTGCCTCACCTGCCATAGACTTGGCTATAAAATTATTAGAATAATGCAAAGAAGATATTTTTAATATATTCTCTGTATTTTTTATATACTTTATACAGTCAAAACTCTGGTGCAAACGTTATGACAGTAAAGACTCTGCCTCACCTGCCTCACCCCTCCGCACGTCAGTGGTGCATACAGAGTTTAGGAGCTGCCTGGATGGAAGGCAGTAAAAGAAGCACTTGATTGGATGACTATTGTATATTCAGAGGCGCCGAGAGGTGGTGGTGGTGGTTGGGGATGGTTCTAACTACCTGGGCCCAGATCTACAGTCTGTGTAGTCTATTAAGGTACACAGACAGCGCTGGTAGTTTCATTAGTTCTACCTAAAAAAGCGCTGTGTGTGGGTTGGCTCCAATCTCTGTGTCTCTCTGTGGCATACTTGGGGGGAAACTGTGTCTGACATTTCCGTGTGTGTGTGTGTGTGTGTGTGTGTGAGAGTGTGTGTGTGTGTGTGTGTGTGTGTGTGTGTGTGTGTGTGTGTGTTAAATATCTCACATAGCCATGTCTAGAGACTCTGGGGGTCATTCGGATCTGATCACTCGCTGCAGTTTGTCGCCATGCAGCAATCGGGTCGGAACTGCGTATGCGCCGGCGCTGCAGTGCGCCGGCGCATGGCAGCTTTCATTGCCTAGCGATCGCCTCTGAGACAGAGGCAGTCGCTGGGCGGGAGGGGGCTGAACGGCGGCGTTAAGCCGCCATTTAGGGGGAGCGGTCCAGCCAACGCAGGCATGGCCAGACCGTTGGGGGGGTGGGCCGCGGCGGCTGGGTGACGTCTCACGCAGCCGCTGCGGCCAGCAGCAGCGACAATTAACTCCCGACCAGCCGCAGGAGCTGCGCTGGCCAGGAGTTACTCCTCAAATACAAAGGCGCTTTTGTATTTGTGCAGGGGGGGGGGGAGGGCGGCACTGACATGCGGGGCGGACTAGCCTTGTGCTGGGCGTCCCCCCGCATGTCAGGGAAGATGATCGTAGCTGTGCTAAATTTAGCACAGCTACGATCAACTCGGAATGACCCTCTCTGTGTCATATGCAACAGCAGATGTTTCCTCTCAGGAGGGATCCATTTCATGTACACAGGATTGTAATGCTTTTTCTCAAATCCCTATTGTTGAACCTGAGGGGTTAACCTCTGTCAAAGGAATGATCTCTCAGATGTCTACTAGGGTAGCTAATACTGAGACTGAAACTCAGGAGTTGAAGAAGTCTATGGCAGTTTGCTCAGGTTCTGTCCCTATTCCTGCAAAATCCCCTAGTATGTTCCCACAGAAACGTGCACTTACCCAAATTATGCATGATGACACGGATACCGATTCTGATACTGCAGACGGTGATGGGGAGGTGCTGAGGGGGGAGTCATCCCTTGCTAAAGGGGTGCAGCTCATAATTGAGGCCATTAGAGAAGTGTTAAACATTGATGACACCACTCCTGAGCAGGTTGAGGAGGCTTACTTCACTGACAATAAGAAAGCCTCGCTAACCTTCGCTGCATCTAAAGAATTAAACGCTATATTTGAAAAATCCTGGGAAGACCCGGAGAAAAAATTCCAAATCCCAAAAAGAATTCTGGTTGCTTTTCCCTTCCCTGAGGAAGATAGGAAAAAATGGGAAAACCCACCCATTGTGGACGCATCTGTCTCCAGACTGTCTTAAAAGGTGGTTTAACCTGTCCCTGTATCTACCGCGTTAAAAGAACCGGTTGATCGTAAAATTGATATTACGCTCAAATCCATTTACACTGCTTCAGGAGTGGCGTTAAGGCCCACTATTGCCTGTGCATGGATTTATAAAGCCATAGTAAAGTGGTCAGGCACATTACTAGAGGATTTGGATACAATGGATAGAAGTGACATTGAATTGTTTTTAACGTAACATACAGGAATCTGCGGGGTTCATGGTGGAATCCATGAAGGACCTGGTACGCTGACTGCATGGATATCTTCCATGTCGGTCTCAGCACGCAGGGGACTCTGGCTACGCCAATGGTCTGCAGACGCGGGAATACAGGAGAAGTGTTGAGAACCTACCCTACACAGGTCAGGCTCTATTTGGGGAAGCGTTGGATGCGTGGATTTCCACGACAACCGCGGGTAAGTCACCTTTCCTTCCCTCTACTACACCTTCTACAAAGAAACCATTTTCTTCAGCGGTGCCACAGTCCTTTCGGACCGCTAAGGCAAAAAAGTCCAAGCCTCCTACTACTTTCTTTAGAGGTGGTCAGGAAAAATCCAAAAAGCCTGCACCCGCAGACTCCCAGGACCAGAGACTTGCTTCTAGTTCCTCAAAATCTTCAGCATTACGGTGGACATCAAAGCCTGGAGGACGGGCTGGTGGGTGCGAGACTCAGACATTTCAGACACGTCTGGGTGTCGTCCGGCCTGGATCCCTGGGTACAGGATATTGTGTCCCAGGGGTACAGACTAGAGTTTCAAGAACTCCCGCCTCACTGATTCTTCATATCAGGCTTGCCAGTTTTGCTGACAGACAGGGCTATCCTACAGGAAGCCTTCCTAAAATTGGAAAAGTCACAGGTCATTGTCCCAGTTCCACCTCATATGCAAAACAAGGGTTATTATTCAAACCTTTTCGTAGTATCAAAACCGGAAGGTTCGGTCAGACCAATTTTGAACATGAAATTGTTGAACCCTTACCTGAGGGTGTTCAAATTCAAAATGGAGTCTCTCAGAGCAGTGATATCAGGTCTGGAGGAGGGAGAGTTTCTGGTATCCCTGGATATCAAGGATGCGTACCTCCACATTCTGATTTGGCTGCCGCACCAGGCTTATCTCAGATTTGCACTGTTGGACAGTCATTATCAATTTCAGGCACTTCCATTCGGTCTCTCCACAGCACCAAGGGTGTTCACCAAGATGATGGCAGATGATGGTTCTCCTCTGCAGACAGGGGGTGAACATAATCCCATATCTGGATGATCTGCTGATAAAGGCATGATCCAGGGAAACATTGTTGCAGTCCATTGTTCTCACGACTCATCTGCTCAGCTCGTGTGGGGGGGCGAGTTCTCGGGGAACCTTGTCCTCTATGGCCGTTACATTGACGACCTGTTTTTTATTTGGGATGGGGACTTTGACACAGCTCAGAGTTTTGTTTCTTATCTCAACACAAACACGTTTAATTTGCAGTTCACACATACTTATCATCTATCTGAAATACCTTTCTGGATGTGACTCTCAAAGTGAATGGAGAATGCATTCAAACCTCCAATCATACTAAGGAGGTAGGAAGTGGGACCTATTTGCATTTCAATAGTTCCCACTATATGCCATGGAAACTGAACATCCCGAAAGGACAGTTTATGCGTATTAGACGTAACTGTTCGTCGGTCAGTTTATTTGAGTCACAAGCAAAGGTCATGTGGGAAACCTTTAGGGCTCGAGGTTATCCTGAACCATTACTAAAGAAATCATATGATGAAGTTTTGCTAATGGATCGATGTGAGTTATTGGGCCCAAAATCAAAACAAGAATCTAAAAGCAATGAGAGGGACTTATCGTTTATTTCCACTTTTAATAATCAATCGGGGGAGATTAAACGTATAATAAAGAGAAATTATAAAGTTTTGAGATACGACATGGTACTAAAAGATTGTATTCCCATTGATCCGAAATTTACGTTTAAGAAAAACAAATCTCTTAAAACTTTACTTGCTGCCAGCTATATGTAACCTATAAGAAAACAAGAGGTGGAAAATGGATGCCAACTATGGTTGTCAACTAAACAGAAAGGATTTTTTAAATGTGGCAAAACGAGATGTACCACATGTCAACATACAATAAATAAAACACTAATTTTGCCCCGAGAATGGGTACAAAAAGAATATACCATCACAAGTTTAATCAATTGTGACTCTAGTTGGGTCATCTATTTACTGATATGTGGCTGCAATTTGAAATATGTGGGAAGGACCACTCGGCCATTAAAAGTAAGGTTTATGGAGCATAGGAGGAATGTAATCAATAAAATTACCAACCACAGTGTACCTAGGCATTTCAATAAACATCATGAGGGTAATCCAGCATCCCTAAAAATTATTGGACTGGAATACATTCCAATAACAAAAAGAGGAGGGGACAGATTTGCTAGGCTCTGTAAGCAAGAGATTTATTGGACTTTAAGTTTCCAATTAAATACACTACATCCGCAAGGTCTGAACGAGGCTTTAGAACTAAATACAATACTTGATTGAGTTTATCAGTTTTTGATTTTGTTAATACATCTCTTATGATAACAGATGAAATTGGTATCCAATAACAGTACGGTCTACCCATTTCCAATTCAGTGTTCTCTCAATTCTATATTTCAATACTTAGGAATAGACTTATGTGTTTTATATGCAGTAATCTCTATATATTTTGAATACAGTTTTGAATTAATATTTAATGATCTACTTTTGATTAATTCTAGATATGCTTCCCCCTCTTCTTTCCACAATGGTTGCTAACAACAATGCACACCGGGATGTGATGGCTGTGTTGCTATAGAAACCGGCCACTTCCGGTGATCATATGTGCAACCGAAAAGTATCCCCTCACTTCTAGTCAGTTTTTTCAGTGCCTCTTGATATGGTGTGAAAGCCAGTAATAACCCAGATCACGAAGTGACGACTCCGTTGTTATAGAAACGGGTCACTTCCGACATCAGAGATAAGTTGCTAACAACAATGCGCACTAGGACGTGTCGGGCCTGTTGCTATAGGAATAGGTCACTTCCGGTAAACGTGCGTGTCGCCGAAGAGTCTTCCCCGATGTTTCCGTCAGTTCTGAGTTGCTTAGCAACAAGAATAACAGATACTTTAGGAAGTGACGGCTCCGTAGTCATGGGAGCGGAACACTTCCTGTATTGTAGACCCACGCGATTTGTAAGTGGGGCGGGACATGTGGAGTGACGGACGGCTGTCCCTATGAACGGACAGCCTTATAGGAAGTCACTGTGGGTAGCGTCATGTGATCGGTGAGACGATCACATGACTGACTATCGGAATATAAACAAAAGGTTTCTTTAAGGGATCTATGATTAGTTTTATAAACACTAGTCTATGAGTGTTTTCATTTATTAGTCTCTGCTGTTTCTGCATAATTTAGAATTAGAAATTTTGATGCCTGATCTTAATTGATTGTTTATGTTAATTAACTGATGACATCATTTCCCCTATAAAAAGGGGTAAAATTTGAACATCACATTACCCTTTGACAAAGCTGCCTAGAGCGGCGAAACGCGTAAGGGAACTTTGCTCCAAACCATTGGACGCTATTTAAGACAGATTCATTTGGCTCCAAATCCAGGACGACCCATCTTTCTGCTATATGTGAACCAGGATCCCGATTCCAGCTTGGTCCAACAAGGAATGAATTTTCCAGGATTCATCTAAAACAGAACACAGTGTACAGGACATTAAGGCGTCATCTTAACAGACTGTGAACCAGAATCCATTCCACAAGTAAGGACCTGGATCCTGATCCATGCATTGGAACACTTGATGGGTAATAAACCACACTGGTCTTGGTTAAAATTAGACTTTGTGTCCGAATATTAACACATGGACCTATGCCTCAATAAGGCTATTTCTGAGGAGCTTATTATCTGTCCACGAATTGGTCTATGAGCATTTTTTAATTTTATCATTCATTTTATATATATTTGATAAATCAGTTTGTTGTAGCGAATAAATTCATACATTATTAGCATCAGTTGTATTAGCGCTGTAATTTCTATATTCTTTCTGTGTTCTTTGTCAAGGAGATTGACTTTCTCCATTTTACAGCAGCTAGGAAGAACCACTCATTTCAGCGCCTGTCTATTATATACTTGATATATAATTTTTTTGCTCAGGCAACACGGTTGGATCTTTAACCTTCCAAAATCACATTTGGAACTGACCAGGAGGTTGTCTTTTCTGGGAATGATCCTCGACATGGAAGTGCAGAGGGTGTTTCTCCCAGAGGAGAAAGCGTTGGTGATACAAACAATGGTCCGGGATGTCCTGAAGCCAGCCCGGGTTTCGGTTCATCAGTGTAATCCCCTTCTGGGGAAGATGGTGGCCTCTTACGAGTCTCTGCAGTACGGGAGGTTTCATGCTCAGTCCTTGCAACTGGATCTCCTGGACAAGTAGTCGGGATCTCATCTACACATACACCAGAGGATACGTCTGTCACTGAAAGCCAGAATTTCACTCCTCTGGTGGCTGGAACTACCTCATCTTCTGGAAGGCCGCAGGTTCGGGATTCAGGACTGGATCCTTCTAACCACGGATGCAAGTCTCTGGGGCTGGGGCGCAGTCACTCAGGGGGAAACCTTCCAAGGAAGGTGGTCAAGCCTGGAATCCAGCCTTCCAATAAATATTCTGGAACTAAGAGCTGTCTACAACGGTCTTCTCCAAGCGGCCCATCTTCTGCGAGATCGAGCCATTCAAGTGCAGTCGGACAATGTAACGACGGTGGCTTACATAAACTTACACGACGGAATAAAGAGCAGAGCTGCAATGTCAGAGGTAACAAGAATCATCCTCTTGGCAGAAAAACACGCGTTGGCGATGTCAGCAATCTCAATTCCGGGAGTAGACAACTGGGAAGCGGACTTCCTCAGCAGACACGATCTCCATACAGGAGAGTGGGGACTCCATCTGGAGGTGTTCACGGAGGTAACAGATCTCTGGGGTGTACCTCAAATAGACATGATGGCCTCTCGTCTCAACAAGAAGCTTCGGATGTATTGTTCCTGGTCGAGGGACCCCCAAGCAGTGGCGGTGGATGCCCTAGTGACTCCATGGGTGTTCCAGTCGGTGTACGTGTTTCCTCCACTTCCACTCATTCCAAGAGTTCTAAAACTCATAAGGAGAACAAGAGTTCAGGCAATCCTCATTGCTCCGGACTGGCCAAGAAGGGCTTGGTACGTGGATCTTCTGGATCTTCTGCTAGAGGAGCCGAGGCCTCTTCCTCTTCGGGAGGACCTGCTGCAGCAGGGGCCATTCGCTTATCAAGACTTACCACGGCTACGTTTGACGGCATGGAGGTTGAACGCCACATATTAGCTCGGGAGGGCATTCCGAACAAGGTTATTCTTACTCTGACACAGGCTAGGAAAGGAGTAATGTCTTAACGTTACCATCGGATTTGGAAAAAATATGTATCTCGGTGCGAGTCCAAGAAGTTTCCTACGGTGGAGTTTCAACTGGGACGGTTTCTCCTCTTCCTGCAAGCAGGTGTGGATATGGGCCTGAGGTTGGGATCCGTAATGGTCCAGATTTTCTTCCAGAAACAGTTGGCTTCCCTCCCTGAGGTTCAGACTTTTCTGAAAGGGTTTCTGCCTCCCTTTGTGCTGCCTACGGCACCCTGGGATCTTAATGTGGTGTTACTGTTCCTCCAATCGGATTGGTTGAAGTCAAATTTCTCACGTGGAAGGCTGTCACTTTGTTGGCCTTAGCTTCTGCTAGACGTGTGTCGGAGTTGGGGGCATTGTCTTGTAAGAGCCCTTACTTGATCTTCCATGAAGATAGAGCTGAGCTCAGGAGTTCCTTCCGAAGGTTGTGTCGGCATTTCATATCAACCAACCTATTGTGGTGCCAGTTGCTACTGACTCCTCAATTTCATCAAAGTCCTTGGATGTTGTGAGGGCTCTGAAACTCGATGTGAAGAGGACTGCTCGTCACAGAAAATCGGACTCTCTGTTTGTCCTGTATGATCCCAAGAAACTTTGGTGTCCTGCTTCTAAGCAGACGTTCTATTGCTGGATCAGGTTCACTATCCAGCATGCGTATTCTACGGCAGGATTGCCGTGTCCTACGTCTGTTAAGGCTCTGCTCGTAAGGTGGGTTCTGCCTGGGCTGCTGCCCGGGGTGTCTCGGCTTTACAGCTTTGCCGAGGGGCTACTTGGTCTGGGTTGAACACATTTGCAAGGTTCTACAAGTTCGATACTTTGGCCGCTGAGGACCTGAAGTGTGGTCAATCAGTTCTGCAGGAGGCTCCGCGCTCTCTCTCCCATTCTGTGAGCTTTGGTACATCCCCATGGTACTCCCCCAGCATCCTCTAGAAATAAGAGAAAATAGGATATTAATTACCTACCGGTAAATCCTTTTCTTGTAGTCCGTAGAGGATGCTGGGTGCCTGCCCAGCGCTTCGTGATCCTGCAGTGGTTACTGAGTTCAGTACTGCTTAGTTCTTGGTTAAGTACGGTTTTGTTACTTGGTAAGTAATATTGGGGGTCATTCCGAGTTGATCGCTCGCTAGCTAGTTTTAGCAGCCGTGCAAACGCTATGCCGCCGCCCACTGGAATGTGTATTTTAGCTTGGAAAAAGTGCGAACACATGTGCAACCGAGCTCTACAAAAACAGTTTGTGCAGTTTCAGAGTAGCTCTGAACCTACTCAGCGCTTGCGATCACTTCAGCCTATTCGTGTCCGGATTTGACGTCATACACCCACCCAGCAAACGCCTAGCCACACCTGCGTTTTTTCTGACATGCCTGCGTTTTTGCACACACTCCCTGAAAATGGTCAGTTGACACCCAGTAACGCCCCCTTCGTGTCAATCTTCTTGCGGCCACCAGTGCGAGGGAAAACTTTGCTAGAACACCCATTGTTCAGCCGTTGCTGATGTTTCAAGCTAGTTAGCTTGGTTTGCCTTGTGTGTGAACTGGTGTGAATCTCGCCACTATCTGTGTTAAATCCTTCTCTCGAAGTTGTCCGTCTCCTCGGGCACAGTTTCTAGACTGAGTCTGGTAGGAGGGGCATAGAGGGAGGAGCCATCCCACATTCTCAAACTCTTAAAGTGCCAGTGGCTCCTAGTGGACCCATCTATACCCCATGGTACTAATGTGGACCCCAGCATCCTCTACGGACTACGAGAAAAGGATTTACTGGTAGGTAATTAAAATCCCTTTTTTTTCTTCCAAGGGTGCATGGCCACACCTCCTGTCATTAGGCCGCACCCCCTGAAAGTACCTGTGCATAGCCAGGCACTCTACTGCCCTGTGTATATTGTATATTCTGCCAAAGAAACACAATAATAGTCATAGAAGAGTTGAATCTTTATAACCATCCAGGACTCTAGAGATAATGCTTTTCTTCTTGTAAAGCTTCAAAACAGATCAGTCCAGCAGTAATTGTAGCTGGGGGTAAAGAGAGATTCCCCTACTGAATTGGTATATGTGGTCCATTGCTGAAGAGCGGTAATTCACTGTATTATTTCTATTTACAGTAATATAACTAGTGTGAAACTTGTGTTTATTATTTCTCAGCCCATGACTTCTGGGCATACTTTGCTATGCTTACATATTCACTGCTCGGAACATTGATCCCTGCATTTCCTATTTTTAGCATTTGGAAATTAAATATTTTTGCAAAGTCAGAATATTAAACTTGCCTTTTGCTTGACTTCGAGCATAAACAAACTCCATTCCTAATTCTTTGTCCCTGGTACACTTTATTATGGGAGTTTTGAGCAATTATATATATAATATTATTCTGAATACAGTGCTTTTGTATAATTGCCAGTCAGTAACAGTTTGTATTGGTCTTTATTGAGCCTGGAAAAAGTAGATATGTGTAAAAAATAAGTATGAAAATAAAATGAAGGTTACATTGTCTATAAGTAAAGGTAAGTAATTATTTGTACAATAAGGAAGAGAATATACTATAGTACCAGTGATTCCCAAACTTTTTTGAATTACGGCGCCCTAGAGTATCAGAATTTCTTTTGCGGCACCCCTAGGCCAAAAGCTTATTGAGAAACTTATAAATAAATATAAAATTAAGTAAATTGTGTTTATATGTCACCCTTAAGGGTCCTACACACTCGGTGATCCGCCGCCGAGCTACCCAACGGCGGATACAGCCGAAGAGCTACCCGGCGGCAGTGGGAGTGAAGTTTCTTTTCTCCCCCGTCACCCGGCTCCATGGCAGTGCATGTTAATATGGACGAGATTGTCCATATTGGCCTGCATGCATAAGCGACCCGGCACCAACGATGAACGAGAGCGGGGCCGCGCATCGTTCATCGGTGGTGCCTACACACTGAACGATATGAACGAGTTCTCGTTCATTAATGAACGAGAACGTTCATATCATTCCGTGACATCGCCTAATGTGTAGGGCCTATTAGGTTTAAGTGTGTGGTGTGGGGACAAGATTTGCTTCTTTTTGTCTACATATGTTGATTGTCAGCCACCAGAACTGGTTTTACCTATTACATTGACCACAATTATATTGAATTCGTCCTGGACCACCAACCCAGGGCATCCCTACAAGTGCCCTGAGGCACCCCAGGTTAACACATCACACAGTTTGAGAACCACTGTATTATACTATGAAAATATAGC
This sequence comes from Pseudophryne corroboree, assembly GCF_028390025.1. Lineage (NCBI taxonomy): Eukaryota > Metazoa > Chordata > Amphibia > Anura > Myobatrachidae > Pseudophryne > Pseudophryne corroboree. The sequence continues at coordinate 191,044,907 of NC_086452.1, read as the reverse complement.
AATGCTATTATAAATTAGAATGTAGCAAATTCCTTTAAGCTGGTGGTTCCCAAACTTGTTTGAATCACGTCGCCCTAGAGTATCAGAATTTTTTCAGGCCACCCCTAGGCCAAAAGTTTCCAATTAGAAATTTAGAAATCATTATTACATTAAGTAAGTTGTGTTTATTTGTCATCGTTCAATTGTGTGGTGAAGGACAGGATGTGCTTTTGTTTGTCCACGTAGGTATGATTGGCAGCCACAAGCACTGGTTTTACCTGTTACATTGACCATAAATAATTTTAATTGGTCCTGGACCACCAATCCAAGACACCCCTGCAATTGCCCTGAGGCACCCTAGGGCAGGGCTGCCAAGAGAAATCCTGGGCCCTGATACAACAACTTCCTGGGCCCCCTGGAGTCGGTGTGGCCACAGTATGTATATTTATCTGTTTCTAAATATAAGTAAATATATATCTATATAGATCTGTACAGAAAAAAAAATATATATTCAGTATATATGTGTGTGTGTATATATATATATATAGAGAGAGAGAGAGAGAGAGAGAGAGAGAGAGAGAGTTTTATTCAGACTGGGGACCCGTGCACATATTTGATCTGGAGCCTGGTTCTGTACCACTGTAAACCTATCAGTGATATATCAGTGCAAATTGATTGCAGTAAGCAAGTGAACTATTTCTGTCACCAGATTGGAAGTGTTATATTTATATAGGGCAATCCTTTGGGATGCCGTGTTCAATTTTCATCTAAACAAAATCTTTAGTATGGAGCAACTGTGCCACTACTTTTTACAATCTATGGTCTTCAAAGACTGATTCAAGCAGTGAGTGTGTCCATACAATAAACCTGATATTTAATTGGTGTATACCCCTGATGTAGTCTTTTTAGTCGAAACGCGTAAGGTTCACCAATCAATACCTCCCATGTCCTGGTGTATGTGAATTCCACCCAGAGCTCACACCTTTTTCTAAAGGTGAGGGTGGAATCTATTCTAGCTGTTTGTACTCAGACGTGTTTGGATTCATTGGTTTTATGATATTGTGTATGCCATTTTAATATCTTGTACTACAGATGTCTGATTTTTCTTTTGTTTTGGGTGATTTTTGGTGAGAGGGTATATTTTTAGGGAACCTCATTATGACCACCTGAACCCTAAAAAACCTTGACACACTAACATTGGTTGATCCACTGAATGAACAGCTTCTGAACTAAATTTACAGTCATATACATATTAGCGCACAGAGATATTGTTTTTGTTCGTATGCATATTTTGGTGTCCCACTAACAGGGGTTAGGGGTCCCATCTCCGGTACTGCTTATAATATAGCGCAATATGGTAATGTATGGATGCATGTATTGAATATTTAAATAGAATTTATAAGACACAGTGCTATGTCTGTCACTCACAGTTCTCAGCTCACAGTGTCGCAGCCTAACAGACTAGCTCCCGAAGAGGTGACAGCCCTGTTGCTGATTCTTACAACTGAGCTGAACTGCGCCACTTCTTAAACCCATGGGCCACGCCCAGCCAGCTGCATGCCTGCCCCTCTCAGTCCCTGCCCATCTCCCAAAGCCTGTTGACACTGAAGAGGCCATCCAGAGCCGGCTACAGAGATTGACTTGCGAGATGATGATATCATCTAGCGAGATCCTACAGGGGGGTACACACGGAGAGATCCATGCTAAATATCTAAGAAATTAAGGGCCTAATTCAGAGTTGGTCACAGCAGCAAATTTGTTAGCAGTTAGGCAAAACTATGTCCACTGCAGGGGGATGGGGGAGCAGATATAACATGTGCAGAGAGTTAGATTTGGGTGGGGTGAGTTCAAACCGAAATCTAAATTGCAGTGTAAAAATAAAGCAGCCAGTATTTACCCTGCACAGAAACAAATAACCCACCCAAATCTAACTCTCTCTGCTCATGTTATATCTGCCTCCCCTGCAGTGCACATAGTTTTGTCCAACTGCTAACAAATTTGCTGCTGCGATCAACTCTGAATTACCCCCTAAGCACGGATCTGTGTGTATGCTCCACAGCGATAGCAATGTGCGGGGCCGTGCGTCGTTGTCGCCGGTTCTAGAATGTGCCTGCATGTAGGCACAATCTAGTTAGGTCGCTTACTTCATTACTGTGGGAAGTGAGCGGCCCTCTCACCCCCCCCCCCCCACACACACCCTCAGCACACATCGCGAGTGCTGAGCTCAGCATACATCTCTGTGTGTACCCTCCTACCAGTGGTGCAGCTGCTGGAATTGACTTTGAGGGACATCCACGACAAGGGATAAACAGCCAGGTGACACACACACAGATCCCCCCTCCCTACAGTCCGACCCGCCGTTCGCACAAAAGCCAACTGAATTATAATTAAGAAAAAAAAAATTCCCACCAACAAAATAGCTACTGGTGTGCTCTGGCCGGCCCTGGCATGCCCGGCCCTGGGTGTTCTGTAACCCCCTGCCCCCCTCTCTTGACACAACTCCCCCAGGGTGCCTAGGCACACTGCTGAAGAACCACTGCTTTAAGCAATCAACTTCGGATAATACAGTCTTGTAGATACATCTAATTAACTCCTTATTAGAGATGTGCACCCGAAATTTTTCGGGTTTTGTGTTTTGGTTTTGGATTCGGTTCTGCGGCCGTGTTTTGGATTCAGACGCGTTTTGGCAAAACCTCCCTGAAAATTTTTTTCGGATTCGGGTGTGTTTTGGATTCGGGTATTTTTTTTCAAGAACCTCACAAAAACAGCTTAAATCATAGAATTTGGGGGTAATTTTGATCCTATAGTATTATTAACCTCAATAACCACAATTTCCACTAATTTCCAGTCTATTCTGAACACCTCACACCTCACAATACTATTTTTAGTCCTAAAATTTGCACCGAGGTCGCTGGATGACTAAGCGACACAAGTGGCCGACACAAACACCTGGCCCATCTAGGAGTGACACTGCAGTGTCAGGCAGGATGGCACTTCAAAAAATAGTCCCCAAACACATGATGCAAAGAAAAGAGAAAAAGAGGTGCACTGTGGTCGCTGGACAGCTAAGTTAAGCGACACAAACACCTCAATATCACAGGAATTATTTGTTCTAATCAATGGTATTATTGGTCCAAATCACTGGAAGAAAATGACAAAATCACTGGAATTATTCGTTCTAATCAATGGTATTATTGGTCCAAATCACTGAAAGAAAATGACAAAATCACTGGAATTATTTGTTCTAATCAATGGTATTATTGGTCCAAATCACTGGAAGAAAATGACAAAAATCACTGGAATTATTCGTTCTAATCAATAATATTATTGGTCCAAATCACTGGAAGAAAATGACAAAATCACTGGAATTATTTGTTCTAATCAATGGTATTATTGGTCCAAATCACTGGAAGAAAATGACAAAATCACTGGAATTATTCGTTCTAATCAATAATATTATTGGTCCAAATCACTGGAAGAAAATGACAAAATCACTGGAATTATTTGTTCTAATCAATGGTATTATTGGTCCAAATCACTGGAAGAAAATGACAAAATCACTGGAATTATTCGTTCTAATCAATGGTATTATTGGTCCAAATCACTGGAAGAAAATGACAAAATCACTGGAATTATTCGTTCTAATCAATGGTATTATTGGTCCAAATCACTTGAAGAAAATGGAATGGATGGATACTTGCAGTGACACAGAGCTGCAAGATACAGCAATGGCCTACTGTACAACTATATACTGTTAGTCACCAAAATGCTGCGCTGTAATACTATATATACTGCTCACAAAAATGCCGCACAGATATGGAATGTATACTTGTAGTGACACAGAGCTGCAAGATACAGCAATGGCCTACTGTACTGTACTACTGTAATTATTATATAGATGACAGATATAAAGTTACACTGTGGGGGAATCCAGTATACGTTCTGTCACCAGGTACCAGTGAATGGCCACATCATGTATATAGGTGACAGATATAAAGTTACATTGTGGGGGAATCCAGTATACGTTCTGTCACCAGGTACCAGTGAATGACCACATCATGTATATAGGTGACAGATATAAAGATACATTGTGGGGGAATCCAGTATATCTTCTGTCACCAGGTACCAGTGAATGACCACATCATGTATATAGGTGACAGATATAAAGATACATTGTGGGGGAATCCAGTATACGTTCTGTCACCAGGTACCAGTGAATGGCCACATCATGTATATAGGTGACAGACAGGGCCGGTTCAAGGGCGCAGAGCGCCCCGGGCAGGAAAGGGGCGTGGCCTAATACAGGGGGCGTGGTGAGTCACGCCCCCTGTACATTGAAAGCGCCGCTTGAATGCTGAGCGGTGCGCGATGACGTCATCGCGCACCGCACAGCAAAAGGTCCTCTCCACGAAGAGAAACTAGACGCTATGCGTCTAGTTCCCTTCGTGGAGAGGACCTTTGCTGTGCGGTGCGCGATGACGTCATCGCGCACCGCTCAGCAGTTACTCTCCACGAAGGGAAACTAGACGCATAGCGTCTAGTTCCTTTCACAGGAGGCGCCGAGGACGGGGACGGCAGCGGGCAGCGGAGGCGGACGGGGGACACAGCGGGCAGCAGTGGCGGATCTTGCCACGGTGCGGCGCCCTCCGGATGGCGCCAGCGCCCTCCGGAAGGCGGCGCCCCGGGCAAAAGTCCTGCTTGCCCGTGGCAGGAACCGCCACTGGTGACAGATATAAAGTTACATTGTGGGGGAATCCAGTATACGTTCTGTCACCAGGTACCAGTGAATGGCCACATCATGTATATAGGTGACAGATATAAAGTTACATTGTGGGGGAATCCAGTAGAGATGAGCGGGTTCGGTTCCTCGGAATCCGAACCCGCCCGAACTTCAGCTTTTTTTACACGGATCCGAGCGACTCGGATCTTCCCGCCTTGCTCGGTTAACCCGAGCGCGCCCGAACGTCATCATGACGCTGTCGGATTCTCGCGAGGCTCAGATTCTATCGCGAGACTCGGATTCTATATAAGGAGCCGCGCGTCGCCGCCATTTTCACACGTGCATTGAGATTGATAGGGAGAGGACGTGGCTGGCGTCCTCTCCATTTAGATTAGAAGAGAGAGGGAGAGATTGAGACAGAGACACTTGATTTACTGGAGCTTAGGAGTACTAGAGAGTGCAGAGTTTACTAGTGACTGACCACTGACCAGTGACCACCAGTGCAGTTTTATTTAATATAATCCGTTCTCTGCCTGAAAAAAACGATACACAGTGACTCAGTCACATACCATATCTGTGCTCAGCCCAGTGTGCTGCATCATCTATGTATAATATCTGACTGTGCTCACACAGCTTAATTGTGGGGGAGACTGGGGAGCAGTTATAGGTTATAGCAGGAGCCAGGAGTACATATTATTAAAATTAAACAGTGCACACTTTTGCTGCAGGAGTGCCACTGCCAGTGTGACTGACCAGTGACCTGACCACACTGACCACCAGTATAGTATACTATATTGTGATTGCCTGAAAAAGTTAAACACTCGTCGTGTGACTTGTGTGGTGTTTTTTTATTCTATAAAAAACTCATTCTGCTGACAGACAGTGTCCAGCAGGTCCGTCATTATATAATATATACCTGTCCGGCTGCAGTAGTGATATATATATATTTTTTATATCATTATTTATCATCCAGTCGCAGCAGACACAGTACGGTAGTTCACGGCTGTAGCTACCTCTGTGTCGGCACTCGGCAGTCCATCCATAATTGTATACCACCTACCCGTGGTTTTTTTTTTCTTTCTTCTTTATACATACTACATCTCATTATCATCCAGTCTATATTAGCAGCAGACACAGTACAGTACGGTAGTCCACGGCTGTAGCTACCTCTGTGTCGGCACTCGGCAGTCCATCCATAATTGTATACCACCTACCCGTGGTTTTTTTTTTCTTCTTTATACATACTACATCTCATTATCATCCAGTCTATATTAGCAGCAGACACAGTACAGTACGGTAGTCCACGGCTGTAGCTACCTCTGTGTCGGCACTCGGCAGTCCATCCATAATTGTATACCACCTACCCGTGGTTTTTTTTTCTTTCTTCTTTATACATACTACATCTCATTATCAACCAGTCTATATTAGCAGCAGACACAGTACAGTACGGTAGTCCACGGCTGTAGCTACCTCTGTGTCGGCACTCGGCAGTCCGTCCATAATTGTATACCACCTACCAGTGGTTTTTTTTTCTTTCTTCTTTATACATACTACATCTCATTATCATCCAGTCTATATTAGCAGCAGACACAGTACAGTACGGTAGTCCACGGCTGTAGCTACCTCTGTGTCGGCACTCGGCAGTCCATCCATAATTGTATACCACCTACCCGTGGTTTTTTTTTTCTTCTTTATACATACTACATCTCATTATCATCCAGTCTATATTAGCAGCAGACACAGTACAGTACGGTAGTCCACGGCTGTAGCTACCTCTGTGTCGGCACTCGGCAGTCCATCCATAATTGTATACCACCTACCCGTGGTTTTTTTTTCTTTCTTCTTTATACATACTACATCTCATTATCATCCAGTCTATATTAGCAGCAGACACAGTACAGTACGGTAGTCCACGGCTGTAGCTACCTCTGTGTCGGCACTCGGCAGTCCGTCCATAATTGTATACCACCTACCCGTGGTTTTTTTTTCTTTCTTCTTTATACATACTACATCTCATTATCATCCAGTCTATATTAGCAGCAGACACAGTACAGTACGGTAGTCCACGGCTGTAGCTACCTCTGTGTCGGCACTCGGCAGTCCGTCCATAATTGTATACCACCTACCCGTGGTTTTTTTTTCTTTCTTCTTTATACATACTACATCTCATTATCATCCAGTCTATATTAGCAGCAGACACAGTACAGTACGGTAGTCCACGGCTGTAGCTACCTCTGTGTCGGCACTCGGCAGTCCATCCATAATTGTATACCACCTACCCGTGGTTTTTTTTTTCTTCTTTATACATACTACATCTCATTATCATCCAGTCTATATTAGCAGCATACACAGTACAGTACGGTAGTCCACGGCTGTAGCTACCTCTGTGTCGGCACTCGGCAGTCCATCCATAATTGTATACCACCTACCCGTGGTTTTTTTTTCTTTCTTCTTTATACATACTACATCTCATTATCATCCAGTCTATATTAGCAGCAGACACAGTACAGTACGGTAGTCCACGGCTGTAGCTACCTCTGTGTCGGCACTCGGCAGTCCGTCCATAATTGTATACCACCTACCCGTGGTTTTTTTTTCTTTCTTCTTTATACATACTACATCTCATTATCATCCAGTCTATATTAGCAGCAGACACAGTACAGTACGGTAGTCCACGGCTGTAGCTACCTCTGTGTCGGCACTCGGCAGTCCATCCATAATTGTATACCACCTACCCGTGGTTTTTTTTTTCTTCTTTATACATACTACATCTCATTATCATCCAGTCTATATTAGCAGCAGACACAGTACAGTACGGTAGTCCACGGCTGTAGCTACCTCTGTGTCGGCACTCGGCAGTCCATCCATAATTGTATACCACCTACCCGTGGTTTTTTTTTTCTTCTTTATACATACTACATCTCATTATCATCCAGTCTATATTAGCAGCAGACACAGTACAGTACGGTAGTCCACGGCTGTAGCTTCCTCTGTGTCGGCACTCGGCAGTCCGTCCATAATTGTATACCACCTACCCGTGGTTTTTTTTTCTTTCTTCTTTATACATACATACTACATCTCTTTATCAACCAGTCTATATTAGCAGCAGACACAGTACAGTACGGTAGTCCACGGCTGTAGCTACCTCTGTGTCGGCACTCGGCAGTCCATCCATAATTGTATACTAGTATCCATCCATCTCCATTGTTTACCTGAGGTGCCTTTTAGTTGTACCTATTAAAATATGGAGAACAAAAATGTTGAGGTTCCAAAATTAGGGAAAGATCAAGATCCACTTCCACCTCGTGCTGAAGCTGCTGCCACTAGTCATGGCAGAGACGATGAAATGCCAGCAACGTCGTCTGCCAAGGCTGATGCCCAATGTCATAGTACAGAGCATGTCAAATCCAAAACACCAAATATCAGTAAAAAAAGGACTCCAAAACCTAAAATAAAATTGTCGGAGGAGAAGCGTAAACTTGCCAATATGCCATTTACCACACGGAGTGGCAAGGAACGGCTGAGGCCCTGGCCTATGTTCATGGCTAGTGGTTCAGCTTCACATGAGGATGGAAGCACTCAGCCTCTCGCTAGAAAAATGAAAAGACTCAAGCTGGAAAAAGCACAGCAAAGAACTGTGCGTTCTTCGAAATCCCAAATCCACAAGGAGAGTCCAATTGTGTCGGTTGCGATGCCTGACCTTCCCAACACTGGACGTGAAGAGCATGCGCCTTCCACCATTTGCACGCCCCCTGCAAGTGCTGGAAGGAGCACCCGCAGTCCAGTTCCTGATAGTCAGATTGAAGATGTCAGTGTTGAAGTACACCAGGATGAGGAGGATATGGGTGTTGCTGGCGCTGGGGAGGAAATTGACCAGGAGGATTCTGATGGTGAGGTGGTTTGTTTAAGTCAGGCACCCGGGGAGACACCTGTTGTCCGTGGGAGGAATATGGCCGTTGACATGCCCGGTGAAAATACCAAAAAAATCAGCTCTTCGGTGTGGAAGTATTTCACCAGAAATGCGGACAACATTTGTCAAGCCGTGTGTTCCCTTTGTCAAGCTGTAATAAGTAGGGGTAAGGACGTTAACCACCTCGGAACATCCTCCCTTATACGTCACCTGCAGCGCATTCATAATAAGTCAGTGACAAGTTCAAAAACTTTGGCCGACAGCGGAAGCAGTCCACTGACCAGTAAATCCCTTCCTCTTGTAACCAAGCTCACGCAAACCACCCCACCAACTCCCTCAGTGTCAATTTCCTCCTTCCCCAGGAATGCCAATAGTCCTGCAGGCCATGTCACTGGCAATTCTGATGATTCCTCTCCTGCCTGGGATTCCTCCGATGCATCCTTGCGTGTAACGCCTACTGCTGCTGGCGCTGCTGTTGTTGCTGCTGGGAGTCGATGGTCATCCCAGAGGGGAAGTCGTAAGCCCACTTGTACTACTTCCAGTAAGCAATTGACTGTTCAACAGTCCTTTGCGAGGAAGATGAAATATCACAGCAGTCATCCTGCTGCAAAGCGGATAACTGAGGCCTTGACAACTATGTTGGTGTTAGACGTGCGTCCGGTATCCGCCGTTAGTTCACAGGGAACTAGACAATTTATTGAGGCAGTGTGCCCCCGTTACCAAATACCATCTAGGTTCCACTTCTCTAGGCAGGCGATACCGAGAATGTACACGGACGTCAGAAAAAGACTCACCAGTGTCCTAAAAAATGCAGTTGTACCCAATGTCCACTTAACCACGGACATGTGGACAAGTGGAGCAGGGCAGGGTCAGGACTATATGACTGTGACAGCCCACTGGGTAGATGTATGGACTCCCGCCGCAAGAACAGCAGCGGCGGCACCAGTAGCAGCATCTCGCAAACGCCAACTCTTTCCTAGGCAGGCTACGCTTTGTATCACCGGTTTCCAGAATACGCACACAGCTGAAAACCTCTTACGGCAACTGAGGAAGATCATCGCGGAATGGCTTACCCCAATTGGACTCTCCTGTGGATTTGTGGCATTGGACAACGCCAGCAATATTGTGTGTGCATTAAATATGGGCAAATTCCAGCACGTCCCATGTTTTGCACATACCTTGAATTTGGTGGTGCAGAATTTTTTAAAAAACGACAGGGGCGTGCAAGAGATGCTGTCGGTGGCCAGAAGAATTGCGGGACACTTTCGGCGTACAGGCACCACGTACAGAAGACTGGAGCACCACCAAAAACTACTGAACCTGCCCTGCCATCATCTGAAGCAAGAAGTGGTAACGAGGTGGAATTCAACCCTCTATATGCTTCAGAGGTTGGAGGAGCAGCAAAAGGCCATTCAAGCCTATACAATTGAGCACGATATAGGAGGTGGAATGCACCTGTCTCAAGCGCAGTGGAGAATGATTTCAACATTGTGCAAGGTTCTGATGCCCTTTGAACTTGCCACACGTGAAGTCAGTTCAGACACTGCCAGCCTGAGTCAGGTCATTCCCCTCATCAGGCTTTTGCAGAAGAAGCTGGAGACATTGAAGGAGGAGCTAACACGGAGCGATTCCGCTAGGCATATGGGACTTGTGGATGGAGCCCTTAATTCGCTTAACAAGGATTCACGGGTGGTCAATCTGTTGAAATCAGAGCACTACATTTTGGCCACCATGCTCGATCCTAGATTTAAAGCCTACCTTGGATCTCTCTTTCCGGCAGACACAAGTCTGCTGGGGTTGAAAGACCTGCTGGTGAGAAAATTGTCAAGTCAAGCGGAACGCGACCTGTCAACATCTCCTCCTTCACATTCTCCCGCAACTGGGGGTGCGAGGAAAAGGCTCAGAATTCCGAGCCCACCCGCTGGCGGTGATGCAGGGCAGTCTGGAGCGACTGCTGATGCTGACATCTGGTCCGGACTGAAGGACCTGACAACGATTACGGACATGTCGTCTACTGTCACTGCATATGATTCTTTCAACATTGAAAGAATGGTGGAGGATTATATGAGTGACCGCATCCAAGTAGGCACGTCACACAGTCCGTACTTATACTGGCAGGAAAAAGAGGCAATTTGGAGGCCCTTGCACAAACTGGCTTTATTCTACCTAAGTTGCCCTCCCACAAGTGTGTACTCCGAAAGAGTGTTTAGTGCCGCCGCTCACCTTGTCAGCAATCGGCGTACGAGGTTACATCCAGAAAATGTGGAGAAGATGATGTTCATTAAAATGAATTATAATCAATTCCTCCGCGGAGACATTGACCAGCAGCAATTGCCTCCACAAAGTACACAGGGAGCTGAGATGGTGGATTCCAGTGGGGACGAATTGATAATCTGTGAGGAGGGGGATGTACACAGTGATATATCGGAGGATGATGATGAGGTGGACATCTTGCCTCTGTAGAGCCAGTTTGTGCAAGGAGAGATTAATTGCTTCTTTTTAGGGGGGGGTCCAAACCAACCCGTCATATCAGTCACAGTCGTGTGGCAGACCCTGTCACTGAAATGATGGGTTGGTTAAAGTGTGCATGTCCTGTTTTGTTTATACAACATAAGGGTGGGTGGGAGGGCCCAAGGACAATTCCATCTTGCACCTCTTTTTTCTTTTATTTTTCTTTGCGTCATGTGCTGTTTGGGGAGGGTTTTTTGGAAGGGCCATCCTGCGTGACACTGCAGTGCCACTCCTAGATGGGCCCGGTGTTTGTGTCGGCCACTAGGGTCGCTTATCTTACTCACACAGTCAGCTACCTCATTGCGCCTCTTTTTTTCTTTGCGTCATGTGCTGTTTGGGGAGGGTTTTTTGGAAGGGACATCCTGCGTGACACTGCAGTGCCACTCCTAGATGGGCCCGGTGTTTGTGTCGGCCACTAGGGTCGCTTATCTTACTCACACAGTCAGCTACCTCATTGCGCCTCTTTTTTTCTTTGCGTCATGTGCTGTTTGGGGAGGGTTTTTTGGAAGGGGCATCCTGCGTGATACTGCAGTGCCACTCCTAGATGGGCCCGGTGTTTGTGTCGGCCACTAGGGTCGCTTATCTTACTCACACAGCGACCTCGGTGCAAATTTTAGGACTAAAAATAATATTGTGAGGTGTGAGGTATTCAGAATAGACTGAAAATGAGTGGAAATTATGGTTTTTGAGGTTAATAATACTTTGGGATCAAAATGACCCCCAAATTCTATGATTTAAGCTGTTTTTTAGGTTTTTTTGAAAAAAACACCCGAATCCAAAACACACCCGAATCCGACAAAAAAAATTCGGTGAGGTTTTGCCAAAACGCGGTCGAACCCAAAACACGGCCGCGGAACCGAACCCAAAACCAAAACACAAAACCCGAAAAATTTCCGGCGCTCATCTCTAGAATCCAGTATACGTTCTGTCACCAGGTACCAGTGAATGGCCACAACATGTATATAGATGACAGATATAAAGTTACATTGTGGGGGAATCCAGTATACGTTCTGTCACCAGGTACCAGTGAATGGCCACATCATGTATACTTATACTGGTGGTCCCCAGTCCCCACAATGCAGCACACTGATCAGATATTTGCAGCACACTGAGCACAGATATGGAGCGTTTTCAGGCAGAGAACGTAGATATTTTCAGCACACTGAGCACAGATATTTGCAGCACACTGAGCACAGATATTTGCAGCACACTGAGCACAGATTACGGAGCTTTTCAGGGAGAGAACGCTGCCACGTCCTCTCCGTTCAATCTCCAATGCACGAGTGAAAATGGCGGCGACGCGCGGCTCCTTATATAGAATACGAATCTCGCGAGAATCCGACAGCGGGATGATGACGTTCGGGCGCGTTCTGGTTACCCGAGCAAGGCGGGAAGATCCGAGGCTGCCTCGGAACAGTGTAAAATGGGTGAAGTTCGGGGGGGGGTTCGGATCCCGAGGAACCGAACCCGCTCATCTCTACTCATTATGTAACTATATTTCAATTCTTTTGGCAGTAAAAATATAGGCCCTCATTCCGAGTTGTTCGCACGGTATTTTTCATCGCATCGCAATGAAAATCCGCTTAGTACGCATGCGCAATGTTCGCACTGCGACTGCGCCAAGTAACTTTGCTATGTAGAAAGTAATTTTACTCACGGCTTTTTCATCGCTCCGGCGATCGTAATGTGATTGACAGGAAATGGGTGTTACTGGGCGGAAACACGGCGTTTCAGGGGCGTGTGGCTGAAAACGCTACCGTTTCCGGAAAAAACGCAGGAGTGGCCGGAGAAACGGTGGGAGTGCCTGGGCGAACGCTGGGTGTGTTTGTGACGTCAAACAGGAACGACAAGCACTGAACTGATCGCACAGGCAGAGTAAGTCTGAAGCTACTCTGAAACTGCTAAGTAGTTAGTAATCGCAATATTGCGAATACATCGGTCGCAATTTTAAGAAGCTAAGATTCACTCCCAGTAGGCGGCGGCTTAGCGTGTGTAACTCTGCTAAATTCGCCTTGCGACCGATCAACTCGGAATGAGGGCCATAGTTAAAAGTAATGGTCATTTTTAATAAAGACAAACTTTTGGCAGTGCAGTTTTCTTTTCTATAGGGTAGCTGATAAATAGATTTACTTCTCAAAATTGTCATTTGCAGAAACATTGTCTGGGCAATCTATGCACACTTTTATGTCTTCTGTTTCTTGCAATATTCATCCATTGAACATGCCCAGATTTGTGGAAAAGACACCCGAGTTGATCGCTAGCTGCTTTCGTTCGCAGCGCAGCGATTAGGTAAAAAAGCGGCACTTCTGTGCATGCGTATGGGGCGCAGTGCGCAAGCGCGACGTACTTTCACAAAAGCCGATGTAGTTTCACACAAGGTCTAGCGACGCTTTTCAGTCGCACTGCTGGCCGCAGAGTGATTGACAGGAGGTGGGTGTTTCTGGGAGGTAACTGACCGTTTTCTGGGAGTGTTTGAAACAACACAGGCGTGCCAGATAAAAATGCAGGAGTGGCTGGGGAAACTTAGGCGTGTCTGGCCGAACGCAGGGCGTGTTTGTGACGTCAAAACAGGAACTAAACAGACTGAAGTGATCGCTAGCTAGGAGTAAGTCTCGAGCTACTCTGAAATTGCACAATCTTTTTTTGTAGCAATGCTGCGATCCTTTCGTTCGCACTTCTGCTAAACTAAGATACACTCCCAGAGGGCGGCGGCCTAGCGTTTGCACTGCTGCTAAAAGCAGCTAGCGAGCGAACAACTCGGAATGAGGGCCACAATGCAGTAAATTTACTAAGATGGGAGTTCTATTTAAAAAGGGATGTTGCCCATAGCATCAGATTCCAGGTATTATCTTCTAGAAGGTGCTAGATAAATGAGAAGTAGAATTTGATTGGTTGCTATGGGAAACATCTTAAATAGAACTTCCATCTTAATAAATTTACCCCATTGACTGGAGTTTAGGCTTGCCCACATTGCTATACCAGCTTAGCACGTTTTATTATTAGGTACTTTATGTCTGCAAGAATAATAAAATCGGTGAGGTGAAGGATGTGATCATGGATCTCTGCAGCTGACTGGGGAAGGGGCGGGAAGGACCAGATAAATGGTCTAGGATGGCAAAAGAAGTAAAATGTGGTCTGAATACAGGGCATTTCAAGAATACATTTTACTGCAGTGGCATGAAAGTCTGGTTGGTAAGTAAATATGTTTATACCCTGAAGTAGTAGATATTGCTTTTAATATTGATCTCCTACTTCTGATTTAAATCTGCAAATTGTCTTTAGGCTATTTATCATTACATGATGAAAGTCATACTGTGTCATCAGCTATTGAAAGGATCTTATTGGAATTTTTTGAGAGATCTAATTATTGATCAATAGACCAGCTGGTGTTTCTGGGCCATGAATAAAGCCTCAAAAATACACCAAAGTCGCTTGCAGCAAAGATCAGCAGCGATGGTTGTCGATAATTGTCACTCAGGCTCTACTGTCCTCGTCGGAGACCTGATTTTTACTCATAGATGTGAAAACCAAGAGCAGCAGCATGTGCTGCTTTTATTTACATTAGAAAATTCATCATTAAGTATCCCAAGCAGGGGTGTATCTACCCATTGGCCAGGATGGCACTCGCCAGGGGCGCCAGCCAAGGAGGGGGCGCTGCCCGGCAGTGCCACCCTCAGCCTATGGGAGGAATCACTTAGTAGTGGCATCTCCTGTGCTAGAGGATCGCACAGTATTCAGGAACAAGCGCCGGTGTTCGGCACTGCAATGCACTAGTGAAGAAAGTGAAAAAAAAACTAAAGTTACCAGCAGCCCTTGCAGTCGGGAGCTCCTGCAAGCAAGGGTTGCTGGGAGCTGTAGTTTACTTTCACTTTCTTCAGAAAGTGTGGTGCGGTGCGGAAGTGTGGTGTTCCTGCCTACTGTGCGACCCTTCAGCCCAGGTGATGCCCAGCTCATCACACTAGGTATACATATTACGGATATGTTCTTTGAGGGGAGAGGACTATAAGCAGGGAGGGGAAAGACATTGTGCAGGGAGGGGGGAGACTATGCCTATGTGCAGGAGGGGAAACTATGGATATGTGCTGAGAGTGGGGAGACTTTGCCTATGTGCAGGGGAGGGGGGCTATGGATATGTGCAGAGAGTGGGGAGACTATGCCTATGTGCAGGGAGGGGAGACTATGGATATGTGCAGGGAGGGGGGAGGCTATGCCTATGTGCAGGGGACGACGACTATGGATATGTGCAGAGAGTGGGGAGACTATGCCTATGTGCAGGGAGGGGAGACTATGTATATGTGCAGGGAAGGGAGACTATGCCTATGTGCAGGGAGGGGAGACTATGCCTATGTGCAGGGGGGGAGACTATGGATATGTGCAGGGAGGGGGGGAGACTGTATATGTGCAGGGGGGAGACTATGGTAATGTGCAGGGAGGGGGGGAGACTATGCCTACGTGCAGGGGGGAGACTATGGCTATGTGCAGGGAGGGGGGAGACTATGGATATGTGCAGGGAGGGGGGGAGACTATGCCTATGTGCAGGGGGGAGACTATGGCTATGTGCAGGGAGGGGGGAGACTATGGATATGTGCAGGGAGGGGAGACTATGGATATGTGCAGGGAGGGGGGAGACTATGCCTATGTGCAGGGAGGGGGAGACTATGCCTATGTGCAGGGAGGGGGGAGACTATGCCCATGTGCAGGGAGGGGAGACTATGCCTAAGTGCAGGGAGGGGGGAGACTATGCCTAAGTGCAGTGAGGGGAGACTATGCCTATGTGCAGGGAGGGGAGACTATGCCTGTGTGTAGGGAGGGGAGACTATGCCTATGTGCAGGGAGGGGGAGACTATGCCTATGTGCAGGGAGGGGAGACTATGCCTGTGTGCAGGGAGGGGAGACTATGCCTATGTGCAGGGAGGGGGAGACTATGCCTATGTGCAGGGAGGGGGAGACTATGCCTATGTGCAGGGAGGGGAGACAATGGATATGTGCAGGGAGGGGGGAGACTATGGGCGGGATGTATTAACATACATCGCCGCCCCTCGCCGGTTACCGCAGCGATGTTGATCGCATATGTACTAACATATGCGATCAACATCGCGATGCGGTGACGGAGGCCCCCCGCGATACCTGTTAGGTGGTCTGCGGGGGGTCTCCGTCACCTCCCCGGGGTCCCCACACTGGCTAGATGCCGGGAAGCAGCAGCAGGCTGCCCCCGGCACCTCCTCCTCCCCCCTGCAGCCGGAAGGACGTCCGGCTGCGTTGCTAGGGGGAGGAGGACACTACCTTCCGGGTCCAGGGCAGCCTGGAGGAAGGTAAGCCAGGGGGAAGGGGGGTTGGCGTCTGCGGCGGGGGTCGACGGTGTCGGCGGGTTGCGGCGGTCGGCGAAAAGAAGCCCATAGGCTTCTATAGGGTTTCGCCATCCAGAGATGGCGAAACCCTGGACGCCGAAAACGTTGCGGTAGGGTCTTAGTAAATATGAAAATGCGGTTAAACACCCGTTTTCGGGGGTTTTACAGCATTTTTGCTTTAGTACATCCCGCCCTATGCCTATGTGCAGGGAGGGGAGACTGTGGATATGTGCAGCTAGGGGGGGAGACTATGCCTATGTGCAGGGGGGGGGAGACTGTGGATCTGTGCAGGGAGGGGGGGAGACTATGTCTATGTGCAGGGAGGGGAGACTGTGGATATGTGCAGGGAGGGGGAGACTATGCCTATGTGCAGGGAGGGGGGAGACTATGCCTATGTGCTGGGAGGGGGGAGACTATGCCTATGTGCAGGGAGGGGAGACAATGGATATGTGCAGGGAGGGGGGAGACTATGCCTATGTGCAGGGAGGGGAGACTGTGGATATGTGCAGCTAGGGGGGGAGACTATGCCTATGTGCAGGGGGGGGAGACTGTGGATCTGTGCAGGGAGGGGGAGACTATGTCTATGTGCAGGGAGGGGGAGACTATGTCTATGTGCAGGGAGGGGAGACTGTGGATATGTGCAGGGAGGGGGAGACTATGCCTATGTGCAGGGAGGGGGGAGACTATGCCTATGTGCAGGGAGGGTGGAGACTATGCCCATGTGCAAGGAGGGGAGACTATGCCTAAGTGCAGGGAGGGGGGAGACTATGCCTAAGTGCAGGGAGGGGAGACTATGCCTATGTGCAGCTAGGGGGGAGACTATGCCTATGTGCAGGGAGGGGGGAGACTATGCCTATGTGCAGGAAGGGGGAGACTATGCCTATGTGCAGGGAGGGGGAGACTATGCCTATGTGCAGGGAGGGGAGACGATGGATATGTGCAGGGAGGGGGGAGACTATGCCTATGTGCAGGGAGGGGAGACTGTGGATATGTGCAGCTAGGGGGGAGACTATGCCTATGTGCAGGGGGGGAGACTGTGGATCTGTGCAGGGAGGGGGAGACTATGCCTATGTGCAGGGAGGGGGAGACTATGTCTATGTGCAGGAAGGGGGGAGACTATGCCTACAGTATGTGCAGGGAGGGAGAAGACTATGTATATGTGCAGTGGGGGAGACTATTCCTATGTGCAGGGAGGGGAGAGACTATGCCTATGTGCAGGGAGGGGGATGGGGGCTATGGCTATGTGCTGGAATGGGGGCTATGTGCTGGGGGGAGACTATGGCTGTGTGCTGAGAGAGGGATGGAGACTATGGCTATATGCTGGGAGGAGGATGGAGACTACTTCTATGTGCTGGGAGGGGGATGGAGACTACGGCTATGTGCTGGAAGGGGAATGGGGACTACTTCTGTGTGCTGGGAAAAGAATGGAGACTACGGCTAAATGCTGGGAGGGGGATGGGGACTACGGCTATGTGCTGGAAGGGGGATGGAGACTACGGCTATGTGCTGGAAGGGGGATGGAGACTACGGCTATGTGCTGGAAGGGGGATGGGGACTACTTCTGTGTGCTGGGAATAGAATGGAGACTACGGCTATATGCTGGGAGGGGGATGGGGACTACGGCTATGTGCTGAATAGGGGATGAAGACTACGGCTATGTGCTGGAAGGGGGATGGAGACTACGGCTATGTGCTGGAAGGGGGATGGGGACTACTTCTGTGTGCTGGGAAAAGAATGGAGACTACGGCCATGTGCTGGGAGGGGGGGAATGGGGACTACTTCTATGCTGGAAGGATGTGGGTACTATGGCTATGTGCTGGGGACAGGAGGTTATCTACAGTACCCATTGGCCAGGATGGCACTCACCAGGTGCACTGGCCGAGGAGGGGGCGCTTTCTAGTGTTGCCACCCTTGGCCAGGGGGTGAAATCACTTAGTAGTGGCAGTGCCAGGGCAGGTGGTTCACACAGCAGCCAGGAGCTGGCACCGGTGTTCAGCACTGCAATGCACCACAGTGAAGAAACTCAAAATAAACTACTAGAATACTATCCTTAATATATAACTACATTACCACTACTCGGTAGTGAGCAGAGATACCTTTTCATTGCCATTAATATTTGAATATACCCCCTGGCTTCGGGTGACATCGCCGGGTGGTGCCCCTCCTTGACCGCACCAGGCACTGCTGATTTCTCCACAGTGTGACAAGGATTACTACTGTGAAATGTAATTTTAACTGGGAGTAATATTGTGTTTGGTCATGTCCCTTTCCCACAAGATCATGCCCCTTTTTTGTACATGCCCTTCCTTTTTTCAAATATGGGGGCGCCAGTCTCTTACTTTGCCAGGGGCGCCCGGACCCCTAGATACACCTCTGCATGCAGTTATGGGTTATTGGTTGTAAAAAGGATACTTGGGATCAGAGGTGTATCTAGGGGTCCGGGCGCCCCTGGCAAAGTAAGAGACTGGCGCCCCCATATTTGAAAAAAGGAAGGGCATGTGCAAAAAAGGGGCATGATCTTGTGGGAAAGGGACATGACCAAACACAATATTACTCCCAGTTAAAATTACATTTCACAGTAGTAATCCTTGTCACACTGTGGAGAAATCAGCAGTGCCTGGTGCGGTCAAGGAGGGGCACCACCCGGCGATGTCACCCGAAGCCAGGGGGTATATTCAAATATTAATGGCAATGAAAAGGTATCTCTGCTCACTACCGAGTAGTGGTAATGTAGTTATATATTAAGGATAGTATTCTAGTAGTTTATTTTGAGTTTCTTCACTGTGGTGCATTGCAGTGCTGAACACCGGTGCCAGCTCCTGGCTGCTGTGTGAACCACCTGCCCTGGCACTGCCACTACTAAGTGATTTCACCCCCTGGCCAAGGGTGGCAACACTAGAAAGCGCCCCCTCCTCGGCCAGTGCACCTGGTGAGTGCCATCCTGGCCAATGGGTACTGTAGATAACCTCCTGTCCCCAGCACATAGCCATAGTACCCACATCCTTCCAGCATAGAAGTAGTCCCCATTCCCCCCCTCCCAGCACATGGCCGTAGTCTCCATTCTTTTCCCAGCACACAGAAGTAGTCCCCATCCCCCTTCCAGCACATAGCCGTAGTCTCCATCCCCCTTCCAGCACATAGCCGTAGTCTTCATCCCCTATTCAGCACATAGCCGTAGTCCCCATCCCCCTCCCAGCATATAGCCGTAGTCTCCATTCTATTCCCAGCACACAGAAGTAGTCCCCATCCCCCTTCCAGCACATAGCCGTAGTCTCCATCCCCCTTCCAGCACATAGCCGTAGTCTCCATCCCCCTTCCAGCACATAGCCGTAGTCCCCATCCCCCTCCCAGCATTTAGCCGTAGTCTCCATTCTTTTCCCAGCACACAGAAGTAGTCCCCATTCCCCTTCCAGCACATAGCCGTAGTCTCCATCCCCCTCCCAGCACATAGAAGTAGTCTCCATCCTCCTCCCAGCATATAGCCATAGTCTCCATCCCTCTCTCAGCACACAGCCATAGTCTCCCCCCAGCACATAGCCATAGCCCCCATTCCAGCACATAGCCATAGCCCCCATCCCCCTCCCTGCACATAGGCATAGTCTCTCCCCTCCCTGCACATAGGAATAGTCTCCCCCACTGCACATATACATAGTCTTCTCCCTCCCTGCACATACTGTAGGCATAGTCTCCCCCCTTCCTGCACATAGACATAGTCTCCCCCTCCCTGCACATAGGCATAGTCTCCCCCTCCCTGCACAGATCCACAGTCTCCCCCCCTGCACATAGGCATAGTCTCCCCCCTAGCTGCACATATCCACAGTCTCCCCTCCCTGCACATAGGCATAGTCTCCCCCCTCCCTGCACATATCCATCGTCTCCCCTCCCTGCACATAGGCATAGTCTCCCCCTCCCTGCACATAGGCATAGTCTCCCCCTTCCTGCACATAGGCATAGTCTCCCCCCTCCCTGCACATAGGCATAGTCTCCCCCCTAGCTGCACATAGGCATAGTCTCCCCTCCCTGCACTTAGGCATAGTCTCCCCCCTCCCTGCACTTAGGCATAGTCTCCCCTCCTTGCACATGGGCATAGTCTCCACCCTCCCTGCACATAGGCATAGTCTCCCCCCTCCCTGCACATAGGCATAGTCTCCCCCTCCCTGCACATATCCACAGTCTCCCCTCCCTGCACATAGACATAGTCTCCCCCTCCCTGCACATAGACATAGTCTCCCCCTCCCTGCACAGATCCACAGTCTCCCCCCCCTGCACATAGGCATAGTCTCCCCCCCTAGCTGCACATATCCACAGTCTCCCCTCCCTGCACATAGGCATAGTCTCCCCCCTCCCTGCACATATCCATTGTCTCCCCTCCCTGCACATAGGCATAGTCTCCCCCCTCCCTGCACATAGGCATAGTCTCCCCCCTCCCTGCACATAGGCATAGTCTCCCCCTCCCTGCACATATCCACAGTCTCCCCTCCCTGCACATAGACATAGTCTCCCCCCCTCCCTGCACAGATCCACAGTCTCCCCCCCCCTGCACATAGGCATAGTCTCCCCCCCTAGCTGCACATATCCACAGTCTCCCCTCCCTGCACATAGGCATAGGGCGGGATGTACTAAAGCAAAAATGCTGTAAAACCCCCGAAAACGGGGGTTTAACCGCATTTTCATATTTACTAAGACCCTACCGCAACGTTTTCGGCGTCCAGGGTTTCGCCATCTCTGGATGGCGAAACCCTATAGAAGCCTATGGGCTTCTTTTCGCCGACCGCCGCAACCCGCCGACACCGTCGACCCCCGCCGCAGACGCCGACCCCCCTTCCCCCTGGCTTACCTTCCTCCAGGCTGCCCTGGACCCGGAAGGTAGTGTCCTCCTCCCCCTAGCAACGCAGCCGGACGTCCTTCCGGCTGCAGGGGGGAGGAGGAGGTGCCGGGGGCAGCCTGCTGCTACTTCCCGGCATCTAGCCAGTGTGGGGACCCCGGGGAGGTGACGGAGTCCCCCCGCAGACCACCTAACAGGTATCGCGGGGGGCCTCCGTCACCGCATCGCGATGTTGATCGCATATGTTAGTACATATGCGATCAACATCGCTGCGGTAACCGGCGAGGGGCGGCGATGTATGTTAATACATCCCGCCCATAGTCTCCCCCCTCCCTGCACATATCCATTGTCTCCCCTCCCTGCACATAGGCATAGTCTCCCCCTCCCTGCACATAGGCATAGTCTCCCCCTCCCTGCACATAGGCATAGTCTCCCCTCCCTGCACACAGGCATAGTCTCCCCTCCCTGCACATAGGCATAGTCTCCCCCTCCCTGCACATAGGCATAGTCTCCCCTCCCTACACACAGGCATAGTCTCCCCTCCCTGCACATAGGCATAGTCTCCCCTCCCTGCACTTAGGCATAGTCTCCCCCCTCCCTGCACTTAGGCATAGTCTCCCCTCCCTGCACATGGGCATAGTCTCCCCCCTCCCTGCACATAGGCATAGTCTCCCCCTCCCTGCACATAGGCATAGTCTCCCCCCTCCCTGCACATATCCATAGTCTCCCCTCCCTGCACATATCCATAGTCTCCCCCCTCCCTGCACATAGCCATAGTCTCCCCCCTGCACATAGGCATAGTCTCCCCCCCTCCCTGCACATATCCATAGTCTCCCCCCTCCCTGCACATAGCCATAGTCTCCCCCCTGCACGTAGGCATAGTCTCCCCCCCTCCCTGCACATTACCATAGTCTCCCCCCTGCACATATACAGTCTCCCCCCCTCCCTGCACATATCCATAGTCTCCCCCCCTGCACATAGGCATAGTCTCCCCTCCCTGCACATAGGCATAGTCTCCCTTCCCTGCACATATACATAGTCTCCCCTCCCTGCACATAGGCATAGTCTCCCCACTCTCTGCACATATCCATAGTCATCGTCCCCTGCACATAGGCATAGCCTCCCCCCTCCCTGCACATATCCATAGTCTCTCCTCCCTGCACATAGGCATAGTCTCCCCACTCTCTGCACATATCCATAGCCCCCCTCCCCTGCACATAGGCAAAGTCTCCCCACTCTCAGCACATATCCATAGTTTCCCCTCCTGCACATAGGCATAGTCTCCCCCCTCCCTGCACAATGTCTTTCCCCTCCCTGCTTATAGTCCTCTCCCCTCAAAGAACATATCCGTAATATGTATACCTAGTGTGATGAGCTGGGCATCACCTGGGCTGAAGGGTCGCACAGTAGGCAGGAACACCACACTTCCGCACCGCACCACACTTTCTGAAGAAAGTGAAAGTAAACTACAGCTCCCAGCAACCCTTGCTTGCAGGAGCTCCCGACTGCAAGGGCTGCTGGTAACTTTAGTTTTTTTTTCACTTTCTTCACTAGTGCATTGCAGTGCCGAACACCGGCGCTTGTTCCTGAATACTGTGCGATCCTCTAGCACAGGAGATGCCACTACTAAGTGATTCCTCCCATAGGCTGAGGGTGGCACTGCCGGGCAGCGCCCCCTCCTTGGCTGGCGCCCCTGGCGAGTGCCATCCTGGCCAATGGGTAGATACACCCCTGACTGCATGCTTTCACATGGTAGAATGTTTTGCATAACTCCTACCTGGAAATGACCTTAGATCAGACACCGGACTGTACAGTAGCTCTTTCTTTTCCTTCAGTATGGTTTACATTGGCAAAAAGGTGTATTTGCAAAATAGTGAAATAGGTGTAATACTGTATGTATGTTTACACAATAAAAAATAGACATAGTTTTCATACGCAGAATACTTTTAACTTTAGGAGAGAGTGCCTATAACAAGGAAATGAAGCAGGAACAGTACCATACAGACACAAATGGTAATAATAATAATTGTTTCCTTAACCCTTAATATACCAAGCCTACCTCGTCAACGTACTTTACCAAACTGGGGTCTTCAGAGGACCCCACGGATTTTTGTCTAAATTCTCAACTCTTTGATGCGGTAAATTACCAAAATTATGTTTTTGGGGTTTCTGAAGGGATATGTTCTAGTAAGGGTACGACAGTTAGCATAACATATTTTGTTTATTTATTTCAAGAGTAGTTAGCCAATAAAAGCCATATATTCTTCTTCATTACAGTGTGTACATTTTTACGTTAGACTGGATACTGTATATTCTTGTAAAAAGGTTATATCATTTTACTACGGTAACAATGCATCATTATTCATGTGTTGCCATCGCTACAGTCCTTAACACATGTCACAGTGGTGGTTGTTTTCCTGTGTTTCTCACATATAAAACATTCTGCATTTGTGACGTAGTATAGTGTTTTTTTTATTATCTAAGATTTTTTGAAAGAACATTTTATAAGACTAATCTCCTATATAATTGATCTGATCTGTCACTCTGTGACTGTGTGGCTAAAGCTGGGCGTGGATAGGAGCTCTCATTGGGTTAGCAGCAGGTCTATTACACCCAGTCCACAGCTGATTGGCCGAGAAATGCTCTCCCACACAAGTTACATCCAATGGGAGGCTCTGTCCTTTCACAGCTGTGTGTTCCCAGAGCAGGATTAACAATGGAGCTGATGGACCTGCAGATCCAGGTCCACACCCCAAAATAGTCTCACTGCATCTGCAGCAACATACCCTCTAGAGATGAGCGGGTTCGGTTCCTCGGAATCCTAACCCCCCCCCGAACTTCACCCATTTTACACGGGTCCTTGCTCGGTTAACCCGAGCGCGCCCGAACGTCATCATCACGCTGTCGTATTCTCGCGAAATTCGTATTCTATATAAGGAGCCGCGCGTCTCCGCCATTTTCACTTGTGCATTGGAGATGATAGGGAGAGAACGTGTGTAGCGTTCTCTCAGTTGTGTTCAGTGTGCTGCAAATATCTGTGCTCAGTGTGCTGCAAATATCTGTGCTCAGTGTGCTTGCAAATATCTGTGCTCAGTGTGCTGAAAATATCTACGTTCTCTGCCTGAAAAATGCTCCATATCTGTGCTCAGTGTGCTGCAAATATCTGTGCTCAGTGTGCTGCAAATATCTGTGCTCAGTGTGCTGCAAATATCTGTGCTCTGTGTGCTGAAAATATCTACGTTCTCTGCCTGAAAAACGCTCCATATCTGTGCTCAGTGTGCTGCAAATATCTGTGCTCAGTGTGCTTTATTGTGGGGACTGGGGACCAGCAGTATTATATAGGAGGAGTACAGTGCAGAGTTTTGCTGACCAGTGACCACCAGTATTATACGTTCTCTGCCTGAAAAACGCTCCATATCTGTGCTGCATTGTAGTATATAGTAGGAGGACAGTGCAGAATTTTGCTGACCAGTGACCACCAGTATTATATCATTATGGTACAGTAGTCCACTGCTCTACCTACCTCTGTGTCGTCAAGTATACTATCCATCCATACCTGTGGTGCATTTTAGTTGTTGTGCGCAGTAGTAGGAGGACAGTGCATAATTTTGCTGACCACCAGTATATAATATATAGCAGTATGGTACAGTAGTCCACTGCTCTACCTACCTCTGTGTCGTCAAGTATACTATCCATCCATACCTGTGGTGTATTTTAGTTGTTGTGCGCAGTAGTAGGAGGACAGTGCATAATTTTTCTGACCACCAGTATATAATATATAGCAGTACGGTACAGTAGTCCACTGCTCTACCTACCTCTGTGTCGTCAAGTATACTATCCATCCATACCTGTGGTGCATTTTAGTTGTTGTGCGCAGTAGTAGGAGGACAGTGCATAATTTTGCTGACCACCAGTATATAATATATAGCAGTACGGTACAGTAGTCCACTGCTCTACCTACCTCTGTGTCATCAAGTATACTATCCATCCATACCTGTGGTGCATTTTAGTTATTGTGTGCAGTAGTAGGAGGACAGTGCATAATTTTTCTGACCACCAGTATATAATATATAGCAGTACGGTACAGTAGGCCACTGCTATTGATATATTACTGGCATATAATTCCACACATTAAAAAATTGAGAACAAAAATGTGGAGGGTAAAATAGGGAAAGATCAAGATCCACTTCCACCTCGTGCTGAAGCTGCTGCCACTAGTCATGGCCGAGACGATGAAATGCCATCAACGTCGTCTGCCAAGGCCGATGCCCAATGTCACAGTAGAGAGCATGTAAAATCTAAAAAATAAAAGTTCAGTAAAATGACCCAAAAATCTAAATTAAAAGTGTCTGAGGAGAAGCGTAAACTTGCCAATATGCCATTTACGACACGGAGTGGCAAGGAACGGCTGAGGCCCTCTCCTATGTTCCTCATGACTTGTGGGTCAGCTTTACATGAGGATGGAAGCACTCATCCTCCCACTAGAAAAATGAAAAGACTTAAGCTGGCAAAAGCACAGCAAAGAACTGTGCGTTCTTCTAAATAACAAATCCCCAAGGAGAGTCCAATTGTGCCGGTTGCGATGCCTGACCTTCCCAACACTGGACGGGAAGAGGTGGCGCCTTCCACCATTTGCACGCCCCCTGCAAATGCTGGAAGGAGCACCCGCAGTCCAGTTCCTGATAGTCAAATTGAAGATGTCACTGTTGAAGTACACCAGGATGAGGATATGGGTGTTGCTAGCGTTGAGGAGGAAATTGACAAGGAGGATTCTGATGGTGAGGTGGTTTGTTTAAGTCAGGCACCCGGGGAGACACCTGTTGTCAATGGGATGAATATGGCCATTGACATGCCTTGTCAAATTACAAAAAAAATCACCTCGTCGGTGTGGAATTATTTTAACAGAAATGCGGACATTTGTCAAGCCGTGTGTTGCCTTTGTCAAGCTGTAATAAGTAGGGGTAAGGACGTTAACCACCTAGGAACATCCTCCCTTATACGTCACCTGGAGCGCATTCATCAGAAGTCATTGACAAGTTCAAAAACTTTGGGTGACAGCGGAAGCAGTCCACTGACAACTAAATCCCTTCCTCTTGTAACCAAGCTCCTGCAAACCACACCACCAACTCCCTCAGTGTCAATTTCCTCCTTGGACAGGAACGCCAATAGTCCTGCAGGCCATGTCACTGTCAAGTCTGATGAGTCCTCTCTTGCCTGGGATTCCTCCGATGCATCCTTGAGTGTAACGCCTACTGCTGCTGGCGCTGCTGTTGTTGCTGCTGGGAGTCGATCGTCATCCCAGAGGGGAAGTCGGAAGACCACTTGTACTACTTCCAGTAAGCAATTAACTGTCCAACAATCCTTTGCGAGGAAGATGAAATATCACAGCAGTCATCCTGCTGCAAAGCGGATAACTCAGGCCTTGGCAGCCTGGGCGGTATTAAACGTGTTTCCAGTATCCTCCGTTAATTCACAGGAAACTAGAGATTTGCTTGAGGAACTGTGTCCTCGGTACCAAATACCATCTAGGTTCCATTTCTCTAGGCAGGCGATACCGAGAATGTACACAGACCTCAGAAAAAAAGTCACCAGTGTCCTAAAAAATGCAGTTGTACCCAATGTCCACTTAACCACGGACATGTGGACAAGTGGAGCAGGGCAGACTAAGGACTAAATGACTGTGACAGCCCACTGGGTAGATGTATTGCCGCCTGCAGCAAGAACAGCAGCGGCGGCACCAGTAGCAGCATCTCGCAAACGCCAACTCATTCCTAGGCAGGCTACGCTTTGTATCACCGCTTTCCAGAAGAGGCACACAGCTGACAACCTCTTACGGAAACTGAGGAACATCATCGCAGAATGGCTTACCCCAATTGGACTCTCCTGGGGATTTTGACATCGGACAACGCCACCAATATTGTGCGTGCATTACATGTGGGCAAATTCCAGCACGTCCCATGTTTTGCACATACATTGAATTTGGTGGTGCAGAATTATTTAAAAAATGACAGGGGCGTGCAAGAGATGCTGTCGGTGGCCCGAAGAATTGCGGGCCACTTTCGGCATTCAGCCACCGCGTGCCGAAGACTGGAGCACCAGCAAACACTCCTGAACCTGCCCCGCTATCATCTGAAGCAAGACGTGGTAACGAGGTGGAATTCAACCCTCTATATGCTTCAGAGGATGGAGGAGCAGCAAAAGGCCATTGAAGCCTATACAGCTACCTACGATATAGGCAAAGGAGGGGGAATGCACCTGACTCAAGCGCAGTGGAGAATGATTTCAATGTTGTGCAAGGTTCTGCAACCCTTTGAACTTGCCACACGTGAAGTCAGTTCAGACACTGCCAGCCTGAGTTAGGTCATTCCCCTCATCAGGCTTTTGCAGAAGAAGCTGGAGAGATTGAAGGAGGAGCTAAAACAGAGCGATTCCGCTAGGCGTGTGGGACTTGTGGATGGAGCCCTTCATTCGCTTAACCAGGATTCACGGGTGGTCAATCTGTTGAAATCACAGCACTACATTTTGGCCACAGTGCTCGATCCTAGATTTAAAACCGACGTTGGATCTCTCTTTCCGGCAGACACATGTCTGCAAAGGTTCAAAGACCTGCTGGTGAGAAAATTGTCAAGTCAAGCGGAACGTGACCCATCAACAGCTCCTCCTTTCAAATTCTCCCGCAACTGGGGCTGCGAGGAAAAGGCTAAGAATTCCGCGCCCACCCGCTGGCGGTGATGCAGGGCAGTCTGGAGCGAGTGCTGACATCTGGTCCGGACTGAAGGACCTGCCTACGATTACTGACATGTCGTCTACTGTCACTGCATATGATTCTGTCACCATTGAAAGAATGGTGGAGGATTATATGAGTGACCGCATCCAAGTAGGCACATCAGACAGTCCGTACGTATACTGGCAGGAAAAAGAGGCAATTTGGAGGCCCTTGCACAAACTGGCTTTATTTTACCTAAGTTGCCCCCCCTTCAGTGTGTATAACATGGACAGTGGAACATTAATCATTTTTGATTCAGCAATTGCACCAGCGATTTAACTTTACTGTTGCATTCCCTTTCACTGACAAATATGTTAAGAGATTGTCCATGTTATAGGCACATATAGGCCATTATTAGTTGTTCCTCTTGTGGCAGCAGCATTACCTTGTATGCATATAATCACTGAGTCAGCAGCATTACCTTGTATGTACATAATAATTTTGGGGATATTCTCACCAGCATGTTCGTATATTTTTTATAATTGCTATTCAATCTAGGAACACGGCATCATTCTTCATTTCTGAGATACACTGAGTCATTTCACTAATCTGACATTTAAGTGATATTATCAATGTCCACATTCAATTTGTATTAATATTTTTTGCATCTGTGTTTGATGTTAGCAAATGTTTGTTAGCAGGGTACTTTGCATATAATTATTGATGCCCTCTGCTTCCATTCTTGACTCTTTTTTCTTCCTTCCGTGGACTCTCATCTATGATCCTGGATGCGTAATACCACCTATGTGGGACCTACTGCATCCAGCCTAACGTAGAAAGCAGATCCACACTTTTTGTGACCAAATTGTCACATCTTCGTTTATATAGGTGCACTCTCATTGGCGTCTAACCCATCCATCTGTCTACTGTCACGATCCGGGTATCTGGACGCCATTTCTTACCTATCAGATGCCTCCTAAGGCTGGCTCAGCGCTCCAGGACCGGATCCCATCTGTTATCCTGATGTGCACATTCCCGCATCCTCTCCTGTCTCTCTGGACGCAGTCACAGTAACGCCTTATACATCTGGCATGGCGTCTCCCGCGGCCTCCGCCGCCGTCCCTGAGCTTCTGCATTCAGAGTGGCGATTACGTCAGCCGCGGCCTCCGCTGTGTCCGCGTGGTCGGATGTGCATCTGTCAGCCTGGCGTCTCATGTCTCCGGTGGCCGGCGCCGCCATTACTGTTTTCCAGACCACATGGATTACAATCCAAACTTCCCTCCAAGTGTCTGCATGGGCGCAGCCATCTTGGATTCTGTCAGCTGATCATTCCTACCAATCCGTTGTCAGTTTTATTAATTTGCATAATTGTCTAGCCAATGCCTTCCTTGCTGCAGGTATAAATAGGTTGTGCCTGAGCAAGGAAGGCGTCAGTGCTTTGGTTGTCAAACCTAGTTCCAGTTTGTCTCTCTTCTGTGAATGTCTTCCAGGTTCCAGCTCCTGTCTCCAGACTTCTGCTATAGAGACCCGCACCAGCATTCCATCTGCGGTGTAGCCTGACTCTCCGATCCATTCTGGACTCACCTGTTTCCAGCTACAACATCACCTGCTTCCAGCTCAGCTTCCAGCAGTGTACAGCTTCTCTTAAAGGGCCGGTGTCCTTTCTGCAGTTTACCACTCTCCACCGGTATTATTATTTCTCCGCTCTCAAATTCTACATTTCATCTACATTGCATCGCTCTCAAGCTTTATTTATTATTTAACTGGTTCCAGCCAGTATCCACTCCGTGCCAACACCTGTCTGGTTCTAACCAGTACCCACAGCAGCATTTTACCTACAGCAGTCCAGCTTTCCCTGGAACACCAGCTGGTACGACCCTGGGCTTTCCTCATTGCTACAGTTGAGCCTGGTAAGGACTTTCCAACTTGCAGATAATAAGAACTGTCTCATACCACCAGAGCTCTGTGGCCCCTGCCACCCTGTAGCACCCAGGAACTGTATTATTATTTCTCTGCTGATTTTTATGTTACTTTTTACTGCTACTGTGATGCATGGAGTTTGTCATAAATAAATATCATTGACTTTTACTCAAGTTGTCGTGGTCACGCCTTCGGGCGGTTTCTCTTCATGTTACTTACATGTCCAGGGGTCTGATACAACCTCCCAGGTTCCGGTACATCTCAGCCCCTACAACTGAGGCTGCCTTCCGTCAGCTCAGGCCCTCAGTTGTGACAGTAAGCACTGACCAAATGAATCCAGCCGGAGACCAGGATCAAGCAGCCAGGCCGATGCAAGAACTGGCAGCCCGACTTGAACATCAGTAGGCTGCACAGGGCCACATCATCCGCTGTCTCCAGGATCTCTCTACTCGGCTGGATGGGATTCAGACAACTCTCCGTGGATCAGGCGCATCTGGGGCGTCAACCACAGTGACTCCAACTATAACCCCACCCACCTTACCCATTTCTGCTCCACGTCTTCATCTTCCAACGCCAGCAAAATTTGACGGATCTCCAAGATTCTGCAGGGGATTTCTCAACCAGTGTGAGATTCAGTTTGAGCTACAACCTGGCAATTTTCCCAGTGACCGTACAAAAATTGCCTACATCATCTCACTTCTCAGTGGCTCAGCCCTTGACTGGGCATCACCGTTATGGGAGAGGTCCGACACCCTGCTATCTTCTTACACTGCATTCGTGTCAACATTCAGGCGCATCTTCGACGAGCCAGGCCGGGTAACTTCAGCTTCGTCTGAGATTCTCCGTTTACGCCAGGGATCACATACTGTAGGACAATATCTTATACAGTTCCAGATCCTGGCATCTGAACTGGCATGGAACGACGAGGCCCTGTATGCTGCATTCTGGCATGGTTTATCCGAGCGTATTAAAGATGAGTTAGCTACCAGAGACTTACCCTCCAAGTTAGATGAGCTAATCTCACTTTGTACAAAAGTTGACTTACGTTTTAGAGAGAGAGCAACTGAGCGTGGAAGATCATCTGCTCCAAAATCTTCTGCTCCTCCTCCTCGCCAACTGTCACCAACTAAAGATGAACCCATGCAAATTGGCCGTTCCCGTTTAACTCCTGCTGAGCGCCGAAGACGTCTCTCTGAGTCTCTCTGTCTGTATTGTGCAGCTCCGTCTCACACTATTAATGCCTGTCCCAAACGTCCGGGAAAACTCCAAATCCTAGCTCGCCAAGGAGAGGGCCGGCTAGGAGTAATGATCTCCTCTCCATCTCCTCAAGATTGTAATCTCCCAGTCTCGCTTCAAGTTGCTCAACGTTATCAGAACGTCATTGCCCTCCTGGATTCCGGAGCAGCTGGGAACTTTATTACCGAAGCCTATGTTAAACGGTGGTCCCTACCCACCGAGAGACTTCCTTCCTCCTTTTCCTTAACTGCCGTGGATGGCAGTAAAATTTTTGATACAGTTATTGCTCTAAGGACTCTACCAGTTCGTCTGAGAGTGGGAGTTCTTCATTCCGAACTTATTTTACTTTTAGTGATTCCAAGAGCCACACATCCTGTGGTCCTGGGCCTTCCATGGCTCCGTCTTCACAATCCTACAATTGATTGGACGACTACGCAAATCCTGGCATGGGGTCCCTCCTGTGCTGAGACATGTTTGTTTAAAGTGTTGCCTGTCTGTTCTTCCTCCCCCAGGTCGTCTGATGTTCCACCTCCTCCATATCAAGATTTCACGGATGTGTTCAGTAAAGCTTCTGCTGATATCCTTCCTCCTCATAGAGAATGGGACTGCCCGATTGATCTCGTTCCAGGGAAGGTTCCACCTCGAGGCCGAACTTATCCGTTGTCTCTGCCCGAGACGCATTCTATGGAGGAATACATTAAAGAGAACCTAGCAAAGGGGTTCATTCGACCTTCCTCTTCTCCAGCCGGCGCAGGCTTCTTTTTTGTAAAAAAGAAAGATGGTGGTCTGCGGCCGTGCATCGACTACAGAGGTTTGAACGACATTACCATCAAGAACCGCTATCCTTTACCCCTGATTACTGAGCTCTTTGACAGAGTTAGCGGAGCTACCATCTTTACAAAACTGGACTTGAGAGGTGCATACAATCTCATCCGGATCCGTGAGGGTGACGAGTGGAAGACCGCATTTAACACCCGTGACGGACATTATGAGTACCTCGTCATGCCCTTCGGATTGAGCAATGCTCCAGCTGTCTTCCAGCATTTCGTCAATGAGATCTTCAGAGACATTCTATATCGTCATGTCGTGGTCTATCTAGATGATATCCTCATTTTTGCCAACAATTTAGAGGAACATCGTTTTTGGGTAAAGGAGGTTCTGTCCCGTCTCCGTGTCAATCATCTCTATTGCAAATTAGAGAAATGCGTCTTTGAAGTCAAGTCCATTCCGTTTCTAGGGTACATTGTGTCCGGTTCCGGACTAGAGATGGATCCTGAGAAACTACAAGCAATCCAGAATTGGCCGGTACCCTTAACCCTCAAAGGGGTCCAGAGTTTCTTAGGGTTCGCCAATTATTACCGAAAATTTATACGAGACTTTTCCACCATTCTGGCGCCTATTACTGCTTTCACCAAGAAGGGTGCTAACCCGTCCAAGTGGTCTGAAGAAGCCATGCAAGCTTTTCATCTTTTAAAACAGAGGTTCATCTCTGCGCCTGTCCTGAAACAGCCTAACATCGACTCTCCTTTCATCCTAGAGGTGGATGCCTCCTCCGTTGGAGTAGGAGCGTTGTTATCTCAGAGGGCTAAAGATGGCCATTTACATCCTTGCAGTTTCTTCTCACGGAAGTTCTCCCCAGCGGAGCGCAACTATGCCATTGGCGACCAGGAGTTGCTAGCCATCAAGCTCGCTCTAGAGGAGTGGAGATATCTGTTGGAGGGAGCTTCTCATTCAATCACCATCCTTACAGACCACAAGAACCTTCTATATCTGAAAGGCGCACAATGTCTCAACCCTCGTCAGGCCAGATGGGCACTT
This sequence comes from Pseudophryne corroboree, assembly GCF_028390025.1. Lineage (NCBI taxonomy): Eukaryota > Metazoa > Chordata > Amphibia > Anura > Myobatrachidae > Pseudophryne > Pseudophryne corroboree. The sequence continues at coordinate 191,011,934 of NC_086452.1, read as the reverse complement.
TTCTTTTCCAGGTTCGACTTTAAACTCCAGTTCTGTCCGGGCTCTCAGAATCGCAAGGCCGATGCCCTTTCCCGCTCATGGGAGCAAGAAAATGAGTCAGAGTCTTCAGACAAGCATCCTATTATAAATCCGTTGGCATTCTCCACGGTAGGGATGGACTCTACGCCCCCATCAGGGAAAAGTTTTGTGAAACCGACACTAAGGAAGAAGCTCATACAGGTATCCAAAAAACCCTGGAGTTTATCTCTAGGTCCTATTGGTGGCCAACTCTGAAAAAGGACGTTTTGGAGTTTATTGCATCTTGCCCAAAGTGTGCTCAACATAAAGTATCCCGCCAGTCGCCTGCGGGGCAACTGGTTCCACTATCTGTTCCCCGTCGACCATGGACCCATTTGTCGATGGATTTTATTACAGATTTGCCCATGTGCAACAAGTTTAATACCATCTGGGTGGTAGTTGACCGGTTCACCAAGATGGCACACTTCATTCCTCTCACCGGTCTTCCGTCAGCTTCCAAGTTGGCTCAAGTATTCATACAAGAAATCTTTCGACTCCACGGTCTTCCAGAAGAAATTATCTCAGATCGAGGAGTTCAATTCACAGCCAAATTCTGGCGAAGTTTATGTCAAGCCCTCCAAGTCAAGCTAAAGTTTTCCACGGCCTACCATCCTCAGACCAATGGTCAAACTGAGAGGGTGAATCAGGACTTGGAGTCCTTCCTCCGCATCTATGTGTCCTCCTCTCAAGATGACTGGGTTCAATTACTTCCCTGGGCCGAGTTCTGTCATAACAACCAGTATCATTCTTCATCTTCTTCAACACCATTCTTCACCAACTTTGGATTCCACCCTAAAGTCCCTGAGTTCCAACCGCTTCCAGCAACTTCTGTTCCCGCAGTGGATATCACCTTGCATCAGTTTGCCAATATCTGGAAGAGCGTACGATCAGCTCTGCTCAAGGCATCGTTCAGGTACAAGAAGTTTGCGGATAAGAAGCGTCGAGCAGTTCCTGCTCTCAAGGTGGGTGATCGGGTATGGTTATCCACGAAGAATTTGAGGTTAAGAGTTCCCAGTATGAAGTTTGCACCTCGCTACATCGGTCCTTTTAAAATTGATCAAGTCATCAATCCTGTTGCTTACAGACTCCAGTTGCCTCCCTTCTTAAAGATACCCAGGACATTCCATGTTTCCCTGTTGAAACCGCTAATCTTGAATCGGTTTCATTCCTCACTTCCTCCAACTCCGAAAGTCCAAACTCAACGAGGCGTTGAGTATGAAGTAGCCAAGATCCTGGACTCACGTCACCGTTACGGTCAACTTCAGTATCTTATTGACTGGAAGGGTTATGGCCCTGAGGAACGTTCATGGACCAATGCTTCTGATGTCCATGCTCCTGCCTTGGTCCGGAGATTCCATTCCAAGTTTCCTCAAAAGCCAAAGAAGTGTCCTGGGGCCACTCCTAAAGGGGGGGGTGCTGTCACGATCCGGGTATCTGGACGCCATTTCTTACCTATCAGATGCCTCCTAAGGCTGGCTCAGCGCTCCAGGACCGGATCCCATCTGTTATCCTGATGTGCACATTCCCGCATCCTCTCCTGTCTCTCTGGACGCAGTCACAGTAACGCCTTATACATCTGGCATGGCGTCTCCCGCGGCCTCCGCCGCCGTCCCTGAGCTTCTGCATTCAGAGTGGCGATTACGTCAGCCGCGGCCTCCGCTGTGTCCGCGTGGTCGGATGTGCATCTGTCAGCCTGGCGTCTCATGTCTCCGGTGGCCGGCGCCGCCATTACTGTTTTCCAGACCACATGGATTACAATCCAAACTTCCCTCCAAGTGTCTGCATGGGCGCAGCCATCATGGATTCTGTCAGCTGATCATTCCTACCAATCCGTTGTCAGTTTTATTAATTTGCATAATTGTCTAGCCAATGCCTTCCTTGCTGCAGGTATAAATAGGTTGTGCCTGAGCAAGGAAGGCGTCAGTGCTTTGGTTGTCAAACCTAGTTCCAGTTTGTCTCTCTTCTGTGAATGTCTTCCAGGTTCCAGCTCCTGTCTCCAGACTTCTGCTATAGAGACCCGCACCAGCATTCCATCTGCGGTGTAGCCTGACTCTCCGATCCATTCTGGACTCACCTGTTTCCAGCTACAACATCACCTGCTTCCAGCTCAGCTTCCAGCAGTGTACAGCTTCTCTTAAAGGGCCGGTGTCCTTTCTGCAGTTTACCACTCTCCACCGGTATTATTATTATTCCGCTCTCAAATTCTACATTTCATCTACATTGCATCGCTCTCAAGCTTTATTTATTATTTAACTGGTTCCAGCCAGTATCCACTCCGTGCCAACACCTGTCTGGTTCTAACCAGTACCCACAGCAGCATTTTACCTACAGCAGTCCAGCTTTCCCTGGAACACCAGCTGGTACGACCCTGGGCTTTCCTCATTGCTACAGTTGAGCCTGGTAAGGACTTTCCAACTTGCAGATAATAAGAACTGTCTCATACCACCAGAGCTCTGTGGCCCCTGCCACCCTGTAGCACCCAGGAACTGTATTATTATTTCTCTGCTGATTTTTATGTTACTTTTTACTGCTACTGTGATGCATGGAGTTTGTCATAAATAAATATCATTGACTTTTACTCAAGTTGTCGTGGTCACGCCTTCGGGCGGTTTCTCTTCATGTTACTTACATGTCCAGGGGTCTGATACAACCTCCCAGGTTCCGGTACATCTCAGCCCCTACAACTGAGGCTGCCTTCCGTCAGCTCAGGCCCTCAGTTGTGACATCTACTACCATACCACACTGCCAGTGCCCGATATTGTCCGATCTTGGAAGCTATACAGTGTTGGGCTGGGTCAGTACCTGAGGGGGAGACTCACAGGGAATACCCAGTGTAGTAGACTCTTTATCCCTGTGATGTGCGTTATCTGACGCCAACAGCAGTATCACCACTTGACTTCATTCTTTTCTATAATATCCCTATCTTTCGTAGGCATACTCTGGTTACACAATTACTCAAGATCTTTGATCTCTTTATTTACCAACAAATTATACAGTTTAACTGGTTGGTGACTGGTGGGAAGTGGGTAATGTCTCACTATCCATTGCCGGACCTGTCCAGCTTTTTCACATTCGATAATTGACCATAATTTGGTCTCAACAATACAGATTCTCTGTACTGGTCGGGCTGAAACGGATGCAGAAAAGCAAAGTGTCTACATCCTTTCTTATCACATCCTGTGAGACAGGAGCAGAACATTCCTATATTTTTTCAAAACTATTCCTTTTAATTTAAAAAAAAAAAATTAAATATAATACGTATTTTAAATCACATTCATTTTTTGGATCCTAGGATATTTAACGCGTAACCATGAGAGAGATATATATTTTTTTTTAATGTATATCCAATAAAAGTTATATTTTATTAACTCCTATGTATAATTAAAACTATTTGAACTTTATTTCAACTATTTAAGAGTGCGCCCACACAAGAGCCTTCCTTTTTCTCCCTTTGTTGACACATGTTTCTTCTGGCTCTGGGCGCACTACCAAATTGGACAGAGATTTGATAATTTTATTAAATATATCTTAATTGTCCGAATTTTGGTTTGTTTATCATTTGTTATTTCATTTATATTGAGATCAGTGCCGGGTCGCCCCTTTTCCTTTCCCCACTCCTAGATGGGCCAGGTGTTTGTGTCGGCCACTTGGGTCGCTTAGCTTAGCCACACAGCTACCTCATTGCACCTCTTTTTTTCTTTACATCATGTGCTATTTGGGGACTATTTTTTAAATCTGCCATCCTGTATGACACTGCAGTGCCACTCCTAGATGGGCCAGCTGTTTGTGCCGCACACTTGGGTCGCTTAGCTTAACCATCTAGTGACCTTGGTGCTCCTCTTTTTTTCTTTGCATCATGTGCTGTTTGGGGACTATTTTTTAAATCTGCCATCCTGTCTGACACTGCAGTGCCACTCCTAGATGGGCCAGGTGTTTGTGTCGGTCACTTGGGTTGTTTAGCTTAGCCACACAGCTACCTCATTGCACCTCTTTTTTTCTTTGCATCCTGTGCTGTTTGTGGACTGTTTTTTAAATCTGCCATCCTGTCTGACACTGCAGTGACACTCCTAGATGGGCCAGGTGTTTGTGTCGGCCACTCGGGTCGCTTAGCTTAGTCACACAGAGACCTTGGTGCACATCTTTTTTTCTTTGCATCATGTGCTCTTTGGGGACTATTTTTTGAAGTGCCATCCTGTCTGACACTGCAGTGCCACTCCTAGATGGGCCAGGTGTTTGTGTCGGCCACTTGGGTCGCTTAGCTTAGTCATTCAGCGACCTCGGTGCAAATTTTAGGACTAAAAATAATATTGTGAGGTGTGAGGTGTTCAGAATAGACTGGAAATGAGTGGAAATTATGGTTATTGAGGTTAATAATACTATGGGATCAAAATGACCCCCAAATTCTATGATTTAAGCTTTTTTTGAGGGTTTTTTGTAAAAAAACACCCGAATCCAAAACACACCCGAATCCGCCAAAAAATTTTCAGGGAGGTTTTGCCAAAATGCGTCCGAATCCAAAACACGGCCGCGGAACCGAATCCAAAACCAAAACACAAAACCCGAAAAAGGTCCGGTGCACATCACTAAATTACCCTCCAACAATTTACACATAAAAATCGCTACAAATTCGAAAAGGGGGCGTGGCCATGGGTACAGTGATGTGGCCACGGGTACAGTGGCGTGGCCACACCCCTTTTCCTATACTTTCAATGGAAGTTTGGAGAATTCGGTACAGACCATAAAAAAAAGGTCCTGTACCTGCCAAAATGGTCCAACTGGAGGGTATGTCACTGCATCTGCAGGAAGTCTCTGTGCTGTAGGTAGGGAAAACAAAAAATCCTTTTACTGCAGTTTCCTAATTGAGTGTAATTCTGACCTGATCGCTCGCTGCAGTTCATCGCAGTGCAGCGATAAGGTCAGAACTGCACATGCGCCAGCACCGCAGTGCGCCGGCACATGGCTGACAGCCGACGGCTGTTGCCTAGCGATCACCACTGCCTGATTGACAGGCAGAGGCAGTCGCTGGGCAGATGGCGGTGTTTGCCCGCCATTTATGACCCCCTATGTCCTGCTACCAGTCTGCCTGCCCCCTCCGGCATCAACAATCCCCACTCCCTAGCCGCGGCGCACGTGGAACAAAAGCTGCTATGGCCACCGGCATAGATGTGTATGAAAGCGGCGCAGCAGAAGGCTTTCATAGCCCTCCCAGTGCCGCATACTCTCTGAGCCCCAGAGCCTCCACACCTTGCAAGTGGTAACGGCACACTAGTGTGCCACAGCACACTGGTTGAAAAAGATTGCAATAGAGCTAAAGCCGGATTATGATGTTTTGCCTTGATTTTAAATCAGAGCAAGGTGGAAAAACCTGAGCCAGCGCTCAGATTCCCTCGGCTCATATATATGAAGAAAACCACTGTGTTTTGGTTGAAACAGCTGCGGGGCTGCAGCTGACATACAGACTTTTATGAATCTGTTAGAATAAAAAGAACCTCTGTTTTTTCATCAAAATGTGAGTGCTGTTTTTTTTCTTTTTCTGTGTGCTGGAAAAAGTGAGTGCCTATATATATATATATATATATATATATATATATATATATATATATATATAGCTTGTATGAGCCACACACATTGGTTCAAATATTGGGGGTGCCGGTTAAAGAGTCACCATAACATAGTGCATGTCTACCTGAGCCGTTGGAGGTACAGAAGAGCACAGATAGCCAGCACACCAATTAATATGCAATAAAAATAGTTAAATTCATATGAAGAAGCAATGCTCTGACATATTGGGGGTCATTCCGAGTTGATTGTAGCTGTGCTAAATTTAGCACAGCTACGATCAGGCACTCAGACATGCGGGGGGATGCCCAGCAAAGGGCTAGTCCGCCCCGCATGTCAGTGCCCCCCCCCCCCCCCTCACAGAAGTGCAAAAGCATCGCACAGCGGCGATGCTTTTGCATTTGAGGAGTAACTCCCGGCCAGGGCAGTTCCTGCGGCTGGCCGGGAGAACCTCTTTGTTGGCCCTGGTCGCAGCGGCTGCGTGTGATGTCACGCAGCCACTGCGGCCCACCCCCCGCACGGTCCAGCCACACCTGCATTGGCCGGACCACGCCCCCCAAAAATGGCGGCCAAACTCCGCCGTGCCGCCCCCTCCTGCCCAGCGACCGCCTCTGCCTGTCAGTCAGGCAGAGGCGATCGCTAGGGAATGTTGGCCTTCGGCCATCGGCAATGAGCCGGCGCACTGCGGTGCCGGCGCATGCGCAGTTCTGACCCAATCGCTGCGCTGCGATAAACTGCAGCGAGCAATCGGGTCGAAATGATCCCCATTGTTCATAATGTCACAAAAATGCAGTTAATCATCTGGGTATAAGTATATTCACCCATTCCTTCAAGATATAATTTAGGGAAACATCAGTCAACAAAATAGTTTCGGTGATTTCTGCCACCTTCCTCCAGGACTGCCTAACTCATAATGTCAGCAGAGCCAATATATACCTGCACTAGCCCTAATGCAAACCAATCACAAAGAAGCACTCAAACATTCATTCAATCAATCAATCAATCAATCAGTGTGCTTAATTACATGACCATATAAGCACTTCCACAACAATTGCCACTGCAGCACATGGAAACATATAAACAAACTACGTCATTACTCACATTCACCAGCGCTGACAGAGCGGCATCACCAGCGTCAGTGTAACAACAGTATCTCATCACCTGAGCGAGCGCTCACCGTGTCACCGGAAGTGACGCTGATGCTGTCCACGCTTCCAACAGACACAAACTGTACACAATCACATTGTGTGTCTCGCATCACCGGAAGTGATGTGTATCCATGTAGCTGCATGGTTGGCAGAAGTTCCGCAGTGCCAACCACCCCCGCTGGACATGCACCAATAGGGACAATCAGTCAAACTCAACTGCCCCACTGGGCCCTTCCATCGCTGGTGGCGCAATGCATACACTAGTAAAACATCACATATAACAATAATTACAAACAAATAAAACATACAAAAATCAACTATTGCACTTGAAAATGATGATCCGTCCTTTGGTATAGGAAGATATATAAAGATATAGAAAGAAATTCACTAGCACCTACAGATATCATAATATCTATAAAACATATACATATGTAGTAGCTATAGTCACAAACAACATGTAGACCATCTTCTCACAACAATCAACATGTGACAATATAAACACATGGGAGGTCATTCCGAGTTGATCACTCGCTAGCTAGTTTTAGCAGCCATGCAAACATTATGCCACCGCCCACTGGGGAGTGTATTTTAGCTTAGCAGAAGTGCGAACGCTTGTGCATCCGAGCTCTACAAAAACAGTTTGTGCAGTTTCAGAGTAGCTCTGAACCTACTCAGCACTTGCGATCACTTCCACTTATTCGTGTCCGGATTTGACGTCATACACCCGCCCAGCGAACGCCAAGCCACGCCTGCATTTTTTCAGACACGCCTGCGTTTTTGCAAACACTCCCTGAAAACTGTCAGTTGACACCCAGAAACGCCCCCTTCCTGTCAATCTTCTTGCGGCCATCAGTGCGAAGAAAAACTTTGATAGAACCTGTGCACAACCACAACAGGCTTTGTACCCGTATGATGCGCGTTTGCATTGCGGCTCATACGCATGCGCATAAATGCCGCTTTTTCACCTGATCGCTGCGCTGTGAAAATTGCCAACGAGCGATCAACTTGGAATGACCCCCATTGTTACAAAGCAAACCAATGGTAAGAAGCTCTTAAACATTTATGTAGACATTTGAATTACATACATAGATAATAACACAATTAGATTAAAATGATCTCTCATAACACACTCTTTAAATGTGGACTGATGCTATTGGACGTAATGTTCACATGTATGCACAATAGTGCTTCCAGAGTGGTTATTATACTCTCCGGTGAAATTAAGTTTCAGTTCACAGCAATATATTTAGTATTGAGCCGAATACTTGTAATTCCCCAGTATTGAAAAATAGAAGCTCTCACCCTTAATGGCTAGAGATAGCGTCCGTGTACTGTACCTCATTTAGTGATTGCTGCTGATACCTCCTCTGGCTCCTATCCCCGTGCCAAAATGAGTTGTCCCATTGTTTCCAGGGCCTCATGTAATTTGCTCCTATCAGAAGTGATTCTCACCACTATAATGAGTTGGGGAAAAGGGAGTCCCATCTTAAGGGGTTGGGGTGGAAGGTCGATGACAACAATAACGTGTTCTTATCTGTACTTTTTCTAAAAATATTGGTGTTAAATTGATTATCACAAAGGGCAAGAGTAACATCCAAGAAATCTATTTCATGGGGGTTTCTGCTGCAGGAGAATCTAATCAGACCTGGAATGTTATTTAAATAATTAACAAATTGAGTCAGAAGGTCCACACCGACAGTCCAAATCAAAAAGAGGTCGTCAATGTACTTCAAATAAAATGCTACATAATGAGAATAAGTTTTATTATTCATGATGTATTGCCATCCGTAATTATACATTTAAAGATTTGCATATGATGGGGCCATGTTAGACCCCATCGCGGTACCATTAAGTTGAAGAAAAATAAAGTATTATTGAAAAGAAAATAATTTTTATGAAGTATCACCTCCATAAGCAAAATCAGAAATTCAATTGGTGGACCAGAATCATTTGGACTGGTGTTAAGGACCTCCCTATCAGCCTCGATCCCTGCACAATTTTCAATGTTTGTATACAAACTAGTCACATCAAGGGTAACTAAAAGATATTGGGGTGGTGGCTGACCAAAGTCATTTAACTTAACCAAAAGATCTGGAGTATCTTTGATGAAATACGGGGGTTCTCCATACTACAGGTTGAAGATAAAAGTATACAAATTGTGAAAGGGGTTGCCCCAGGGATCCCCTTGAGGAAATAATGGGTCTACCTGGAGGATTTACAAGTGACTTGTGCACTTTGGGTAGAATATATAACAGCAGTGTTATAGGGAATTCTTGTTCCACAAATTTAGTCATATGTTCATCTACCCAACCATTTGATAGTCCCAACTTGATAATGCTATCAATTTCAATCTTGTACCTATCGGTGGGGTCAAACTTCAACTGTATGTAGCAGCTGACATTGTCCAATTGTCGCATCACTTCTGTTATATAATCAGTTTTATTTTAAATCACAATACCCCTGTCCTTATTGGCCGGGCGTATGATAATTGTCTGATTATCATGAAGAGAGCGAACTACTAAAGTTTGTTCTTTTAATAGATTAGAATGATAAAACTGTTTATTTCTCATGGATGGTAGTACATCCTTTTTTACTAGACTAAGATGTCAATGGTAGAGTTATTAGTGGGTGGGTCAAAACTACTTTTAGTTCTAAACTGAGGCACCGTCTCCTTTCTCATTCCTTGTCTGGAGAAAAAATCAATCGGATTAAGTTGTCTTCGAAATCCATGTAATTCAACCTCAAAATCTAGAGGCTTTTGCTTAAATATCTGGACAAATGACAGCCCATGAAAGAATTGTTATTTCAGCTTTAGTAGGTGTATAACTAGATAAATTGAAGACAACTATCTGAAAAGGGCCCAGCTCAGTCCCAATGCTCCTCTCCTTTGTGCCAGCCGCGGCAGCCAGGAGAGGAAGAGTGATGTGATCTCATGTCATCACCGTTAGGCTCCTTGTAGCCCTGACAAAGTGTGAGGCGCTGTCATGCTGCTGAACATCATGGGGCGCTTTTGCGCTTGCCCCGCTGCTGGCATGCTGCCAGTCGGGATCCCGGCACCAGTATGCTGGGCACCGGGATCCTGACAGCCGGCATAACGTAGTAGACCCCACAGGGATTTTGCAGTACTTATTATCTGCTCAGAGATGGTTAAAAGAACTTTGCAATAAACCCTATGGAGACTTTTCGCCAATAACTTTTCACAGCTAATTGGATACCGATTTATCTGAAATGTGATAATTTATTCCGAAACTGTGTTATTGTGGAGAATTGGCTATCCCCCATATAGGTTATCATGGGCCAGTCACATAGGCCATGTTTTACCCATGCAATCCGCCTGGAGCAATATGCATTTGTATACTGAACCCTACTGGGGAGGCAATAATTTTACCGGCTGTGGGGATCCCATCTGTCAGGATGCCGACGCCGTAATTCTGACACCTAGTGAAGTACGCCACCACCCGAGGGGTAATATAACCCTGTGGGGACCGAAGGTCGCCACCGGGCCCAAAAGTGTGATGATAGCAGCGAGCCCATGAGGGGACACGCTGCACTCACCGCTGATATTCTGGCTGTCAGGATCCAAGTGTTTGTCTCCTGACCGCCGGGGTCCTGCAGCCGGGATATCATACTAAACCCCTTTACTGTACCTCATATATTAAACACTTGTTATCTCATGATTATAAACTTGTGAACAGGCCCCTTTTATCTCTCTGTAAAGGGGGGTACACCCAGAGAGAGCCGTTCTTAATTTCTAAGCAATCTGACTAGATTCGTTAGAAATTAAGCACAGATTTCTCCATGTGTATGCCCCATAGCGATAGCGATGCGCAGCCCCGGTACTAGATCACCGATGTGTGCTGAGCAGGGGAATAGATGTGTGCTGAACGGTCTGTGATACGTCTTTCAGCACACATCTCCCCGTGTGTACCCCCTTAAGACTTCTTATATTACAGGTTGAGTATCCCATATCCAAATATTCAGAAATACGGAATGTTTTGAGTGAGAGTTAGATAGTGAAATCTTTGTTTTCTGATGGCTCAATGTACACAAACTTTGTTTAATACACAAAGTTATTAAAAAATATTGTATTAAATGACCTTCAGGCTGTGTGTATAACGTGTATATGAAACATAAATGCATTATGTGCTTATACGTGGGTCCCATCACCATGATATCTCATTATGGTATGCAATTATGCCAAAATACAGAAAAATCTTATATCAAAAATAATTCTGGTCCCAAGCATTTTGGATAAGGGATACTCAACATGTACTGTGTTTTTTCAAAATTGTAAAGCATTGTGGAATATGTTGGCACTGTATAAATTGATGATGATGATGACGATGATGATGATGATGATGATAATAATAATATTTTTTTTTACCTTTTCAAGGAAAGTATTAACTTAACCAAAAGTAACTTTGGATGCTGTCAGAAGCATGGAAGTACAGATGTGAGAACTCAACATGCAACTAAAAGATATACAATATGTGTTAAAATAAATCTCTAATCTTATAGTGATCTATCTTAAAAAGAAAATCTGTTGAAATGGATTTTTTGTGCGGAAAATAGCACAGTCTTATTTTGTTGATTTTGTTTGTAATAAAATGTTTTTCAAAAACAAACCTTAATAGAAAACAATAGCACATTTCCTTGTCAAGTAATCTACTTGCAGTGAATATGCCGTGTCTTTTTACATAGACTAAGGAAAGATGCCAAATAAGCCAAAATTCATAAAGTCATTAAAAGAAACAACAGTTTTGCTTAATATGGTAGCATGCAGTGAGTATGAATCAGCTCGAAAGATTGAATACTAGGCTATTAAACCAATGAGAGGAAACAACGTGCATTCTACATCAGATCACTCATACAGTTGTCTTATTCTCAGGCTGCTTACTTTATTTCTACCCTTTGTGTTATTCTAATTACACTTTAAAAAGGTAAGATGTATAGAGACAGTGATTATTGTTTTATTACTGTGTACTACCTCTAATGCGTGATTTCACTCCATTTCTAGCCTTTTTTATTACTATTCTTCAATGCATCTTAAAACTTTCCAGATAATAGATAGAATCTAGTCCTATTATCTGCACTTTGATGACGTGACATTAAATTACTGTGTCTGCCACAAAGAGCAACTGTTATCAGAAGAGCAAAAAATAATTTAGTAAATTTATTTCACAAGAAATATTCCATAATTCCATTCATTTTATTGTTTTCCTATTATGGTCTGATTCGGGCGTCTGTTGGGAGACTTTTTACTACTACCTGTGTTAAAATGTATTTAGTGATAAGAAGATACTGAAGCTCATCAAGGCGTCTACAGACATGACAGCAGTTTTAATAATTTATAATGTGCTAATATTTAAAAGGAAATTCTTTCATATCAGTTGTAGGAATGGTGAATGCCTATTCCCTGAAATGTTATGGGATCGTCCAACAATCCTGAACTGTAAATATGGAGATTGACATTTTACCAAAAGAAGACTTGGAGCCAAATGTGATAGCTCCTTGTTTGGCAAAAGTGCAGATTTTCCCCCCAATTTTTTACAAGATTTAAACAGGCAATTTTTAAAAAGGCTAACCCACGCTTGTTTTTCCTGTAAAAATGATCCCCATTTTAAATCCTGCTGTAAATTGTCGAAAAATCAGTGCTTTGTGAAAACAGGACCTACAGTACAGAATAGAACAGTGTTGCATTTGGCATCTAGAGGCAGGGCCAGCGACAGAAATTTTGGGGCCCGGCACACTCTTGTCTCTGGGGCCCCCCTTCCCAGCCCACATGCAGAATAGTTGCTGCTAACAATACACATTTAATTGTGAAACACAGTGTCAAATTTATATCAAACCGTTGGTACTGCAGCTGCCAGGAATTCCAGACTCCAGGTGGTCCAGGTGTGCAGTTGATCCGTTCATTACTTAAACTGCCCTGCTTACCCCTCTGCTGCGGGGTCCTGCATATTACACTGTCTGTCTGTGCATCCCGGCATGCTGACATCACGTGCAGCGCTGTGCTTCACCTGGGACGCAGGAGCAAGATCATGCGACGGACCGTTAGCTTTCCACCGGAGGCTGAGAGTGATTGTGAATGTGAGCTCTCATGTGGAAAGCTAGGGGTGTGATGCAATCCGCAGCATAAGCATGCTCCCGCATCCCAGGTTAAGCACAGCGCTGCACGTGATGTCACCATGCTGGGGTGCACAGACACACTGTGCACTATGCAGGGCCCCACAGCAGAGGGGTAAGCAGGGCAATTTAAGTAATGAAAGGACCGAATGTCATCTGATCTTCTTATATCGCTTTGAATTGTGCACCTGCAACCTTTTTCTTTGTATGCACGTCTTATATTGCTTCCAGACAAAACCGACAGACTGATAATACCAGGGCCGTAACTAGGTGTGTGCGAGAGGGGCCTCGCACACAGCACAGAGCCCTAGGGTGCGCACAGTCATAGCCCAGGTTAACACTGTACGGAGCATCACAGCTCCATACAGCTCCATTGCCCAGCCGCAGCCCGCCCCAGCACAGCAAGCTGCCTCAGCTCCACTGTACGGACTCCGTACAGTGGAGTTGAGGCGGCTTGAGGCCGGGGCATGTTGGCGGGTCCTCCCCGCGCCCATACTCCGTACTACGGAGCATGGGAGCAGGGAGGACCCGCCAACATGCCCCAGCCGCAAGCTTCAGCTCCACTGTACAGAGCTTCAGAGCGGGGAGGACCCGCCAACATGCCCCAGCTGTAGGCGCCGCTCAGCTCCATTGCTCAGCCGCAGCCCACCCCAGCACAGCACAGCAGCACCAGCCAGTGTCACAGAGGACAGCGGGGAGAGATGGTAAGTGTCTGTCTGTCTGTCTGTCTCTCTCTCTCTCTCTCTATCGACGCTGTCTGCCATAATGTGTAAAAAGGGGGACTGGCTGCCGTAATGTGTAAAAAGGGGATGCTGTCTGCCGTAATGTGTAAAAAGGGGGATGCTGTCTGCCGTAATGTGTAAGAAGGGGACACTGTCTGCCGTAATGTGTAAGAAGGGCGACGCCGTCTGCTGTAATGTGTAAGAAGGGGACGCTGTAATGTGTAAGAAGGGGGACGCCGTCTGCCATAATGTGTAAAAAGGGGGACGCCGTCTGTCGTAATGTGTACGAAGGGGACGCCGTCTGGCGTAATGTGTAAGAAGGGGACACTGTCTGCTGTAATGTGTAAAAAAGGGGGACTGTCTGCCGTAATGTGTAAAAAGGGGACGCTATCTGCCGTAATGTGTAAAAAGGGGGACGCTGTCTGCCGTAATGTGTAAAAAGGGGACGCTGTCTGCCGTAATGTGTAAAAAGGGGGACGCTGTCTGTCGTAATGTGTAAGAAGGGGATGCCGTCTGGCGTAATGTGTAAGAAGGGGGACGCCGTCTGCTGTAATGTGTAAAAAGGGGGACGCTGTCTGCCGTAATGTGTAAAAAGGGGGACGCTGTCTTCCGTAATGTATAAAAAGGAGGAAACTGTCTTCCGTAATGTGTTAAAAGGGGACACCGTCTGCCATAAAGTGTAAGAAGGGGGACGCCGTCTGCCGCAATGTGTAAAAAGGGGGACGCCATCTGCCGTAATGTGTAAAAAGGGGACGCTGTCTGCCGTAATGTGTAAAAAAGGAGATGCTGTCTGCCGTAATGTGTAAAAAGGGGGACGCTGTCTGCTGTAATGTGTAAAAAGGGAGACGCTGTCTGCTGTAATGTGTAAAAAGGGGGACGCTGTCTCCCGTAATGTGTAAAAAGGGGACGCTGTCTGCCGTAATGTGTAAAAAGGGGGGCGCTGTCTGTCGTAATGTGTAAAAAGGGGACGCTGTCTGCCGTAATGTGAAAAAGGGGGATGCTGTCTGCCGTAATGTGTAAAAAGGGGGATGCCATCTGCCGTAATGTGTAAAAAGGGGACACTGTCTGCCGTAATGTGTAAAAAGGGGACACTGTCTGCCGTAATGTGTAAAAAAGGGGGACTGTCTGCCGTAATGTGTAAAAAGGGGACGCTGTCTGCCATAATGTGTAAAAAGGGGGACGCTGTCTGCTGTAATATGTAAAAAGGGGACGCTGTCTGCCGTAATGTGTAAAAAGGGGGACGCTGTCTGCCGAAATGTGTAAAAAGGGGGACACTGTCTTCCGTAATGTGTTAAAAGGGGATGCCGTCTGCCATAATGTGTAAGAAGGGGGACGCCATCTGCCGTAATGTGTAAAAAGGGGGACGCCGTCTGCCAAAATGTGTAAAAAGGGGACGCTGTCTGCCGTAATGTGTAAAAAAGGGGATGCTGTCTGCCGTAATGTGTAAAAAGGGGACGCTGTCTGCCGTAATGTGCAAAAAGGGGGACGCTGTCTGCTGTAATGTGTAAAAAGGGGGACGCTGTCTGCTGTAATGTGTAAAAAGGGGGACGCTGTCTCCCGTAATGTGTAAAAAGGGGACACTGTCTGCTGTAATGTGTAAAAAGGGGGCGCTGTCTATCGTAATGTGTAAAAAGGGGACGCTGTCTGCCGTAATGTGTAAAAAGGGGGATGCTGTCTGCCGTAATGTGTAAAAAGGGGGACTGTCTGCCGTAATGTTTAAAAAGTGGACGCTGACTGCCGTAATGTGTAAAAGGGGCTCTGGCGCTACTGTGCGGTGTAATTTGAATAATGGAGACTACTGTGCACCGTAGTATGAATTGATATTATTTTGTGGCCACACCGTTTCCCCATGAAGCCACGCCCCTAATTTTTTGCATGCACCTACGGCGCGCATTGCCCATATTTTACATAAGGTGTGTGGGGAGGCCCCAATGCAGTTTCTTGCACACAGCGCTAAAATGCCTAGTTATGGCACTGGATAATACCCTACCCACTGCCATTGTCTACCACTGGGTCACCTACACGGGTGTCTCCCTAGTCCACCCCCCGTCACCGGACCTGTCTAGAGGTGTTCTGAGACTAGGGATGTCACGGTTTTTGGTTTTTGATCCGTATCTCACTTGTATTCTGGCTCTATATTTGGGTTTTGGTTTTGGATCTGTATTTTTTTACAAAAATCATAAAACCAGCTGAAATCTCAGAATTTTGACCTGTTTTTGTTCCTACAGTATTATTAACCTCAATAACATTTATTTCCAGTCAGATCCTCCTTATTTTGACTAGAGATGTGCAGCGGGCATTTTTTGTGTTTTGTATTTTGGTTTTGCTTCGGGTTCCATGCTCGTGTTTTGGATCTGGATTGCTTTTGCCAAAACCACCCTTTCGTGTTTTAGTTTTGGATCTGGATGATTTTTGAAAAAAAACATAAAAACAGCTAAAATCACAGAATTTGGGGTAATTTTAGTCCTACGGTATTAACCTCAATAACATTCATTTCCACTCATTTCCAGTCTATTCTGAACACCTCACAATATTGTTTTTAGGCCAAAAGGTTGCACCGGGGTGGCTGAATGACTAAACTAAGCGACACAAGTGTGCAGCACAAACACCTGGCCCAACTAGGAGTGGCACTACAGTGGAAGACAGGATTGCACTTAAAAAAAAATTGTCCCCAAACAGCACATCATGTAAAGAATTAAAAGAGGCGCAATGAGGTAGCTCTATGACTAAGCTAAGCAACACAAGTGTGCGGCACAAACACCTGGCCCAACTAGGAGTGGCACTGCAGTGGAAGACAGGATTGCACTTAAAAAAAAATTGTCCCCAAACAGCACATCATGTAAAGAATTAAAAGAGGCGCAATGAGGTAGCTCTATGACTAAGCTAAGCAACACAAGTGTGCGGCACAAACACCTGGCCCATCTAGGGGTGGCACTGCAGTCCCAATGCACTAATGGCGGATACCGGACGCACGTCTAACACCAACATAGCTGTCAAGGCCTCAGTTATCCGCTTTGCAACAGGATGACTGCTGTCATATTTCATCTTCCTCGCAAAGGACTGTTGGACAGTCATTTGCTTAGTTGAAGTAGTACAAGTGTCTTCCGACTTCCCCTCTGGGATGACGATCGACTCAAAGCAGCAACAACAGCAGCGGCAGCAGCAGTAGGAGGAAGTGGTTCTTGATCTTTCCCTATTTTATCCCCCAAATTTTTGTTCTCCATTATTTTTCTGAAGTTACTGTATATAACAAAATGCAGAAAAAGAGAGCATACCTCTACACCACACAGGGCAAACCCTGTAAAAATTATTTGGATTAAATATTAATAACCCCTTTATTTGGAGTAAATAATATACTGCACAGGACAGCACCACTGAACTTATATGGCAGCACCACTGGACTGGACTTATACGGCAGTACCAGTGGACTGGATTTATACACCAGTACCACTGGACATATACGACAGTACCACTGGACTTATACGGCAGTATCACTGGACATATACGGCAGTGTCACTGGATTTATATGGCAGTACCACTGGACATATATGGCAGTATCACTGGACTTATATTGCAGTTTTTCTGGACTGGATTTATACGCCAGTGCCACTGGACTTATATGGCAGTATCACTGGACTTATATGGCAGTATCACTGGACTTATATGGCAGTATCACTGGACTTATACGGCAGTATCACTGGACTTATACGGAGGTATCACTGGACATATACAGCAGTATCACTGGACATATATGGCAGTATCACTGGACTTAAACGGCAGTACCACTTGACTTATACAGCAGCACAGGGACACCACCACTGGACTGATGCAGGACAACACAGCACCACTGCAATGGACTGGACCTATACAGCAGCACTGGACATATGGCAGCAGAGGACACCACCACTGTGACTGGACTGATGCAGCACAAGACACCACCACTGGACTGATGCAGCACAACACAGCACCACTGGACTGGACTTATACAGCTACACTGGACATATGGCAGCAGAGGACACCCCCACTGTGACTGGACTGATGCAGCATAAGACACTACACTGGACTGAGCAGCACAAGACAGCACTGGAATTGCCATCCCACTTTCAGTCCCGCACAGACACTGGGGAGGGAGACACATCCTCTCGCTACACTCTCCAATGCCGGAGTGAAAATGGCGGCAACACCCGGCTCCTTATATGGAATCCAAACCCCGCGAGAATCCGACTGCGGGATGATGACATTTTGCCTCGTTCTGGTTTCCGAGTCAGGCGGGAAAACCCAAGTCGGACTCGGATCCGGGCTCGGGTAGTGAAGTTTGGTAGGGTTCGGTTCTCAGGGAACCGAACACGCTCATCTCTAATTCTGACTATTACAAAACTCACAATATTAATTTCAACCAGTTTAAGCCAAAATATTGCACCAAGCTAGCTGGCTGACTAAGCTTCTTTGAATGAAACGCGTTAGAGGACTTGTTGCTGCAATACATATTCACTGTGGATCTCCACTGAGACATTGCTACACAAGGTGAAATACAGGTGCAGCTTCACATTCACAGCCATGGACGGCCATTTGATCTGGACATTTGAGCCGCGTGGAGACTATATAGCAAGCCCTGGAGTCCTTTTTATGTCCGCTATAGGAGAAAATGGAACCCATGATAGCTGCGGGCAGCACCTTTCCTCACTACACTTCATAGAGAAGAGGGAGAGCGCTGCTTGAAGCAGCTCTCTGTAAGCTCTATGGAAGTGGTAGCTATCCACTTAATAATGACATTATATTTGTAACTGTGCCAAAGCGATTGCAAATTACATTTAATTCACCCCGTTCCCGAGAGTGGGGAGAAGATAAAGTGCTTATATATTCATATTTTTTAAATACTGGTTAATCAGAGGATTTTCGTCCCTTTGAGTTAGACTGACCCAGGTGTGCACCTATATACGTTTTTTAAAACATGTATTGTACGTATTAATAATAAATATTTATATTTTATACATTATTGTCAGGATCCGGATCATTACCCACCATCACTTACCTGCGCGCTGGTGTGCATCTCTCCAGCGTTCTGGAAGTCCACCAACCACAATCTCCGCTCCGCTCAGGTGACTCATGCGTCCAATCACCATTCAAGGGGATAAAAGGATTCAGCATTCACTTAGCATTTGCCCTGAACAACGTCGCTAATCCTAGCTGTATTCCTTGGCTCCAATTCGCTGTGCTAAAGCTCTCGTTCTTTGCTATCTCGTCCTGAGTTTGTGGAACAACAGATCCCAGGTCGCTTCAGCAAAAGCCTACTTTCTGTGCCTCTGCTCTTGCAGAGTCTGCAGATACACTACAGGTGTTGCTACTCTGGAAATTGCTACAGTTTACCTGATTCCAATTAGCAAACCCTGCCCTCCTCTGCTAAGCACTGCTGTGTGTATGCATTATCACTGCTTCCAGCTCAGCTTAGTACTGCTGTTTCCATCGGCAAACTACAGACTCTATTCAGAATCTCTCACCCAGCGACTCCAGTACAATATCTCCTGTAAGTATTTCCGGTACACTCTATGCTAACTTCACCGGATTTAGCCCATTTCACCAGATTCAGTCTGGCTCAAATATTCTAAAGTCCTGTTCCAAGTTCAACTGATCCAGTCCAGCTTAAGTATTCCAAAGTCCTGTTCCAAGTTCACCGGATACCGTTCCTAGCAAGTACCAGTCTCATTCTCTGTACCCATCTAACTTGCTATAACAGTTATTCCATCGCTCCATGAACAAGACTTATATATTACGCCTAGATTCCTGCGCTCAGCCTCTCCCACTGACCCCAAGCGTCATCCTCGAAGACACAGACTAGCCCAGTTCTGACAATTATGAATTGAACCGTTTTTAGTATTTTTTCAGCCATAGTGGTACAACTTCAATTAGCGCAGCTCTATCTTTTATTTTGACTAAGCTAAGCTACACCAGTGGGCAGCAAACACGTGGCACTTAACAATATATTTTTTAATTCTGTAATCATCTGTTAAAATTATTTTCAACTTTAATGTTGGATCAAGTTCTTCAGTTCCTGAAAAACATCTTTGACCTGGAGAAGGTTAGCTAAATATCTGTTAAAATTATTTTCAACCTCAATGTAGGATTAAGTTGTTCAGTTCCTGACAGACATCTGTGACCTGGAGAAGGTTCACTATTCAAGCGCGTTGAGTTTGTCAGAAGGTATCATGCAGTGTTTGACTTTGTACCATTGCACAGAGATATTTTGGACATATATCGGAGCAGGCTCACTGAAGCCAATTTGTGTCCAATCCTTTGTGAACCAAGTTCAATCAACCATCTAAAACCTAATCACCTGAGTGGCATCTACCAAGCACCTGTCACTAACACACAGTGTGTGCTGCCATTTTGTGCCACATCCTCATGTAAATTGATAACCACAGGGAGCAGACCATAAATGGCTGCTCCCGGTGTGAATGAGTGACAGCTATACTGTATATTTTTTGTACATCTAATAGAAAGGTGGTGGCCTTGTTTCTGGAAGTGCTAATAGTACACACTGTAAACAAATGTTTATTTTGTGGTCAGGATGGCTGTTGGGAATAATGGGACCAAGATTTGCTGTTCTGCATCAGAGAAAAGCAGATTGTGGCTCTCCAGCTGAACTATAACTCCCAGGATCCATGATGTTTGCCGGGCATGCTGGAAGTTGTTTGTCAACAACAGGTCCTCCACCAGCCAGCTTTAAACACAGTATGTACCATGTTGTAAATATGCATGTTTTTGACCACTATACACAACTTAGGGCTTAATTCAGACCTGGTTGCTGTAGCGGCAGCAAATGCAGGCTGAAGCCCTGTGCTGTGTGCGCACGCGCAGCAGCCGCTCTGCGCACGTGCACACAGTGAGATGCGACGGCATCTCACTTGTGCAATCGCCTCTGCCTGATTGACAGGCAGAGGCGGTCACGGGGCGTGTCGGCGGCGTTGTGGCAGCGTTTTCGGGGTACAGTCCGGACAACGCAGACGTGTCTGGACCATTTGTGGGGTGGGCCACGGTGGCTGCTTGACGTCACACGCAGCTGCTGTGACCCTAAACATGGTGGGTAGCCTCCTGCCTATGCAGCTAGGCTGCTAGGCAGAGAGCTACTCGGCAGGTGCAAAAGTATCACCGCTGTGTGATGCTTTCACGCATCTACAGGAGGGCAGGAACCTGCATGCAGGGCGGACTTGCCCTTTGCTGGGCATCCCCCCGCATGTCAGAGATTCTGATCGTAGTTGTGTTTTTTTCTGCACATCTACGATCAGGTCTGAATTAGGCCCTTATTTTTGTATTGATTATTTAACTAGATCAGGGGCCTAAGAGAGGTAGAGTATGCATATAGTGAAAGGAAGGATTGATTAGTAATTTAATTTGTTTGATTCTAAAAATGTAAATTAATCAATGAGGGCATTGGTGACTGTCTTTATTGCATAGACAACAATTTTTATTGGTTATTGCACTATTCTGACTTTTACTTTTTCTTTGATTTTACATGCACTGACTTAAGCCGTCTATGCCCTTGGGTGACATTGACGGACTTGTATCATCATAACTGGTGGCAGCACCTGCAGCAGTAGTATGTGCTTCCTGATTTTCTCTCAATTGTTCATCCTCCATATCTATCAACAAACACAAACCAAGTGGGGTACAGAACACACCACAATTTGTACAAAAAATGTACCACCTACAGTGTCACAATGTGTGTATGAGTCAGAGATAATAATCTAACATTGTGGTTTAATTTCACCAACAGTGTTGCACAATACGTGTATGAGTACGAAGTAAAATGTACTACTGTGGTACCAGCTTTACCCACACTGTTACACAAATACGTGTATGAGCCAGAAATAGTGATGGAACACTGCGGTTAAATTTTACCAACAGTGTCATACAATACATGTATGAGTATGAAATCAAATGTATTACTGTGGTGCCAGCTTCACCCACAGTGTCACACAAATACGTGTATGAGTCAGAAATAGTAATTGAACAGTGCGGTTTAATTTCACTAACAGTGTCACACAATACGTGTGTGAGTACAAAATAAAATGTATTACTGTGGTACCAGCTTCACCCACAGTGTCACACAAGAACGTGTATGAGTCAGAAATAATAATTGAACACTGCAATTTAACGTCACCCACAGTGTCGCACAACACATGTATGAGTATGAAATAAAATATATTACTTTGATACCACCTTCACCCACAGTGTCACACAAATACGTGTATGAGTCAGAAATAGTAATCTAACACTGTGGTTTAATTTCACCAACAGAGTCACACAATATGTGTATGAGTACAAAATAATAATATACTGTGGTCTGACTGGCAGAGTCACAGTACTTATGAAAATAAAGTAAAAATGTTATATTACACTGGGGTACAGCACAAACAAAAACAAAAATTATTTTTTTTATAATTATATTTTAAGCTTTTTTTTCCCGCTTTTATTATTTTAATTTGACAGTGGGGCGGAGCCCCTGGATGAACGGACAGAGCACCCCTGTACAGATACAGCCCAGACCCGCTCATCTCTATCTGAGACCAGCTTCACTCTTGTTGTGTGGATAGGATTCATTGCCTATGAAAAGGGACTTGTTCAAAATGTCAACATTGTGTATGTTGACAGTAACAGTGTCGACATATGCAATGATGGCTACAATTAGTGTTACCTGCAATTAGGGGTGGGGTTAGTTTTAGGCCAAAATAAGAGTATCAATAACATGATTGCTAGAGATGTGTGGTTAGGATTTTTGGAAATCCGAATTCGCCCAAACTTCCGTGATCCGAGGCGATTTGAATCGCAGCTCGGATCACCCTGTCTACCCCAGAAATCTATATGAGGCAAAATCTTTAGATTCCGCTGTCAGATCTTGCGGTTTTGTCTCGGGTGTCAATTTTAAAAGTCCCATTGCTCTCAACCAATAAGCGCTTCCACATAGTCTTCGGTGAGGCATACGCTCGCAAGATTGCGGCACCCACCGCATTGAGGACACCGCTGCCCGCACTGCCGGCACCACCGGCACACCTGCACTGAGGACACCGCTGGCACTCCTGCATTGCCGACACTGCTGGCAACTCCGTACTGAGGACACCATCATCACTGCTGACAGAGTTGGCACCCTGCACTGAGGACACTGCCACCAGCCCCGCACTGCTGGAATCCCCACACTGAGGACACCACCGGCATACCCGCACTGAGGACACAGCTGGCACCCCTGCAGTGAAGACACTGCATCACCCCCACAATCCTGGCATCCCAGCAGTACCGACACCACCAGCACCGCCGCACTGAAAACACCGCCAGCACCCACACACTGAGGACACCGCTGGTACCCCTGCACTGAGAACTCAGCCGGTACAACCTGTCACAGAAAGTGCACTATTGGTGTATCCGACCTGCACTGTATCCTGCACTTTATCCACCCCACACTGTATCCGACCTGCACTGTATCAACCCACACAGTATCCTGCACTGTATCTTGCACTTTATCCAACCCACACTCCTATCCGACCTGCACTGTATCAACCCACACTGTATCCTGCACTGTATGCAACCTTACTGTATCCAGCACTGTATCCAACCCGCACTGTATTGGACCCGCACTGTATCCGACCTGCACTGTATCGAATCTACACTGTATCCCACACTGTATCTGACCCGCACTGTTTCTGACCTGCACAGTATCTATCTCACACTGTATCCAACCTGCACTTTATCCAACCCACACTTTATCCCGCACTGTATCCGACCTGCACTGTAACCTGCATGATGTCCAACCCATACTGTATCCGACATGCATTGTATCCAAGCAACACTGTATCCTGCACAGTATCCAACCTGCACTGTATCCAACCCACACTGTATCTGACCTGTATTGTACCCGACCCACACTGTATCTGACCCACACTGTATCCAATCCACACTGTGTCCAACCCACACTGTGTCCTGCACTGTATCCAACCCACACTGTATCCAACCCGCACTGTATCTGATCTGCACTGTGTCTGACCCGCAGGTATGGAATCCTTTTTTTATGGTTGGGGAGATCTGGGTGAACTGCTCAACAAAAAGTCTGATTGAACTGGGCTACAGAGTGCCAGTCATCCGTGGCTCAGGACCCTTAGGAAGGAGGTACAGATTGGACACAGAAAAGGCATGTGCTGGGGGCATGTGCACTTGTGTATTAAGCATCCATATCTGTTGTTGCTATTTTACACATGATTTAGAGCAGAGCAGAAGCTATGCCAATGATGGCCCCACAGCACAATTTCCATGGGGCCCCCCCTGGCTGACTGCTCAGGCACCCCCCCTCCCTGTGGACTACTCTCAGATACCGACCCCCAGCAGATGTCAGCAGGCAGGCACTCACCATCGGGGCCCCACTGCCTGCTTTTTATTTCTCAGCAGTTCTGCTCTGCTCTCCCGGCCGGCTCCGTCTTGTCTCTCCTTACTGACGCTGGGAGGAGGCATGGCGGCAGTCTGGGGATGTCCCTGCTGGCTCAGCCACTCCTACTCCCTACATCAGTTAGGACTTGTAAAAGGAGGAGCCGGCCACCAGAGCAGATGTGGATGCAGTGCGCAGTACGTTGCTAATAAATAGAAGTAGCCAACGGGGCCCAGCAACTTGGTGCAGGTGGAAGGCCTGGCCACTAAGACGGCCTGGGCACCATAGCAGCCACACCTCCTGCACCTATTGTAGCTACACCCTTGGTTTAGGGTTTTTTCTGTGCTGCTTGTTAACTGCTACTGTTGTTTTCCACACATGGATGGTCATTCTGAGTTGATCGCTATCTGCATTTGTTCACAGCGCAGCGATCAGGCTAAAAAACGCCAGTTCTGCGCATGCGTATATGGCGCAATGCACACACGCGTCGTACGGCCACAACGAACAGTGTAGTTTTGCACAGGGTCTAGCGATGCATTTCAGTCGCACTGCTGGCCGCAGAGTGATTGACATGAAGTGGGCGTTTCTAGGTGGCAATTGACAGTTTTCAGGCGTGCCAGGAAAAACGCAGGCGTGGCTGGGCGAAGGCTGGGCGGGTTTGTGACGTCAAAACAGGAACTTAACAGTCTGAAGTGATCGCAAGCGCTGAGTAGGTTTTGAGCTTCTCTAAAGCTGCACAAAAAAACTTTGTAGCCGCTTTGCAATACATTCGTTCGCACTTCTGCTAAGCTAAAATACACTCCCAGTGGGTGGCGGCATAGCGTTTGCATGGCTGCTAAAAACTGTTAGCGAGCGATCAACTCGGATGACCACCATGATTCTTAGTAAATTTCTGTGTTGGATTGTTTTCTATTGATAGTACTTGTGAGTTGGTTTGATTGGTTATTGCTAATACATTACTAATTTGCAAAACATTTTTAAATAGAAATAACTGCTGTGTGTTTGTGCTGCTGCTCTGTTGCTTAGTTTAGCCAGCCATCCTTTGGCCTATGGGGGTCATTCCGAGTTGATCGCTTGCTAGCTACTTTTTGCAGCACTGCGATCAGATAGTTGCCGCCCTCAGGGGAGTGTATTTTTGCTTTGCAAGTGTGCGAACGCCTGCGCAGCCGAGCTCTGCAAAAACATTTTGTGCAGTTTCTGAGTAGGTCTGAACTTACTCAGCCCTTGCGATCACTTCAGCCTGTCTAGTCCCGGAATTGATGTCAGACACCTGCCCTGCAAAAGCTTGGACACGCCTGCGTTTTCCCAAACACTCCCAGAAAACCGTCAGTTGACACTAGAGATGAGCGGGTTCGGTTCCTCGGAAACCGAACCCGCCCGAACTTCAGTTTTTTTTTACACGGGTCCGAGCGACTCGGATCTTCCCGCCTTGCTCGGTTAACCCGAGCGTGCCCGAACGTCATCATCCCGCTGTCGGATTCTCGCGAGGCTCGGATTCTATCGCGAGGCTCGGATTCTATATAAGGAGCCGCGCGTCGCCGCCATTTTCACACGTGCATTGAGATTGATAGGGAGAAGACGTGGCTGGCGTCCTCTCCGTTTATAGAGAGTGAGACTACTAGAGTAGAGAGAGACACAGTATTATTTACTTTAGTAATTTTGGGGAGCATTAGGAGGAGTACTACTACTTGCTGAAGTGATAGTGTGACTGTATATCTGACTTGTGGGGGAGACAGTGGGAAGCAGTTAGAGTCTGAGAGCAGGAGTACATATTTTAACGTACAGTGCACACTTTTGCTGGCACTCTGCTGCCAGAGTGCCACACTGCC
Organism: Pseudophryne corroboree; assembly: GCF_028390025.1. Lineage (NCBI taxonomy): Eukaryota > Metazoa > Chordata > Amphibia > Anura > Myobatrachidae > Pseudophryne > Pseudophryne corroboree. Next base: position 190,986,085 of record NC_086452.1, on the reverse strand, counting down.
ATTGTGACCACACTGACCACCAGTATATATTGTGATTGTCTGCTTAGGAGTACTACTTGCAAGTTGCTGATAGTGTGACCAGTGACCTGACCACCAGTTTAATTAATCACCACCAGTTTAATATATATATATATATATATATATATATATATATATATATATATAATAATATATAATATATATATAATTGTATATGCATACCACCTACCCATGTTTTTTTTCTTTTTCTTCTTGATACATACTACTATAGTAGCTTACTGTAGCAGTCTGCGGTGCTGCTGAGCTGACAGTGTCCAGCAGGTCCGTCATCAGTCATTACATAATAAATATATATACCTGTCCGGCTGCAGTACTAGTGATATTATATATATATATATATATATATATATTAATTTCATCTCATTATCATCCAGTCTATATTAGCAGCAGACACAGTACGGTAGTCCACGGCTGTAGCTACTGTACCTCTGTGTCGGCAGTCGCTGGTCCATCCATAATTGTATACCACCTACCCGTGGTTTTTTTTTTTCTCTTTCTTCTTGATACATACTACTATAGTAGCTTACTGTAGCAGTCTGCGGTGCTGCTGAGCTGACAGTGTCCAGCAGGTCCGTCATCAGTCATTACATAATAAATATATATACCTGTCCGGCTGCAGTACTAGTGATATTATATATATATATATATATATATATATATATTAATTTCATCTCATTATCATCCAGTCTATATTAGCAGCTGACACAGTACGGTAGTCCACGGCTGTAGCTACCTCTGTGTCGGCAGTCGCTGGTCCATCCATAATTGTATACCACCTACCCGTGTTTTTTTTTTTTTCTCTTTCTTCTTGATACATACTACTATAGTAGCTTACTGTAGCAGTCTGCGGTGCTGCTGAGCTGACAGTGTCCAGCAGGTCCGTCATCAGTCATTACATAATAAATATATATACCTGTCCGGCTGCAGTACTAGTGATATTATATATATATATATATATATATTAATTTCATCTCATTATCATCCAGTCTATATTAGCAGCAGACACAGTATGGTAGTCCACGGCTGTAGCTACCTCTGTGTCGGCAGTCGCTGGTCCATCCATAATTGTATACCACCTACCCGTGGGTTTTTTTTTTCTTTCTTCTTAATACATACTACTATAGTAGCTTACTGTAGCAGTCTGCGGTGCTGCTGAGCTGACAGTGTCCAGCAGGTCCGTCATCAGTCATTACATAATAAATATATATACCTGTCCGGCTGCAGTACTAGTGATATTATATATATATATATATTAATTTCATCTCATTATCATCCAGTCTATATTAGCAGCAGACACAGTACGGTAGTCCACGGCTGTAGCTACCTCTGTGTCGGCAGTCGCTGGTCCATCCATAATTGTATACCACCTACCCGTGGTTTTTTTTTTCTCTTTCTTCTTGATACATACTACTATAGTAGCTTACTGTAGCAGTCTGCGGTGCTGCTGAGCTGACAGTGTCCAGCAGGTCCGTCATCAGTCATTACATAATAAATATATATACCTGTCCGGCTGCAGTACTAGTGATATTATATACATATATATATATATATATTAATTTCATCTCATTATCATCCAGTCTATATTAGCAGCAGACACAGTACGGTAGTCCACGGCTGTAGCTACCTCTGTGTCGGCAGTCGCTGGTCCATCCATAATTGTATACCACCTACCCGTGGGTTTTTTTTTTCTATTTCTTCTTGATACATACTACTATAGTAGCTTACTGTAGCAGTCTGCGGTGCTGCTGAGCTGACAGTGTCCAGCAGGTCCGTCATCAGTCATTACATAATAAATATATATACCTGTCCGGCTGCAGTACTAGTGATATTATATAAATATATATATATATATTAATTTCATCTCATTATCATCCAGTCTATATTAGCAGCAGACACAGTACGGTAGTCCACGGCTGTAGCTACCTCTGTGTCGGCAGTCGCTGGTCCATCCATAATTGTATACCACCTACCCGTGGTTTTTTTTTTTCTCTTTCTTCTTGATACATACTACTATAGTAGCTTACTGTAGCAGTCTGCGGTGCTGCTGAGCTGACAGTGTCCAGCAGGTCCGTCATCAGTCATTACATAATAAATATATATACCTGTCCGGCTGCAGTACTAGTGATATTATATATATATATATATATATTAATTTCATCTCATTATCATCCAGTCTATATTAGCAGCAGACACAGTACGGTAGTCCACGGCTGTAGCTACCTCTGTGTCGGCAGTCGCTGGTCCATCCATAATTGTATACCACCTACCCGTGGTTTTTTTTTTTCTCTTTCTTCTTGATACATACTACTATAGTAGCTTACTGTAGCAGTCTGCGGTGCTGCTGAGCTGACAGTGTCCAGCAGGTCCGTCATCAGTCATTACATAATAAATATATATACCTGTCCGGCTGCAGTACTAGTGATATTATATATATATATATATATATAAATTTCATCTCATTATCATCCAGTCTATATTAGCAGCAGACACAGTACGGTAGTCCACGGCTGTAGCTACCTCTGTGTCGGCAGTCGCTGGTCCATCCATAATTGTATACCACCTACCCGTGGTTTTTTTTTTCTCTTTCTTCTTGATACATACTACTATAGTAGCTTACTGTAGCAGTCTGCGGTGCTGCTGAGCTGACAGTGTCCAGCAGGTCCGTCATCAGTCATTACATAATAAATATATATACCTGTCCGGCTGCAGTACTAGTGATATTATATATATATATATATATATATATATTAATTTCATCTCATTATCATCCAGTCTATATTAGCAGCAGACACAGTACGGTAGTCCACGGCTGTAGCTACCTCTGTGTCGGCAGTCGCTGGTCCATCCATAAGTATACTAGTATCCATCCATCTCCATTGTTTACCTGAGGTGCCTTTTAGTTGTGCCTATTAAAATATGGAGAACAAAAATGTTGAGGTTCCAAAATTAGGGAAAGATCAAGATCCACTTCCACCTCGTGCTGAAGCTGCTGCCACTAGTCATGGCCGAGACGATGAAATGCCAGCAACGTCGTCTGCCAAGGCTGATGCCCAATGTCATAGTACAGAGCATGTAAAATCCAAAACACCAAATATCAGTAAAAAAAGGACTCCAAAATCTAAAATAAAATTGTCGGAGGAGAAGCGTAAACTTGCCAATATGCCATTTACCACACGGAGTGGCAAGGAACGGCTGAGGCCCTGGCCTATGTTCATGGCTAGTGGTTCAGCTTCACATGAGGATGGAAGCACTCAGCCTCTCGCTAGAAAAATGAAAAGACTCAAGCTGGCAAAAGCACCGCAAAGAACTGTGCGTTCTTCCAAATCCCAAATCCACAAGGAGAGTCCAATTGTGTCGGTTGCGATGCCTGACCTTCCCAACACTGGACGTGAAGAGCATGCGCCTTCCACCATTTGCACGCCCCCTGCAAGTGCTGGAAGGAGCACCCGCAGTCCAGTTCCTGATAGTCAGATTGAAGATGTCAGTGTTGAAGTACACCAGGATGAGGAGGATATGGGTGTTGCTGGCGCTGGGGAGGAAATTGACAAGGAGGATTCTGATGGTGAGGTGGTATGTTTAAGTCAGGCACCCGGGGAGACACCTGTTGTCCGTGGGAGGAATAGGGCCGTTGACATGCCTTGTGAAAATACCAAAAAAATCAGCTCTTCGGTGTGGAAGTATTTCAACAGAAATGCGGACAACATTTGTCAAGCCGTGTGTTGCCTTTGTCAAGCTGTAATAAGTAGGGGTAAGGACGTTAACCACCTCCCTTATACGTCACCTGCAGCGCATTCATAATAAGTCAGTGACAAGTTCAAAAACTTTGGGCGACAGCGGAAGCAGTCCACTGACCAGTAAATCCCTTCCTCTTGTAACCAAGCTCACGCAAACCACCCCACCAACTCCCTCAGTGTCAATTTCCTCCTTCCCCAGGAATGCCAATAGTCCTGCAGGCCATGTCACTGGCAATTCTGACGAGTCCTCTCTTGCCTGGGATTCCTCCGATGCATCCTTGCGTGTAACGCCTACTGCTGCTGGCGCTGCTGTTGTTGCTGCTGGGAGTCGATGGTCATCCCAGAGGGGAAGTCGTACTCGTAAGACCACTTTTACTACTTCCACCAAGCAATTGACTGTCCAACAGTCCTTTGCGAGGAAGATGAAATATCACAGCAGTCATCCTGTTGCAAAGCGGATAACTGAGGCCTTGACAACTATGTTGGTGTTAGACGTGCGTCCGGTATCCGCCGTTAGTTCACAGGGAACTAGACAATTTCTTGAGGTAGTGTGCCCCCGTTACCAAATACCATCTAGGTTCCACTTCTCTAGGCAGGCGATACCGAGAATGTACACGGACGTCAGAAAAAGACTCACCAGTGTCCTAAAAAATGCAGTTGTACCCAATGTCCACTTAACCACGGACATGTGGACAAGTGGAGCAGGGCAGGGTCAGGACTATATGACTGTGACAGCCCACTGGGTAGATGTATGGACTCCCACCGCAAGAACAGCAGCGGCGGCACCAGTAGCAGCATCTCGCAAACGCCAACTCTTTCCTAGGCAGGCTACGCTTTGTATCACCGGTTTCCAGAATACGCACACAGCTGAAAACCTCTTACGGCAACTGAGGAAGATCATCGCGGAATGGCTTACCCCAATTGGACTCTCCTGTGGATTTGTGGCATCGGACAACGCCAGCAATATTGTGTGTGCATTAAATATGGGCAAATTCCAGCACGTCCCATGTTTTGCACATACCTTGAATTTGGTGGTGCAGAATTTTTTAAAAAACGACAGGGGCATGCAAGAGATGCTGTTGGTGGCCAGAAGAATTGCGGGACACTTTCGGCGTACAGGCACCACGTACAGAAGACTGGAGCACCACCAAAAACGCCTGAACCTGCCCTGCCATCATCTGAAGCAAGAAGTGGTAACGAGGTGGAATTCAACCCTATATATGCTTCAGAGGTTGGAGGAGCAGCAAAAGGCCATTCAAGCCTATACAATTGAGCACGATATAGGAGGTGGAATGTACCTGTCTCAAGCGCAGTGGAGAATGATTTCAACGTTGTGCAAGGTTCTGCAACCTTTTGAACTTGCCACACGTGAAGTCAGTTCAGACACTGCCAGCCTGAGTCAGGTCATTCCCCTCATCAGGCTTTTGCAGAAGAAGCTGGAGGCATTGAAGGAGGAGCTAAAAGGGAGCGATTCCGCTAGGCATGTGGGACTTGTGGATGGAGCCCTTAATTCGCTTAACAAGGATTCACGGGTGGTCAATCTGTTGAAATCAGAGCACTACATTTTGGCCACCGTGCTCGATCCTAGATTTAAAACCTACCTTGGATCTCTCTTTCCGGCAGACACAAGTCTGCTGGGGTTCAAAGACCTGCTGGTGACAAAATTGTCAAGTCAAGCGGAACGCGACCTGTCAACATCTCCTCCTTCACATTCTCCCGCAACTGGGGGTGCGAGGAAAAGGCTCAGAATTCCGAGCCCACCCGCTGGCGGTGATGCAGGGCAGTCTGGAGCGACTGCTGATGCTGACATCTGGTCCGGACTGAAGGACCTGACAACGATTACGGACATGTCGTCTACTGTCACTGCATATGATTCTGTCACCATTGAAAGAATGGTGGAGGATTATATGAGTGACCGCATCCAAGTAGGCACGTCAGACAGTCCGTACTTATACTGGCAGGAAAAAGAGGCAATTTGGAGGCCCTTGCACAAACTGGCTTTATTCTACCTAAGTTGCCCTCCCACAAGTGTGTACTCCGAAAGAGTGTTTAGTGCCGCCGCTCACCTTGTCAGCAATCGGCGTACGAGGTTACTTCCAGAAAATGTGGAGAAGATGATGTTCATTAAAATGAATTATAATCAATTCCTCCGTGGAGACATTGACCAGCAGCAATTGCCTCCACAAAGTACACAGGGAGCTGAGATGGTGGATTCCAGTGGGGACGAATTGATAATCTGTGAGGAGCGGGATGTACACGGTGATATATCGGAGGATGATGATGAGGTGGACATCTTGCCTCTGTAGAGCCAGTTTGTGCAAGGAGAGATTAATTGCTTCTTTTTCGGTGGGGGTCCAAACCAACCCGTCATTTCAGTCACAGTCGTGTGGCAGACCCTGTCACTGAAATGATGGGTTGGTTAAAGTGTGCATGTCCTGTTTATACAACATAAGGGTGGGTGGGAGGGCCCAAGGATAATTCCATCTTGCACCTCTTTTTTCTTTCATTTTTATTTGCGTCATGTGCTGTTTGGGGAGTGTTTTTTGGAAGGGCCATCCTGCGTGACACTGCAGTGCCACTCCTAGATGGGCCAGGTGTTTGTGTTGGCCACTAGGGTCGCTTAGCTTACTCACACAGCTACCTCATTGCGCCTCTTTTTTTCTTCTTTGCGTCATGTGCTGTTTGGGGAGTGTTTTTTGGAAGGGCCATCCTGCGTGACACTGCAGTGCCACTCCTAGATGGGCCAGGTGTTTGTGTCGGCCACTAGGGTCGCTTATCTTACTCACACAGCTACCTCATTGCGCCTCTTTTTTTCTTCTTTGCGTCATGTGCTGTTTGGGGAGTGTTTTTTGGAAGGGCCATCCTGCGTGACACTGCAGTGCCACTCCTAGGTGGGCCAGGTGTTTGTGTCGGCCACTAGGGTCGCTTAGCTTACTCACACAGCTACCTCATTGCGCCTCTTTTTTTCTTCTTTGCGTCATGTGCTGTTTGGGGAGTGTTTTTTGGAAGGGCCATCCTGCGTGACACTGCAGTGCCACTCCTAGATGGGCCAGGTGTTTGTGTCGGCCACTAGGGTCGCTTATCTTACTCACACAGCTACCTCATTGCGCCTCTTTTTTTCTTCTTTGCGTCATGTGCTGTTTGGGGAGTGTTTTTTGGAAGGGCCATCCTGCCTGACACTGCAGTGCCACTCCTAGATGGGCCAGGTGTTTGTGTCGGCCACTAGGGTCGCTTAGCTTACTCACACAGCTACCTCATTGCGCCTCTTTTTTTCTTCTTTGCGTCATGTGCTGTTTGGGGAGTGTTTTTTGGAAGGGCCATCCTGCGTGACACTGCAGTGCCACTCCTAGATGGGCCAGGTGTTTGTGTCGGCCACTAGGGTCGCTTATCTTACTCACACAGCTACCTCATTGCGCCTCTTTTTTTCTTCTTTGCGTCATGTGCTGTTTGGGGAGTGTTTTTTGGAAGGGCCATCCTGCGTGACACTGCAGTGCCACTCCTAGATGGGCCAGGTGTTTGTGTCGGCCACTAGGGTCGCTTAGCTTAGTCATCCAGCGACCTCGGTGCAAATTTTAGGACTAAAAATAATATTGTGAGGTGTGAGGTATTCAGAATAGACTGAAAATGAGTGGAAATTATGGTTTTTGAGGTTAATAATACTTTGGGATCAAAATGACCCCCAAATTCTATGATTTAAGCTGTTTTTTAGTGTTTTTTGAAAAAAACACCCGAATCCAAAACACACCCGAATCCGACAAAAAAAATTCGGTGAGGTTTTGCCAAAACGCGGTCGAACCCAAAACACGGCCGCGGAACCGAACCCAAAACCAAAACACAAAACCCGAAAAATTTCAAGTGCACATCTCTAGTTGACACCCATAAACTCTCTCTTCCAGTCAATCTCCTTGCGATCGGCTGTGCAAATGGATTCTTCGCTAAATCCATTGCTCAGCAACGATCCGCTTTGTAGCCGTACGACGCGGCTGAGCATTGCGGTGCATACGCATGCGCAGTAGTGACCTGATCTCTGTGCTGTAAAAAACGGCAGCGTGCGAACAGGTCATAATGACCCCCAATGTTGGTGAACAATATTGTGAGCTGTGGTCAAAATTGACTGGAAATGACTAGAAATGAATGTTATTGATGTTAATAATAATCTAGGAACAAAAAAAGGCCCAAATTATGTGATTTTACCTTTTTTTTATGAATTTTGGGGGGGAAATATTAAACCAAAACCAGCCACACCTGAGATCCAAAAACAAATCCAGAACTAAAACCAGACGACGTATTAGAGCCAAAACCAACAAAAATGGTCCGGTGCACCTGGCCAACATAATGACTATTGGCTGATCATATCACACCTGTGGAATCACCTTACTGAATGGATACCGGCGGGATCTTGACCGCATCCCGTTCAACCAGTTGAAGACACTTCAACTTATTTGGAAAAGGATTTTAGGAACTGCGCTACTCCTGCACACAACCCCTTCTAGCCGGTTGCTGCTGTGTAACACTGTGTGGGTATACTATAGAATCCCGCTTGAGGTGTGACAGATATGGTGGATTTTGTGTTTAGCGCACCCCTGGCTAGAGAACAATCTCGCTTAACAATGGTGAGAATATCCACAATGAGACAGAAATCTTCTAAAAAATATATTTTCTTTATTGTTATAGATAAATAAATAAAACAAGTAAAGTTTTGTACATAAGAGGTGTATGAATCTATAAATGAATAAATGATTTAATAAAAATGATCAATGCGTGGCTGTAGTTGATATATATTCTCTCTAGTACCGGTACACAGACATGGACATCACACACATAGAAGACAAACAAACATATAAATATATAAATATATAAATAGCCTGTGGGCACACTAAAAAGCGTTTTACCCCACTGGCAACGTTTTTATGGAGATAACTTTAAAAAAGGCTGTGTAGCCTGTCGCTATCCAAATATGCTGCTTTCAATGGCTAAAGTGCAGTGTAAGATATTGTCCACTTCAGATTGAGTCTCCTTTACCTACTGCCTGCTGTATCACCGTATGCAAAAAAGTCTTATCAGCAGTATGCAGGTGGGTTGTCCCTATATGTGCAATGACTCCTTCCAGGTTATGCTGTTTGCAATGTTAATATGCAGGCTGTCCGAGGTTTTAATCTCTGCCTACCTCAGTACCTGCTGCTTCAGTCTGGAGATCCTTGTAGTGTAGTGGAAAGTACTTGGTTTTTCAGTCTGCCGGCAGACCTTCCACCGCTCCGTGTATTCGTCCATGCGGTCACTTGGAGCGGGATCGATTACTCCGCAATCAACGCATTTCGCCTGGTCACAGGCTTCGTCAGGATAGCTGCGTACGCAGCTATCCTGAGCGGTGGAAGGTCTGCCGGCAGACTGAAAAAACAAGTACTTTCCACTACACTACAAGGATCTCCAGACTGAAGCAGCAGGTACTGAGGTAGGCAGAGGTTAAAACCTCGGACAGCCTGCATATTAACATTGCAAACAGCATAACCTGGAAGGAGTCATTGCACATATAGGGACAACCCACCTGCATACTGCTGATAAGACTTTTTTGCATACGGTGATACAGCAGGCAGTAGGCAAAGGAGACTCAATCTGAAGTGGACAATATCTTACACTGCACTTTAGCCATTGAAAGCAGCATATTTGGATAGAGACAGGCTACACAGCCTTTTTTAAAGTTATCTCCATAAAAACGTTGCCAGTGGGGTAAAACGCTTTTTAGTGTGCCCACAGGCCATTTATATATTTATATATTTATATGTTTGTTTGTCTTCTATGTGTGTGATGTCCATGTCTGTGTACCGGAACTAGAGAGAATATATATCAACTACAGCCACGCATTGATCATTTTTATTAAATCATTTATTCATTTATAGATTCATACACCTCTTATGTACAAAACTTTACTTGTTTTATTTATTTATCTATAACAATAAAGAAAATATATTTTTTAGAAGATTTCTGTCTCATTGTGGATATTCTCACAATTGTTAAGCGAGATTGTTCTCTAGCCAGGGGTGCGCTAAACACAAAATCCACCACTTCAACTTATTTGAACAAGGTTTTTGGCAAAGGCTACAAAGAATAGAACTAATCATGCACACTCCTTATCTGGAGTCAAAATTACTGATGTTATGCACATTGCTAATTATAAATGTAAAGTTAATGGATCAGAAGGCTTAATGAACTTAGGGGGTTATGCCGCAGCAAGATCTGCGTCCATCTACTCACATACTGGGGGACACTCAGCATAGGTCAAGGCCACCAGCATGTGTGTTGCATGTCCCATGATACGGTCGCAATTTAATTGCGAACATATCGAACAGAGGATGACCCTGCCTGCACAGTCTAGCTGCACAGGCAGGCAGTTCCACGTCATCTTTTGTTTGAAAGCGGCTGCGTGTGGCGTCACACAGCCACCCTAAAAATGCTGTAGATATACCTGCGTTCACAGGACCACTCCTCGAACATGCCACATTGACCCCCATTCCCCCCCCCCCATTGGTTGCCACTCTCAATCCCTATGCGATCGTATCCTTCCGGGGGATGCGATCGCATGTTGAGGGTTTGCCCACAATAGCCACTGCGCATGCATAGACCATCTGGATGCAGCCACTGTGTGCGAACGTGCAGCTGCGTCCAGGTCTGAATAGCCCCCATGTGTGAGCATGTAGGTAAAAGATGGATAAAAAAAATATTTTGTGGGCTTTTTTTATTGCCTCTAGTAATGGCACTTGTTTCTTACTATATAAAATAGAAGAAAAACTAAAAAATCATAATTTTCATTTCAATATCTAGTGGCAACTGCAGGATTTCTAGAGGAGGGTTTCCAAATGCAGTCCACAATTTTCCACTCTGCAGAACATTGGAGCAAGTGCGGGAGTCTGGGGGAGCGGTAGAAGAACCTAGTAATGACCCTGGACATTAATGTAAACATTGTCTTTATATACACTGGATACTTTATGAAATACAGTATTAATATTTAACACTATAGATTGTCTATAGTATAGCCTGTATCAACATTGAAATAATATAAATAAGTCATCAGGAAAAGGTCAAACATACCATAATAACTAAATACACAAATAATAGAACCAGTACTGCACACATTCTCCCACCTCATGGTAGGGCTCCTGTCTCTTCTTCCTGGCAGCTACTCTCTGGTCCTGTGCACTGATTGTGGACTCAGATCCACACACACACACACACACACACACAGCAAACTTGGTAGAGGAAGCTTCTCCCACTGGGCATGTGCAGCAGCTCTGCTCTGTCCCTTAAACTGCATGATGTGGTGGCAGTTCTAGTAATCATGTTATATTGTTGTTGTCATAATAACAGTAATCATTGCTATTGTTGTCATAATTTGAGCCACTTTCCAAGAGATGGGGGGGTTTCTGGGCAACCAGATATCACCCCTGCGTTTGCCTATGATATCATTAGCTAGTTTATGAGGCGATAAGATAACTAGGGGAAAGGAACTAGGGGAAAGTTTTGGTTAGGGGTCGGGATTGGGGATAGTGGGGTAAATACTCATCGTAACGTTGCTGCTGTGATATCTCCACCAGAACTGATCCTCACCAGGGACGTGCAGTCAGAGGAGGCAGTGCCTCCCCTGTTATTAATGATTACAATAATACACAGTGGATCCAGTGCTGGATCTGTTGGTCCAATCACCTATACGAGGCGGCAGAACAAGGCTGCCTCCCCTCTCTTCATTCCCCCTGACTCCTGGTGTTGATGTGAGCCTTCCTGAAAGGAGCCGCCCGTACCCGGTGCTCTCCGTTACCCCGTTGCTGGCAGCGCTGGGGAGGTTGGAGAGACAAGAGCGGCAGCAGATAATCAGTGGCGGTGGACCCAGAGGCGGTGACGGTGGTAAGTCTGGAGCTGGGAGTGCATTGTGCAGCAGCGTGCGGTGCTCTCCTCCTCTTCCCAGGAAGAAGCCTCAGCAGCGCCGGCACCTGCTGCACTCTCCTGCTGGCTGCACTGCACACAGGACACAGGTAAGAGGGGCTAGGGGGCAAAGTGGCAGTATTGTGAGGGCATTACTAGTAGAGATGTGCATTTGAAATTTTTCGGGTTTTGTGTTTTGGTTTTGGGTTCGGTTCCGCGGCCGTGTTTTGGGTTCGACCGTGTTTTGGCAAAACCTCACCGAATTTTTTTTGTCGGATTCGGGTGTGTTTTGGATTCGGGTGTTTTTTTCAAAAAACACTAAAAAACAGCTTAAATCATAGAATTTGGGGGTCATTTTGATCCCAAAGTATTATTAACCTCAAAAAACAAAATTTCCACTCATTTTCAGTCTATTCTGAATACCTCACACATCACAATATTATTTTTAGTCCTAAAATTTGCACCGAGGTCGCTGGATGACTAAGCTAAGCGACCCTAGTGGCCGACACAAACACCTGGCCCATCTAGGAGTGGCACTGCAGTGTCACGCAGGATGGCCCTTCCAAAAAACACTCCCCAAACAGCACATGACGCAAAGAAGAAAAAAAGAGGCGCAATGAGGTAGCTGTGTGAGTAAGATAAGCGACCCTAGTGGCCGACACAAACACCTGGCCCATCTAGGAGTGGCACTGCAGTGTCACGCAGGATGGCCCTTCCAAAAAACACTCCCCAAACAGCACATGACGCAAATAAAAATGAAAGAAAAAAGAGGTGCATGATGGAATTGTCCTCCCACCCACCCTTATGTTGTATAAACAGGACATGCACACTTTAACCAACCCATCATTTCAGTGACAGGGTCTGCCACACGACTGTGACTGAAATGACGGGTTGGTTTGGACCCCCACCGAAAAAGAAGCAATTAATCTCTCCTTGCACAAACTGGCTCTACAGAGGCAAGATGTCCACCTCATCATCATCCTCCGATATATCACCGTGTACATCCCGCTCCTCACAGACTATCAATTCGTCCCCACTGGAATCCACCATCTCAGCTCCCTGTGTACTTTGTGGAGGCAATTGCTGCTGGTCAATGTCTCCACGGAGGAATTGATTATAATTCATTTCATTGAACATCATCTTCTCCACATTTTCTGGAAGTAACCTCGTACGCCGATTGCTGACAAGGTGAGCGGCGGCACTAAACAAACACTCTTTCGGAGTACAAACTTGTGGGAGGGCAACTTAGGTAGAATAAAGCCAGTTTGTGCAAGGGCCTCCAAATTGCCTCTTTTTCCTGCCAGTATAAGTACGGACTGTCTGACGTGCCTACTTGGATGCGGTCACTCATATAATCCTCCACCATTCTTTCAATGGTGACAGAATCATATGCAGTGACAGTAGACGACATGTCCGTAATCGTTGTCAGGTCCTTCAGTCCGGACCAGATGTCAGCATCAGCAGTCGCTCCAGACTGCCCTGCATCACCGCCAGCGGGTGGGCTCGGAATTCTGAGCCTTTTCCTCGCACCCCCAGTTGCGGGAGAATGTGAAGGAGGAGATGTTGACATGTCGCGTTCCGCTTGACTTGACAATTTTGTCACCAGCAGGTCTTTGAACCCCAGCAGACTTGTGTCTGCCGGAAAGAGAGATCCAAGGTAGGTTTTAAATCTAGGATCGAGCACGGTGGCCAAAATGTAGTGCTCTGATTTCAACAGATTGACCACCCGTGAATCCTTGTTAAGCGAATTAAGGGCTCCATCCACAAGTCCCACATGCCTAGCGGAATCGCTCCCTTTTAGCTCCTCCTTCAATGCCTCCAGCTTCTTCTGCAAAAGCCTGATGAGAGGAATGACCTGACTCAGGCTGGCAGTGTCTGAACTGACTTCACGTGTGGCAAGTTCAAAAGGTTGCAGAACCTTGCACAACGTTGAAATCATTCTCCACTGCGCTTGAGACAGGTACATTCCACCTCCTATATCGTGCTCAATTGTATAGGCTTGAATGGCCTTTTGCTGCTCCTCCAACCTCTGAAGCATATAGAGGGTTGAATTCCACCTCGTTACCACTTCTTGCTTCAGATGATGGCAGGGCAGGTTCAGGCGTTTTTGGTGGTGCTCCAGTCTTCTGTACGTGGTGCCTGTACGCCGAAAGTGTCCCGCAATTCTTCTGGCCACCGACAGCATCTCTTGCACGCCCCTGTCGTTTTTTAAAAAATTCTGCACCACCAAATTCAAGGTATGTGTAAAACATGGGACGTGCTGGAATTTGCCCATATTTAATGCACACACAATATTGCTGGCGTTGTCCGATGCCACAAATCCACAGGAGAGTCCAATTGGGGTAAGCCATTCCGCGATGATCTTCCTCAGTTGCCGTAAGAGGTTTTCAGCTGTGTGCGTATTCTGGAAACCGGTGATACAAAGCGTAGCCTGCCTAGGAAAGAGTTGGCGTTTGCGAGATGCTGCTACTGGTGCCGCCGCTGCTGTTCTTGCGGCGGGAGTCCATACATCTACCCAGTGGGCTGTCACAGTCATATAGTCCTGACCCTGCCCTGCTCCACTTGTCCACATGTCCGTGGTTAAGTGGACATTGGGTACAACTGCATTTTTTAGGACACTGGTGAGTCTTTTTCTGACGTCCGTGTACATTCTCGGTATCGCCTGCCTAGAGAAGTGGAACCTAGATGGTATTTGGTAACGGGGGCACACTACCTCAAGAAATTGTCTAGTTCCCTGTGAACTAACGGCGGATACCGGACGCACGTCTAACACCAACATAGTTGTCAAGGCCTCAGTTATCCGCTTTGCAACAGGATGACTGCTGTGATATTTCATCTTCCTCGCAAAGGACTGTTGGACAGTCAATTGCTTGGTGGAAGTAGTAAAAGTGGGCTTACGACTTCCCCTCTGGGATGACCATCGACTCCCAGCAGCAACAACAGCAGCGCCAGCAGCAGTAGGCGTTACACGCAAGGATGCATCGGAGGAATCCCAGGCAGGAGAGGACTCGTCAGAATTGCCAGTGACATGGCCTGCAGGACTATTGGCATTCCTGGGGAAGGAGGAAATTGACACTGAGGGAGTTGGTGGGGTGGTTTGCGTGAGCTTGGTTACAAGAGGAAGGGATTTACTGGTCAGTGGACTGCTTCCGCTGTCGCCCAAAGTTTTTGAACTTGCCACTGACTTATTATGAATGCGCTGCAGGTGACGTATAAGGGAGGATGTTCCGAGGTGGTTAACGTCCTTACCCCTACTTATTACAGCTTGACAAAGGCAACACACGGCTTGACAAATGTTGTCCGCATTTCTGTTGAAATACTTCCACACCGAAGAGCTGATTTTTTTGGTATTTTCACCAGGCATGTCAACGGCCCTATTCCTCCCACGGACAACAGGTGTCTCCCCGGGTGCCTGACTTAAACAAACCACCTCACCATCAGAATTCTCCTTGTCAATTTCCTCCCCAGCGCCAGCAACACCCATATCCTCCTCATCCTGGTGTACTTCAACACTGACATCTTCAATCTGACTATCAGGAACTGGACTGCGGGTGCTCCTTCCAGCACTTGCAGGGGGCGTTCAAATGGTGGAAGGCGCATGCTCTTCACGTCCAGTGTTGGGAAGGTCAGGCATCGCAACCGACACAATTGGACTCTCCTTGTGGATTTGGGATTTGGAAGAACGCACAGTTCTTTGCGGTGCTTTTGCCAGCTTGAGTCTTTTCATTTTTCTAGCGAGAGGCTGAGTGCTTCCATCCTCATGTGAAGCTGAACCACTAGCCATGAACATAGGCCAGGGCCTCAGCCGTTCCTTGCCACTCCGTGTGGTAAATGGCATATTGGCAAGTTTACGCTTCTCCTCCGACAATTTTATTTTAGATTTTGGAGTTCTTTTTTTACTGATATTTGGTGTTTTGGATTTTACATGCTCTGTACTATGACATTGGGCATCGGCCTTGGCAGACGACGTTGCTGGCATTTCATCGTCTCGGCCATGACTAGTGGCAGCAGCTTCAGCACGAGGTGGAAGTGGATCTTGATCTTTCCCTAATTTTGGAACCTCAACATTTTTGTTCTCCATATTTTAATAGGCACAACTAAAAGGCACCTCAGGTAAACAATGGAGATGGATGGATACTAGTATACTTATGGGTGGACCAGCGACTGCCGACACAGAGGTAGCTACAGCCGTGGACTACCGTACTGTGTCTGCTGCTAATATAGACTGGATGATAATGAGATGAAATTAATATATATATATATATATATATATATATATAATATCACTAGTACTGCAGCCGGACAGGTATATATATTTATTATGTAATGACTGATGACGGACCTGCTGGACACTGTCAGCTCAGCAGCACCGCAGACTGCTACAGTAAGCTACTATAGTAGTATGTATCAAGAAGAAAGAGAAAAAAAAAACCACGGGTAGGTGGTATACAATTATGGATGGACCAGCGACTGCCGACACAGAGGTAGCTACAGCCGTGGACTACCGTACTGTGTCTGCTGCTAATATAGACTGGATGATAATGAGATGAAATTAATATATATATATATATATATATATATATAATATCACTAGTACTGCAGCCGGACAGGTATATATATTTATTATGTAATGACTGATGACGGACCTGCTGGACACTGTCAGCTCAGCAGCACCGCAGACTGCTACAGTAAGCTACTATAGTAGTATGTATCAAGAAGAAAGAGAAAAAAAAAACCACGGGTAGGTGGTATACAATTATGGATGGACCAGCGACTGCTGACACAGAGGTAGCTACAGCCGTGGACTACCGTACTGTGTCTGCTGCTAATATAGACTGGATAATAATGAGATGAAATTAATATATATATATATAATATCTCTTGTACTGCAGCCGGACAGGTATATATATTTATTATGTAATGACTGATGACGGACCTGCTGGACACTGTCAGCTCAGCAGCACCGCAGACTGCTACAGTAAGCTACTATAGTAGTATGTATCAAGAAGAAAGAGGAAAAAAAAAACCACGGGTAGGTGGTATACAATTATGGATGGACCAGCGACTGCCGACACAGAGGTAGCTACAGCCGTGGACTACCGTACTGTGTCTGCTGCTAATATAGACTGGATGATAATGAGATGAAATTAATATATATATATATATAATATCACTAGTACTGCAGCCGGACAGGTATATATATTTATTATGTAATGACTGATGACGGACCTGCTGGACACTGTCAGCTCAGCAGCACCGCAGACTGCTACAGTAAGCTACTATAGTAGTATGTATCAAGAAGAAAGAGAAAAAAAAAACCACGGGTAGGTGGTATACAATTATGGATGGACCAGCGACTGCCGACACAGAGGTAGCTACAGCCGTGGACTACCGTACTGTGTCTGCTGCTAATATAGACTGGATAATAATGAGATGAAATTAATATATATATATATATCACTTGTACTGCAGCCGGACAGGTATATATATTTATTATGTAATGACTGATGACGGACCTGCTGGACACTGTCAGCTCAGCAGCACCGCAGACTGCTACAGTAAGCTACTATAGTAGTATGTATCAAGAAGAAAGAGGAAAAAAAAAACCACGGGTAGGTGGTATACAATTATGGATGGACCAGCGACTGCCGACACAGAGGTAGCTACAGCCGTGGACTACCGTACTGTGTCTGCTGCTAATATAGACTGGATGATAATGAGATGAAATTAATATATATATATATATAATATCACTAGTACTGCAGCCGGACAGGTATATATATTTATTATGTAATGACTGATGACGGACCTGCTGGACACTGTCAGCTCAGCAGCACCGCAGACTGCTACAGTAAGCTACTATAGTAGTATGTATCAAGAAGAAAGAGAAAAAAAAAAACCACGGGTAGGTGGTATACAATTATGGATGGACCAGCGACTGCCGACACAGAGGTAGCTACAGCCGTGGACTACCGTACTGTGTCTGCTGCTAATATAGACTGGATAATAATGAGATGAAATTAATATATATATATATAATATCACTTGTACTGCAGCCGGACAGGTATATATATTTATTATGTAATGACTGATGACGGACCTGCTGGACACTGTCAGCTCAGCAGCACCGCAGACTGCTACAGTAAGCTACTATAGTAGTATGTATCAAGAAGAAAGAGGAAAAAAAAAACCACGGGTAGGTGGTATACAATTATGGATGGACCAGCGACTGCCGACACAGAGGTAGCTACAGCCGTGGACTACCGTACTGTGTCTGCTGCTAATATAGACTGGATGATAATGAGATGAAATTAATATATATATATATAATATCACTAGTACTGCAGCCGGACAGGTATATATATTTATTATGTAATGACTGATGACGGACCTGCTGGACACTGTCAGCTCAGCAGCACCGCAGACTGCTACAGTAAGCTACAATAGTAGTATGTATCAAGAAGAAAGAGAAAAAAAAAACCACGGGTAGGTGGTATACAATTATGGATGGACCAGCGACTGCCGACACAGAGGTAGCTACAGCCGTGGACTACCGTACTGTGTCTGCTGCTAATATAGACTGGATGATAATGAGATGAAATTAATATATATATATATATAATATCACTAGTACTGCAGCCGGACAGGTATATATATTTATTATGTAATGACTGATGACGGACCTGCTGGACACTGTCAGCTCAGCAGCACCGCAGACTGCTACAGTAAGCTACTATAGTAGTATGTATCAAGAAGAAAAAAAAAAAACACGGGTAGGTGGTATACATATACAATTATATATATATTATATACAATTATATATATATATATATATATTAAACTGGTGGTGATTAATTAAACTGGCGGTCAGGTCACTGGTCACACTATCAGCAACTTGCAAGTAGTACTCCTAAGCAGACAATCACAACATATACTGGTGGTCAGTGTGGTCACAATGGCAGTGTGGCACTCTGGCAGCAGAGTGCCAGCAAAAGTGTGCACTGTACGTTAAAATATGTACTCCTGCTCTCAGACTCTAACTGCTCCCCACTGTCTCCCCCACAAGTCAGATATACAGTCACACTATCACTTCAGCAAGTAGTAGTACTCCTCCTAATGCTCCCCAAAATTACTAAAGTAAATAATACTGTGTCTCTCTCTACTCTAGTAGTCTCACTCTCTATAAACGGAGAGGACGCCAGCCACGTCCTCTCCCTATCAATCTCAATGCACGTGTGAAAATGGCGGCGACGCGCGGCTCCTTATATAGAATCCGAGTCTCGCGATAGAATCCGAGCCTCGCAAGAATCCGACAGCGGGATGATGACGTTCGGGCGCGCTCGGGTTAACCGAGCAAGGCGGGAAGATCCGAGTCGCTCGGACCCGTGTAAAAAAAACTGAAGTTCAGGCGGGTTCGGTTTCCGAGGAACCGAACCCGCTCATCTCTAATTACTAGTGACTGGCACTACAGGGTGCGTTAAGTGTATCTGGCATTACAAGGGGAATTATGCATAACTGGCACTACAAGGGGAATTATGCATAACTGACACTGCAAGGAGAATTAATGCATGACTGGCACTACACTACAAGGGGAAATACGTGTAACTGACACTACAAGGAGAATTATGCATAACTGGCACTACAAGGGGAATTATGCATAACTGACACTACAAGGAGAATTATGCGTTACTGGCGTTACAAGGGGAATTATGTGTAACTGACACTGCAAGGAGAATTATGCATGACTGGCACTACACTACAAGGGGAAATATGTGTAACTGGCACTACAAGGAGAATTATGCGTAACTGGCACTACAGTACAAGGGGAATTATGTGTAACTGACACTGCAAGGAGAATTATGCATGACTGGCACTACACTACAAGGGGAAATATGTGTAACTGACACTACAAGGAGAATTATGCGTAACTGGCACTACACTACAAGGGGAATTATGTGTAACTGACACTGTAAGGAGAATTATGCATGACTGGCACTACACTACAAGGGGAAATATGTGTAACTGACACTACAAGGAGAATTATGCGTAACTGGCACTACACTACAAGGGGAATTATGTGTTACTGGCCCTACAAGGGGAATTATGCGTAACTGACACTACACTACAAGGGGAATTATGTGTTACTGGCCCTACAAGGGGAATTATGCGTAACTGACACTACACTACAAGGGGAATTATGCGTAAATGATACTACACTGCAATGGTAATTAAGCGTAACTGACACTACAAGAAGAATTATGCCTAACTGGCACTACAGGGGGAATTATGCGTAACTGACAATACACTACAAGGGGAATTAGGCATAATTGACACTGCACTACAAAGGAAATTATGCGTAACTGACACTACACTACAAGGGTAACTATGCGTAATGGCACTACACTACAAGGAGAATTAAGCATAACTGGCACTACACTACAAGGGAAATTATGCGTAACTGGCACTACAAGGAGAATTATGCGTAACTGGCACTACACTACAAGGGGAATTATGTGTAACTGACACTGCAACGAGAATTATGCATGACTGGCACTACACTACAAGGGGAAATATGTGTAACTGACACTACAAGGAGAATTATGCGTAACTGGCACTACACTACAAGGGGAATTATGTGTAACTGACACTTCAAGGAGAATTATGCATGACTGGCACTACACTACAAGGGGAAATATGTGTAACTGACACTACAAGGAGAATTATGCGTAACTGGAACTACACTACAAGGGGAATTATGTGTTACTGGCCCTACAAGGGGAATTATGCGTAACTGACACTACACTACAACGGGAATTATGTGTTACTGGCCCTACAAGGGGAATTATGCGTAACTGACACTACACTACAAGGGGGATTATGCGTAACTGGCACTACACTGCAATGGGAATTAAGCGTAACTGACACTACAAGAAGAACTATGCCTAACTGGCACTACAGGGGGAATTATGCGTAACTGACAATACACTACAAGGGGAATTATGCATAATTGACACTGCACTACAAAGGAAATTATGCGTAACTGACACTACACTACAAGGGTAACTATGCGTAACTGGCACTACACTACAAGGAGAATTAAGCATAACTGGCACTACAGTACAAGGGAAATTATGCGTAACTGGCACTACAAGGAGAATTATGCGTAACTGGCACTACAAGGAGAATTATGCGTAACTGGCACTACAAGGGGAATTATTCATAACTGACACTACACTACAAGGGGAATTATGCGTAACTGACACTGCACTACAAGGGGAATTATGCGTAACTGGCACTACAAGGGAAATTATGTGTAACTGGCACTACAAGGGTAATTATGTGCAACTGGCACAACAAGGGGAATTATGCATAACTGACACTACGGGGGAAATTAGTGTAACTGGCACTACAGGGGGCATTACATGGTACTGGCAATACAGGAAGCACTACATGTAACTGGCACTACAGGAGGCATTAAGTGTAACTGGTACTACAGGAGGCATTAAGTGTAACTGGTACTACAGGAGGCATTAAGTGTAACTGGCACTACAGGAGGCATTAAGTGTAACTGGCACTACAGGAGGCAATAAGTGTAACTGGTACTACAGGAGGCATTAAGTGTACCTGGCAATACAGGAGGAATTATGTGTAATTGGCACTATACTGCAGCATTACATGTAACTTGCACTATATTTGGGGCATTACATGTATCTGGCACTGTACTGGGTCATTATGTGTAAATGGCACTATACTGGGGCATTACGTGTGACTGGCACTATACTGGGGGCATTACGTTTATCTAAAACTATACTGGGGAATTAGTTGTAAGGAGCACTACTGTGGGTATTATGTATAAGGCTGCCAATTGTGTGTGTAGGGGGGTGATAATACGGTATATATATTTGTAATTTGATAACACAATATATATTTGCAAGGCCACATCCACTTTCCTATGAGCGTGGGCACATTGGTGAAAGGGGAGGGCACTTAAAAAGATCTTGCTCAGGGTGCTAGTAGGCCTGGAGCCAGCTCTGGCTGCTGTCTGGATGCATTGGGGTCTGTCCTGTAATCACAGTATATACACAATATGCAGTACAAGCCCACCACCCATGTACTCTAATGCATCTGCTGTTCCTAAAAAGTGAGCTGTGAGCTGAGGTTTGTATTCTTTTGCTGCTGGGGATGAACTGGACAAGTTGGTGCCTCCCCAGCCATTGACCTCACCGCACGTCACTGATCCTCACATGACCTCCAGAGCCCAGAAGAGGTAGACACTGGGTCTACCGCTGCTGATGAGAAATGCAATAAACTTTTTTGAGCTTTATCTACTTAGAAAGTCTTATAATTATTTTTACTTCCTGCACACTAATTGATACAAAAGACCTGACAGCCTGTCCCACTTCACAGGCCTCAGATTTATGCTATGCACATGCTAGCATAATGAGCGATCCTTGGGCACATCTTCTGCTGCCTTTTATTGTAAACAGCAAGAAAAAAACTAATTTCACTCACTGAATGTAATATGTTAGTTTCATAGTACTACAGTTATGGACAGTTCTTTAAGACACAAATTATAGACTTCAAATTGGACCTAATTCAGACATTATTGCTGCTGTGCGTTTTCGCACAGCAGCCGATCAGGTCTGAACTGCTTATGTGCCAGTGTCGCAGTGCGCCGGCGCATGCCAGACAGCAATCTCAGCCCTGCGATTGCCTCTGGCTGATTGACAGGCAGAGGCGGTCGCTTGGCGGGAGGGAGCGGGCCGGGTTTTAGGGGCATGGTCTGGGCAACGCAGGCATGCAAGGACCACGCGGGGGGCGGGCCGCGGCAGCTGCATGACACCACACGCAGCCACTGCAACCCGGACAGTGACTAGTAGCTCCCTGCCAGCGTGCAGGAGTTGCGCTGGTAGGGAGCTACTCGTCAAGTACAAAAACATCGCTGCTGTGCAATGCTTTTGTACTTGTGCGGCAGGGCAGAGCCAGACATGCGGGGTGGACTAGCCTTGTGCTGGGCATCCCCCAGCATGTCAGAGTAACTGATCGTAGCCATGCTAAATTTTGCACGGCTATGATCAAGTCTGAATTATGGCCCATCGTACTATTTCCTGAACTAAGTGTAAAAGAAAAGTTTGCATACCCTCTGTAGAACATTCAGAGATATATATGTGTTATGATTTGAGGTAGATACCTGGGCAGACTGGCATGGAGACCTGGGCGATTCAAGATGATGAGTAGGTTAATCCTGGAAAGATGATGATCTTCTGGACAATTACCCCAGATCTTTTGTACAATAACCCCAGACACCTGGGTATAAGCCTCGTAGAGTGCCCTCAGAAGGTCTTCTTGTCTATATGAGACGCCACTGGCGACAGTACGAGCTTACCCATGAGATGACCAGAGTTATCTGTTGGAAGAAAAGACAGGGACAGGAAGAGAATGAGACCAAATATGGGTCAGAGGACAGGCTGACAGAGCCGAGATAAAGTATGAGAACGCAAGGGACCAGGGAGAGACACTGTGGTGGAATGGGACTGTGGTGAAAAATGCAAGTGATGTGGTAATGTATGAAGCAGATGTATGCAAATAACAAAGATAATGGATGACTAACAGAAAGAAAACAGATAAAGGCAGACAAAGAATAAATATTGTGTGGAACAATTCACACTACACCTGATGCTAAGACAGGCAGAATCCAGACAGGACAGGGTCCAGCAAATATTCTTCAGCACAAGACTCACAGGGCTGGCGGTTTCTCACAAGAAGCAGGAACTATAGCCAGCATTTGAGCCATGCACAGGAAGAGGATTTAACAGGATGCTGCACCAATCCCTAACTGAGGAGTGATAATTGCTAAACGCCCTAAATAGCTTTGTCTCAGTTACCCAGCAATGAGGAACGCCATCTGCCTCCGGTGTCCCCGTTTCAAGGCACCCGGCTGCTCCCATGATCCCTAGCGACCACTTGCGCCTGCCTGCAAGGCACCGGGGGGGACAAGCAGCCCTAGCCGCTGAAAGAAATGCGGCATCCTGGTTGCCTGGCAATGGATAGGACCCGTGTCCCTCCGCTGCCAGATGACTGCTGACAATATGTGAATTAACAGTGACATAGTTGCTGCCTAGTGTGACACTGTATTAAAAGGAACAGAAATGTATTTATGATCTACATATTTTGATAAAGTGGTTGTATATATACGTATTAAATAAGCATATGTACTTGTCTACTCCCCCAGGATGGTCGTGAGGCTCCAAAAAATCGTGTGGCCCTCCCAGGCCCCCAAGAAGAACCAGACTGTCTCCTGACTTTAGGAGATCCCCCTTGCCTGGCCGCCCACTTAGCAACTAAAGTGGGCGCTCCGGGCTCCAGTGACGCGATTCATGCCCCCTGCTGTAAATTGCCAGTAATCACAGCATTGTAAAGCAGGGGGCATGGCTACAATGACGCAGTCGAGGCCACCACACACCTTCTTTATCTGCCCTGCCCTCTTTGATGTGCCACACCCCAGCACCACCCCCAGCTGAGCCAAACTGAGTTTACAGATCCACAGGGCTCAGCATGGAACTTGCAATGAACCATGGGTTGGTGGCTCAGTACCAAATCAAATGGTTTGTGCTGGCATGTTTATAAGCTGGGCTACAAGCTGTCTATTGCCTTAGAGAGGCAGGTCACAGCCACTTTCACAGGATGTACTTTGCATGTGTCTGGCATCTACACACCTCCTACACTTTCCCTATTTTTTTTTACTACTCAACCACCTTGAATCTTCCTACACACAGAGCCCCAATAGATCTCAATGTAAGTTGTGTTACCTCTCCTCCTTTACCCACCCTGACACCATTGCTCCTCCCCATGTTTACCTGATCAGCTCCCTCTCTGTATGTCACTGTCTTTGTATTAATCTTTCTGTCTCCAATCTGTATGTCCAGCTGTCTGTTTCCCCACTTCTTCTCCCATCTGCAACTACTAACTTGCACCACACCTTCTCCCCTCTCATCTTACACTTCTCCCCTCTTGGTTTTCTTTCCTGCTTTTCTAGTCAATGGCATTGGCAAAACCATTACTGGTGGCTGCAAGTTGGAAGCTGCATGGCTAAAAGAATGCAATTGTGTATTAAGTAAGGACAATATTTTTCATTTAACATTTTTTTCTTATAATCCCAATAAGGAACATTTGGCTTAGGGGTGTCATGAAAAAAATGCTGAGACTCTAGGATGCAGTGATTCAAGAAAGTTTGGGAACCACTGGTCTGTGCCACTTGTTTTATTTTGGTTTTGCTAAGAGATGAGAGTGTCACAGTTTTGGTTGCTACCACGGTCAGCAGAATGGCTAGGAACACCAATTAAAAAACTTTACTTATTGATAACATAAGTACAATAATGCTGATGTAAATCAGAGATCATTAACACTTGTAAAAATAGAAAAAAACTACTGGTAAAGAAAGTATGTGAAAAAAAAAAATGTTGCTATTAATTAGAGCTCTGGATAATTGAAAATGACCTATTAAATATAATTTCATTTTTCCAATTTTCAGTAACACATTGTCAAAAGTTTTACTGTGAGAATTTCTTTGTCAACTGAAGAATTCAACATAGGAACACAAGGCACTGTATTGATTTAAGAAGGTGTCCGAGCGTAGGAAACCAGGGACCTCTCTATGATTCTGATTGGAACCATAATTTATTATATAATAGGAGGTTTGTGAAGCCATTTGCTTTCTCAGGTTAATGGGCTTTTGTTGAACAGTGTAGGGAAAAGAAAGATAACTCTTCCAGGCAGTTTTAAGAAGTTTAAAAGGATTTCTAATCATAGGCTTCCTTTGAATTATTACAGTCGGTTAATTAGCTGGGGATGTGTCATTGTTTGAGAGAGAGAGGTGGGACCAGGAGATGAGCTGTTTTAAAGAACATGGCAATGATTTCACAATGGAATTATCTCAGGAATGATGAGGGCAAATGAACTAAAGATAAATGGATATTAATGTGTGTTGAGGTTTGATTTACACTTATAATGGAAAGCTAAACCATGTGAAGATCCTCAGATGTATAACACTGGCATTCAAAATTCCCCATTTATCATGCAAATCTGTGGCAAGAATCTTCAAATACATCACAGCGCCTTGTAGAGGTAGACGAAAATCTGTATTTCTACATAACATTATCCTATACTTGTAAGTCAGAGCTGTTGATTTTCAATACCTGTGTTTGATTAAAAATGATACAAAGTATAGGATGTAGCAGTTTAGGGTGGATACATACATGGCAAATATCATGCATATTGAGCAGTGTGTGTATATGTCCGATTTCACGTTTCCGCAAGTCGCATGCAATATCTTTGGGACGCCATGCTTCGTCTAGGACAGCCCAAACCAGCTTTTTATTAAAAGCCACAAAAGATATCCTCTGCACCAGACATACCTCTCAACATTAATGCACCCTCACGCGCCAAAAGCCCACGCATCCAAAAAGGGGGCAGGCTTCGTGAAAGGAGGTGGAGCTTTGTGACACCCCCATTTCCATCATTGTGGGGGCATTCCCAGCACTCTCTGAAATGCTGGTCTACACCCAGGCTTTTCCAGCACTGTGAATGGATGCCGTACTCATTCGCACGGCATCTATTGAACTGCCCCTCATCTGCTGCTCTGCATAACAGTGCAGAGGTGTGTGCTCCCCTAACTCCCCACCACCACCACCACCACCACGGGACACTGCGGCCTTCAGGTAGGAAATTGGTACAGTCCTAGAACGGGACTGTCCTGCTGAATGCGGGACAGGTGGGAGGTATGTCCAAACCCCTCCTGGCCAGCAGTGTTACATAACTGTTTGGATGACCATTAACTAAACGTTAGTGCAGTAGCAATTGCATGGTAGGGCTGGGGAAAGGGGAGATCAAGGAACCGGAGAGCAAGAGACAGATCAGCATTCAGATGATCCGAACAGCATAGTAATAAGGTGGCTGGATCTTGGTGAGAGGCAGCCACCAGGAAACTATGTGATAGCTAGTTTCAAATAGCTAGTAAAAGATAAATGTTTATGAAATGAATCTATTAAAGACCCCATTATAGACAATCCGCCCCTGATAGGCAAACTTTAAGAGTTTTTCGGCATGGGTAGCAGTAGTTCCCCCTGCACAGTGGCTATGCCACTGTTGGGAACCAAAAAGATATATGACTGTAAAGGGGCACAACAGATCTAACAGCACATGGGGGTAAATTTACTAAGATGAGAGTTCTATTTAAGATGGGATGTTGCCCATAGCAACCAATCAGATTTTATTTCTCATTTATCCAGCACCTTGTGAAAGATAATAACTGGAATCTGATTGGTTGCTATGGGCAACATCCCATCTTAAATAGAACTCCCATCTTAGTAAATTTACCCCATGGTGTCAGAAGCTTGTGATGGTTAAAATGCAACAGTTTTAAGATGAGTAAAGCAAGCAGCTGAAATTGTTGTTTTCTAAAAATGTTTAATAACTAGTGATGAGCGGGTTCGGTTTCTCTGAAACCGAACCCCCCCGAACTTCACCTTTTTCACACGGGTCCGAGGCAGGTTAGAACCTTCCCGCCTTGCTCGGCTAACCCGAGCGCGCCCGAACGTCATCATCCCGCTGTCGGATTCTCGCGAGATTCGGATTCTATATAAGCAGCCGCGCGTCGCCGCCATTTTCACTCGTGCATTGGAGATGATAGGGAGAGGACGTGGCTGGCGTCCTCTCCGTTTATTGTAGAAGTTGATTGGTTTACTTTATTTCTTATTTGTGTGGAGGATTGGGGAGCAGCTGTTAGGAGGAGTACAGTGCAGAGTTTTGCTGATAAGTGACCACCAGTTTTTATCCGTTCTCTGCCTGAAAAAAATGCTCCATACCATATCTGTGCTCAGTGTGCTGCATAATATATCTGTGCTGAGTGCTCACACTGCTTAATTGTGGGGACTGGGGAGCAGCTATAGCAGGAGTACAGTGCAGAGTTTTGCTGACAGTGACCACCAGTATACGTTGTCTGCCTGAAAAACACTCCATATCTGTGCTCAGTGTGCTGCTTTATTGTGGGGACTGGGGACCACCAGTATAATTAATATTATATAGGAGTAGTACAGTGCAGAGTGCACTGCTGTACCTACCTCTGTGTCGTCACTCGTCATCCATTAAGTATACTATCCATCTGCATTGTATACCTGTGGTGCATTTTAGACTAGTTTAGCAGTTTGCTGACAGTGTCCACCAGTATACTATATATAGCAGTACGGTAGGCCACTGCTGTGTACCTACCTCTGTGTCGTCACTCGTCATCCATTAAGTATACTATCCATCTACATTCTATACCTGTGGTGCATTTTAGACAGTTTTGCAGTTTGCTGACAGTGTCCACCAGTATACTATATATAGCAGTACGGTAGGCCACTGCTGTGTACCTACCTCTGTGTCGTCACTCGTCATCCATTAAGTATACTATCCATCTACATTCTATACCTGTGGTGCATTTTAGACAGTTTTGCAGTTTGCTGACAGTGTCCACCAGTATACTATATATAGCAGTACGGTAGGCCACTGCTGTGTACCTACCTCTGTGTCGTCACTCGTCATCCATTAAGTATACTAACCATCTACATTCTATACCTGTGGTGCATTTTAGACAGTTTTGTAGTTTGCTGACAGTGTCCACCAGTATACTATATATAGCAGTACGGTAGGCCACTGCTGTGTACCTACCTCTGTGTCGTCACTAGTCATCCATTAAGTATACTATCCATCTACATTCTATACCTGTGGTGCATTTTAGACAGTTTTGCAGTTTGCTGACAGTGTCCACCAGTATACTATATATAGCAGTACGGTAGGCCACTGCTGTGTACCTACCTCTGTGTCGTCACTCGTCATCCATTAAGTATACTATCCATCTACATTCTATACCTGTGGTGCATTTTAGACTAGTTTAGCAGTTTGCTGACAGTGTCCACCAGCATACTGTATATAGCAGTACGGTAGGCCACTGCTGTGTACCTACCTCTGTGTCGTCACTCGTCATCCATTAAGTATACTATCCATCTACATTCTATACCTGTGGTGCATTTTAGACAGTTTTGCAGTTTGCTGACAGTGTCCACCAGTTTACTATATATAGCAGTACGGTAGGCCACTGCTGTGTACCTACCTCTGTGTCATCACTCGTCATCCATTAAGTATACTATCCATCTACATTCTATACCTGTGGTGCATTTTAGACTAGTTTAGCAGTTTGCTGACAGTGTCCACCAGTATACTATATATAGCAGTACGGTAGGCCACTGCTGTGTACCTACCTCTGTGTCGTCACTCGTCATCCATTAAGTATACTATCCATCTACATTCTATACCTGTGGTGCATTTTAGACTAGTTTAGCAGTTTGCTGACAGTGTCCACCAGTATACTATATATAGCAGTACGGTAGGCCACTGCTGTGTACCTACCTCTGTGTCGTCACTCGTCATCCATTAAGTATACTATCCATCTACGTTCTATACCTGTGGTGCATTTTAGACTAGTTTAGCAGTTTGCTGACAGTGTCCACCAGTATACTATATATAGTAGTACGGTAGGTCACTGCTGTGTACCTACCTCTGTGTCGTCACTCGTCATCCATTAAGTATACTATCCATCTACATTCTATACCTGTGGTGCATTTTAGACTAGTTTAGCAGTTTGCTGACAGTGTCCACCAGTATACTATATATAGCAGTACGGTAGGCCACTGCTGTGTACCTACCTCTGTGTCTTCACTCGTCATCCATTTAGTATCCTATCCATCTACATTCTATATATATATTCTATATAATTCCACACATTAAAAAATGGAGAACAAAAATGTGAAGGTTAAAGGGAAAGATCAAGATCCACTTCCACCTCGTGCTGAAGCTGCAGCCACTAGTCATGGCCGAGACGATGAAATGCCATCAACGTCGTCTGCCAAGGCCGATGCCCAATGTCATAGTAGAGAGCATGTAAAATCCAAAATACAAAAGTTCAGTAAAATGACCCAAAAATCAAAATTAAAAGCGTCTGAGGAGAAGCGTAAACTTGCCAATATGCCATTTACGACACGGAGTGGTAAGGAACGGCTAAGGCCCTGGCCTATGTTCATGGCTAGTGGTTCAGCTTCAAATGAGGATGGAAGCACTCATCCTCTCGCTAGAAAAAAGAAAAAACTTAAGCTGGCAAAAGCACAACAAAGAACTGTGCGTTCTTCAAAATCACAAATCCCCAAGGAGAGTCCAATTGTGTCGGTTGCGATGCCTGACCTTCCCAACACTGGACGGGAAGAGCTTGCGCCTTCCACCATTTGCACGCCCCCTGCAAGTGCTGGAAGGAGCACCCGCAGTCCAGTTCCTGATAGTCAAATTGAAGATGTCACTGTTGAAGTACACCAGGATGAGGATATGGGTGTTGCTGGCGCTGGGGAGGAAATTGACAAGGAGGATTCTGATGGTGAGGTGGTTTGTTTAAGTCAGGCACCCGGGGAGACACCTGTTGTCCGTGGGAGGAATATGGCCCTTGACATGCCTGGTCAAAATACAAAAAAAATCAGCTCTTCGGTGTGGAATTATTTCAACACAAATGCGGACAACAGGTGTCAAGCCGTGTGTTGCCTTTGTCAAGCTGTAATAAGTAGGGGTAAGGACGTTAACCACCTCGGAACATCCTCCCTTATACGTCACCTGCAGCGCATTCATCATAAGTCAGTGACAAGTTCAAAAACTTTGGGTGACAGCGGAAGCAGTCCACTGACCACTAAATCCCTTCCTCTTGTAACTAAGCTCCTGCAAACCACACCACCAACTTCCTCAGTGTCAATTTCCTCCTTACCCAGGAAAGCCAATAGTCCTGCAGGCCATGTCACTGTCAAGTCTGACGAGTCCTCTCCTGCCTGGGATTCCTCCGATGCATCCTTGAGTGTAACGCCTACTGCTGCTGGTGCTGCTGTTGTTGCTGCTGGGAGTCGATCGTCATCCAAGAGGGGAAGTCGGAAGACCACTTGTACTACTTCCAGTAAGCAATTGACTGTCCAACAGTCCTTTGCGAGGAAGATTAAATATCACAGCAGTCATCCTGCTGCAAAGCGGATAACTGAGGCCTTGGCAGCCTGGGCGGTGAGAAACGTGGTTCCGGTATCCATCGTTAATTCAGAGCCAACTAGAGACTTGATTGAGGTACTGTGTCCCCGGTACCAAATACCATCTAGGTTCCATTTCTTTAGGCAGGCGATACCGAAAATGTACACAGACCTCAGAAAAAGACTCACCAGTGTCCTAAAAAATGCAGTTGTACCCAATGTCCACTTAACCACGGACATGTGGACAAGTGGAGCAGGGCAGACTCAGGACTATATGACTGTGACAGCCCACTGAGTAGATGTATTGCCTCCCGCAGCAAGAACAGCAGCGGCGGCACCAGTAGCAGCATCTCGCAAACGCCAACTCGTTCCTAGGCAGGCTACGCTTTGTATCACCGCTTTCCAGAATAGGCACACAGCTGAAAACCTCTTATGGCAACTGAGGAAGATCATCGCAGAATGGCTTACCCCAATTGGACTCTCCTGGGGATTTGTGACATCAGACAATGCCAGCAATATTGTGCGTGCATTACATCTGGGCAAATTCCATCACGTCCCATGTTTTGCACATACCTTGAATTTGGTGGTGCAGAATTATTTAAAAAACGACAGGGGCGTGCAAGAGATGCTGTCGGTGGCCCGAAGAATTGCGGGCCACTTTCGGCATTCAGGCACCGCGTACAGAAGACTGGAGCACCACCAAACATTCCTGAACCTGCCCTGCCATCATCTGAAGCAAGAGGTGGTAACGAGGTGGAATTCAACCCTCTATATGCTTCAGAGGATGGAGGAGCAGCAAAAGGCCATTCAAGCCTATACATCTGGCCACGATATAGGCAAAGGAGGTGGAATGCACCTGACTCAAGCGCAGTGGAGAATGATTTCAACGTTGTGCAAGGTTCTGCAACCCTTTGAACTTGCCACACGTGAAGTCAGTTCAGACACTGCCAGCCTGAGTCAGGTCATTCCCCTCATCAGGCTTTTGCAGAAGAAGCTGGAGACATTGAAGGAGGAGCTAAAACAGAGCGATTCCGCTAGGCATGTGGGACTTGTGGATGGAGCCCTTAATTCGCTTAACCAGGATTCACGGGTGGTCAATCTGTTGAAATCAGAGCACTACATTTTGGCCAAAGTGCTCGATCCTAGATTTAAAACCTACGTTGTATCTCTCTTTCCGGCAGACACAAGTCTGCAGAGGTTCAAAGACCTGCTGGTGAGAAAATTGTCAAGTCAAGCGGTACGTGACCTGTCACCATCTCCTCCTTCACATTCTCCTGCAACTGGGGGTGCGAGGAAAAGGCTAAGAATTCCGAGCCCACCCGCTGGCGGTAATGCAGGGCAGTCTGGAGCGAGTGCTGACATCTGGTCCGGACTGAAGGACCTGGCAATGATTACTGACATGTCGTCTACTGTCACTGCATATGATTCTCTCACCATTGAAAGAATGGTGGAGGATTATATGAGTGACCGCATCCAAGTAGGCATGTCAGACAGTCCGTACGTATACTGGCAGGAAAAAGAGGCAATTTGGAGGCCCTTGCAGAAACTGGCTTTATTCTACCTAAGTTGCCCTCCCTCCAGTGTGTACTCCGAAAGAGTGTTTAGTGCAGCCGCTCACCTTGTCAGCAATCGGCGTACGAGGTTACTTCCAGAAAATGTGGAGAAGATGATGTTCATTAAAATGAATTATAATCAATTCCTCCGTGGAGACATTCACCAGCAGCAATTGCCTCCAGAAAGTACACGGGGACCTGAGATGGTGGATTCCAGTGGGGACGAATTAATAATCTGTGAGGAGGGGGATGTACACAGTGAAAGCGGTGAGGAATCGGAGGATGATGATGAGGTGGACATCTTGCCTCTGTAAAGCCAGTTTGTGCAAGGAGAGATTGATTGCTTCTTTTTTGGTGGGGGCACAAACCAACCAGTCATTTCAGTCACAGTCGTGTGGCAGACCCTGTCACTGAAATGATGGGTTGGTTAAAGTGTGGATGTCCTGTTTATACAACATAAGGGTGGGTGGGAGGGCCCAAGGACAATTCCATCTTGCACCTCTTTTTTCTTTCATTTTTCTTTGCATCATGTGCTGTTTGGGGACAATTTTTTGGAAGGGCCATCCTGTCTTGATTGACACTGCAGTGCCTCTCCTAGATGGGCCAGGTGTTTGTGTCGGCCACTTGTGTCGCTTAGCTTAGTCACACAGCCACCTTGGTGCGCCTCTTTTTTTCTTTGCATCATGTGCTGTTTGGGGAGTATTTTTTTGAAGGGCCATCCTGCCTGACACTGCAGTGCCACTCCTAGATGGGCCAGGTGTTTGTGTCGGCCACTTGTGTCGCTTAGCTTAGTCACACAGCCACCTTGGTGCACCTCTTTTTTTCTTTGCATCATGTGCTGTTTGGGGAGTATTTTTTGAAGGGTCATCCTGCCTGACACTGCAGTGCTACTCATAGATGGGCCAGGTGTTGTGTCGGCCACTTGTGTCGCTTAGCTTAGTCACACAGCCACCTTGGTGCGCCTCTTTTTTTCTTTGCATCATGTGCTGTTTGGGGAGTATTTTTTTGAAGGGCCATCCTGCCTGACACTGCAGTGCCACTCCTAGATGGGCCAGGTGTTTGTGTCGGCCACTTGTGTCGCTTAGCTTAGTCACACAGCCACCTTGGTGCGCCTCTTTTTTTCTTTGCATCATGTGCTGTTTGGGGAGTATTTTTTTGAAGGGCCATCCTGCCTGACACTGCAGTGCCACTCCTAGATGGGCCAGGTGTTTGTGTCGGCCACTTGTGTCGCTTAGCTTAGCCATCCAGCGACCTCGGTGCAAATGTTAGGACTAAAAATAATATTGTGAGGTGTGAGGTGTTCAGAATAGACTGGAAATGAGTGGAAATTATGGTTATTGAGGTTAATAATACTATGGGATCAAAATGACCCCCAAATTCTATGATTTAAGCTGTTTTTTAGGGTTTTTTGAAAAAAACACCCAAATCCAAAACACACCCGAATCCGACAAAACATTTTCGGTGAGGTTTTGCCAAAACGCGTCCGAATCCAAAACACGGCCGCGGAACCGAACCCAAAACCAAAACGCGAAAAATTTCCGGTGCACATCACTATTAATGACCTTCACTTTTCTTACACAGCATGCAAAAATGCACTCACCCTGAAAAGACATTTGTAAGAATCAGAATATCAGATGAAAATATCAAACCCCAATTCAAATGATTTTAAACCCTATGTACTGTATAACGAAAATGAGAAAATAGTTTTACAATTATATAAACCAAGCCTGTTAGGGGCTAATTCAGAAGTTCTAAAACAAGGCTCCTGTTACAAGTCAACACCATGTAGCAAAAAATGCTACCCGGTTGCTATTTAAGGATATTTGAGATACAGTACGATAAAAAATATCAAAATTTATTACACTCTTAACATCCTGAAACATAAAACTTGTAAAATTACCACACATAGGGGGTCATTCCGAGTTGTTCGCTCGTTATTTTTTTTCGCAACGGAGCGATTAGTCGCTACTGCGCATGCGCAATGTCCGCAGTGCGACTGCGCCAAGTAAATTTGCTATGCAGTTAGGAATTTTACTCACGGCATTACGAGGTTTTTTCTTCGTTCTGGTGTTCGTAATGTGATTGACAGGAAGTGGGTGTTTCTGGGCGGAAACTGGCCGTTTTATGGGTGTGTGTGAAAAAACGCTACCGTTTCTGGGAAAAACGCGGGAGTGGCTGGAGAAACGGAGGAGTGTCTGGGCGAACGCTGGGTGTGTTTGTGACGTCAAACCAGGAACGACAAGCACTGAACTGATCGCACTGGCAGAGTAAGTCTCGAGCTACTCAGAAACTGCACAGAGAAGTCATTTCGCAATATTGCGAATCTTTCGTTCGCAATTTTGATAAGCTAAGATTCACTCCCAGTAGGCGGCGGCTTAGCGTGTGCAATGCTGCTAAAAGCAGCTTGCGAGCGAAAAAACTCGGAATGACCCCCATAAAGCATTGTGTGGACAAACATTAAAACAACATATAGTTCAGGAGGAGTACTACTGAGGAATATGTTGGGGAGCAACAGGTGGTAAAAGATGCAGGGAAGTCCGGACTTGTCCTGCATATGCTCCCATTTCTTAAGTCCTCACTATGGCAGGTAATTCTCCTCTGGTCCAAGGGAATGGTACTGTAGGTCCAACGCATTTCGGAATGCTGAGGTTCCTTTTGCAAGGCATATAAATCCCTTTTACTCCTGGTTCTGTTTTTATAGTAATAAAGCAGCTAAATCCGGTTCCAGCATAACCGGAAGCGGAAGTGACATCGACGGACACAGATTTTCTATGGGAAGCTTGAAAAGCACTTGATAACATCAAAAAATACAAACAATAGGTATACTGAAGATGTTCCTTTGTATTCCATATTAGTTGTATCCTGATTCTCTGAAAACGCGGACCAGATGTTCCGCTGCCTCCATATTGGATGATGTTCACACAGGCTTAAAAGTTAGTTTCACCATTTTTAATATGTGCTGATGTGATGGCAGTAAGTCCCATGAATGTTCTTTCCACAGAAAAGAGTTTTATCCTTCCAGAATAACAGTTCCATGTCCAATTCATGTGTAAACGATGTTTCAGAATGGAAAATCGTAGAATCGTGGACCAGAAATCCCGCGGCCACCACTTTCAATAAGCTTGT
The DNA here is from genome assembly GCF_028390025.1 of Pseudophryne corroboree. Lineage (NCBI taxonomy): Eukaryota > Metazoa > Chordata > Amphibia > Anura > Myobatrachidae > Pseudophryne > Pseudophryne corroboree. Next base: position 190,950,634 of record NC_086452.1, on the reverse strand, counting down.
GTGTATTAAATCTCAGAGGTCACCATTTTGGATGTGGGCAAGGTTGATGGAAAAGTTAAAAAGATCATAGAGATTCTTGAAATTTGTTCAAAATAGGAACATATATCGATGGAGGGTATTTGTTTGATTACCTCAGAAAGAAGATAAAGGATAATAATTAGTTTGTAACATAATGGTAGTATAACAGAGAACAGAATTTTACAAAAAAAAAAACATTTTATTTCAAAATCCTGGTTTAAACCAGTGGCGCCAGAGTTTGTAACTTAAATATTGTTTTCATCTCGGTCTTGGCTAATGTTTTCTCTGTATTCCAATTGCGCCAATTTGGTTTTATGTGGATTAATCCCACAATTTTTTTTTAACTGATTGACCAGTTATTTTCTATCCTACAGTGATCTGAAAGGTTGTGTGTAGTTAAGCCCTTCTTTATGTTTCCTAAATTTTCTGATAAATGGTTTTAACAATCTGGATGTTCTCCCAATGTATGCTTTATTGCAAATGCACTCGATTACATATATAACATTTGTGGTATTACAGGAGAAAAAGTCTTTGATTTTTATTGGAATATTTTTTATTCGAATTTCCGTATACTTAGAAGTTTCACTATTTATTTGTCGGCATGCTGTACTCATGTCACAATGATGAAATCCTTCAGTGTGAATCGGATTGATTGGTTTGAACAGTAAGGTGCTCCTCACTAATTCGGATTTGAGATTTTTTGGCTTTTTTATAGATGAAAGTAGGTTGATCTGGAATGATTTCTTTCAAGATTGTATACTTCTCTAAAATGTGCCAGTGTTTTTTTTTATTATTGTCTCTGTTTATGATTGGAGTAACCGGTTAGAAATGACCACTGGAATTTTGAACCATCGTTGGAACTTCTTTTTTCTTTCTGTTGAAGCAAAGAAGATCTTTCCACACTTAATACAGAGTTGGCTGTTTGTTCTAGAGTATCTTCGTTATAGCCTTTCTCCAAAAAAGCTTTTTTAATTTCTTGTATTTGTTCGTGGCATATCAGATCTTCAATGCAGTTACTCCTGAGCCTGATGAACTGGCTCTTTCATATACCATTGAGCCAGTTCCGGTGATGTTCACTGTCCATCGGTATGTGGTTATTATAATCATTTGGTTTTTGATACATTTTTGTTTGCAAATTACTGTCTTTTATGTAGATTGATAGATCCACTTCTACATTGCGCGTTTGAAAGGATAGAAGGATGTTCATATAATTGGAATTTAGATATTTGCAAATCACTGGAATTAAATGGCAGTACCACTGGACATATACGGAAGTGTCAGAAAGGATGGCACTTTAAAAAAAGTAGTCCCCAAACAGCACATGATGATAAGAAGAAAAAAAGGTGCAAGATGGAATTGTTCTTGGGCCCTCCCACCTACCCTTATGTTATATAAACAGGACATGCACACTTTAACAAACCAATCATTTCGTCGACAGGGTCTGCCACACGACGTGGTTGAAATGACTGGTTTGTTTGTACCTCACCAAAGAAATAAGCAATCAATCTCTCTTTGCACAAACTGGCTCTACAGAGGCAAGATGTCGACCTCATCCTCATACTCCAATTCCTCACCCCTTTCACTGTACATCCTCCTCCTCACAGAGTATTCATTCGTCCCCACTGGAATCCACCATCACAGGTCCCTCTGTACTTTCTGGAGGAAATTGCTGGTAAAGGTCTTCCTGGAGGAATTTATAATTCATTTTGATGAACAACATCTTTTCCACATTTTGTGGAAGTAACCTCCCACGCCGATCGCTGACAAGGTTACCGGCTGCACTAAACACTCTTTCGGAGAACACACTGGAGGGGGGAGAAATTGAAGGAGGAGCTGTTGATGGGTCACGTACTGCTTGAGTTGACAATTTACTCACCAGGAGGTCTTTGCACCTCTGCAGACTTGTGTCTGCCGGAAAGAGGGATACAACGTAGGCTTTAAACCTAGGATCGAGCACGGTGGCCAAAATGTAGTGCTCTGATTTCAACAGGCTGACCACCCTTGAATCCTGGCAAAGCGAATGAAGGGCTCCATCCACAATTCCCACATACTTTGCGGAATCGCTCTGTCTTAGCTCCTCCATTTCTCCAGCTGTTTCTGCAAAAGCCTGATAAGGGGAATGACCTTACTCAAGCTGGCAGTGTCTGAACTGACTATACGTGTGGCAAGTTTGAAGGGTTGGAGAACCTTACACAAGACAGAAATCATTCTCCACTGCGCTTGAGTCAGGTGCATTCCCCCTCCTTTGCCTATATCGTAGGTTGATGTATAGGCTTTAATGGCCTTTTGCTGCTCACCCATCCACTGAAGCATATAAAGTGTTGAATTCCACCTCGTTAGCACCTCTTGCTTCAGTTGATGGCAGGGCAGGTTCAGGCGTGTTTGATGTCGCTCCAGTCTTCGGCACGCTGTGGTAGAATGTCGAAAGTGGCACGCAATTTTTCGGGCCACCAACAGCATCTCCTGTACACCCCTATCATTTTTAAAAAAATTCTGCACCACCAAATTCAATGTATGTACAAAACATGGGACATGCTGGAATTTGCCCAGATGTAATGCATGCACAATATTGGTGGCGTTGTCCGATATCACAAATCCACAGGAGAGTCTAATTGGGGTAAGTCATTCTGCGATGATGTCCCTCAGTTTCCGTAAGAGGTTGTCAGCTGTGTGCCTCTTACGGAAAGCTGTGATACATAGCGTAGCCTGCCTAGGAACGAGTCGGCATTTGCGAAATGCTGCTATTGTTGCCGCTGCTGTTGTTGCTGCAGGAGGCCATACATCTACCCAGTGGGCTGTCGCAGTCATATAGTCCTTAGTCTGCCCTGTTCCACTTGTCCATATGTCCGTGGTTAATTGGACACTGGATACAACCGCATTTTGTAGGACACTGGTGACTCTTTTTCTGACGTCTTTGTACATTCTCTGTATCGCCTGCCTAGTAAAGTGGAACCTAGATGGGATTTGGTACCGGGGACACAATACCTCCATCAATTGTCTAAATACCACTGCACTAATGGTGGATACCGGACGCTCGTCTAACACCACTTTGCAACAGGATGACTGCTGTCATATTTCATCTTCCTCACAAAGGACTGTTGGACAGTCAATTGCTTAGTTGAAGTAGTACATGTGGTCTTCCGACTTCCCCTCTGGGATGACGATTGACTCCCAGCAGAAAAAACAGCAGCAGCAGCAACAGCATGCGTACCACTCAAGGATCCTCCGGAGGAATCCCGGTTAGGAGAGGACTCCTGAGTCTTGACAGTGACATGGCCTCCAGGACTACTGACATTCCTAACTGAGGAGTAAGAAGACGTTGAGGGAGTTGGTGGTGTGGCTTGCAGGAGCTTGGGTACAGGAGGAAGAAGGGATTTAGGTGTCTGTGGACTGCTTACGCTATTACCCAAAGTTTCACAACTTGAAACTGACTTATGATGAATGCGCTGCAGGTGACGTATAAGGGAGAATGTTTCTAGGTGGTTAACATCCTTACCCCTACTTATTACAGATTGACAGAGGCAACAGATGGCTTGACACCTGTTGTCCAGATTTGTGGAGAAATAATTCCACACCGAAGAGGTGGCTTTTTTGGTAGTTTGCCCAGGCATCACAATGGGCTACTTCATACCACGGACAACAGGTGTCTCCCCCGTGTGCCTGACTTAAACAAACCACATCCCCATCAGAATCCTCATTGTCAACTTCCTCCTCAGCGCCAGCAACACCCATATCCTCATCCTGGTGTACTTCAACAGTGACATCTTCAATTTCAATATCAGGAACTGGACTGTGGGTGCTCCTTCCAGTACTTGCAGAGCAAATGGTGGAAGGAGTCACATCTTCCCGTCCAGTGTTGGGAAGGTCAGGCATCGCAACCGCCAACTCACTTGGACTCTCCTTGGGGATTTGTGATACCATCTCAGAACGCACAGTTCTTTTCTGTGCTTTTTCCAGCTTAACTCTTTTAATTTTTCTAGCGGGAGGATGAGGGCTTCTATCGTCATGTGAAGCTGTACCACTAGTCATGAACATAGGCCAGGGCCTCAGCCGTTCCTTGCCACTCTGTGTCGTAAATGGCATATTGGTAAGTTTACATTTCTCCTCGGACGATTTCAGTTTCTTTTTTTGGGGGTCTTTTTACTGAACTTTGGCTTTTTGAATTTTACATGCCCTCTACTCTCACATTGGGCATCGGCCTTGGCAGACGACGTTGATGGCATTTCATCGTCTATGTCATGGCTAGTGGCAGAAGCTTCAGCACCAGGATGAAGTGGTTCTTGATCTTTCCATATTTTATCCTCCAAATTTTTGTTCTCCATTATTTTTCTGGAGTTATATAACACTATACGCGGCACAGGAATGACTAATGGCTGATGCACAGGACACTACCACTGGTCTGATGCAGGATAATACAGTAACACTGCAAGGGACTTATTGTTGTTGTTGTTGTTGTTGTTGTTGTTGTTGTTGTTATTATTATTATTATTATACTGTAGCAGCAGTGGACATATAGCAGCAGCGTATACCACTGTGACTGCCTGGTCACTGGAATGACTGATGGCTGATGCACAGGACACTACCACTGGTCTGATGCAGGACAACACAGCTAATTATACAGCAGCACTGGGCATATGGCAGCAGATGCCACCACCACTGTGAATGGTCACTGGACTGACTGATGCACAGGTCACTAGCACTGGTATGATGCAGGACAACACAGATAATTATACAGCAGCACTGGGCATATGGCAGCAGGTGACACCTCCACTGTGAATGGTCTCTGGACTGACTGATGCACAGGACACTAGCACTGGTCTGATGTAGGACAACACAGCACCCTATACAGCAGCACTGGGCATATGGCAGCAGATACCACCACCACTGTCAATGGTCACTGGACTGACTGATGCATAGAACACTAGCACTGGTCTGATGCAGGACAACACAGATAATTATACAGCAGCACTGGGCATATGGCAGCAGATGCCACCACCACTGTGAATGGTCACTGAACTGACTGATGTACAGGACACTAGCACTGGTCTGATGCAGGACAACACAGCTAATTATACAGCAGCACTGGGCATATGGCAGCAGATACCACCACCACTGTCAATGGTCACTGGACAGACTGATGCACAGGACACTAGCACTGGTCTGATACAGGACAACACAGATAATTATACAGCAGCACTGGGCATATGGCAGCAGAGGACACCACCACTGTGAATGGTCACTGAACTGACTGATGTACAGGACACTAGCACTGGACTGATGCAGCACAATACACCACCCTGAACTGATGCAGCACAACAAAGCACCCTATACCGCAGCACTGGACATATGGCAGCAGAGGACACAAACACTGTGACTGGACAGATTCAGCACAAGACACGGACACTGAGGACACTGAGAGAACGGAGACACGTCCTCTCTCTACACTCTCCAATGCCGGAGTGAAAATGGTGGGGACGCGTGGCTCCTTATATGGAATCCAATCCCCGCGAGAATCCGACAGCGGAATGATGAAGTTTTGCCTCGTTCTGGTTTCCGAGTCAGATGGGAAAACCCGAGCCCGACTCGAATCCAGACTCGAATGGTAAAGTCCGATAAGGCTCGGTTCTCAGAGAACCGAACCCGCTCATCCCTAATAAAAACCAAAACACTTGAGGGTGATTTTACCAACAACAAACCACAACAACAATTTAGATCCAAAACACTGTGATAATTTAGAACCAAAACAAAATATGGGGATCTGCGCACAATAAAGCTATCTGAATTTTTTTTTTAAATACTTGCTATATCCTTACTGAAATTAAATATAGGTTACCTGCACGGAGCCAAGTATAGTATGAAAAAACATTCCGATTTGATATACAATAATTGTATCCCAACTAGATTCACCTCTAGCACTAACTTCAGATCATGTACCTTGCTCACTGAGAAATGTGATGCGCAGTAAAGCATTTGTATAAGGATTATATGCACTCAGTACTGGTGACAAATCCATCAAACTGTCTGCATGATCCTATCATTGTCGCTGGAATCATCAATCTCAGCTTTCAATCATTAGCGAGTTTAATGTTACTGCATGTTCAACATTTAGCCATCTTATATTATAGACTTATGTGAGGTCACATCAAATTAGTGAGAGAACATAAACGTATGACTATATAATATGCATAATTATTGCTCAGTAGTTGCAGTAGAAGATGATAGTAATAGCGGTATAGATCATGGCTCTTACAGTAACTTATAGTTCAGCTAGATTAAAAAAAATGCAATATCACAACCAACGTTCTCCTAGTTACAACTTCTGTTTGCAACCTTTTTACAAAAATATTGAATAGCTGTTCACGGTTGAACTGGATTCTTTTGAATACACGGAGTTGAAGAAATCAGACAAAACATTATATGCATTTAAATATGCTTTATTGGAATAATAATAAGCAATAACATTGGATGAATACTTAGCAAAAGTTATAATGATCAATCATGTAGATATGTTCAAATGCGGCAAGCACATGAGCATACACAGTCCAGGAGCCCTAATCTATCAGATAGAAGCTAGACAGGTCGTTCATCCTGGTACCCCTGCAGTCGGTGTTTCACCCAGGAAAGGCTCTCTTACAATTCCTACTTACAGCTTATTTATTTATTACCAGTTATTTATAGAGATGAGCGGGTTCGGTACGTTGAGATCCGAACCCCCCCGAACTTCACCTATTTTACACGGGTCCGAGGCAGCCTCGGATCTTCTTGCCTTGCTCGGTTAACCCAAACGCGCCCGAACGTCATCATGTCGCTGTCGGATTCTCGCGAGATTTGTATTCTATATAAAGAGCCGCGCGTCACCGCCATTTTCACTCGTGCATTGGAGATTGAACGGAGAGGACGTGGCTGCGTTCTCTCCCTGAAAAGCTCTGTATCTGTGCTCAGTGTGCTGCAAATATCTGTGCTCGGTGTGCTGCAAATATCTGTTCTCAGTGTGCTGAAAATATCTACATTCTCTGCCTGAAAACGCTCCATATGTGTGCTCAGTGTGCTGCATATATCTGTGCTCAGTGTGCTGCATTGTGGGGACCACCAGTATATAATTATAGTAGTACAGTAGGCCTTTGCTGTATCTTGCAGCTCTGTGTCAAGTATACTATCCATATCTGTGCTGCATTATTGTGAGCAGTATATAGTAGGACAGTGCAGCATTTTGGTGACCAGCAGTGTACATATAGTACAGTACAGTAGGCCATTGCTGTATCTTGCAGCTCTGTGTCACTTCTAGTATCCTGATCAGTGCTCAATATCTGCTGCATTGTTGTGACCAGTATGTATACTGTACTGTGCGACGTGTGTTATACACCTGGTGATTTTATACATCCTGTAATCTGTACTGAGCAATGTGTGAGATACACCTGGGGATTATACACCCTGTATACTGTACTGTGCGGCGTGTGATACACCTGGTGATTATACACCCTTTATACTGTACTGTGCAACGTTTGTGATACACCTGATGATTATATACCCTGTATACTGTACTGAGCGATGTGTGAGATAAACCTGGGGATTATACACCCTATATACTGTACTGTGTGATGTGTGAGATACACCTGGTAATTAATTAAACACCCTGTATACTGTACTGTGCGACGTATGTTATACACCTGGTGATTATACATCCTGTAATGTGTACTGAGCGATGTGTGAGATACACCTGGGGATTATACACCCTATATACTGTACTGAGCGATGTGTGAGATACACCTGGTGATTATACATCCTGTAATCTGTACTGAGCGATGTGTGAGATACACCTGGGGATTATACACCCTATATACTGTACTGAGCGATGTGTGAGATACACCTGGGGATTATATACCCTATATACTGTACTGTGTGATGTGTGAGATACACCTGGGGATTATACACCCTATATACTGTACTGTGCGATGTGTGTGATACACCTGGTAATTAATTATACACCCTATATACTGTACTGTGCAACGTGTGTTATACACCTGATGATTTTATACATCCTGTGATCTGTACTGAGCGATGTGTGAGATACACCTGGGGATTATACACCCTGTATACTGTACTGTGCGGCGTGTGATACACCTGGTGATTATACACCCTTTATACTGTACTGTGCAACGTTTGTGATACACCTGGTGATTATACACCCTGTATACTGTACTGAGCGATGTGTGAGATACACCTGGGGATTATACACCCTATATACTGTACTGTGTGATGTGTGAGATACACCTGGGGATTATACACCCTATATACTGTACTGTGCGATGTGTGTGATACACCTGGTAATTAATTATACACCCTGTATACTGTACTGTGCGAAGTGTGTTATACACCTGGTGATTATACATCCTGTAATCTGTACTGAGCGATGTGTGAGATACACCTGGGGATTATACACCCTATATACTGTACTGAGCGATGTGTGAGATACACCTGGGGATTATATACCCTATATACTGTACTGAGCGATGTGTGAGATACACCTGGGGATTATACACCCTATACACTGTACTGTGCGATGTGTGAGATACACCTGGGGATTATACACCCTATATACTGTACTGTGCAATGTGTGTGATACACCTGGTAATTAATTATACACCCTGTATACTGTACTGTGCGACGTGTGTTATACACCTGATGATTTTATACATCCTGTAATCTGTACTGAGCGATGTGTGAGATACACCTGGGGATTATACACCCTGTATACTGTACTGTGCGGCGTGTGATACACCTGGTGATTATACACCCTTTATACTGTACTGTGCAACATTTGTGATACACCTGGTGATTATACACCCTGTATACTGTACTGAGCACTGTGTGAGATACACCTGGGGATTATACACCCTATATACCTATATACTGTACTGTGTGATGTGTGAGATACACCTGGGGATTATACACCCTATATACTGTACGGAGCGATGTGTGAGATACACCTGGGGATTATACACCCTATGTACTGTACTGAGCAATGTGTGAGATACACCTGGGGATTTTACACCCTATATACTGTACTGTGCGATGTGTGAGATACACCTGGGGATTATACACCCTCTATACGGTACTGAGCGATGTGTGAGATACACCTGGTGATTATACATCCTGTAATCTGTACTGAGCGATGTGTGAGATACACCTGGGGATTATACACCCTATATACTGTACTGAACGATGGGTGAGATACCTGGGGATTATACACCCTATATATTGTACTGAGCGTTGTGTGAGATACACCTGGGGATTATACATCCTGTAATCTGTACTGAGCGTTGTGTGAGATACACCTGGGGATTATACATCCTGTAATCTGTACTGAGCGATGTGTGAGATACACCTGGTAATATCTGTGCTCAGTGTGCTGCATTGTGGTGACCACCAGTATATTATAGTAGTACAGTACAGTAGGCCATTGCTGTATCTTGCAGCTCCGTGTCAGATTCAGTTCTAGTATCCTGATCAGTGCTCAATATCTGCTGCATTGTTGTGACCAGTATATAGTAGTACAGTGCAGCATTGTGGTGACCACCAGTATATAGTAGTACAGTACAGTAGGCCATTGCTGTATCTTGCAGCTGTGTCACGTCTAGTATCCTGATCAGTGCTTAATATCTGTGCTCAGTGTCAGTGCTGCATTGTGGTGACCAGTATACTACAGTACAATAGTCCAGTGCTGTTCTCACTCCTCAGTGTCAATTCTCTGTAGTATCATCAGTGATCAGTATAATCAGTTCTCAGTATAATCAATGCGCTGTTAGACGTGTGCCCGTTTTCCGCCGTTAGTGCAGTGGGATTTAGACAATTGATGAAGTTATTGTGTCCCCGGTACAAAATCCCATCTAGATTCCACTTCACTAGGCAGGCGATAGCGAGATTTTACCAATTAATATCAGTGATTTAGCATTATTAATTACAGTGATCTTGCCAAATAATTCCTGTGATTTTGTCATTTTCTTCCAGTGATTTGGACCAATAATACCATTGATTAGAACGAATAATTGCTGTGATATTGAGGTGTTTGTGTCGCTTAGCTTAGCCATCCAGCGACCACAGTGCACCTCTTTTTCTCTTTTCTTTGCGTCATGTGCTGTTTGGGGACTACTTTTTTAAGTGCCATCCTGTCTGACACTTCCGTAAATGTCCAGTGGTACTGCTATTTGATGTAATTCCTGACATTACTGCCATTTAATTCGAGTGATTTTGTCATTTTCTTCCAGTGATTTGGATCAATAATACCATTGATTAGAACGAATAATTCCAGTGATTTTGTAATTTTCTTCCAGTGATTTGGACCAATAATACCATTGATTAGAACGAATAATTCCTGTGATATTGAGGTGTTTGTGTCGCTTAGCTTAGCCATCCAGCGACCACAGTGCACCTCTTTTTCTCTTTTCTTTGCATCATGTGCTGTTTGGGGACTACTTTTTTAAGTGCCATCCTGTCTGACACTTCCGTAAATGTCCAGTGGTACTGCTATTTGATGTCATTCCTGACATTACTGCCATTTAATTTGAGTGATTTTGTCATTTTCTTCCAGTGATTTGGATCAATAATACCATTGATTAGAACGAATAATTCCAGTGATTTTGTAATTTTCTTCCAGTGATTTGGACCAATAATACCATTGATTAGAACGAATAATTCCTGTGATATTGAGGTGTTTGTGTCGCTTAGCTTAGCCATCCAACGACCACAGTGCACCTCTTTTTCTCTTTTCTTTGCATCATGTGCTTTTTGAGGCCAATTTTTTTTAAGTGCCATCCTGTCTGACACTGCAGTGCCACTCCTAGATGGGCCAGGTGTTTGTGTTGGCCACTTGGGTCACTTAGCTTAGTCATCCAGTGACCTTGGTGCAAATTTTAGGACTAAAAATAATATTGTGAGGTGTGAGGTGTTCAGAATAGACTGGAAATGAGTGGAAATTATGGTTATTGAGGTTAATAATACTATAGGATCAAAATTACCCCCAAATTCTATGATTTAAGCTGTTTTTGAGGGTTTTTTGAAAAAAAACACCCAAATCCAAAACACACCCGAATTCGACAAAAAAATTTCAGGGAGGTTTTGCCAAAACGCGTCTGGATCCAAAACACGGCTGCGGAACTGAATCCAAAACCAAAACACAAAACCCGAAAAAGTTTCGGTGCACATCTCTAGTTATTTACATAGTGCACACATATTCTGTAGTGCTTTACAGAAAATATTGTGGCCATTCACATCAGTCCCTGCCCCTGTGGAGCTTACACTCTATATTCCCTACCACATGTACACGCACACACATTCACGCTAGGGTAAATTTTTGGGGGGAGCCAATTAACCTACAAGTATATTTTTGAATTGTGGGAGGAAACCAGAGTATCCACAGGACACCCACGCAAGCATAGGGAGAATATGCTAACCATTACACCATCCGTACTGCTTAGCTTTGGCTTAAATAGAAAAAGCTAGACAAAGCATGGATATGAGTTGCCAAGTAAGGTTATAAACATAAATTAAACCTTGATTGATCTGTCTATATATGGTATAGCATAATCAGGTGCAGTAGCAGTTAAACCATAACCCCAGGATGTGGTGTCTTAAACTTTCTGGTACTTTCCAGTATGTTGCGAGACAGAGATGAGAGCAGTAAACAACAGAAATGGATGACAGCCACCATCTTGATATTTTGTTCCTCCTATTACAATAGTCCATTGATTTCAGGATGCTAAATGATGAATCATTGTGCTTAGGCAAATATGGAGAATAGTGTGACACATTTTCTTTCTTTGCATCCTTTTTGTCACTTTGCTTGGTTCCTTAGGTAGATTGCCTGAAAGAGTAGTGAAAGCTGAGCTACAGAATGCATGTACAGTATAGTAATGAGCTACAGTATTTTCTACACACCTCTCAGAGCCCTTGCTCCCATTACAAGGGGCACACCTAGTTTGATAACTACACTTTTTAAAATCAGTCTTTGCCTCTTTTGGTTTTAGTTCTTGCAGGATGTTGGAAAAAGTAAAAATGTCATTCAAGGCCCATTCAACTACCAAAAAGGACCATTTAGGATTTTAATAACTCATAGAGTAACTTGCCAACATTTATGACCTGCTTGCTGGGCAACAGAGATCGGCCATCCCAGCCATGATAACGCTATCCGTATTATGTAAAGTAGTTGGGATGCTGGTGGTTGGCTTGATCTTACAGGACTTTGAGAGTTCTTTCCAAAATCCCAGAGTCTCTCAGATTTATGGGATATTATGTAAGTATGGATGAGAATTAGGAGACCCTAGCATTGTAACTAGTACATCTAACCAGTGGCAGCTCCAAAGGTAGGCCTGTAGCGCAGTTCAAAGTTCAAAGAGGGGTGCCACACCAGTGGCGTAACTACTGCCCCCGCAGCCCTCGCGGTGGCTTGGGGGCGCAGGGCTGCGGGGGCGCCAATGATTTAGCGCAGATTGACATGCGGACGAGCGTCCACATGTCAATCTGCTGTCTCCTCTCCCTCCACTGCTGTGATGGAGGACACGGAGGGCACAGCGCGAGCCTTTCTTGTGTCCCTCCTGGGTCTCCGGCGGGTCTAATAAATTAAGTGCCGTTCGTGAGCTCTGATTGGCTCACGAACCAGCACTTCCTTTAACAGACCCGCCGGAGACGCAGGAGGGACACAGGAGAGGCGCGCGCTGTGCCCTCATGTCCCTCCATCACAAAACAGTGGGGGAGCGCGGGGGGGGGGGATTTAACTGGCACTGGGGGAGCATATTTGGCACAGGGGGAGGGGGAGCACTTCGGGGCCGTTGTCGCAGCGGCCGTGTGTGACATCACGCAGCCACTGCGGCTGCACCCCCAACACGCCCCTGTTCGCGCATACCAGCCCACCATTTGGGCTGGCACGCCCCCGCAACGCTCCATTTCCACCCAGAAAATGGAGCATTGCCGCCCCTTCCCGCGACCGCCTCTGCCTGATTGACAGGCAGAGGCGATCTTAATTTCTGCTCCCCCCCGCAGAAATTACGGGCACATGCGCAGTAGGGCCTGCTGCGCATGCGCCCGCGGCCCCTCAGCAAAAATTCTGTACGAATCGCTACTTGCGATTCATACTGAATTTGCCCCATAATTGGAAATGTTGAGTTTTAGGTGGCGAGATAACATCCAGGATGAAATGGCAGAAAGAAATTCAAAAATACGGAACAAAACCGAAGGTTACAACTCTGGGTAGGATAGATAGATTTGAGTATCATCAGCATACAAATAATACTGAAATCTGAATGAGCTGATTAGTTTTCCGAGAAGGTTTGAAAAAAGAGGCAGACTAGATGGGTCAAGTGGTTCTTATCTGCTGTCAAAATCTATGTCAAATTCTATGTTTCTAAGATATGAGGTACAGATTGAGAAAACAGAGGACCTAAGACCGAGCCTTGCGATACTCCAACGGATAGAGGTAGCGAACATGAGATGGAATCAGAGAAGCGAACACTGATTTACTTGCATATTCTATGCGACTGTTCTTTCAAATAATGCTTTCTTTTCTTTACTGCTGGAAGTTTGCATCTACTGTATTTTAATTGACATAATATTTTTCAACTTTATAGGGAGTTCCCTGTTGTTCTAAGTTAAGTAGGACCTGATCCCTAAGATCACATACAAAATACCTAAGCATACTTACCTACCCTCCTGGAACGGACAGCAGAATCCTGAAAATCGAGTGGTGCTCCCAGGCCGGAAAAGTGGGCAAGACTCCTGAATTGGATGTTTTAAAAAAGGGGCAACCTTTTACAAGGCATTATTTAGCCTTGTAGAAGATTGCCCCCTTAAAAAAAGTCTGAGTTCCCACACGGCCGCCGAACTCAGACTTCAATACATACCGCCCACTGTATTTATCTGAATTGGATGTAACCCTAAGGTGAAATTATATGTTGTAAATATGTATTACGATGTAATCCCCTGATTTAAATGTCTGTTTTAAACATATACAGTATATGTTGTGTGACAAACATCAATGTGAATATGTGTGTAGCAATGTAAGAGTTAAGTTCATGCTTATTACTGTAAATATAAGAGAGACTGTAGCAGTTCAGGGAAAGTTCCAGAAGGTTCTGGGTATGGTACTGGCTGGGGAGCATGAAAGCTCCCCAGCCAGTACCATAAATAAAATGGGATATGGTCAGGATCCCAGCAGTCAAAATACCAATGCCAGAATCCCAAAACTGCTCAAAATGCCAGTGCTGGCATCCCAACTGGCAGAGCTGGTCCTAACCAATATGATGCCCTAGGCAAGATTTTGGCTGGTGCCCCGTAGCACCACCAGTAGTTCTGTATCAGACCCTGAACCCCTTTCCTAGCACCATCGCCCCTCACCCATAGCAGTCCTCATTTTGGTGCTCCTACCCCCTATATTTTAAATAGTAACAGTGTGCAGATTCGGCGCACATCCCAAAAAGGGGCGTGTTCTTGCTGGGAAGGGGCATGGCCACACAATAGTACCCCCAATTCAAATTACGCCACACGGTAGTGCAACTTTATTCATATTATATCATGCGATAGTGTCTCTTGTTTACGTTACATCACACAGTAGTATCACTTTACCTTGTATACGTTACACATCACAGTAGTGCCCCTTATTCACATTACATCACACTGAATTGCTCCTTAGTCACATTACGCCACACCATATTGCTCTTTATTTACATTAGACCACACAGTAGTGCCCTTTCTATACGTTACACCACACAGTAGAGCACCTTATACACATAATGCCACACATTAGTAATGCATTTATATACATAATACCACACAGTAATGCCCCTTACACATGACACACATTATTAATGTCCTTATAAACATAATGCACATTACACATTATGCCAACCTTTATTAATGCCATTATACAAATAATAACCTCACACATATGCCTCACATTATTAATGCCCTTATACACACGATGACATACATAGTGCCCCTTACACATATGCCGCACATTATCAATGCATTTATACACATGACACACATAATGCCCCTTACACATATGGCAAACACTATTGCACAACCAACCCACCTGTACACAGCACTCACACGGCCGCTAACACTGTGTCCTCATACATCCTGTCTCAATAAGCCAAGCAGCAAGAAATGTGAAATGGGATTAACCAAGGTTAGAATCAGGTGCAAATTGGTGTTGTTCTAATGATGCAGCTACAGGATTAGTACTAGTCAGTCCCAATTAAACAGAAAATACAAGAAACTATATAAGATAGCAGCGCTAATATTTGGATAATAATAAAAATAGATGGATAGAATGAAACGTTGCACATTTAATATACACACATGTGAAAACCTTTTATTTATATTTTAAATTGTTGTGGAATGCCTAGGGGCACAAGCCGCTTCTGCTGATTAAAATGATATGCGGCATGCCTATGGGGGTAATTCTGAGTTGATCGCAGCAGAAAGTTTGTTAGCAATTGGGCAAAACCATGGTGGTCATTCCGAGTTGTTCACTCGTTGCCGATTTTCACTATGCTGCGATTTGCTGCTAAATGCGCATGTGCATGGTACGCAGTGCGCATGCGCTTAGTTATTTAACTAAAAACTTAGCAGTTTTGCTGTTGTTCGTGCGGCGCTTTTCAGTCGCACTGCTGATCGGTGAGTGATTGACAGGAAAGGGGCGTTTCTGGGTAGTAACTGAGCGTTTTCCAGGAGTGTGCTAAAAAAAACGCAGGCATGCCAGGTAAAAACGCAGGAGTGTCTGGAGAAACGGGGGAGTGGCTGGCCGAACGCAGGGCGTGTTTGTGATGTCAAAGCAGGAACTAAACGGACTGAGGTGATCGCAATCTAGGAGTAGGTCTGGAGCTATTCAGAAACTGCAAGGAATTATTTAGTAGCAATTCTACTAACCTTTCGTTCGCTATTCTGCTATGTTAAGATACACTCCCAGAGGGCGGCGGCCTAGCGTTTGCAATGCTGCTAAAAGCAGCTAGTGAGCGAACAACTCGGAATGAGGGCCCATGTGCACTGCAGGGGGGGGGGGGGGGGGCAGATATAACATGTGCAGAGAGAGTTAGATTTGGGTGGGTTATTTTGTTCCTGTGCAGGGTAAATACTGGCTGCTTTATTTTTACACTGCAATTTAGATTTCAGTTTGAATACACCCCACCCAAATCTAACTCTCTCTGCACATGTTATATCTGCCCCTCCTGCACTGCACATGGTTTTGCCCAACTGCTAACAAAATTGCTGCTGCGATCAACTCAGAATTAGGCCCTATATTCTGTGTGCGACTGTGGCTGTATCTGCATACAAAATGCTTAGTTACAGTGATTTCCAAGAATACATTGTAACGCAGCATTTCGTATGCAGATACAGCCGCAGTCACACACAGAATATAGGCATGTTGCATATCATTTTAATCAGCAGAAGCTGCTTGTGCCCCTAGGCATTCCAAATGCCCTAGGGATTTGCCTAGTTTGCCTATGCTTAGGGCCGGCTCTGCCAACTGGGGAGTGGGGGTTAGATTTAGGTTGCGTGGGCGAGTGTTAGGATTAAGCTGTAGGGAAGGAAGGGTTAGGTTTATGCTGCGGGGAGGGGGCAGTTAGGTTTAGGCACCCACAGGGAGAGTTATGGTTAAGCTGCAGGGGGGGAGGGTTAGGTTTAGGCTGCGAGAAAAGGGGGGTTAGGTTTAGGCACCACCAGGGGTGGTTAGGGTTAAGTTGTGGGGAGGGAGGGTTAGGTTTAGGCTGCAGGAATGGAGGGTTAGGTAAACTTACCTTCCCCCTGTTGGGATTCTCACTCTCGAGATGCCGCGGCCGGTATTCTGACTGCCAGCATCCCGACCACCGGCATTTTAAATCCAACCCATACAAACAGTGGGTGGAGGCACTTATTTAATTGTAGGTTTTTGTAGGAGATGGGGGCAAATGTGGCGCTGTATAGGACCTAGAGCAAGCCTCAGGGAGGGTATGGGGGTCCCCTAAATGACTCCCTCAGGGATAAGCGGTGTGTGCCTTTTCCACCATCAAGACGGACACCTTTTGTATGCTGAGGGTCATGTGGACGGCTATTGGGAATCTAATCTCCGGAGCCATTAGCAGGGTATTTCCCGGTGTACTCTGCTTTTTCTCAACACCTGCGGCTCCCACCTGCCCCACGGGTATGATTATCTTCCTACCTTCATTGTGATTGCACCTCATGTTTATTTTATACCATATTTATACTCTTGTTTTTTATATAAAATTGAATTTTATCACTTCATCATTTTATCATATTTGATATATATTATCCTTATTGGAGATTTGATATTTAAAAGCATCCAGCGCCCACAAGGGAGAGGTTACATCCAGTTGCACCACTTATTTAATTGTAACCTGAATGACAAGCTCCTTAACCAGCATTACCAGTAGGTTAGATAATTATGAAGCATGTTACATGTTAATGATAAATCCACCAGCAGCCATTCAGATAATTAGAATGCTCACAGCATCATAGTTTATTTCAGGAGAGAAGGGTACTGATCTAGGGGTTGAACCACTTAACTGGTATGGTCAGATCACATGCGACCGCGCCGCACCACTGTGTCCCCCAGTAGATCGGTTCTACAGATGTTTATAATATAATATTTAAATATTTGTAAAAATACTTTTTAAACTATATTAAATAAAAATTGAAGAAACAAAGTTATGAATGGTTTAGAGAGAAAAATCATCAGATAAGTGAAAGACACATGCAATGGCAGTGTTTTAAATTGGTAAAGTAAATTAAGGTAAACAGGAAGCTGCAGAGAGCTAGATAGTAGGACTTCTGAAGTAAACTACACTGGCCAGAACCAGGGCCGTAACTAGGTATGTGCACTGTGTGCAAGGCACACAGCGCAGGATGAACTAGGGCACAGCCAGCCTCCACAATAATCTATACTAGGCAGCGGCTGCGCCGGTGCCTGAGTGTCAGCTCCGCCTCCCCTCCAAACCAAGCCGGACTTGGAGCTTGAAGTGCTGTGCAGTTGCAGGAAGCCGTGAGTAATGGCATCCCCGCCCGCCCGCTGCCCCCGCCTCATGGTAACAGTGCGCCGTGGCTCAGTCCGACAGCATTATTACCTGACTCCCAGGCCCCCACCTGCAGGAGCTTACAGCAGCGCCAGGCGACTCCTTCCTGTGTGCAGACTGACGATCTGTGTGTGCTGTGCAGTGCACCTGGAAGCTCAGATCAGCCTCCTCTCCCGGCTCCTGTAGTCTGAAGGGATGTATAGCTGGGATGCCGCTCCGTGGTACAGGCCATAAGGTAAAGTCAGCACAGCATGACAGAGGAGGAAATGGGGGAAGGTGGGCAGGCACAGGGGCAATTGCAGAATATTTCAGTGGAGGAGGACGGGGGGACTCTGTAAATGGTGACTCTGCCTGTCGTAATGTGTGACAGGGGACTCTGCCTGCCATAAGGTTTAAATGGTGACTCTGCCTGCCGTTAGGTGTAAATGGTAACTCTGCCTGCCGTTAGGTGTAAATGGTGACTCTGCCTGCCGTTAGGTGTAAAAGGGAGCTCTGCCTACTGTAAGGTGTGTGTAAGTGGCACTATTGTTCGGCGTAATTTGAATAATGAAGATTACTGTGCAGCGTAATATAATTTGGTATTATTTTGTGGCCACGCCCCTTCCCCATGAAGACACACCCCTACATATTTTGTGCGCGCCTGCGGTGCGCACTGGCCCTGTTTTAAATGTGGAGGGGCGCAGATGCTGTTTCTTGCACACAGCGCTAAAATGTCTAGTTACAGCTCTAGCTAATATAATGTACAGTACAATTGGTGTGTGTTGTTGGTGCTGTACCCCTCTGCATTCACATAAATATAAGCACAGTGACTATGCAGACCATTCCCCACTGTGTTCACGTATTATTATTATACTTTATTTATATGGCACCACAAGGGTTTTGCAGCGCCCATTTACAGAGTACATAAACAAATAATCAAAACAGGAAAACAGTGACTTATGCTGGCCATACATCAGGACGATATCTTTCCAACCAGCCAACTAGTTGGCTGGTTGGAAAGATAATCTGGCAGTGTGTGGGACGAAACGATTATCAGCCGTTTGCTCCCACACGCTAAAAAACGT
The DNA here is from genome assembly GCF_028390025.1 of Pseudophryne corroboree. Classification (NCBI taxonomy): domain Eukaryota; kingdom Metazoa; phylum Chordata; class Amphibia; order Anura; family Myobatrachidae; genus Pseudophryne; species Pseudophryne corroboree. The sequence continues at coordinate 190,931,490 of NC_086452.1, read as the reverse complement.
CCAGAAACGGTCTGTCCAACTAGTTGGGAAAATCAAACCTGTTTGATTTTCCCAAATAATCGTTCAGGTGTAGGGGAAACTCTCCCCCCAACTGAACGATAAGTAGGTGGACACAGGTTGACAGTTTTGTCACCCTCACTGCTGGCCAGCCCAGGATCCCAGCGGCGGCATTGGAGCAGGAGTAGTGATGAGGCTCAGGGGCAGCTGCGGCAGTCCATCAATGCTGCCGTGCTGCCCCTGTCATCGCGGCGGCGGGAGGAGAAGCAGGGACGGGCTGCGGGAGTACTTCACTCCTGCCCCGGGACATCAGGACTCGTCAGCGGCGGCATTGGAGGGAGCAGTGATGGGGTTCAGGGGCAGCTGCGGCAGTCCATCACTGCTGCCGTGCTGCCCCTGTCATCGCGGCAGCGGCGGCAGGAGGAGAAGCAGGGACGGGTTGCGGGAGTACTTCACTCCTGCCCCGGGACATCAGGACTCATCAGCGGCGGCATTGGAGCAGTGATGAGGTTCAGGGGCAGCTGCGGCAGTCATTCACTGCTGCCGTGCTGCCCCTGTCACTCCGGGACCCCTGTCAGCGGCGGAGGGTGAGCGGGAGCCGGGAGGAAGATTAGGGCAAGTGGAGAATATCCCCCTTCCAACGCCCCCGTGATAACTATATGCCGTGGCACCATATTTCTCCCCCTCTCCCGGTGAGCACAAACCCGAGGACTATAAACCCCTTCACTGCAGTGTCCCCTGCCAACCTCCCTCCTGCGATGCCCCTTAAAAAAAAAAAATATTATATATATATATATATATATATATATAAAATATATATATATATATATATATATATATAATAAGGAAAACGGCACTCAGGGATCACAACATAATGAACTTATTGGTTATATATATATATATATATATATATATATTAAGATCTATAAAGGCAGCACTCCAGGTGACTTTCAAATAAGACAATAAGTCAGCGTTGTTTTGTCAACATTTCAGAAGTTGTTTATTTCAGTTCTTTTGTCAGGATCCTGAACTGAAGCAAAATACTTCTGAGACGTTGACTTGTCTTATTTGAAAGTCACTTGGAGTGCCGCCTTTTGCGGATCTTTGCACTGTATTAACCGTTATCCGGCAGAATCATGGTTTGAGGATGGCACCGGCGCACATTGTCTGAAAAGCAAGCAGGAGTGCCGGCTTCCTGCATACTATGTACAGTATATGTGTATATGTGTGTGTGTGTGTGTATGTATGTATATACAGGTACCGGCCACCCCACTGCCGCCAGCTTACTCCCCGCACTGGCCGCCAGCCTCTGTCCTGTGTCGGCCGCAGGGCACGGCCACCTCATTGCCACCAGGCTCCATTTCTCCACTGCCTTCAGCATCATAGGGACCGGCTGCAACTACAGGAGTGACCGGCCACCTCTGCACCGCACATCTAGTTTGAACATGGGGATAAATCAGCAGGTGATATTCATCCCATACTGTTGCATGTTTTGAATTAAAAAAAACCCACTAAAGTACTGTAGGCAGGCACTATCCGCCTACTTCGGTGACATCACAAGTTGGACAGAAATTGTCAGGTTGGTTGGTCTGATGAAAAGTTGGTTAGATGTGTGGAGCAGTGATGAAAAGTTGGTTAGATGTGTGGAGAACTGTTTTAGTTGAACAGACAAGTTGGATGGTTGGAAGTTTGGAGTGTTGGAGAAAAGTTGGTCTGAAGTTGGTCTGATGTATGGCTAGCATAACAGTTGAAGACAATATAGGACAAGTACAGGGTAAATAAACATAGCTACATCAGCAGATGACACTGATATAAGTATCAGGGTGGCAGAAAACAGCGGAATATGGTGCAGTTGAAGATTTTTAAAGTAAGAAAAGAATAAGCACATGAGGGAAGAGGCCCTACTCATAATATATAAGCACTGTGACTCCACAAGCCATACCCCACTGCATTCACATAAATTACATATGCAGTCTAACTCAGCAGCCATACCCCAATTAAATTCAAATAGTTTATTGTCACTGCAACATTAAAAAATGCATAAGTGAAATTACAATTCAATGCACTCACGACTCCAGTAAATATTTAAAATACAACAGTGTTAAAAACTGAAGCTAACAAATACAGAAGGACAGAAACTGTTCCACAATCCAGACACCTGTAACGTTTCTTGGAAGGCAACAAAGAGAAAAGCGAGTAACATGGATGACTAGGATCATAGATGATGTTCTAAGCCTTTGCTATATAATTTTCTCAGCAGCTTTAATTACGTTGTCTAAAGAGCCATGGTCAGAACATTTAGAATTCCCATACCACAACGTCATAGGGTATCCAGACTACAGATCTACACAAAAAGGTCTACAGTCAATAGGTCTACCACTAATTGTAGAAATGCATTAGGTCTACAGGGTGAAAAAGATGACATGTAAAAGGTAGACAGTTCAAAAGGTTTACAGGGTAAAAAAGATCGGCATATAAAAGGTAGACAGTTCAAAAGATTGACAGGGTCAAATGGTCAGCATGGTCAAAAGGTTGACATGATAATGGTCGACACACATATGGCAGACACAATATTTTTCTTTTTTCCCCCAACTTTTTCATACTTTACCATCCACGTAGGCTATGATTGGGAGTAGTAACCTGTGTTGAGCGCAGCTGTAGCAGAGCGAGGCACCTTGTCAGAAGCATGGCGAGTGAGGCGAGCCATGCAAGGGGACGTGGAACACTAATGGGGCTTGTTTGTGCCAGAGAAGTGACAAAACACCCAAAAAAAAAAAAAAAAATATATATATATATATATATATATGTTTTTTATGTTGACCATTTACATGTTGACTGTTTGACCCTGTTGACCTTTCCTACTGTCTACCTATTCTATGTTGACCTTTTGACCATGTCGACCTTTTGACTATGTCAACCTAATGTTTGTCTACCATTAGTGGTAGACCTATTGACTGTAGACTGTAGATCTTTTTAGTGTAGATCTAATAATCCACCCCTGCCGTTATAGCATAAGTCAAAAAACTCTCAATCACGCAGTAGTAGACATTCACAAGTGTGGGCTTTGGCAAACCTGCAATTCGAAGTCTTTGCAAGAAGAAAAGGCATTGCTGTGCCTTCCCAACTGCAACAGAAATGTGAGAAGACCACAATAAATTCTCACTAAAATGAATTCATAAAAACGTTATACCACTTACCATCTCTACCTGCTCGCCGTTCAAAAACAATAGCTGTGGGGTGGTTTACCTAGATTTTCTAAAATCTATTACTATAACCTTAATCTTATTTTTCTTCCCCACTTAAGTTGCTTCACCTCTTCCCTGTATCTGTCCTCTTCCCCCTTACTAATCAAACCCACTAGTGTAGTGTCATCTGCAATTTGTACAATAAATTTGGACTACATATATGAAGTACATTCAAAAGTATATAATGAATATAAAAAGGGGCGTAAGACACACCCTTGAGGGACATCTTTGTTAAGTATAAGCTCAAATGAGAGAGTAGTACCCATCCTGACTGAGTGTGAAGGGTCAGTCGGAAAATCTAACAAGCAATTACATGTCAGCACATCATAACCAATCTCTCGAAGCTTAGCAATTAGCACCATTGGCACAATGGTGTTAAAAGCGGAACTGTAATCCACAAACAACAATTTTACATATGAATCCCTGTTCTCTAAATGACAAACCGTAAGAGCAGCATCCTGTTGTTTTTTTTACAACTTGTGTGTGTTCATTGATATGGATCATGATCAGTCTCTCCCATAGATTCGAGGAGCGGCGCCGGCGTCTGGAGACGGAGGTAAGCAGTGGTCGGGAATCATGAGCGGGTATGGTGAGCATTAATTAATTTAGTTTTATTTTATTTTAGTTTTTGCAAGCGGCACAACTCTACTGGGGGCACAACTCTACTGGAGGCACAAATGGGGAACAACTTTACAGGGGGCAAAACTGACCACGCCCCTTTATAGAGCCACACCCCTATTTTCACCAGGAACGACACAAGGGCTAGAACTGGCCCTGCTTTTAATGCAAGAGTGTCTTAGTAATCAGTCTCAGTATAAGGGAAAACCTCAAACCTATATCCTTGTCAGAATGAAATTGCTCATTACAATTCCACCCAGGGCCATAACTAGGTGTGTGCGAAGGGGGCACTGCACATAGCGCTGCAGGGTAGGGGGCGCTGTTGGCGGCATGTGTCAATAATCTGTTTTAATTACTTTCACTTGCAGCTTCCCCCCTTTTTGAAGCCCAGCATCTCCTGACCTCCCCTGTCTCCTACCCTGACCCCTTCTGTCGCTAATACCTATACAACATTCATGAACTCAACTTGAGATTCTTTGTTATTCAGCCACACTGTCCGTTATCACATTTCAAGATGCTGACATACCCTGGATTCAAATCCATCACCTGTGGCATTGCAGTCAGACAATCTATTCATTGATCTGCCCTTGCAGTTCTCTCTCTGGCACAGGGCACCAAAAAGTCTAGTTACTGCTCTGATTCAACCACTGGTACTTTTGCATTCACTACTAGTAAGGGGATGTAGTTATGTGACCAGCGGTCGGGAGGCTGCCCGATTTGCAGCCCGATAGTCGGCATGTCGACTGAAAGGGACTATACCCACTCGTGGGTGTCCAAGACACCCACAGAGTGGGAATAGAACCTGTGGCGAGCACGGTGAGCACAGCAAGCCTGCAAGGGGCTTCACTGTGCTCGCCCCCTCTTCACCCGCCGGGAATCTTAAGCTCAGATCCCCAGCGTTGGTATGGTGACCCGCGGGATCCAAAACGCCAGTCACCCAAACCCAACCCCTAGTAGTAAGTAGCACTAGTTTGCAAGTAGCTCCCAACTTAAGGTATACATCCTATTATCTTTATTATCAGACTTTATTTATACGTTGCCACCGATTTTGAAGCATCTTACATATATGATATACAGGAAAAAGAGCCAAATAAAGAGTGCATGGATGCAATAAATAACCAAATTCTGAGGTATACAGATATGATCCATATAATTAATTACATACATAAACAATGCAGTAATGCAGAAAAAAATCACTGGATGGATCTCATTGCAAACAGAAAAGGACAGTGAAGTGAACATACATGATACAGATGGGGTAAATAACCCTGCCCATGAGAGCTTAGTTACAACATAGAATCAGGGGTTAGAGACATAAAGTGGCGATGGGATAGTGGACCCAGTGGTTCATGTGCAAGGAGGCCAAACCATCAGCCAAGGCCTGGTTCTTGTCATGGCCTCCATGATGTGGAGGACCAAGATGTTGCAGAGGCACAAAAGGTTGAATCACTTGCCTGGCATGGTCGCGCCTGCAAGTGCTCTATCTGACCTGGTCGCACAGGATGCGACCAGTCAGATAGAGTGTTAGCAGCAGCAGGGAGGAGAAACTTCCCTCCGCTGCTGCTGTCAGAGGGACCCTCTGCCTCCCTGCACTATCCCCTACTGATTGCCATGCTGCCGATCACTGCTGATCGGTCATCACGGCAGAACCCCCCCTCCAGCGGCTGCAGACAATGCCAGCCGCTGGGGAGTGTAAATGAACCATCCCAAGCCACCCCCCACCCCCCTGTATACCTGGAGGCTGTCCCGGCTTTCAAAATGAAAGCCGTGATGTTCCCAATGTTTCGATGGTCGTGATGTTCCCAATCGATGTTTTGATGGATGGATGGATGTATGTATGTATGTATGTATATATATATATATATATATATATATATATATATATTGTTTTAACTAAAACCATTTGGGATAGGGTTAAATTCATGTTCTTCACCTAATTCACTCATAAAAAAAGCCCCAACAATTTCGGAGCGTTTTTGGCAAAATAAATCATCATTTAAGTGGTTAAGGGCTAAGACTCTGTAGGGGCCTGGATAGGCCAGCAGGCTAGCTGGTATGTAGTCTCTAATAGAGTAGAGGTCCAGTGAAGGCAGATGCAGGGACATCCATTCTATTTCACGCAATTTACATTTTAGCAAATTTTCTGCACATTGTTATGGTGACTCTCACAAAGCACCACAAGTACCGTACATAGTAGCTATAGCAGTCTGAGTTCCACGTGTGTGTGTGTGTGTGTGTGTGTGTAGGTCCTTAGGTCATGGGATAAGCATGATTCCTTAAGTGCCTGTTATAAATTCTGACCCTCCAACGCTCTGTGTGTCTTTTTTTTACAGCTATCTGGAAGGAGAGAACACCAGTAAGATGAAATGGTGGGAGTTAATTACAAATTGGCATTACAAGTGTAAATAAAAGAGAATAAGCGAGATAATCTGCCTAGGTTCCCAGGTCTGTTTTCACCTTCACTTACATGCAGCAAAGTAAGCGTCTCTCTTTAAAAGCTAATTTTGTAAGGCTTTGGTTAAAAGGGGTTAACAGCTTCTTGCCTGTAACACATGATTGGTCTTTATGAGGTTACCGTGTGCGTCTGTCTGAGGCCTACAGATGATGCTAAAGAGACTATAATGACAGCAATTCAAAGCAATCTAATTATGCAAACGCGAGGCTAAACAATTTCATCATCCCTAAATTAGATCGTCTTAATGAGATAAAGACACCAATTAATCCTGAATTAATTTCAATAGCCCATTTCAGGCAAACACTTTAATATGCAAATGTAAATGAGAAACAAAGCCTAGCGTGCACTGGCAGGGTTCAGGAACCTCTGGGTTTGCAGCTGGCCGAGGTGTAAGCAGTACGACAGCACAAGCACACAAATGGCTGGCTGATAAGGCCCATTTAACACAGTCAGGTCATGTTTGCTACTTGTTGTATATTTATTCCTGTTGTTTCCCTATTTAGGGTCCCCTTATGTCTGTCAGAAGCAATTGTTTTTATTCCTCTCCTGAATCAGGCTTGTAAACCCTCTGCGTAGTGATTGTATCATACATGTTTGGGAATGTGGATTTGTTTAAAAGCTATACTAGAAGGTGAAACATTCCGAAATAAATGGAATGTTAAACTAGTAATCTAAATAAAAAATAAATAAATAAAAAAGCTCTGTAATGCAATCTCTACAGTCACCCATCTGTGTCGTTGCTGACAGTACTTAAAAATAACGTTGCAGAAATAGGAAGATAGGGGCTAAGTGTTGAACTCTTTAACTGCCAGCAGTGCAGCATTTATGGCAGGCTCCCGTGGTGATGCGTTGGTTAAGCATTCATTAGCAGAGATGATTTGGAAGTGTTGGAGCATAATAAGATCGGCCTGTGTTATGGGAGGTGAGCAATCCTCCAAGGGAGCCACGCGGGCTCTCTCGTTTATTAATGAGCAGCTTTCCTGTGTTACTGAGATGTATTGAGCTGGGACTCTACGGACACAGACAGCTAGGACTTTTTTTTAATTTACCTGCCAGGCTGTGGGGAATACGGGATCATCTCACAGAGCTGCGTCAATAAAAAAGAGTAGGCTACAAAGGCTGCCTGGCCTTTATAGTGTGTGCCTGGGGCCTTTGATTAAAGGTGAACTTAATTTTGCGCTTTTGCTCTTCCGGAAGGAAATTTAAAATTGCAAGGCGTTTACAGCTGGATTTCTTTGACGTGATCATTCATGGGCAGCCAGTTATATGGTAGATAATAGTTCTAGACATTACAATGCTTTGAACTGACAGTCAGGAATCACACAGTTATTTAAGAAATTATTAAGAACAGAAGTGGATTACACCTGGGCTTTTCTTTCTTTTTCAGCTAACTCTATAAATACTTCATCATAAGTCAAGAAACAAATTTAAAAAAAAAAAACTGTTGATGCATTTTACAAGGAGCAAACGCTGATTGGACCAACAAATGACATCACTATTGTGCAACGTTCAGACCTGATTCTGCATTCAGTTTCTCAACTGACCTTTCTGATAAAGGGCCAGTATAATTAAGATGATATACCGTATTCTCTCAGATGGAGAAAAGATGAAAAACAGTCTTGGCTGAGAGATGGAAGGACGGAAATGACATTGATTTTACGACAAGCTGAAGTGCCAGTGCCAATACAGAGAACATTTCAATTATCTCAGCACAGAGTGAAGAGCAGGGGGTGCCCTACTCATTTTCACCTGCAGAATGCTCCCATGTAGCACTGCAGCAGCTGTGTTACCGTTATTTCCGTCCTCTCTTGTCCTTTTAGTGCAGACTGACTTGATATGCCCTTCAAGCTTCAGTGACTCTAGAACCGCAGTACTACTAGCTCATACGTTATAAAACAGAGAAGATTATTAAGGGCAGTCTCAAGGGTAGGTATGTTCTCTTGGAACAAAATATTGATGGCTTATTATGGAACTGTCTAACAGTTTATGAAAAATTTTGGGCACTTTGGTGGGCAACCAGTTAATAGACCTCAGTGACCTGTTTATTTGTCATATAAGAGCTTACAGAATAATGGCTCTCTGTACAGCCATTACCAATCCTATTATGATCACCCGCTAAGCATCAATAAATATCTGTGTTACTGTTTGTGAGACATGCAAATGTCTCGGTGAATAGATGAAGCCAATCGGGAGACATATCAAAATATAGAATAATACATTGTGTAACATTCACGCATGGAATTTATTTCCTAAGGCATTTAGTAGGGCAACAACCAGACTCCCTGACTTTTGTGCTAATTTGTTTTTGCAGTATTACTATTTTCTTCAGAGACTCTTAAGGAACTTACTCCAAGAGGGACCCCCAGCGTGCTGACAAATATTACATAGCTCTCAGCAGGACTGATGCAGCTGGTCTGACTCACTGTTGTGGCTGTTGATCAACCTTAAACTAGAGAAGAGTCAATGGGTAGGGTTTATCATGGTCTGGGGAAAAATCACTGCATGAGAAATTACCTGGCAGAGATCAATACAGGGGATAATGTCTTGGTTGAAACTTAATCTGTAGTTTATCAAGAGACTATAATGTAATTTGATACCTGCCAAATGTCCCAAAGCTCGAGGAACTGTCTCTAATCTTTGTGAACTGTCTGCTGTTTTCATGCCTCCTTTTGCTCTGTTGTGCCCACCCTGAAAAATGTCTTGCATGCCCCATTGAGTCCAACCTGTCAATAAGCAATCAAACTATTATGCTACCCCAACAAACAAGCTATACAGTAACTGTTCCACCAGTAATCAGTTCAGACACCTTCACCAAACAATTTGCAACAACCTTTATCAAACGTAGAAGGGTCAGACACACACCTTAATTTCTCACCACCCTCTCCAACTCTATCAATTCAACTCCACCAGACTTTATTCTCATACTGGGTGGGATGTATCAAGCCTTGGAGAGAAAGTGGGGTTGTGGAAGTCAATGATTAAGTAAGTGCTGGCTTATTTCTGTGCGGCTTTGTTATGAGTATATTATAATTCTATTAGGGTTTTGGTACATTTTAATCCTTTACCTGAAGATATAACATATTAATAAATTGTGAGCTTCAACAATAAACTTCTACTATTTTAGGTTGTTTATTGTAAGACAACATACTGTTCTTGTACTCTTGAAATTAAAACCTTCAGCGCAAATCATAGATAATCATAGATGGTTTTCTAAATTATTTTAAACACACAGCCATAGTATTTGGGATCCCAAAGGTATCAGACCCTACTGCTGCAAGCATATGTAGCAAATCAGGAATCTAAGTGGAACATGGTATGTGGTTGAAATGTGATCTATAACATGTTTACTGAGGCCTTCAGCTTTGTGATTAACAAATCTTCAACCAGTTTAGCCTACTCTGTGGGGTTATAAGTATACTGTTTAACTGCATGCCAACAAATGCCGCAATTTAACCCACATTTGTAAGAATTCTGCAAAAACACACATGAAAATTGTAACATTTCAATGTGCAGATAGTAATGAAGTAGGTATAGTAAGTGTAGTGAATATATTATTAAATAAACAACTTCAGAGATCTTGAATCTTGGGCTTGTCATTCACTTTTTGCCAATATTTCTGACTCTGGATCTGTCTCCTGGATTTTCTGATAGTCACATAATTTTTTTTTATTTAATTTTTTGTTACAGTATTGCATATTGTTAAAACTATAGTTGTTGTTTTTTTAATATTGTCTTAATAAAGACATGTAAGACTTAAATATTTTTCTGTCCTAGGCTCCTCAAATTATAACTCCAGCTCTGGGAATTTGAAAGGTATAGGACTTTTAATTATTCTGATTTGGGTATTAGAAGTTGAATTTCCTAGAGATAGAGATTGAACTATTTAACTGACATAGCAGCAAAAGCTTCAGTAATGTTGTTTCTTTATACAAATGACACAGTATATACCTGTGATTCCATATCTTACCAAGCATGGTCCTTTTTTTTTAAAAACTAAACTATCCACTTGAAAGTACGTTGATGTGACAGAGTACCAGAACCCACGCACTGGAGATTTGTATATATATATATATATATATACAGAACGGTGGACAAGGCACTCCAAAAAGCTTATATGAATCAAGAGCCGGTGCCTCCGTAGAAACAAGATAATAGCAAGGGAAAACAACGTGGCACTTTATTAAAGCCTGACGACAGTGGGGTGCCACTGAAACGTTGCTCTACGCTATATGCTGTGGTTGTGATTATTGAAACTTGCCGTGAGTGCCACGTTGTTTTCCCTTGCTATATATATATATATATATATATATATATATATAAAGAGAGAGAGAGGGAGGGAGAGAGAGTGTATTTCATGTGAGCACCATCATATAGGGGGTGATTCTATTGTTTTCCCAGCAGTTACCGTTAGGTGGAGCAAAACAGAGCAATTCAATTGTTGCTCCTGTCATGCCTGAGGATTTGTTTGTACCTGGGCAACGTTGGGGGCCAAGAGCTGTGTTGGATGCTAAGTGTAGAAAGCTGGGTGGCTTGATGAAGTTCCTATGCATTGAGTGCAAAAACGTAAGTGAAAGTCAATAGCCAAATACTCAGGAGAGTTAGTGAATGCGAGTGGCACTGAAGACTGGTTGAGCTGAGCGTAGACAGTCTACACTAAAGGAACTGGGCTGTTACTGGTAAGTGGCCGGACTAGATCCTATGAGAAGGTCTGGGATACAGAATGCTGTGTGGGACTGGCTGAACCGGTAACCAGGCTGGAACTGGCAATACTGGATGCTGGGCTGGGACTGATTTACTGGACCATACCTGGATTGCTTGGGCCGGACTGAAACTGGAATACTAGCCGGACTGGAACCTAATGACTGAATCAGACTGGAACCAGAATGCTAAGCCTGACTGGAACCAGATGACTGAACCAGACTGGAAACTGAATGCTGAGCTGGACTGGAACCAGATGATTGAACCAATCTGGAGCCGGATAACTGAGTTGGACTGGAACTGGAATACTGAGTCGAACTAGAGCTGGATGACAGAACTGGACTGGAACCAGAATACTGAATCAGACTGGAACTGGATGATTGTACCAGACTGGAGGCAGAATGCTGACTGCAGGAACTAGGCACTATTATAATGTCTACATTCAATTTTTCTCCATCACATTACAATGTATATTCGCTAAGTATCAGTGACTTTTAGTCATGTTCGTTTACTGTATTTTGTGAGGCTTATGAAGACACTTTCACATAGTGTGCCAGATCATTCACAATAATAAGTGAGGGATGGTGTGTCTAAATCAGAACACCATGCCATGTACATGATAAGCACGTTTATTAAGTACATATTTCACTTAGATCACACATCTCTTTTAGCTTTTATATTTTTTTACACATAAGTACACCTCTTTTAATATTTTAACATTTTAATTTTTTGATTCCCAAGCCACTCTGCACACAGTAGCCCCAAATACAATAACGGTCCTTTGGACTAGCCCTCTCAATGGCCAGCTGCATTTTGCTGTAGTGTACATCATTATAATAATCATAATTATAATACTAGTTAAGAACCCAGCATAACCCAATCTCCCATATGTACATGTTTGTGCAGTCCCACTCGCTCTCTTATGTTCCCCGTTTTCCCTAAGTTACATAGATAATCCAACAGCTGTTTCATATTGTTTTAGAGGTGGTGGGGTCTTCAGTTTTAAAATGTACATGCTCATCTCTTTTTATCAGTAAACACACAGCGCTGCAGTCCGGACTTCAGGCGTCCAGGTAACCAAGGTTACCTGGCACAAGTGCAGTGGCGTCATCCATCGGGAGCCGGAAGTGAAACAGAGAACTGTATAGCCGACCTGACCAGTGGCGTAAGTTCGTCCCAGTCGCCTGGAGGCATGATGAATGTTGGTGCCCCCCTACATATACACACACATACCATATGTAACTATCCGGCACTCAGGGTGAACAGTAGTAGCGTGCTCAGGTACCTTTCCCAATAGTAATATATTGTCAGTCATTACAATAAAACAGAAACCAGCATACCTTTTTAGATGCCTCTCACTTACACACACACACACACACACACACACACGCCTCTCACTTACACACACATTCAGAAACGGACACCCCTCCATATATTTGTAAGGTAGCGTGTACACAGACCAGGTGTGTGCTCTGTACATAGTCCTGTAGAAATGCTCAAATGCCTCCTTTAATCCTTGCCTCCCACACACATGCCTCTCACACAAACACACACACACACACATTACACACACAGGCCTCTCACTTACACACACACACTTCTCACTTACACACACATGCCTCTCACTTACACACACACACACACACACACACACACACACACACACACACACACACACACACCTCTTTTACTTGAACACACAACTTTCCTTAAACACACACACACACACACACACACACAAACACACACACACACACACACACACACACCTCACTTAAAAACATGCACACACAAAACACGGTGCTTCCAACATTTATTAATGCACCCCCCCAGCACCCCCAACTACACCTTCCCACCCCCACAGTGCAGCTTGAGGCAAGTGCTGCCAGTACCTACCTTTGGCCATCATCAGCCTGATGGAGGAGCAGAGAGCTTCATTCGGCTGGCTTGCTTAACTGGAAGGGCCTGGGAGGAGCTGCGCTCTGGAGCTACCCCTAGCTGCAGCCAGTGCCAGCTGTCTGTATATACAGGACGCAGCTTCCGTGTAGGACACAGCTCCTCCGTCTGCAAGAATCATAAAAAAAAAAAAAAGTAGCAGCGGCAGCCCACTCCACTGCCTCCCACAGTTCCGCCACTGGGCCTGACGCATCTCAGTGGCGGGCTTCTTCTCTTTAAAAAGGTATGTTTGAGTTTGATTCACTATTGTTCACCTTGACAAAGGGGTCATGGCGCCCGACACGTTGGTGTTATAGACGTGAAATACACATCATTTTGGTTGAAAGACTCTGAGTGCCGCTGCTTTGTATCGTATGGACTCTCTCTCTCTCTCTCTCTCTCTCTCTCTATATATATATATATACAGTATAAAATGTTGCATACTGTGAACGTGTCGGTATTCTGTTTGTTAGCCGCTGCTGCGGTGGGGCGCAGAGGCTCCTGGGGCATAGGCAACGGGGTCGGGGCGTCACTTCAGCCGTCGAGCGTCCTGGCCCTGCCGGTTGCTGGGCAACTAGAAACTCTGGGCGGCCGTTGTCAGTCCCGGCTGTTACTAAGCAGCCGGGACGCTTGGATTAACGCACCAGCTAGCAGCTGGTGTAATTAGGGACCAGTGGGTTGGGGCGGTCTGGCTCTCCGTGATTGGTCCCCTGGGCCTTTTTATGTGAGCCAGCATCATGCAGCCCCGCAGGTGAAAGCTTCCAGCAAGTCAGCCAGCCAGCCTCTGGTAGTTCCTGGTTCCTACCTGTAACTCCTGGTGTTCCACTTCCCTGCATCCCTTTGGATCGTGTCCAGCTTCTTCCAGATCTGCTTACTGCCAAATTGGCCTGAATTTGGAACTCTTCAGAATTCCGTTGGTCCCTGTATTCATCCCTCGTGGATCTGTGAGTCTGCAGCTCTGCCGCACCTTGTGACAGAGGTCACATCTTTACTTTCTGTTTGCTTCCGCGACGGGGTCGCATTTTGCAGTTAGGCCGCAATACTTTGGTTGTTCTTATATAGCGACGGTGTTGTAATCTCGTTAGTCTTAGCTAGGTACTATATTCCTCTTATTTTCTCTCAGTCTCGGTTGGTGCCTTGTCACCTCGTAAGACCTGGGGGCATTGGAGTCTGGCCGAACCTAATTCGCCCATTCAAACACGGCTGCTAAAGGAGAAGTCTAGCTCTGCAGGCGCCAACCGACTACTGGGAGATATAACTGAGTTATACCCCTTTTCCACTAGCTCTTAGAAACATGGGTAAATGTGCGGGGGCGCGCATTTACCCGTATTGTGCCCTAGTGGAAAAGGGTTCCCCGGCAAATTCCCGGATCAAGTGATCCGGGAATCCTACCTGGGTAGCTAGCCGGGTTGAACACGTGTTCAACCCGGCTAGCTGTCTAGTGTGAACGGGAGCTGTGTCGAGGCGACACGGCTCCCGTTCACAGTGTATAGGGAGGGCGGTGCTGGGAGATTATGTGATCTCCCAGCGCCGCCCCTGCCGCATCAGTAGCAGCATCACCAACCCGCCAATATTCCGGGTTGGTGAGCGCTGTTCAAAAGGGGTCTGTAGCACGGGTCGCAGCCGTGTCGGGCGACACGGCTGCGACCTGTGCTTTAGTGGAAAAGCGGTATTAGAGATAGAGTTGGTGTTGCAGCCATCACCCTTTCCCAGCTGCAACTCACACATCAGTACCAGGAACTCCCCAGCTGCCACCCGTACTTCCAAGTTCTGAGTACTCATTTTATAACATTATCACCAGCCCAAAAAACATAAAAGAAACAGGGTGGCCTTGAGTTATTTTTTCCATGAATCCCTCTGTGCAAGGTCAGAATCCCAGCCAAATTCTGGCTAGTCAGATCCAGAACCTTACCCAAATGGTCCAGGATCTTACCTTACGGATTAGGTCTCAGGAGGATCTCTTACGAATTTCTCAGAGCGTTCCTCCTGAACCTAAGATGAACCTCCCCGACCTCTATTCAGGTAACCGAAAATACTTTTTCAATTTTCAGGAGAGTTGCAAGCTTTACTTTCATTTAAGGCCCCAGTCCTCAGTTTCAGAGTCTCAGCGGGTGGGCATAGTGATGTCTTCGTTACAGGGGGATCCACAAACACGGGCGTTTGGGGTCTTAGTGCAGATGATCCAGCCTTACTCTCAGTAGATGCCTTTTTCAAGACTTTAGGCCTTTTGTATGACGACCCGGACAGGAAAGCATCAGCAGAAAGTCATTTACGGGCTTTAAGACAGGGAAAGAATCCTGTTGAAGTGTATTGTACGGAGTTTTGCCGATGGTCGAATGATTGTGGCTGGAATGATCCTGCTTTGCGCAGTCACTTTCGCATCGGCCTGTCAGAGCATATCAAAGATAGTCTCATTCAGTACCCGGTTCCGGAGACTCTCGATAAACTCATGGAGCTTGCTATAAAGATCGATCGACATCTCAGGGAACGGAGAACTGAAAGAGGGGCAAGTTTTAGGAATAATTCATGTGTCTATGCTCTCTCTGAGGAAACAGAGGAACCTATGCAAGTGGGTATATCCAGAATTTCCTCTGAAGAGAGAACTCGGAGACTGAATCTTGGGCTCTGTTTATACTGTAGCGGCAAGGGACATATGGGCCCTCTTCTGAGTTGATCGCTCGCTAGCTGCTTTTAGCAGCAGTGCAAACGCTAAGCCGCCGCCCTCTGGGAGTGTATCTTAGCTTAGCAGAAGTGCGACCAAAAAAAGATTGTGCAGTTTCAGAGTAGCTCAAGACTTACTCCTAGCTAGCGATCACTTCAGTCTGTTTAGTTCCTGTTTTGACGTCACAAACACGCCAGCCAGTTCGGCCAGCCAGTCCCCCGTTTCCCCAGCCACTCCTGCGTTTTTATCTGACACGCCTGCGTTTTTTCACACACTCCCCAAAAACGGTCGGTTACCACCCAGAAACACCCACTTCCTGTCAATCACTCAGCGGTCAGCAGTGCGACTGAAAAGCGTTGCTAGACCTTGTGTGAAACTGCATAGTCTTGTGTGAAAGTACGTCGCGCGTGCGCACTGTGCACCATACGCATGCGCACAAGTGCCGATTTTTAGCCTGATCGCTGCGCTACGAACAACTGCAGCTAGCGATCAACTCGTAATGACCCCCATGGTGTGTTCCTGCACTAACAAGCAGGAAAACGCACTGGTCTCCTCCCATGACTCTGTTAGTTCATGCTAGATATCTTTTGGGTGTCGGGACTCTTTGGTATCTGCATTTGTTGATAGTGAATTTTTTGGACGTCGCTTTGGCTAAGGCACTTGGTATTTCACAGCTCAAACTTAATAAACCCATTACTATTCGAGTGTTGGACGGTAACCCCCTTTCCAATGGGATGATTACTCACCAGACTCCACCCTTACAGTTGACCATTGGGGTATTACACACTGAGGAGATAGTGCCCCTCCTCACCCACTGTCCTGTAGTTCCATTAGTCTTGGGTCACCCCTGGCTCACTGACCACAACCTGACCATCGATTGGAGGTCAGGGGAAATTTCATGTTGGGGTTCCGACTGCTCGAAAAGATGTATTACTCGTCCTGTGCGAGTCGCAACAATAATTCCAGAGGGTATTCCTGCCATTTACCAGGATTTTGTGGATGTATTCTCTAAAGGAAAAGCATATGCCGTTCCACAGCATCGTCCCTATGATTGTGCTATAGATCTGGTCCCTGATGCCCGCTTACCTAAGGGGAGACTGTATGCACTCTCAGGTCCAGGGACCAAGGCCATGGATGACTACGTGCAATACAGTCTTAAAAAGGGGTTTATCAGGCAATCTAAGTCTCCTTTCAGTGCAGGGTTCTCTTTCGTCGGGAAGAAGGACGGTTCCCTTAGGCCCTGCATAGATTATCGGGACCTGAATAAAATTACAGTCAAAACACTTACCCTTTACCCCTCATTTCTTTGTTGTTTGATCAACTTCATACCGCAGTCATCTTTTCCAAGATTGACCTCAGGGGAGCATACAACCACATCCGAATAAGATCTGGGGATGAGTAGAAAACGTCCTTTAGTACACAATCCAGACACTATGAGTACCTAGTGATGCTGTTTGGTCTCTCAAATGTGCCCGTGGTGTTCCAGGATTTGATAAATGACTTCCTCCGTGATTTTCTGGGGAGATTTGTGGTAGTATACTTGGACGACATTTTAATCTATTCTGAGTCTCCTGAACAACATTGTCTCCATGTTCGGCAGGTGCTCCAGAAGTCGCGGGAGAATCATCTGTATGTCAAACTAGAGAAATGCAAATTTGATGTCACGGAGGTGTCCTTCCTAGGATACATCATTTCTCCTGACGGGTTTTTTATGGAACACAAAAAACTCCAGGCAGTCCAGGATGGAGCTCAACCCACTAACCTAAAAGCTATCCAAAGTTTTTTGGGTTTTGCCAATTATTATAGACGCTTCATTAATGCCTTCACGGAATTGGTCGCCTCCAATGTAGCTTTGATGAGAAAGGGTGCTGATCCGTCTAAATAGCCACCACAGATGGAGCGTGCTTTCCAGGCGTTGAAACAGGCCTTTGTATCGGCTCCCGTCCTGAGACACCCTGATCTACCGTTTATTGTTGAGGTAGACGCGTCTGAAGTTGGAGTGGGAGCAGTCCTGTCCCAGGAAGATCCTAAGTACTTGAAATTGAACCCATGTGTCTTCATGTCTAAGAAGTTCTCTTCTGCAGAGTCCAACTGCGATGTTGGTAATAGGGAACTGTTAGAAGGGGAAAAGCATACCATAACTGTCTTCACTGACCACAAAGACTTACAGTATATCGAGTCAGCTAAACGTCTAAATTCCCGTCAGGTACGCTGGGCACTATTCGTTACTCGGTTCAATTTCATCAATACTTATAGACCCGGTTCTAAGAACATAAAAGCTGATGCCTTGTCACGTTGTTTCCTGCCTGTTCATGAAGTCCGACCTCCTGTCAACCTCATCATTCCAGCAGCCTCCATTCGGACCGGTCTCACCTAGGATCTGCATACACAATTACTCCAACTTCAGCGTCAGACTCCCAGTAACACCCCTGCTGGCCGCCTCTTCGTTCCGGCGTTCCTGAGAGGCAGTCTCCTTGCTGAGTTTTAGAACAATAAGGTTGCAGGTCATCCAGGGGTGGCTAAGATGCTAGAGCTGCTCTCTTGATCAGTTTGGTGGCCCAATATCACCAGGAATGTTAAGGGCTTTGTTCTCTACCTGCCAGGATTGTGACAGGTACAAGGTGCCCCGATCTCTTCCCGTTGGGCAACTCTTGCCTCTAGCTGTTCCGGTCAGGCCATGGTCACACATTTCTATGGATTTTGTGATGGATCTTCCACTCTCCCTTGGCTTTCAGGTTATCTGGGTTGTGGTGGATCGCTTTAGCAAGATCGCCCATTTTCTTGCTCTGCCTCGGATACCGTCCACTCAGGCTTTGACAGTCCTGTTTCAACGCCATGTTTTCAGGCTCCATGGGTTACCTACAAATATTGTTTCAGATCAAGGGCCACAGTTTCTGGAAGGCCTTTTGTACCTTGTTTCTCGAAGGCCTTTTGTACCTCGCAAAACATAAAGCTCAGTTTGACGTCTGGATACCATCCACAGTCTAACGGACAGACGGAGCGTGTTAATCAATCTCTGAAGCAGTACCTGCGTTGTTATGCCTCGAAGCTCCAGAACGATTGGTCGGAATATCTTCCTTTGGCTGAGATTGCCTACAACAATATATGTCATTCATCCACTAAGGTGTCTCCATTCTTTTCAGTCCTTGGCTATCATCCCAGAGCTAATTCATTTAATCCTAATTATCCATCTTCGTCCTTGCCTTTGACTTCCTGCCTCAGAGTTATTTGGAGAAAGGTGCACCTTGCTCTTAAGAGAGCTGCCTTCCGGGGCAATTTTTTTCGGACATGTTCCGACGTTCATGCACCTTTAAGTTGGGAGACAAGGTATGGTTGTCTACGATAACATCAAACTTCAGCAATCATCGGCTAAGTTAGGACCCAGATTCATCGGACCATTCTTGATTATCAAGCAGATCAACCCGGTTGCCTTTCGGCTGCAGTTGCCCAGATCTCTAAAACATTTCCAACACCTTTCATTGTTCTTTGATGAAGCCGTTTGTCACTTCCTGGAAATTCCCTCGGAAAGTCATTAGGGGTAGATCTCCTGTGATTGTTCAGGGTCAACGGGAGACCTCAGTAGAGAGGTTCCTGGATTCTAAGCATTCCCATGGTCAGCTCTATTTTTTGGTCCATTGGAAGTGGTATGGGCCGTAAAAGCGATCTTGGGTCTTAGATAAGGATTTGCATGCCCCTAAGCTCAAGAAAGTCTTTTTCCATGAGTTTCCTCATAAATCCGGATTTAGGGGTACTGTTAGCCGCTGCAGCGGTGGGGCGTTCCTGCTCCCGACCGTTGCTAGGCAACAGGGCCAGCGCATCACTTCCGCCGCCGAGCGTCCTGGCCCGGCCGGTTGCCGGGCAACCAGAGACTCTGGGCGGCCGTTCTCAGTTCCGGCTGTTACTAAGCAGCCGGGAAGCTGGGATTCACGCGCCAGCTAGCAGCTGGTGCAATTAGGGACCAGTGGGTTGGGGCGGTCTAGCTCTCCATGATTGGTCCCCTGAGCCTTTCTATGGGAGCCAGGATCATGCAGCCCCGCCAGTGATAGCTTCCAGCAAGTCAGCCAGCCAGCCTCTGGTAGTTCCTGGTTCCTGCCTGTAACTCCTGGTGTTCCAGTTCCCTGCATCCCTTTGGATTGTGTCCAGCTTCTTCCAGATCTGCTTCCTGCAGAATTGGCCTGAATTTGGAACTCTTCAGAATTCCGTTGGTCCCTGTTTTCATCCCTCGTGGATCTGTGAGTCTGCAGCTCTGCCGCACCTTGTGACAGAGGTCACATCTTTACTTTCTGTTTGCTTAAGCAACGGGGTCGCATTTTGCAGTTAGGCCGCAATACTTTGGTTGTTCTTCTTATGTAGCGACAGTGTCATAATCTGCGGGTTGGCCGCTTGCCTTAGTTTCGTGTTTGTATTCTGGCGGTGGTGCCACACATAATTGTTTGTTGTTTTCTCAGTATGTCCTCTCATTTGTAGTCTTGTTAATCTTAGCTAGGTATTCCCCTTATTTTCTCTCAGTCTGAGTTGGTGCCTTGTCACCTCGTAAGACTTGGGGACATCGGTGTCTGGGCGAACCTAATTCACCCATTCAAACGTGGCTGCTAAAGGAGAAATCCAGCTCTGCGGGCACCAACCGACTACTGGGAGATATAACAGAGTTAGGGGTAGAGTTGGTGTTGCAGCTGTCACGCTTTCCCAGCTGCAACTCACCAGGGCCGGTTCCGGGGCTTCTTGCACCCCGGGCGGCATTAGGGGGCGTGGCTTCATACAGGGGGTATGGTCAGTTACGCCCCCTGTACTGTAGTAGGATGTGCGGTGCGCGTTGACGTCATCGCGCACCGCACAGCAAAGGTCCTCTCCACGAAGGAAAACTAGACGCTAAGCGTGTAGTTCCCTTCGTGGAGAGGACCTTTGCTGTGCGATGCGCGATGACGTCAATGCGCACCGCACATCATTACAGTAAAGGTCCTCTCCACGAAGAAAAACTAGATGCTTAGCATCTAGTTTACCTTCACAATGGGCAGCCGACGAAGGGAAACTAGACGCGTAGCGTCTAGTTTCCCTTCACAGCGGGCAGTGGCAGCGGGGGGCACAGCAGCAGCGGATCTTGCCATGATGCGGCGCCCTCCGGATGGCGCCGGCGCCCTCCGGAAGGTGGCGCCCCGGGCAAATGTCCTGCTTGCCCGTGGCAAGATCCGCTACTGCAACTCACACATCAGTACCAGGAATTCCCCAGTTGCCACCCGTACTCCCAAGTTCCGGGTACTCGTTTCATAACATTGGCCCTCATTCCGAGTTGATCGGTCGCAAGGCGAATTTAGCAGAGTTACACACGCTAAGCCGCCGCCTACTGGGAGTGAATCTTAGCTTCTTAAAATTGCGACCGATGTATTCGCAATATTGCGATTACTAACTACTTAGCAGTTTCAGAGTAGCTTCAGACTTACTCTGCCTGTGCGATCAGTTCAGTGCTTGTCGTTCCTGTTTGACGTCACAAACACACCCAGCGTTCGCCCAGGCACTCCCACCGTTTCTCCGGCCACTCCTGCGTTTTTTCCGGAAACGGTAGCGTTTTCAGCCACACGCCCCTGAAACGCCGTGTTTCCGCCCAGTAACACCCATTTCCTGTCAATCACATTACGATCGCCGGAGCGATGAAAAAGCCGTGAGTAAAATTACTTTCTACATAGCAAAGTTACTTGGCGCAGTCGCAGTGCGAACATTGCGCATGCGTACTAAGCGGATTTTCATTGCGATGCGATGAAAAATACCGAGCGAACAACTCGGAATGAGGGCCTTTGTGCATTTTCTATTATAAATTCTTTCCTTAAGAACTGGTGGTGTGCACTGACAAATTCAGCATATTGGTGGTCATTCCGAGTTGTTCGCTCGTTGCCGATTTTCGCTATGCTGCGATTTGCAGGTAAATGCGCATGTTCATGGTACGCAGTGCGCATGTGCTTAGTTATTTAACTAAAAACTTAGCAGTTTTGCTGTTGTTCGTGCGGCGCTTTTCAGTCGCACTGCTGATCGGTGAGTGATTGACAGGAAAGGGGCGTTTCTGGGTGGTAACTGAGCGTTTTCCGGGAGTGTGCTAAAAAATGCAGGCATGTCAGGTAAAAACGTAGGAGTGTCTGGAGTAACGGGGGAGTGGCTGGCCGAACGCTGGGCATGTTTGTGACGTCAAACCAGAAACTAAACGGACTGAGCTGATCGCAATCTAGGAGTAGGTCCAGAGCTACTCAAACTGCAGGAAATTATTTAGTAGCAGTTCTGCTAATATTTCGTTCGCTATTCTGCTATGCTAAGATACACTCCCAGAGGGCGGCGGCCTAGCGTTTGCAATGCTGCTAAAAGCAGCTAGCGAGCGAACAACTCGGAATGACCACCATTGTTCAGTGTTAATAAAAGTTGTAAATATCTTTTGTAGACAGAGCCAGCAGAATACCTTTATGTAGTTATTCAGATTTGTTTTTCTTTTAAGGCTTATCAAATCAGGGCAAGGATGCCATCTCCTGGGATAGACAGGTGCACTTTCACACAGCAGCCAATAAGTAGCACACCAGTACAGGGCCTTGGTACAAGTAGTAGAGATGAGCGGGTTCGGTTTCTCTGAAACCGAACCCGCACGAACTTCATGTTTTTTTCACGGGTCCGAGCAGACTCGGATCCTCCCGCCTTGCTCGGTTAACCCGAGCGCGCCCGAACGTCATCATGACGCTGTCGGATTCTCGCGAGACTCGGATTCTATATAAGGAGCCGCGCGTCGCCGCCATTTTCACACGTGCATTGAGATTGATAGGGAGAGGACGTGGCTGGCGTCCTCTCCATTAGAAATTAGATTAGAAGAGAGAGAGAGATTGTGCAGAGTCAGACAGAGTTTACCACAGTGACCAGTGCAGTTGTTGTTAGTTAACTTTTATTTATTTTAATATATCCGTTCTCTGCTATATCCGTTCTCTGCCTGAAAAAAAACGATACACAGCAGCAGCCAGTCACACAGTGTGACTCAGTCTGTGTGCACTCAGCTCAGCCCAGTGTGCTGCACATCAATGTATAAAAGGCAAAGCTTATAATAATTGTGGGGGAGACTGGGGAGCACTGCAGGTTGTTATAGCAGGAGCCCCCAGGAGTACATAATATTATATTAATTTAAAATTAAACAGTGCACACTTTTGCTGCAGGAGTGCCACTGCCAGTGTGACTAGTGGTGACCAGTGCCTGACCACCAGTATAGTAGTATATTGTTGTATGTATTGTATACTATCTCTTTATCAACCAGTCTATATTAGCAGCAGACACAGTACAGTGCGGTAGTTCACGGCTGTGGCTACCTCTGTGTCGGCAGTCGGAACTCGGCAGGCAGTCCGTCCATCCATAATTGTATTACAATATATACCACCTAACCGTGGTATTTTTTTTTTCTTTCTTTATACCGTCGTCATAGTGTCATACTAGTTGTTACGAGTATACTACTATCTCTTTATCAACCAGTGTACAGTGCGGTAGTTCACGGCTGTGGCTACCTCTGTGTCGGCAGTCGGCAGGCAGTCCGTCCATCCATAATTGTATTATTATTATAATATATACCACCTAACCGTGGTTTTTTTTTCATTCTTTATACCGTCGTCATAGTGTCATACTAGTTGTTACGAGTATACTACTATCTCTTTATCAACCAGTGTACAGTGCGGTAGTTCACGGCTGTGGCTACCTCTGTGTCGGCAGTCGGCAGGCAGTCCGTCCATCCATAATTGTATTATTATTATAATATATACCACCTAACCGTGGTTTTTTTTTCATTCTTTATACCGTCGTCATAGTGTCATACTAGTTGTTACGAGTATACTACTATCTCTTTATCAACCAGTGTACAGTGCGGTAGTTCACGGCTGTGGCTACCTCTGTGTCGGCAGTCGGCAGGCAGTCCGTCCATCCATAATTGTATTATTATTATAATATATACCACCTAACCGTGTTTTTTTTTTCATTCTTTATACCGTCGTCATAGTGTCATACTAGTTGTTACGAGTATACTACTATCTCTTTATCAACCAGTGTACAGTGCGGTAGTTCACGGCTGTGGCTACCTCTGTGTCGGCAGTCGGCAGGCAGTCCGTCCATCCATAATTGTATTATTATTATAATATATACCACCTAACCGTGGTTTTTTTTTCATTCTTTATACCGTCGTCATAGTGTCATACTAGTTGTTACGAGTATACTACTATCTCTTTATCAACCAGTGTACAGTGCGGTAGTTCACGGCTGTGGCTACCTCTGTGTCGGCAGTCGGCAGGCAGTCCGTCCATCCATAATTGTATTATTATTATAATATATACCACCTAACCGTGGTTTTTTTTTCATTCTTTATACCGTCGTCATAGTGTCATACTAGTTGTTACGAGTATACTACTATCTCTTTATCAACCAGTGTACAGTGCGGTAGTTCACGGCTGTGGCTACCTCTGTGTCGGCAGTCGGCAGGCAGTCCGTCCATCCATAATTGTATTATTATTATAATATATACCACCTAACCGTGGTTTTTTTTTCATTCTTTATACCGTCGTCATAGTGTCATACTAGTTGTTACGAGTATACTACTATCTCTTTATCAACCAGTGTACAGTGCGGTAGTTCACGGCTGTGGCTACCTCTGTGTCGGCAGTCGGCAGGCAGTCCGTCCATCCATAATTGTATTATTATTATAATATATACCACCTAACCGTGGTTTTTTTTTCATTCTTTATACCGTCGTCATAGTGTCATACTAGTTGTTACGAGTATACTACTATCTCTTTATCAACCAGTGTACAGTGCGGTAGTTCACGGCTGTGGCTACCTCTGTGTCGGCAGTCGGCAGGTATCCAATACTAGTATCCAATCCATCCATCTCCATTGTTTACCTGAGGTGCCTTTTAGTTCTGCCTATAAAATATGGAGAACAAAAAAGTTGAGGTTCCAAAATTAGGGAAAGATCAAGATCCACTTCCACCTCGTGCTGAAGCTGCTGCCACTAGTCATGGCCGAGACGATGAAATGCCAGCAACGTCGTCTGCCAAGGCCGATGCCCAATGTCATAGTACAGAGCATGTCAAATCCAAAACACCAAATATCAGAAAAAAAAGGACTCCAAAACCTAAAATAAAATTGTCGGAGGAGAAGCGTAAACTTGCCAATATGCCATTTACCACACGGAGTGGCAAGGAACGGCTGAGGCCCTGGCCTATGTTCATGGCTAGTGGTTCAGCTTCACATGAGGATGGAAGCACTCAGCCTCTCGCTAGAAAACTGAAAAGACTCAAGCTGGCAAAAGCACCGCAAAGAACTGTGCGTTCTTCGAAATCCCAAATCCACAAGGAGAGTCCAATTGTGTCGGTTGCGATGCCTGACCTTCCCAACACTGGAGGTGAAGAGCATGCGCCTTCCACCATTTGCACGCCCCCTGCAAGTGCTGGAAGGAGCACCCGCAGTCCAGTTCCTGATAGTCAGATTGAAGATGTCAGTGTTGAAGTACACCAGGATGAGGAGGATATGGGTGTTGCTGGCGCTGGGGAGGAAATTGACCAGGAGGATTCTGATGGTGAGGTGGTTTGTTTAAGTCAGGCACCCGGGGAGACACCTGTTGTCCGTGGGAGGAATATGGCCGTTGACATGCCAGGTGAAAATACCAAAAAAATCAGCTCTTCGGTGTGGAGGTATTTCACCAGAAATGCGGACAACAGGTGTCAAGCCGTGTGTTCCCTTTGTCAAGCTGTAATAAGTAGGGGTAAGGACGTTAACCACCTCGGAACATCCTCCCTTATACGTCACCTGCAGCGCATTCATAATAAGTCAGTGACAAGTTCAAAAACTTTGGGTGACAGCGGAAGCAGTCCACTGACCAGTAAATCCCTTCCTCTTGTAACCAAGCTCACGCAAACCACCCCACCAACTCCCTCAGTGTCAATTTCCTCCTTCCCCAGGAATGCCAATAGTCCTGCAGGCCATGTCACTGGCAAGTCTGACGAGTCCTCTCCTGCCTGGGATTCCTCCGATGCATCCTTGCGTGTAACGCCTACTGCTGCTGGCGCTGCTGTTGTTGCCGCTGGGAGTCGATGGTCATCCCAGAGGGGAAGTCGTAAGCCCACTTGTACTACTTCCAGTAAGCAATTGACTGTTCAACAGTCCTTTGCGAGGAAGATGAAATATCACAGCAGTCATCCTACTGCAAAGCGGATAACTGAGGCCTTGGCATCCTGGGTGGTGAGAAACGTGGTTCCGGTATCCATCATTACTGCAGAGCCAACTAGAGACTTGTTGGAGGTACTGTGTCCCCGGTACCAAATACCATCTAGGTTCCATTTCTCTAGGCAGGCGATACCGAAAATGTACACAGACCTCAGAAAAAGAGTCACCAGTGTCCTAAAAAATGCAGCTGTACCCAATGTCCACTTAACCACGGACATGTGGACAAGTGGAGCAGGGCAGGGTCAGGACTATATGACTGTGACAGCCCACTGGGTAGATGTATGGACTCCCGCCGCAAGAACAGCAGCGGCGGCACCAGTAGCAGCATCTCGCAAACGCCAACTCTTTCCTAGGCAGGCTACGCTTTGTATCACCGCTTTCCAGAATACGCACACAGCTGAAAACCTCTTACGGCAACTGAGGAAGATCATCGCGGAATGGCTTACCCCAATTGGACTCTCCTGTGGATTTGTGGCATCGGACAACGCCAGCAATATTGTGTGTGCATTAAATCTGGGCCAATTCCAGCACGTCCCATGTTTTGCACATACCTTGAATTTGGTGGTGCAGAATTTTTTAAAAAACGACAGGGGCATGCAAGAGATGCTGTCGGTGGCCAGAAGAATTGCGGGACACTTTCGGCGTACAGGCACCACGTACAGAAAACTGGAGCACCACCAAAAACTACTGAACCTGCCCTGCCATCATCTGAAGCAAGAAGTGGTAACGAGGTGGAATTCAACCCTCTATATGCTTCAGAGGTTGGAGGAGCAGCAAAAGGCCATTCAAGCCTATACAATTGAGCACGATATAGTAGGTGGAATGCACCTGTCTCAAGTGCAGTGGAGAATGATTTCAACGTTGTGCAAGGTTCTGATGCCCTTTGAACTTGCCACACGTGAAGTCAGTTCAGACACTGCCAGCCTGAGTCAGGTCATTCCCCTCATCAGGCTTTTGCAGAAGAAGCTGGAGGCATTGAAGAAGGAGCTAACACGGAGCGATTCCGCTAGGCATGTGGGACTTGTGGATGCAGCCCTTAATTCGCTTAACAAGGATTCACGGGTGGTCAATCTGTTGAAATCAGAGCACTACATTTTGGCCACCGTGCTCGATCCTAGATTTAAAGCCTACCTTGGATCTCTCTTTCCGGCAGACACAGGTCTGCTGGGGTTGAAAGACCTGCTGGTGACAAAATTGTCAAGTCAAGCGGAACGCGACCTGTCAACATCTCCTCCTTCACATTCTCCCGCAACTGGGGGTGCGAGGAAAAGGCTCAGAATTCCGAGCCCACCCGCTGGCGGTGATGCAGGGCAGTCTGGAGCGACTGCTGATGCTGACATCTGGTCCGGACTGAAGGACCTGACAACGATTACGGACATGTCGTCTACTGTCACTGCATATGATTCTCTCAACATTGATAGAATGGTGGAGGATTATATGAGTGACCGCATCCAAGTAGGCACGTCACACAGTCCGTACTTATACTGGCAGGAAAAAGAGGCAATTTGGAGGCCCTTGCACAAACTGGCTTTATTCTACCTAAGTTGCCCTCCCACAAGTGTGTACTCCGAAAGAGTGTTTAGTGCCGCCGCTCACCTTGTCAGCAATCGGCGTACGAGGTTACATCCAGAAAATGTGGAGAAGATGATGTTCATTAAAATGAATTATAATCAATTCCTCCGCGGAGACATTGACCAGCAGCAATTGCCTCCACAAAGTACACAGGGAGCTGAGATGGTGGATTCCAGTGGGGACGAATTGATAATCTGTGAGGAGGGGGATGTACACGGTGATATATCGGAGGGTGAAGATGAGGTGGACATCTTGCCTCTGTAGAGCCAGTTTGTGCAAGGAGAGATTAATTGCTTCTTTTTTGGGGGGGGTCCAAACCAACCCGTCATATCAGTCACAGTCGTGTGGCAGACCCTGTCACTGAAATGATGGGTTGGTTAAAGTGTGCATGTCCTGTTTTGTTTATACAACATAAGGGTGGGTGGGAGGGCCCAAGGATAATTCCATCTTGCACCTCTTTTTTCTTTTCTTTTTCTTTGCATCATGTGCTGATTGGGGAGGGTTTTTTGGAAGGGACATCCTGCGTGACACTGCAGTGCCACTCCTAGATGGGCCCGGTGTTTGTGTCGGCCACTAGGGTCGCTAATCTTACTCACACAGCTACCTCATTGCGCCTCTTTTTTTCTTTGCGTCATGTGCTGTTTGGGGAGGGTTTTTTGGAAGGGACATCCTGCGTGACACTGCAGTGCCACTCCTAGATGTGCCCGGTGTTTGTGTCGGCCACTAGGGTCGCTAATCTTACTCACACAGTCAGCTACCTCATTGCGCCTCTTTTTTTCTTTGCGTCATGTGCTGTTTGGGGAGGGTTTTTTGGAAGGGCCATCCTGCGTGACACTGCAGTGCCACTCCTAGATGGGCCCGGTGTTTGTGTCGGCCACTAGGGTCGCTTATCTTTCTCACACAGTCAGCTACCTCATTGCGCCTCTTTTTTTCTTTGCGTCATGTGCTGTTTGGGGAGGGTTTTTTGGA
This sequence comes from Pseudophryne corroboree, assembly GCF_028390025.1. NCBI lineage: Eukaryota > Metazoa > Chordata > Amphibia > Anura > Myobatrachidae > Pseudophryne > Pseudophryne corroboree. The sequence goes on along the minus strand of NC_086452.1, from coordinate 190,903,118 downwards.
AGGGACATCCTGCGTGACACTGCAGTGCCACTCCTAGATGGGCCCGGTGTTTGTGTCGGCCACTAGGGTCGCTAATCTTACTCACACAGCTACCTCATTGCGCCTCTTTTTTTCTTTGCGTCATGTGCTGTTTGGGGAGGGTTTTTTGGAAGGGACATCCTGCGTGACACTGCAGTGCCACTCCTAGATGGGCCCGGTGTTTGTGTCGGCCACTAGGGTCGCTTATCTTACTCACACAGCGACCTCGGTGCAAATTTTAGGACTAAAAATAATATTGTGAGGTGTGATGTGTTCAGAATAGGCTGAAAATGAGTGTAAATTATGTTTTTTGAGGTTAATAATACTTTGGGATCAAAATTACCCCCAAATTCTATGATTTAAGCTGTTTTTTAGGGTTTTTTGAAAAAAACACCCGAATCCAAAACACACCCGAATCCGACAAAAATAATTCGGTGAGGTTTTGCCAAAACGCGTTCGAACCCAAAACACGGCCGCGGAACCGAACCCAAAACCAAAACACAAAACCCGAAAAATTTCAGGCGCTCATCTCTAACAAGTAGTTGCAATTATTTGCTGCATTAGAATAAATAAAACATAAAAGAAAAACCTGGCCTGTCTGGCTGTACGTAAAGAAAATGATTCCCTCTCTCAGAGTGGAGGAACCTGACGTTCCTCTCGCAAAACAGCAGTATTAGCACAGTGCTTACAGCCAGCAATCACAGTGTCTCTCAACAAGCCTTCTGCCTGCTCCCTAGGTAGTGAGACACTGAGATCACCAACCGTCAAACCTTATATCAGTCTCTCACAGGTGCTCTGACAACCAATGTTTTCAATAAGTTTATTTTCCCTCTATGCAGAAGCCAGGAACCTAAGCAGACATCATTTACAACATTGCCTGTGCATTTATCACACAAACCATGCCTCGATTTTGGCGGGACTATCCCGTTTTTCTGGAACTGTCCCGCTGTCTCAACAGCGGATCACAGTGTCCTGTGGTGGTGGTGGTGGGGTAGTTGGGAGACCCTCTCACCCGTTGCAGAGAGAGGGAAAGGGGGCATGCCAGCAGCTCACAGAGTGCTCGGTATGCCCACCACACCGGCCGAAACAAGAGGGGGGTGGGGACGCAATTCCCATGAGGCCACGCCCCCTAATTTTCTTCCTTCCAGCTGCAAAGAATCGGGAGGTATGCACAAGCAACATCAAAATAAAAAGCCAAACATCACACACACACTGCTGAGCACATAATCACACATGCAGGCAGGGTATGTGCAGTGCAGTAAGTGTGCTGCTGTCTACCCAGCACAAGTGCTAGTAACCATCTAGCATTTCCCCAGCTTCATGACCTCATCTGTATGCCTCTCCTCCACCACCTACACTTCTCTTACCAGGCACTGCAGACAGCACATACACTGCAGCGCCTACCAGTGCTAGGAACGATTCCGAGGGCAGGGAGGAGGCAGTGCCGTTGCTGGTCTCAGCACAATTATCAGGAATGGGGTGGGGCCTCACCTCCCATGTTGTAAGCATGCTGGCGTTAAGTGCTCCAAGTCCGGAGTGCAGGGAAGGAACAGGGCATGTAGAGATAGCAGCGGTGTTGGGCTTACCGCCCACAATGTACCTGCGCGGTGTGCAATGCACTGCTCGACCTACCCTAGTTACGGCTCTGATGGAAATATACAGCATACAGTATTGGACAGTGAAATTTGTACTGCGTCCTTCAACAATTAAAATGTCATTTTTGGGAATTAAAAGTTTTCATGCAACATGTATTTTATTGCCATTTTACAAAATTGTGTTTATTTAAAAAATAAAACAATAGCCAGGTTTAGGTGGTCTGTTATTAGAGATTTTACAGTAATTCCAAATAAAAAATAGGAATTTTGAAGCAAAATTTAGTTTTAGTTTTGTAGTTACAACAACTGGATTATCTTGAAACCACCAATGTTTTTCCATAGGGGAAGGTTCAAGACTAGAATCTCCTGGTTCTTACATGAAAATCTCTTAATGAAATGTCATATAAAAAATGTCAAACAGAAGTAATGTGGAATACAGCATCAATCTCATGCATGAGGGACCTCCAGACTGGTCAAGGCAGTAAAATCAGACCTTGAGAAGGCCAAATGTTTATTCAAAGATGGACCAGGTGGAGGCATGTGTGGAATTGTGTGCAGCTTGTTGATCTGTGGCTGGATGTACTGTACAGTAAAATAGGAGTAAAGGCAACCCCTCAAATTTTGAATTTATTTCTTCTCAGTAGTACCAGTACTACTACTGTACATACATTAATTTCCCCAATATCATGCAGCAATTAAACAATGGAGCAAAATGGAGCACACCTGCCACTTTTATCAGTAAAAGGGATTCCTCATTCAATGATACATTAATAAACTGCTTTATGCACATCAAGAATGCATTTAGTACTGTGTAGTTATAGGCTTTGCATAGAGGATGACATGATTTGGGAGTCTGACCAGATACTGTATATCACCTCTGTGTCAGGCATGGTCGGACTGGCCCATAGGAGCACAGGGGAAACCACCGGTGGGCCCCACTGCCTGGGGCCCCACTCCTTCCTCAAAGTATCAGGTTCCAGACTGTGCACTTGTATTATACATAGTAGATATGTTTCATTACACTGCACAAGTCTATTGTGTATTTCAATCCTCTATGGAGGCTGGCCACACCCCTAAGTAGGGGCCCCTATCAATGCATTCCCCTGGCGGGCCCTTCATGCCACAGTCCAACACTGGCCTAATTCAGAGTTGATCACAGCAGCCAGGGCCGGCTCGAGGCATGTTCGACTCGATCGGCCGCGCAGGGCGCCACCCTTAAAGGGCGCCGCGCGCTGGCGCCGCCATGTCGGAGCCTGGAGCCGGCCCTGATCTCCCCTGCTGTCATCCCGGCTCCCGCTGTGTGCGCCGCCGCTGTGTGCGCTGTGCGGCGCCGGCGTCTGATGTCAGACACCGGCGCCGCACAGCGCGCACAGACAGCGGCGCACACAGCAGCACTACCAGCAGCACTCCCCCTCCCTCGGCACAGCAGGTACTGGGGGCATATGTGGCACTGTGGGGGGCATTCATTTATCTGGCACTGTGGGGGGCATTCATTTATCTGGCACTGTGGGGGGCAGTCATTTATCTGGCACTGCGGGGGGGGACATTTATCTGTGCACTGTGAGGGGGCATTAATGTATCTGGCACTGTGGGGGCATTTCTGGCACTGTGGGGGCATATCTGTGCTGTGGGGGCATTTCTGTATCTGGCACTGTGGGGGCATTTCTGTATCTGGCACTGTGGGGGCATATCGGCACTGTGGGGGCATTTATGTATCTGGCACTGTGGGGGTATATCTGCACTGTGGGGGCACTTATTTATCTGGCACTGTGGGGGCATTTATTTATCTGGCACTGTGGGGGGCATTTATTTATCTGGCACTGTGGGGGCATTTATTTATCTGGCACTGTGGGGGGCATTTATTTATCTGGCACTGTGGGGGCATATCTGGCACTGGGGGCATTTAATGTATCTGGCACTGTGGGGGCATATCTGGCACTGGGGGCATTAAGGTATCTCTCACTGTGGGGGCATATCTGGCACTGGGGGCATTAAGGTATCTGGCACTGTGGGGGCATATCTGGCACTGTGGGGGAATATCTGGCACTGGGGGGGCATATCTGGCACTGGGGGCATTAATGTATCTGACACTGTGGGGGGCAATAATGTATCTGGCACTGTGTGGGCACTTATGCATCTGGCACTGGGGGCATTTATGCATCAGGCAATGTGTGGGCATTTATGTATCTGGCACTGGGGGCATTTATGTATCTGGCCCTGTGGGGGCATATCTGGCACTGTGGGGGCATTTTTATATCTGGCACTGTGGGGGCATTTTTATATCTGGCACTGTGGGGACATATCTGGCACTGTGTGGGCATTTTTATATCTGGCACTGTGGGGGCACTTATGTATCTGGCACTGTGTGGGCACTTATGTATCTGGCACTGTGGGGGCATTTATGTATCTGGCACTGTGGGGGGCATATCTGCACTGTGGGGGCATTTATGTATCTGGCACTTTGGGGGCATTTATGTATCTGAACTGTGGGTGCATATCTGGCACTGTGTGGCCATTTATGTAGCTGGCACTGCTGGGGGGCATGTCACGTGTAGCTGGCACTGCTGGGGGGCATGTCACGTGTAGCTGGCACTGCTGGGGGGCATGTCACGTGTAGCTGGCATTGCTGGGGGGCATGTCACGTGTAGCTGGCACTGCTGGGGAGCATGTCACGTGTAGCTGGCACTGCTGGGGGGCATGTCACGTGTAGCTGGCACTGCTGGGGGGCATGTCATGCAGTGTTCCCGCTAGGCGTCTGTGGCTAGGCAATGTGTCTCAGTGCTCTCCCTGGTGCAATGTGTCTCAGTGCTGTGCCTGGCGCAAAGTGTATAGGAGGTTCTACCTGGTGCAGTGTGTATTAGCTGCACTACTGTGTGGTGTAATGCAAATTGCCACTATTATGTGGCCACGTACCTTCCCCACGAAGTAACTCCCCTTAATTTTTGCTGCGCGCCTTCGGCGCGCACTGTCCATGCTTTAACATATAGGTATGGGAACAACAAGCAGTATGTACATCATTTTGCCCTCCTAACTTAAAAATGTGCCCTCCCTGTGATCAGCACCATGCCCTAAAAAGTGAACACTATCATGTGTAGCTGGCACTGCTGCGGGGCATGTCATGTGTAGCTGGCACTGCTGCGGGGCATGTCATGTGTAGCTGGCACTGCTGCGGGGAATGTCATGTGTAGCTGGCACTGCTGGGGGGCATGTCATGTCTATCTGGCACTGCACATTATGTGTATCTGGCACTATACTGGAGACATTGTGTGTAAGGAACACTACTGTGGCTATGTGTAAGGCTGCTAATTGTGTGAAAATATATTTATAGTTTGATGATATGAAGTTACGAGGCCACGCCCACTTTTCAAGAGGCCACACCCACTTTTCCGGGAGCGCGAGCGCCTTTGGTGCGCGCATGGGGGGGGGGGGGGGGGGGGCGCTTTTACATTTTCTCGCTCAGGGTGCTAGTAGGCCTGGAGCCGGCCCTGACAGCAGCAAATGTGTTAGCAGTTGGGTAAAACCAGGGCACTCATTCCGAGTTGATCGGTCGCAAGGCGAATTTAGCAGAGTTACACACGCTAAGCCGCCGCCTACTGGGAGTGTATCTTAGCATCTTAAAATTGCGACCGATGTATTCGCAATATTGCGCTCACAAACTACTTAGCAGTTTTAGAGTAGTTTCAGACTTACTCTGCCTGTGCGATCAGTTCAGTGCTTGTCGTTCCTGGTTTGACGTCACAAACACACCCAGCGTTCGCCCAACCACTCCCCCGTTTCTCCGGCCACTCCTGCGTTTTTTCCGGAAACGGTAGCGTTTTCAGCCACACTCCCATAAAACGGCCTGTTTCCGCCCAGTAACACCCATTTCCTGTCAATCACATTACGATCGCCGGAGCGATGAAAAAGCCGTGAGTAAAAATACTATCTTCATAGCAAAGATACTTGGCGCAGTCGCAGTGCGAATATTGCGCATGCGCACTAAGCGGAATTTCACTGCGATGCGATGAAAAATACCGAGCGAACGACTCGGAATGAGGGCCCATGTGCACTGCAGGTGGGGCAAATATAACATGTGCAAAGAGACTTAGATTTGGGTGGGGTGTGTTTAAACTGAAATCTAAATTGCAGTGTAAAAAAAAAGCAGCCATTATTTACCCTGCACAGAAACAAAATAACCCACTCAAATCTAAATTTCTGTGCACATGTTGGCCCTCATTCCGAGTTGATCGGTCGCAAGGCGAATTTAGCAGAGTTACACACGCTAAGCCGCCGCCTACTGGGAGTGAATCTTAGCTTCTTAAAATTGCGACCGATGTATTCGCAATATTGCGATTACTAACTACTTAGCAGTTTCAGAGTAGCTCCAGACTTACTCTGCCTGTGCGATCAGTTCAGTGCTTGTCGTTCCTGGTTGACGTCACAAACACACCCAGCGTTCGCCCAGGCACTCCCACCGTTTCTCCAGCCACTCCTGCGTTTTTTCCGGAAACGGTAGCGTTTTCAGCCACACGCCCATAAAACGCCGTGTTTCCGCCCAGTAACACCCATTTCCTGTCAATCACATTACGTTCGCCGGAGCGATGAAAAAGCCGTGAGTAAAAATACTTTCTACATAGCAAAGTTACTTGGCGCAGTCGCAGTGCGAACATTGCGCATGCGTACTAAGCGGATTTTCATTGCGATGCGATGAAAAATACCGAGCGAACAACTCGGAATGAGGGCCGTTATACATATCTGCCCCTCCCTGCAGTGCACATAGGGGGTCATTCAGATCCGATAGCACGCTAACTTTTTTTTGCAGCAGTGTGATTGGGTCTGAACTAGAGATGAGCGCCTGAAATTTTTCGGGTTTTGTGTTTTGGTTTTGGGTTCGGTTCCGCGGCCGTGTTTTGGGTTCGAACGCGTTTTGGCAAAACCTCACCGAATTTTTTTTGTCGGATTCGGGTGTGTTTTGGATTCGGGTGTTTTTTTCAAAAAACACTAAAAAACAGCTTAAATCATAGAATTTGGGGGTAATTTTGATCCCAAAGTATTATTAACCTCAAAAACCATAATTTACACTCATTTTCAGTCTATTCTGAATACCTCACACCTCACAATATTATTTTTAGTCCTAAAATTTGCACCGAGGTCGCTGTGTGAGTAAGATAAGCGACCCTAGTGGCCGACACAAACACCGGGCCCATCTAGGAGTGGCACTGCAGTGTCACGCAGGATGTCCCTTCCAAAAAACCCTCCCCAAACAGCACATGACGCAAAGAAAAAAAGAGGCGCAATGAGGTAGCTGTGTGAGTAAGATTAGCGACCCTAGTGGCCGACACAAACACCGGGCCCATCTAGGAGTGGCACTGCAGTGTCACGCAGGATGTCCCTTCCAAAAAACCCTCCCCAAACAGCACATGACGCAAAGAAAAAAAGAGGCGCAATGAGGTAGCTGACTGTGTGAGTAAGATTAGCGACCCTAGTGGCCGACACAAACACCGGGCCCATCTAGGAGTGGCACTGCAGTGTCACGCAGGATGTCCCTTCCAAAAAACCCTCCCCAATCAGCACATGATGCAAAGAAAAAGAAAAGAAAAAAGAGGTGCAAGATGGAATTGTCCTTGGGCCCTCCCACCCACCCTTATGTTGTATAAACAAAACAGGACATGCACACTTTAACCAACCCATCATTTCAGTGACAGGGTCTGCCACACGACTGTGACTGATATGACGGGTTGGTTTGGACCCCCCCCAAAAAAGAAGCAATTAATCTCTCCTTGCACAAACTGGCTCTACAGAGGCAAGATGTCCACCTCATCTTCACCCTCCGATATATCACCGTGTACATCCCCCTCCTCACAGATTATCAATTCGTCCCCACTGGAATCCACCATCTCAGCTCCCTGTGTACTTTGTGGAGGCAATTGCTGCTGGTCAATGTCTCCGCGGAGGAATTGATTATAATTCATTTTAATGAACATCATCTTCTCCACATTTTCTGGATGTAACCTCGTACGCCGATTGCTGACAAGGTGAGCGGCGGCACTAAACACTCTTTCGGAGTACACACTTGTGGGAGGGCAACTTAGGTAGAATAAAGCCAGTTTGTGCAAGGGCCTCCAAATTGCCTCTTTTTCCTGCCAGTATAAGTACGGACTGTGTGACGTGCCTACTTGGATGCGGTCACTCATATAATCCTCCACCATTCTATCAATGTTGAGAGAATCATATGCAGTGACAGTAGACGACATGTCCGTAATCGTTGTCAGGTCCTTCAGTCCGGACCAGATGTCAGCATCAGCAGTCGCTCCAGACTGCCCTGCATCACCGCCAGCGGGTGGGCTCGGAATTCTGAGCCTTTTCCTCGCACCCCCAGTTGCGGGAGAATGTGAAGGAGGAGATGTTGACAGGTCGCGTTCCGCTTGACTTGACAATTTTGTCACCAGCAGGTCTTTCAACCCCAGCAGACCTGTGTCTGCCGGAAAGAGAGATCCAAGGTAGGCTTTAAATCTAGGATCGAGCACGGTGGCCAAAATGTAGTGCTCTGATTTCAACAGATTGACCACCCGTGAATCCTTGTTAAGCGAATTAAGGGCTGCATCCACAAGTCCCACATGCCTAGCGGAATCGCTCCCTTTTAGCTCCTTCTTCAATGCCTCCAGCTTCTTCTGCAAAAGCCTGATGAGGGGAATGACCTGACTCAGGCTGGCAGTGTCTGAACTGACTTCACGTGTGGCAAGTTCAAAGGGCATCAGAACCTTGCACAACGTTGAAATCATTCTCCACTGCACTTGAGACAGGTGCATTCCACCTACTATATCGTGCTCAATTGTATAGGCTTGAATGGCCTTTTGCTGCTCCTCCAACCTCTGAAGCATATAGAGGGTTGAATTCCACCTCGTTACCACTTCTTGCTTCAGATGATGGCAGGGCAGGTTCAGTAGTTTTTGGTGGTGCTCCAGTCTTCTGTACGTGGTGCCTGTACGCCGAAAGTGTCCCGCAATTTTTCTGGCCACCGACAGCATCTCTTGCACGCCCCTGTCGTTTTTTAAAAAATTCTGCACCACCAAATTCAAGGTATGTGCAAAACATGGGACGTGCTGGAATTTGCCCATATTTAATGCACACACAATATTGCTGGCGTTGTCCGATGCCACAAATCCACAGGAGAGTCCAATTGGGGTAAGCCATTCCGCGATGATCTTCCTCAGTTGCCGTAAGAGGTTTTCAGCTGTGTGCGTATTCTGGAAAGCGGTGATACAAAGCGTAGCCTGCCTAGGAAAGAGTTGGCGTTTGCGAGATGCTGCTACAGGTGCCGCCGCTGCTGTTCTTGCGGCGGGAGTCCATACATCTACCCAGTGGGCTGTCACAGTCATATAGTCCTGACCCTGCCCTGCTCCACTTGTCCACATGTCCGTGGTTAAGTGGACATTGGGTACAACTGCATTTTTTAGGACACTGGTGAGTCTTTTTCTGACGTCCGTGTACATTCTCGGTATCGCCTGCCTAGAGAAGTGGAACCTAGATGGTATTTGGTAACGGGGGCACACTGCCTCAATAAATTGTCTAGTTCCCTGTGAACTAACGGCGGATACCGGACGCACGTCTAACACCAACATAGTTGTCAAGGACTCAGTTATCCGCTTTGCAGTAGGATGACTGCTGTGATATTTCATCTTCCTCGCAAAGGACTGTTGAACAGTCAATTGCTTACTGGAAGTAGTACAAGTGGGCTTACGACTTCCCCTCTGGGATGACCATCGACTCCCAGCGGCAACAACAGCAGCGCCAGCAGCAGTAGGCGTTACACGCAAGGATGCATCGGAGGAATCCCAGGCAGGAGAGGACTCGTCAGAATTGCCAGTGACATGGCCTGCAGGACTATTGGCATTCCTGGGGAAGGAGGAAATTGACACTGAGGGAGTTGGTGGGGTGGTTTGCGTGAGCTTGGTTACAAGAGGAAGGGATTTACTGGTCAGTGGACTGCTTCCGCTGTCACCCAAAGTTTTTGAACTTGTCACTGACTTATTATGAATGCGCTGCAGGTGACGTATAAGGGAGGATGTTCCGAGGTGGTTAACGTCCTTACCCCTACTTATTACAGCTTGACAAAGGGAACACACAGCTTGACACCTGTTGTCCGCATTTCTGGTGAAATACCTCCACACCGAAGAGCTGATTTTTTTGGTATTTTCACCTGGCATGTCAACGGCCATATTCCTCCCACGGACAACAGGTGTCTCCCCGGGTGCCTGACTTAAACAAACCACCTCACCATCAGAATCCTCCTGGTCAATTTCCTCCCCAGCGCCAGCAACACCCATATCCTCCTCATCCTGGTGTACTTCAACACTGACATCTTCAATCTGACTATCAGGAACTGGACTGCGGGTGCTCCTTCCAGCACTTGCAGGGGGCGTGCAAATGGTGGAAGGCGCATGCTCTTCACGTCCAGTGTTGGGAAGGTCAGGCATCGCAACCGACACAATTGGACTCTCCTTGTGGATTTGGGATTTCGAAGAATGCACAGTTCTTTGCTGTGCTGCTTTTGCCAGCTTGAGTCTTTTCATTTTTCTAGCGAGAGGCTGAGTGCTTCCATCCTCATGTGAAGCTGAACCACTAGCCATGAACATAGGCCAGGGCCTCAGCCGTTCCTTGCCACTCCGTGTGGTAAATGGCATATTGGCAAGTTTACGCTTCTCCTCCGACAATTTTATTTTAGGTTTTGGAGTCCTTTTTTTACTGATATTTGGTGTTTTGGATTTGACATGCTCTGTACTATGACATTGGGCATCGGCCTTGGCAGACGACGTTGCTGGCATTTCATCGTCTCGGCCATGACTAGTGGCAGCAGCTTCAGCACGAGGTGGAAGTGGATCTTGATCTTTCCCTAATTTTGGAACCTCAACATTTTTGTTCTCCATATTTTAATAGGCACAACTAAAAGGCACCTCAGGTAAACAATGGAGATGGATGGATTGGATACTAGTATACAATTATGGACGGGCTGCCGAGTGCCGACACAGAGGTAGCCACAGCCGTGAACTACCGCACTGTACTGTGTCTGCTGCTAATATATAGACTGGTTGATAAAGAGATAGTATACTCGTAACTAGTATGTATGTATAAAGAAAGAAAAAAAAACCACGGTTAGGTGGTATATACAATTATGGACGGGCTGCCGAGTGCCGACACAGAGGTAGCCACAGCCGTGAACTACCGCACTGTACTGTGTCTGCTGCTAATATAGACTGGTTGATAAAGAGATAGTATACTCGTAACTAGTATGTATGTATAAAGAAAGAAAAAAAAACCACGGTTAGGTGGTATATACAATTATGGACGGGCTGCCGAGTGCCGACACAGAGGTAGCCACAGCCGTGAACTACCGCACTGTACTGTGTCTGCTGCTAATATATAGACTGGTTGATAAAGAGATAGTATACTCGTAACTAGTATGTATGTATAAAGAAAGAAAAAAAAACCACGGTTAGGTGGTATATACAATTATGGACGGGCTGCCGAGTGCCGACACAGAGGTAGCCACAGCCGTGAACTACCGCACTGTACTGTGTCTGCTGCTAATATATAGACTGGTTGATAAAGAGATAGTATACTCGTAACTAGTATGTATGTATAAAGAAAGAAAAAAAAACCACGGTTAGGTGGTATATACAATTATGGACGGGCTGCCGAGTGCCGACACAGAGGTAGCCACAGCCGTGAACTACCGCACTGTACTGTGTCTGCTGCTAATATATAGACTGGTTGATAAAGAGATAGTATACTCGTAACTAGTATGTATGTATAAAGAAAGAAAAAAAAACCACGGTTAGGTGGTATATACAATTATGGACGGGCTGCCGAGTGCCGACACAGAGGTAGCCACAGCCGTGAACTACCGCACTGTACTGTGTCTGCTGCTAATATAGACTGGTTGATAAAGAGATAGTATACTCGTAACTAGTATGTATGTATAAAGAAAGAAAAAAAAACCACGGTTAGGTGGTATATACAATTATGGACGGGCTGCCGAGTGCCGACACAGAGGTAGCCACAGCCGTGAACTACCGCACTGTACTGTGTCTGCTGCTAATATAGACTGGTTGATAAAGAGATAGTATACTACTAATATTATATATACTGGTGGTCAGGTCACTGGTCACTAGTCACACTGGCAGTGGCACTCCTGCAGCAAAAGTGTGCACTGTTTAATTTTAATATAATATTATGTACTCCTGGCTCCTGCTATAACCTATAACTGGCACTGCAGTAGTGCTCCCCAGTCTCCCCCACAATTATAAGCTGTGTGAGCTGAGCAGTCAGACAGATATATAATATATATAGATGATGCAGCACACTGGCCTGAGCCTGAGCAGTGCACACAGATATGGTATGTGACTGACTGAGTCACTGTGTGTATCGCTTTTTTCAGGCAGAGAACGGATATATTAAATAAACTGCACTGTGTGTCTGGTGGTCACTCACTATATAATATATTATGTACTCCTGGCTCCTGCTATAACCTATAACTGGCACTGCAGTAGTGCTCCCCAGTCTCCCCCACAATTATAAGCTGTGTGAGCTGAGCAGTCAGACAGATATATATAATATTATATATAGATAATAGATGATGCAGCACACTGGCCTGAGCCTGAGCAGTGCACACAGATATGGTATGTGACTGAGTCACTGTGTGCTGTGTATCGCTTTTTTCAGGCAGAGAACGGATTATAAATAAAACTGGTGGTCACTATCAGCAAAACTCTGCACTGTACTGAGTACTCCTAATGCTCCCCAAAATTAGTAAATCAAGTGTCTCTCTAATCTATTCTAAACGGAGAGGACGCCAGCCACGTCCTCTCCCTATCAATCTCAATGCACGTGTGAAAATGGCGGCGACGCGCGGCTCCTTATATAGAATCCGAGTCTCGCGATAGAATCCGAGCCTCGCGAGAATCCGACAGCGTCATGATGACGTTCGGGCGCGCTCGGGTTAACCGAGCAAGGCGGGAAGATCCGAGTCGCTCGGACCCGTGAAAAAAAACATGAAGTTCTGGCGGGTTCGGATTCAGAGAAACCGAACCCGCTCATCTCTAGTCTGAACTGCGCATGCGGGATCGCCGGACAGCAACGGATTTAACTAAGACAGAGATTGCATCATCAATAGCAAGAAGATTGAAAGGAAGAGGCCATTTGCGGGTGTCAACTGACCGTTTTTAAGAAGTGTCGAGGAGAACACAGGCGTGTCCAGACGTTTTAAGTAGAGATGAACGGGTTCGGTTCCCTGAGGTTTTCCCGCCTGACTCAGAAACCAGAACGAGGCAAATCGTCATCATCCTGCTGTCAGATTCTTGCATGGTTTGGATTCCATATAAGGACCCGCGCGTCGCCGCCATTTTCACTCCAGTCTCGGAGAGTGTAGTGACAGGACGTGTCTCCATCCTCAGTGTCTGTGTTGGCAGGAAAGTGGTGTGGCGATTCCAGTGCTGTCTTGTGTTGCTCAGTCCAGTGTACTGTAGTGTCTTTTGCTGCATCAGTCCAGCCAACCACAGTGGTGGTGTCCTCTGCTGCTATATGTCCCCAGTGCTGCTGTATAAGTCCCTTGCAGTTTTGCTGTGTTGTCTTGCATCAGACCAGGAGTAGTATCTTGTGCAGCATCAGTCCAGTGACCAGTCACAGTGGTGGTGTCCCCTGATGCCATATATCCAGTGTAGCTGTATAAATCCCTTTCAGTGGTGCTGTGTTGTCCTGCATCAGACCAGTGGTAGTGTCTTGTGAACCATCAGTCCAGTGACCAGTCACAGTGTTACTGGCGTATAATTCCCGTAATACTGGCGTATAATTCCCGCGATACTGGCGTATAATTCCAGTGATATTGCCGTATAATTCCTGTGATACTGGCGTATAATTCCAGTTGTATTGCCGTATAATTCCCGTAATATTGGTCTATAATCCCCATGATACTGCCATATAATTCTAGTGCTATTGCCGTACAATTCCTGTGATACTGGCGTATAATTCCTGTGATACTGGCGTATAATTCCTGTGATACTGGCGTAGAATTCCAGTGATATTGCCGTATAATTCCTGTGATACTGGCGTATAATTCCAGTGATATTGCCGTATAATTCCTGTGATACTGGCGTATAATTCCTGTGATACTCGCATATAATTCCTGTGATACTACCGTATAATTCCTGTGATACTGTCATATAATTCCTGTAATACTGCCGTATAATTCCAGTGATCCTGCCGTATAATTCCTGTGATACTGCCGTATAATTCCTGTGATACTTCTGTATAATTCCAGTGATATTGCCATATAATTCCTGTGATACTGGCATATAATTCCCGTGATACTGCCGTATAATTCCACTGATATTGGCGTATAATTCCTGTGATACTGGCGTATAATTCCAGTGATATTGCCATATAATTCCTGTGATACTGCCGTATAATTCCTGTAATACTGGCGTATAATTCCAGTGATCCTGCCGTATAATTACAGTGATCCTGCTGTATAATTCTAATGATCCTGCTGTATAATTACAGTGATACTGCCATATAATTCCAGTGATCCTGCCGTATAATTCCAGTGATCCTGCCATATAAATCCAGTGATCCTGCCATATGATTCCAGTGATCCTGCCGTATAAATCCAGTGATCCTGCCGTATACTTACAGTGGTACTGGCGTATAAATCCTGTCCAGTGATACTGGATTACTCCAAGTGCGCTGTCTTGGAGTAATCCTTGACTCCTCCCTCTCCTTCAAACCACACATTCAGCACCTCTCACAAACCTGCCATTTTCATCTAAAAAATATTTCCAGGATCAGACCCTTTCTGACCCAGGATGCTACAAAGACTCTTATCCACTCACTGGTCATCTCCAGACTGGACTACTGTAATCTGCTCCTGACTGGCATTCCTGACAAATACCTCTCTCCACTCCAATCTATCCTCAATGCTGCTGCCCGGCTCATCTTCCTCACCAAACGCACTACGTCCACCTCTCCTCTCTTACTAGACCTTCACTGGCTCCCCTTCCCTTTCAGAATCCATTTCAAGCTTCTCACACTCGCTTACAAAGCCCTCACCCACTCCTCTCCCATCTACATCTCTGACCTTATCTCCATTTACACTCCCACCCGTCCTCTTCGCTCTGCTAATGCACGCCGACTCTCCTGCCTACGGATACTTCCTCCCACTCCTACCTCCAAGATTTTTCACGTGCTGCACCACTTCTTTGGAATTCCCTACCTCTCCCCCTCAGACTCTCCACCTCTCTACAAAACTTCAAACGGGCTCTCAAGACCCACTTCTTCACCAAACCCAGCCAAATCTCATTCTAACCCTCTGTTCTACGCTCTCTATGTACCCCAACTGTGTCACCCCTGTCTGTCTACCCCTCCCCTTTAGAATGTAAGCTCTCACGAGCAGGGCCCTCTTCCCTCATGTGCTTATCCTTTCTTACTTTAATAATCTTCAACTGCACCAATTCCATCAGTCTTCTGCCACCTGATACTTATTCCAGTGTCATCTGCTGATGTAACTATGTTTATTTACCCTGTACTTGTCCTATACTGTCATCAACTGTAAGTTGCTGTTTTCCTGTTCGATTATTTGTTTATGTACTCTGTAATTGGGCGCAGCGGAACCCTTGTGGCGCCATATAAATAAAGGATAATAATAATAATAATAAATACTGCCATATAAGTCCAGTGATCCTTCCACATAATTGCGTATAAGTGTATAAGTCCAGTCCAGTGAAACCTCTCTCTCTCTATATATATATATATACCCTGTTGCAAAGCGGATTACTGAGGCCATTACGACTATGCTGGTGTTAGAGGTGCATCCGGTATCCGCCACTAGTGCAGTGGGACTGCAGTGCCAACCCTAGATGGTCCAGGTGTTTGTGCCGTATACTTGTGTCGCTTAGCTTAGTCATACAGCTACCTCATTGCCCTCTTTTACTTCTTGGCATGATGTGCTGCTTGGGTACTATTTTTTTTAAGTGCCCTCCTGTCTGACACTGCAATGCCACTCCTAGATGGGCTACTTGTTTGTGTCACTTAGCTTAGTCTTACAGCTACCTCATTGCACCTCTTTTACATTTTTGTATGATGTGCTGTTTGGGGCTGTTTTTTATATCTGCCCTCCTGTCTGACACTGCAGTGCCACTCCTAGATGGGCCAATTGTTTGTGTCGTTTAGCTTGGTCATACAGCTACCTCATTGCACCTCTTTTTCATCTTTGCATGATGTATGGACC
Source organism: Pseudophryne corroboree (assembly GCF_028390025.1). Lineage (NCBI taxonomy): Eukaryota > Metazoa > Chordata > Amphibia > Anura > Myobatrachidae > Pseudophryne > Pseudophryne corroboree. The sequence continues at coordinate 190,887,245 of NC_086452.1, read as the reverse complement.
TTTTTTTATATCTGCCCTCCTGTCTGACAATGCAGTGCCACTCCTAGATGGGCCAATTGTTTGTGTTGCTTAGCTTAGTCATACAGCTACCTCATTGCACCTCTTTTTCATCTTTGTATGATGTGCTGTTTGGGGCCTTTTTTTTTTATATCTGCCCTCCTGTCTGACACTGCAGTGCCACTCCTAGATGGGCCACTTGTTTGTACTATAAGTCCACCAATTGCGAAATTTTAGAAAAATGGCAGGGGCGTGCAGGAGATGCTGTCAGTGGACTGAAAAATTGCGGGCCACTTTCAACATTCAACCACTGCATGCCACTCCTAGATGAGCCAGATGGTTGTGTCGCTTAGCTTAGTCATACAGCCACCTCGGTGCAACCTTTTGGCCTAAAAACAATATTGTGAGGTGTGAGGTGTTCAGAATAGACTGAAAATGAGTGGTAATTAATGTTATTGAGGTTAATAATACCGTAGGATCAAAATTACCCCAAAATTCTGTGATTTTAGCTGTTTTTATGGGGTTTTTAAAAAAATTCATCCAGATCAAAAACCAAAACTAAACTCGAAAGGGTGGTTTTGGCAAAACCAACCCAAAACCAAAAACACGAGCGGGGAATTAAAATCAAAATCAAAACACAAAACATGAAAAGTGCCCGCCGCACATCTCTATTTTAAGGGAGGGTTCCTGACATAAGCTCCAGGCCAGATCGTCACAGCGGCTGATTAAGTCTTGAGCTGTGGAGAGACTGCACAAACTTTTGTTTGTGCAGCTCTCTGCACATGCATTCGCACCCCTGCACAGCGATTATCCCCTCCCCCTGTAGGCGGCAACTACTTGATCACAGCACTGCAAAAAAATGCCTGCGTGCGATCAGGTCTGAATCACCCCCATGGTTTTGCCCATTAGAGAACAATTTTGATGCTGCGATCAGGTCTGAATTAGGCCCATAGAATGCCATTTAACAAACAATGGGGCAGATGTATTAACCTGGATAAGGCATAAGGAAGTGATAAACCAGTGATATGTGCAAGGTGATAAACACACCAGCCAATCAGCTCCAATATGCAAATTAACAGTTAGGAGCTGATTGGCTGGTGCGTGTATTACCTTGCACATATCACTGGTTTATCACTTCCTTATGCCTTCTCCAGGTTAATACATCTGCCCCAATATGTTATAGTTCAGAAAAAATCCAAATAAAAAATAGAAGCATTACTAATAATTAAGACAGAAATGTCCATAATGCCTAAAAGAAGAAAAAAATGTAGATACTGTAAGTATGTCAACACAAAGATATGATACCTTTGCAGAAGAAAACTAAGGTTTGCTTGACTTTTAGAATCAGATAAACATGTTGCTGCTAGGAATCCTGGCATTTTAGATTTACAAAGCACAAAAGATCTTACAGGAAAAACAAATTAAAAAAATTCAAGGCAGAGTAGTGTGTTTACAGTGCTAATTTTAAAAATGTCAATCACTGTTCACTAGCCAATTGCTAAAGCCTGGCCAAACATAATTGTAATCTAGATGTACTATTTGTTTTGATAGCATGGCACACATTCGTTAGTCAGTGTAATTAAAAAAATAAATAGCCTACCTCTGTGGAACTGCAATGCTTTGTTGGAGTGACCGCAAAAAGCATAAATCCTTAAATACAGTAATAAGAAGTAAAATAATCACTTTACATGGAGAGGTGAATCAACATTCATCCAATCAGAAGAGACTATTTTGTGTGGTCAATCATCATCAACAGCAATGTATATTTGCACCAGCCCTCCAGCAGATGCAATTGATACAGCTACTTACACCCCTCTCTGTGTATGTCTGCCCCAGTTGACAATTACACTGTCTTTCAAATCCCAAAAAGATCAAAGTCTGTGGAAATCTTAACGCAGGCCTGGTTTAGTAGTGCACAAAGTTGCATTTGCAAGTGCAATTTCAGATGAAACGGGCATGTGAAAATATTCTAATGACAAACCCACTATCTTGTGTACAGATACACCCACTGCCACCTTCTCAGATCCTCTGCTCATGTACAAAAGGCGCAATATCAGGAACATCGGTCGCACCTATGGCGTCTCAGAATGTCGGTCTCAATTAAGATGCTAGGGCCAGTCCAACTACGACTGAATTTGCATTTCACAATGACTAACTAGGAAATAGTCAAAAAATGGTGGAGACATGCCTGCGTTCTTGTAGCCACCTCCAGTTACCTCCCCCGAATGATCATTAACTTTGCATATGAATCCTGACTGTGGGGGAGATGTATTAAATCTGGAGAAGTGATAAAGCAATGATAAGTGGAAGGTGATAACGCACCAGCCAATCATTACATGTATGAAAAATGACAGTTAGGAGCTGACTGGCTGGTGTGCTATCACCTTCTATTTATCACTGCTTTATCACTTCTCCAGGCTTAATACATCTGCCCCTGTGTCCGTTATCGCTAATCATTCGCTGCACATGTACAGTGCTGCTGTGACACGTATACAGTGGCCAAAAATCGCTCCACTGCATCCAACATCCATATTGGGTCCACCTCTGAATCAGGCCCATAGTTAGGTTTATATTTTACACAATAGTCATTTGTTTACTATTTATTATCTCTATTATTTCATATCCTTATCCTTATTACTGTGTTTTCAGACTTTTGGGTATCTTATCCTGCACCACTAGTATTGTAATTATTATTATCATTATTATTATTTATATTATTATTATTATTATTATTATTATTATTATTATTATTACGTGTGCGTGTGTGTACTGCTGCAGAACCTCCTGCTATAGGATCTTATTTAATTTCTCAACTATTCTTTGCAGCATTAATATTGCATTGTTTATTTGTTATACCACATTTGTGTTCCGGTAGAATTACACTAACCCTTGATAAACCATTACTGCTCATGCTGAAGTCCAGGCAGCATCTCACTACGGTTAAGCATTCCTGGCTTTATGAGAAAGGTGGCTGTAATGGTCACACATATATGGTTCTGATTCTAAAGGTTTATCTAAAAGTTATTAGTGTGATTCATAACACTGGGTTACTGGCAACAGCTCCAGGCCTCCACATAAAAATATGCCCATCATCATGACAGCATGATGATGGCCAGCTACCAGTTGCACAGCTGGCCACACAGTCGGCCATATATCATAAGTATTAAATTGTATTTATATTTTCCACACACAAATTATGCCATTTTTCAACTTTTACATATTTAGGGAGACATTGGGGATGACAGTGTACAGGATCTACATGTCTACCTGGCACTGGTCATGCCCACACAGCATTGGTCACTTCCTCTCTTCTTCTCATAAACAGACCCTTGAACATTTTTTTAGCCCCAGGCCCATGAGGCCCTTAATCCCACCCTGATTATTGGGAATTAATGGCCTAATCCATGTTTGTACGAACATGTTTTAGCATCTGCGATTTTCTCGGCTTTACAGTTGCTGATATTAGCAAGTGAAGCTGCTGTCCAGGAATTAAAAGAGACGCCCACTGAAATCATTGCAAACTCATTTGCAATTGCGTACACATTTACAGCTTATGTGCAAAAATTACGAACATTGGGTGTAAAGGTTGGCCTATGGCTACGCAGACTGGACACAGCAGTAGCGATTCAGGCGCCATGTTTTTGTACGTATGAGCCGCAGCTGGCAGCAGATACATACCGCGAAAATGGCAATGACACACCTGCGTTTTTGCAATGACTCCCCATTACCACCACCAAATGGTCACTTCCTGCAATCACTTTCCCATGAAATCCTCACTTCGAGCGAGATCACAGCGGCACATTGATCAGGGCATTCACAGCTTATGCATAGTCTGCTGATAATCGCTCACTTGTGAGAACATCGGCCGTAGAGGGTCATTCTGACCCGATCGCACGCTGCAGTTTTTCGCAGCGTAGCGATTGGGTCAGAACTGCGCATGCGCTGCAGTGCGCCGGCGCATGGCCGCCCATCGCTGTGCTATGATCACCTCTGCCTGATTGACAGGCAGAGGCGGTCGATGGGCGGGAGGGGTGTGAAACGGCGTCGTTTGGCCGCCGTTTCGCGGGCGCGGTCCGGCCAACGCAGGCGTGGCCAGACCATGCGGGGAGTGGCCCGCAGCGGCTGCGTGACGTCACACGCAGTCACTGCGGGCCAGGGAGCGATGAGTAGCTCCCAGCCAGCACACTAAAGCTGCGCTGGCCGGGAGCTACTCTTGAAGTGCAAAGGCATCGTCGCTGTGCGATGCCTTTGCACTTCTGTGTGTGTGTGTGTGTGTGTGTGTGTGTGTGGGGGGGGGGGGGCGGCACTGACATGCGGGGCAGACTAGCCCTGTGCTGGGTGTCCTCCCGCATTCCTGAGTTCATGATCGTAGCTGTTGTAAATTTAGCACAGCTACGATCAACTCGGAATGACCCCCATAGTGTACAAACATGAATTAGGCCCTTTGTTTCACATAGAATCAGTAAAGGACAATTCTTTATATCAATAGAGAATAGATATGTTAACTTTCCTCCTGAGCTGACACTTTTTGTTGATCATCAACTTGGATAAAAACCCAGAGAAAAAGAAAACACAAATGAAAGGGACATTGGTCTGGCATTTGACAGCTTGCATGGAAATGTGGGCATATTTGGCATGACAAGTGTTCCTTATCTGTCTTCCTTGTGTCTATCTCATGACGTTATTTGTTATCCTTACAAATTTGCTGATGACTTTTCCTTTCCAAGTGTAGAGTTACAGCACAGTTCTTTACCATCGTCTCTGGGATCTTTTCAACTTGGAATTTCTGCCCATTTTCAGGAAATGTTGCATTTTACATTGTCACATCTCATCAGACCTAATCCAGCAGGGCCGCAGGGTGTTGGGTGGGGGGAGAGATCTGGGCTCCGTGTGCAAATGGATAGTAAAGTAATAACAAAATCCGCAGCAGTCACATTTCATTAAAGCGGAGAATCACAGGCGTTCCATTTTTTGGTGGCTGCAGAGAAACATTCGTGATTTCACAAGAACACAAGAAACATCTCTCGTCCCATAATAACAACAACAGAAATGCTCCTAGGTGCATTTTTGTCTAAAGATATAGACTGTCACCGGCATGTGTTGTAAATTGTAATATTTCTTGTAGTACTAGAAAGCAGCCCACAATAAGAAGAGGCGACTGGAACCACTGGAAAGGAAAAGGCTTATTTAATAAAGTGTGCACATCTTGTGTTAAACTTCAGCTTATATAAACACAACAATTGCACATGTACATTTTACACAAACAACTTTAAGCACCTCGGACTCCAGCCAAACAGCGCCAAGGCATAACTTTTCACTTGGTCAGCTCTTAAAAGCAATGAACCTTTGGCACTAACTGAAATTATATATTTTGTGGCTAAAATCATTTCATCATTTATTAATTGATACTTCCTTGGTGAATAACTCTGTAGGCTATGGTAGATAATATTTTTAAAATAAAGTGAAGAGCAGTACATAATACTAAAAGCATACTTTAATTCATCTTTCTCAATGCATACTTAATATTAATACATTATACATAGCAGTGAAATTAACATAACAAGTATTAGACTTGGCCTTAATGAATGTATACTTCCTTTTTATAATGCATATGCTGAACATTGATAAAAAAAAATATTTTGTTCCCACACAATATTATTAAAATTATTTTAGCCTTAGGGGTTATTTACTAAGCAACGTATTTTAAAACCAAAATTTAAACGGGCAATGCATTTACTAGCAAAAAAAGGCTAGGAAAAGCATTTCCCTTTTATATTTCGGCAGGGGTGTCAGAACATTTTTGTGCTGTGGGGCAAAGATATAATTTGATTTAGGTGCTCCCCCCACCCCTTTCCAACTGGCCTGCAATCACGGTGACGCTCCTGGTCCTGGGTCTTCTCCGTTGCAGAGGTGAAACCAAAGGGGGGTGGACGGATGAGGAAGAGGGCGGGACCTTCAGGTAGGCAGAGGCAGTACCATGGGGGACGAGGAGTCAGCCACCACAGAAGAAGAGGAGGGTGGGATGACCAAGGAGGAGTGGGTGGCACCACAGTCAAGCAGGAGGCAGAGGCTGTGGTGTGTAATATAGGAGTAGGCTGCACAGTGCCTGCACTGCATGGAGGAGGTGGTGTAATGTGGGGACTATTGACTTAATAGCAGGGGCCCTGCAGCCTATTCCTATAATGAACGGTCCCTGACCATCTATGGCTGACCATCCATGACTGTCACTCCCCCAACCGAAGACTGGCACCTCTGGCTTCTGCTCCTCTGACCTTAGACTGACGCCTCTCAAATGTTGGGGGGGGAGTGGAAAGCTGCCCCTTGCCCCCCCTCCCCTCCCCGCTTCCCCTCCCATTCCGGCACCTATGTATTTCAGGCATAAAGACGATCAGAAGCACAGGGTTTTCAAGCCCAGCGTCTAATAAATAAACATGCAAGTGTCCCACATTATTACATCCACTTCCTATAGCTCCGAGCACTCAATATATACTCTTTTATCATTAACATTAAAGGGCACATTTATTATTAAACATGGTGTGCCCCAATAATGTAGCAATAAGGAATATTTTTTGACAGAATGTATTAAATTAATTGCAGGTAAACGGACTTCGATAAAAGCCCATCCCAACAATAATTAAGAAGTAAGATTATTATTTATGCAATCACTTTACTATTGGTGCTAAAAAGGTATTTTTAGATAAGAGCATACCTTCATATAAATAAATCAATATGATATTACCATATTAAAAATGCATAAAGAAGTCTTTATTTAAAAAATAAAAAATTATTAAATAAAATTCTAAGAGAAAACAGTTGTTTGATCTTAAACCCTGCATACTGTATGTGCAAGCTGACATTGGTGGAAAATGTAGCAGAGTTTAGCAAGATGTAGCACATATAAAACTGCCATTAGCTATCAGGCCAAGTTCTGCACAGCTACGCAGTGTTTGGAACATTGCACAATTGAGCAGCCCCCATAGAAACCTACTGGGTTGCTTTTGTGAAGGAAAATGGAGGGACCCCTCATACATCCATCTCAGCCCTTCATACATCCTGGAGATAATTAATTTTTACTAGGTGATTCATCACTCTTCAAACTGTCGTAAGAGACTACGCCCCCTTAACCCTTGCACGCCCTTTTGGCGTGCAATATTTGAATTATATGGAGTATTACCTCCAATCATAATTGTGTGAGTGGTTAAATATTGCACAGACAAAGGGTGTGCGATGGTTAAGGGGTCGAAGCCCCTTGCAATGGCGTGAACAGCGCACACAGGGCCTGATGAATCACCTGGTAGGTGCTGTGGTTGGGGGAGTGGCGGGTGCGGGAGAGACGCGAATGGGGGAGGGGGTGCCACGAGTCGGGGTGCCACGGGTGGGGGAGGGGCGCGGTTGCGGGGGTGCGCTGGTGGGGGAGGGACTGGTGCGGTGGTGCCATGGGTGGGGGAAGGGCGGGAGCATGGGTGCCACAGGTGGTGGTCCTGAGCCACCGCGGGTGGTGGAACAGTTGTGGGGGTGCCACAAGTGGGGGAGGGGCAGGGGTGGGTGCGGGGGTGCCGCAGGTGGGGCCCAGAGGTACTGCAAGTGGGGGAGGGGCGGGTAATGCTTCTCCTCCTGGAAGCAGCTAAGCTGCTGTCCTCCCTTTGGCAGTGGCTCTTCTGGAGACTCGCACAGCAACCAAGCAGCCAGTCACTATTGTTAGTGCCGGTGTCCCAACGTGCCGCATTACAGGGAAGAAGATGCACTCAATAAACTATAGCTCCCAGCAGCCATTAGCGCCGAAATGCTTCGGCGTTAAGGGCTGTTGGGAGCTGTCGTTTATTTAGTGCATTTACTTCCCTGTAATGTGGTGCGTTGGGACACCAGCGCTAACAATAGTGACTGGCTGGCAGAACTGACTGACTCGCTGAATCAATGTAAAAGGTGAGAGCGCTGTGCAGTGTCAGTGACACTGCACACCCACTGCACTGCCCAGCACTGTCACCTTTTACATTGATTCAGCGTCCAGACATTACCATCCGCGATATCATATCACCCACTCTATCCATTACATTAGCCATTTTGGGGCTTCCAGGCCAGCAGCCCAGGTGCTGTGTTGCGGAGTCAGGGCCTCTGGGGATCTGGGCGCGGCTGTGGTGGGGGGGAGCACTTCTGTGACATCACGCGCAAAGGAGGCTCCAGGGCTCAGAGAGTATGCGGCGCAGAGAGGGCTATGAAAGCCTTCCGCTGTGCCGTTTTCATACACATCTATGCCGGAGGCCGCAGCAGCTTTTGTTCCACTTGTGCCGCGCCTAGGGAGTGGGGATTGTTGATGCCGGAGGCGGCAGGCGGACCTGCAGCAGGACATAGGACGCTGCAGTAAAAGGATTTTTTTCCCCTATCTACAGCGCAGAGACTTGATACAGTGGTATACCTTCCAACTTTACCTTTTTAGCAGGTACAGTACCTTTTTTTTATGACCTGTACCGATTTTTGGCTCTCCAAACTACCATTGAAAGTATAGGAAAAGGCGCGTGGGCATGCCACTTTACCCGTGCTACACCCCCTTTTTGAATTTGTACCGATTTTTATGTGTAAATTGTAGTGATGAGCGGGTTCGGTTCCTCGGAATCCGAACCCGCCCGAACTTCAGCTTTTTTTACACGGATCCGAGCGACTCGGATCTTCCCGCCTTGCCCGGTTAACCCGAGCGCGCCCGAATGTCATCATGACGCTGTCGGATTCTCGCGAGGCTCGGATTCTATCGCGAGACTCGGATTCTATATAAGGAGCCGCGCGTCGCCGCCATTTTACACGTGCATTGAGATTGATAGTGAGAGGACGTGGCTGGCGTCCTCTCCGTTTAGAGAAGAAATAGATAGGAGAGTGAGAGTGAGACAGTGACACTTCATTTACTGGAGCTTAGGAGGAGTACTCAGACAGAGAGTGCAGAATTTTGCTGATAGTATTGGTTAGTTATACTAGTGACAGAGTGAGACAGTGACACTTCATTTACTGGAGCTTAGGAGGAGTACTCAGACAGAGAGTGCAGAATTTTGCTGATAGTATTAGTTAGTTATACTAGTGACTGACCAGTGACCACCAGTGCAGTTTTATATTATTTAATATAATCCGTTCTCTGCCTGAAAAAACGATACACAGTGACTCAGTCACATACCATATCTGTGCTCAGCCCAGTGTGCTGCTGCATCATCTATGTATAATATCTGACTGTGCTCACACAGCTTAATTGTGGGGGAGACTGGGGAGCAGTTAGGTTATAGCAGGAGCCAGGAGTACATATTAAAATTAAACAGTGCACACTTTTTTTCTGCAGGAGTGCCACTGCCAGTGTGACTGACCAGTGAACTGACCACCAGTATATAGTATACTATATTGTATTGTGAATGTCTGCCTGTAAAAGTTAAACACACGTCGTGTGACTTGTGTGGTGTTTTTTTATTCTATAAAATAAAAAACTCATTCTGCTGACAGACAGTGTCCAGCAGGTCCGTCATTATATAATATATACCTGTCCGGCTGCAGTAGTGATATATATATATATTTTTTATATCATTATTTATCATCCAGTCGCAGCAGACACAGTACGGTAGTTCACGGCTGTAGCTACCTCTGTGTCGGCACTCGGCAGTCCATCCATAATTGTATACCACCTACCCGTGGTTTTTTTTTCTTTCTTCTTTATACACACTACATCTCATTATCATCCAGTCTATATTAGCAGCAGACACAGTACAGTACGGTAGTCCACGGCTGTAGCTACCTCTGTGTCGGCACTCGGCAGTCCGTCCATAATTGTATACCACCTACCCGTGGTTTTTTTTTTCTTTCTTCTTTATACATACTACATCTCATTATCAACCAGTCTATATTAGCAGCAGACACAGTACGGTAGTCCACGGCTGTAGCTACCTCTGTGTCGGCACTCGGCAGTCCATCCATAATTGTATACCACCTACCCGTGGTTTTTTTTTCTTTCTTCTTTATACATACTACATCTCATTATCATCCAGTCTATATTAGCAGCAGACACAGTACAGTACGGTAGTCCACGGCTGTAGCTACCTCTGTGTCGGCACTCGGCAGTCCATCCATAATTGTATACCACCTACCCGTGTTTTTTTTTCTTTCTTCTTTATACATACATACTACATCTCTTTATCAACCAGTCTATATTAGCAGCAGACACAGTACGGTAGTCCACGGCTGTAGCTACCTCTGTGTCGGCACTCAGCAGTCCATCCATAATTGTATACCACCTACCCGTGGTTTCTTTTTCTTTCTTCTTTATACATACATACTACATCTCTTTATCAACCAGTCTATATTAGCAGCAGACACAGTACGGTAGTCCATGGCTGTAGCTACCTCTGTGTCGGCACTCGGCAGTCCGTCCATAATTGTATACCACCTACCCGTGGTTTTTTTTTCTTTCTTCTTTATACATACATACTACATCTCTTTATCAACCAGTCTATATTAGCAGCAGACACAGTACGGTAGTCCACGGCTGTAGATACCTCTGTGTCGGCACTCGGCAGTCCATCCATAATTGTATACCACCTACCCGTGGTTTTTTTTTTCTTTCTTCTTTATACATACTACATCTCATTATCATCCAGTCTATATTAGCAGCAGACACAGTACAGTACGGTAGTCCACGGCTGTAGCTACCTCTGTGTCGGCACTCGGCAGTCCATCCATAATTGTATACCACCTACCCGTGGTTTTTTTTTCTTTCTTCTTTATACATACATACTACATCTCTTTATCAACCAGTCTATATTAGCAGCAGACACAGTACGGTAGTCCACGGCTGTAGCTACCTCTGTGTCGGCACTCGGCAGTCCGTCCATAATTGTATACCACCTACCCGTGGTTTTTTTTTCTTTCTTCTTTATACATACATACTACATCTCTTTATCAACCAGTCTATATTAGCAGCAGACACAGTACGGTAGTCCACGGCTGTAGCTACCTCTGTGTCGGCACTCGGCAGTCCATCCATAATTGTATACCACCTACCCGTGGTTTTTTTTTCTTTCTTCTTTATACATACTACATCTCATTATCATCCAGTCTATATTAGCAGCAGACACAGTACAGTACGGTAGTCCACGGCTGTAGCTACCTCTGTGTCGGCACTCGGCAGTCCATCCATAATTGTATACTAGTATCCATCCATCTCCATTGTTTACCTGAGGTGCCTTTTAGTTGTGCCTATTAAAATATGGAGAACAAAAATGTTGAGGTTCCAAAATTAGGGAAAGATCAAGATCCACTTCCACCTCGTGCTGAAGCTGCTGCCACTAGTCATGGCCGAGACGATGAAATGCCAGCAACGTCGTCTGCCAAGGCCGATGCCCAATGGCATAGTACAGAGCATGTCAAATCCAAAACACCAAATATCAGTAAAAAAAGGACTCCAAAACCTAAAATAAAATTGTCGGAGGAGAAGCGTAAACTTGCCAATATGCCATTTACCACACGGAGTGGCAAGGAACGGCTGAGGCCCTGGCCTATGTTCATGGCTAGTGGTTCAGCTTCACATGAGGATGGAGGCACTCAGCCTCTCGCTAGAAAAATGAAAAGACTCAAGCTGGCAAAAGCAGTAGCACCGCAAAGAACTGTGCGTTCTTCGAAATCCCAAATCCACAAGGAGAGTCCAATTGTGTCAGTTGCGATGCCTGACCTTCCCAACACTGGACGTGAAGAGCATGCGCCTTCCACCATTTGCACGCCCCCTGCAAGTGCTGGAAGGAGCACCCGCAGTCCAGTTCCAGATAGTCAGATTGAAGATGTCAGTGTTGAAGTACACCAGGATGAGGAAGATATGGGTGTTGCTGGCGCTGGGGAGGAAATTGACCAGGAGGATTCTGATGGTGAGGTGGTTTGTTTAAGTCAGGCACCCGGGGAGACACCTGTTGTCCGTGGGAGGAATATGGCCGTTGACATGCCTGGTGAAAATACCAAAAAAATCAGCTCTTCGGTGTGGAAGTATTTCACCAGAAATGCGGACAACATTTGTCAAGCCGTGTGTTCCCTTTGTCAAGCTGTAATAAGTAGGGGTAAGGACGTTAACCACCTCGGAACATCCTCCCTTATACGTCACCTGCAGCGCATTCATAATAAGTCAGTGACAAGTTCAAAAACTTTGGCCGACAGCGGAAGCAGTCCACTGACCAGTAAATCCCTTCCTCTTGTAACCAAGCTCACGCAAACCACCCCACCAACTCCCTCAGTGTCAATTTCCTCCTTCCCCAGGAATGCCAATAGTCCTGCAGGCCATGTCACTGGCAATTCTGACGAGTCCTCTCCTGCCTGGGATTCCTCCGATGCATCCTTGCGTGTAACGCCTACTGCTGCTGGCGCTGCTGTTGTTGCTGCTGGGAGTCGATGGTCATCCCAGAGGGGAAGTCGTAAGCCCACTTGTACTACTTCCAGTAAGCAATTGACTGTCCAACAGTCCTTTGCGAGGAAGATGAAATATCACAGCAGTCATCCTGCTGCAAAGCGGATAACTGAGGCCTTGACAACTATGTTGGTGTTAGACGTGCGTCCGGTATCCGCCGTTAGTTCACAGGGAACTAGACAATTTATTGAGGCAGTGTGCCCCCGTTACCAAATACCATCTAGGTTCCACTTCTCTAGGCAGGCGATACCGAGAATGTACACGGACGTCAGAAAAAGACTCACCAGTGTCCTAAAAAATGCAGTTGTACCCAATGTCCACTTAACCACGGACATGTGGACAAGTGGAGCAGGGCAGGGTCAGGACTATATGACTGTGACAGCCCACTGGGTAGATGTATGGACTCCCGCCGCAAGAACAGCAGCGGCGGCACCAGTAGCAGCATCTCGCAAACGCCAACTCTTTCCTAGGCAGGCTACGCTTTGTATCACCGCTTTCCAGAATACGCACACAGCTGAAAACCTCTTACGGCAACTGAGGAAGATCATCGCGGAATGGCTTACCCCAATTGGACTCTCCTGTGGATTTGTGGCATCGGACAACGCCAGCAATATTGTGTGTGCATTAAATATGGGCAAATTCCAGCACGTCCCTTGTTTTGCACATACCTTGAATTTGGTGGTGCAGAATTTTTTAAAAAACGACAGGGGCGTGCAAGAGATGCTGTCGGTGGCCAGAAGAATTGCGGGACACTTTCGGCGTACAGGCACCACGTACAGAAGACTGGAGCACCACCAAAAACTACTGAACCTGCCCTGCCATCATCTGAAGCAAGAAGTGGTAACGAGGTGGAATTCAACCCTCTATATGCTTCAGAGGTTGGAGGAGCAGCAAAAGGCCATTCAAGCCTATACAATTGAGCACGATATAGGAGGTGGAATGCACCTGTCTCAAGTGCAGTGGAGAATGATTTCAACGTTGTGCAAGGTTCTGATGCCCTTTGAACTTGCCACATGTGAAGTCAGTTCAGACACTGCCAGCCTGAGTCAGGTCATTCCCCTCATCAGGCTTTTGCAGAAGAAGCTGGAGACATTGAAGGAGGAGCTAACACGGAGCGATTCCGCTAGGCATGTGGGACTTGTGGATGGAGCCCTTAATTCGCTTAACAAGGATTCACGGGTGGTCAATCTGTTGAAATCAGAGCACTACATTTTGGCCACCGTGCTCGATCCTAGATTTAAAACCTACCTTGGATCTCTATTTCCGGCAGACACAAGTCTGCTGGGGTTGAAAGACCTGCTGGTGAGAAAATTGTCAAGTCAAGCGGAACGCGACCTGTCAACATCTCCTCCTTCACATTCTCCTGCAACTGGGGGTGCGAGGAAAAGGCTCAGAATTCCGAGCCCACCCGCTGGCGGTGATGCAGGGCAGTCTGGAGCGACTGCTGATGCTGACATCTGGTCCGGACTGAAGGACCTGACAACGATTACGGACATGTGGTCTACTGTCACTGCATATGATTCTCTCAACATTGAAAGAATGGTGGAGGATTATATGAGTGACCGCATCCAAGTAGGCACGTCACACAGTCCGTACTTATACTGGCAGGAAAAAGAGGCAATTTGGAGGCCCTTGCACAAACTGGCTTTATTCTACCTAAGTTGCCCTCCCACAAGTGTGTACTCCGAAAGAGTGTTTAGTGCCGCCGCTCACCTTGTCAGCAATCGGCGTACGAGGTTACATCCAGAAAATGTGGAGAAGATGATGTTCATTAAAATGAATTATAATCAATTCCTCCGCGGAGACATTGACCAGCAGCAATTGCCTCCACAAAGTACACAGGGAGCTGAGATGGTGGATTCCAGTGGGGACGAATTGATAATCTGTGAGGAGGGGGATGTACACGGTGATATATCGGAGGATGATGATGAGGTGGACATCTTGCCTCTGTAGAGCCAGTTTGTGCAAGGAGAGATTAATTGCTTCTTTTTTGGGGGGGGTCCAAACCAACCCGTCATATCAGTCACAGTCGTGTGGCAGACCCTGTCACTGAAATGATGGGTTGGTTAAAGTGTGCATGTCCTGTTTATACAACATAAGGGTGGGTGGGAGGGCCCAAGGACAATTCCATCTTGCACCTCTTTTTTCTTTTATTTTTCTTTGCGTCATGTGCTGTTTGGGGAGGGTTTTTTGGAAGGGCCATCCTGCGTGACACTGCAGTGCCACTCCTAGATGGTCCCGGTGTTTGTGTCGGCCACTAGGGTCGCTTATCTTACTCACACAGTCAGCTACCTCATTGCGCCTCTTTTTTTCTTTGCGTCATGTGCTGTTTGGGGAGGGTTTTTTGGAAGGGACATCCTGCGTGACACTGCAGTGCCACTCCTAGATGGGCCCGGTGTTTGTGTCGGCCACTAGGGTCGCTTATCTTACTCACACAGTCAGCTACCTCATTGCGCCTCTTTTTTTCTTTGCGTCATGTGCTGTTTGGGGAGGGTTTTTTGGAAGGGACATCCTGCGTGACACTGCAGTGCCACTCCTAGATGGGCCCGGTGTTTGTGTCGGCCACTAGGGTCGCTTATCTTACTCACACAGTCAGCTACCTCATTGCGCTTCTTTTTTTCTTTGCGTCATGTGCTGTTTGAGGAGGGTTTTTTGGAAGGGACATCCTGCGTGACACTGCAGTGCCACTCCTAGATGGGCCCGGTGTTTGTGTCGGCCACTAGGGTCGCTTATCTTACTCACACAGTCAGCTACCTCATTGCGCCTCTTTTTTTCTTTGCGTCATGTGCTGTTTGGGGAGGGTTTTTTGGAAGGGCCATCCTGCGTGACACTGCAGTGCCACTCCTAGATGGGCCCGGTGTTTGTGTCGGCCACTAGGGTCGCTTATCTTACTCACACAGTCAGCTACCTCATTGCGCCTCTTTTTTTCTTTGCGTCATGTGCTGTTTGGGGAGGGTTTTTTGGAAGGGCCATCCTGCGTGACACTGCAGTGCCACTCCTAGATGGGCCCGGTGTTTGTGTCGGCCACTAGGGTCGCTTATCTTACTCACACAGTCAGCTACCTCATTGCGCCTCTTTTTTTCTTTGCGTCATGTGCTGTTTGGGGAGGGTTTTTTGGAAGGGCCATCCTGCGTGACACTGCAGTGCCACTCCTAGATGGGCCCGGTGTTTGTGTCGGCCACTAGGGTCGCTTATCTTACTCACACAGTCAGCTACCTCATTGCGCCTCTTTTTTTCTTTGCGTCATGTGCTGTTTGGGGAGGGTTTTTTGGAAGGGCCATCCTGCGTGACACTGCAGTGCCACTCCTAGATGGGCCCGGTGTTTGTGTCGGCCACTAGGGTCGCTTATCTTACTCACACAGTCAGCTACCTCATTGCGCCTCTTTTTTTCTTTGCGTCATGTGCTGTTTGGGGAGGGTTTTTTGGAAGGGACATCCTGCGTGACACTGCAGTGCCACTCCTAGATGGGCCCGGTGTTTGTGTCGGCCACTAGGGTCGCTTATCTTACTCACACAGCGACCTCGGTGCAAATTTTAGGACTAAAAATAATATTGTGAGGTGTGAGGTATTCAGAATAGACTGAAAATGAGTGTAAATTATGGTTTTTGAGGTTAATAATACTTTGGGATCAAAATGACCCCCAAATTCTATGATTTAAGCTGTTTTTTAGGGTTTTTTGAAAAAAACACCCGAATCCAAAACACACCCGAATCCGACAAAAAAAATTCGGTGAGGTTTTGCCAAAACGCGGTCGAACCCAAAACACGGCCGCGGAACCGAACCCAAAACCAAAACACAAAACCCGAAAAATTTCCGGCGCTCATCTCTAGTAAATTGTTGGAAGGTATGTTGCTGCAGATGCAGTGAGCCTATTTTGGGGTGTGGACCTGGATTTGCAGCTCCATCAGCCCCATTGTTAATCCTGCTCTGGGAACACACAGCGGCCAAAGGGCAGAGCCTTCCATTGGATGTAACCTGTGTGGGAGGGCATTTCTCAACCAATCAGCTGTGGACTGGGTGTGATGGACCTGTTGCTAACCCAATGAGAGCTCCTAGCCACGCCCAGCGTTATACACACAGTCACTCTGGGCTATTATATAGGAGATGGGTAATAGCCATTTTTAGAAAACACTTTTGATAATATGTCCCTATGTTTGAAAAATGACTGTTATCTTTTCAGTTGTTTTGGACAGTGTTGAGGGCCAGTGGAGTAACTATAGAGAGTGCAGGGGTCAGCTGCCATATGGCCCGGGCCTTGGGGGGGGGGGGGGGGGGGGGGGGGCAAAGGCAATCCCACTGCACCCTCTAAAAAAATTTTTTTTTTTTTTTTTTTAATTACTGCTGCCGTGCTGGGTTCAGGGTCCCTGGATGTACACACACAGTATACTAGGATTTTTTTTTAACTCTGGGGCACAGCCCCTGGATGTATATGGACAGACTACCCCTTGATTATAAAGACACAAACATACAAAATACAGAATGGGCGCTCAATCCTGTTACAAACAGATACTTAACAAACTAGATAATGAGTTAATAAAAGTCCTTTGTCCAGACAGGGAATAGATGTCCTCTGATACATTTCCAACCACTTTTATAGCGTAAAATCACTTTTCCAATGTCCTCAGAAAGGAAGACAAAAAACAGCAAAAAGGAACCATTGGGGGTCATTCCGAGTTGTTCGCTCGTTATTTTTTTGTCGCAACGGAGCGAATAGTCGCTAATGCGCATGCGCAATGTCCGCAATGCAACTGCGCCAAGTAAATTTGCTATGCAGTTAGGAATTTTACTCACGGCATTACGAGGTTTTTTCTTCGTTCTGGTGATCGTAATGTGATTGACAGGAAGTGGGTGTTTCTGGGCGGAAACAGGCCGTTTTATGGGTGTGTACGAAAAAACGCTACCGTTTCTGGGAAAAACGCGGGAGTGGCTGGAGAAACGGAGGAGTGTCTGGGCGAACGCTGGGTGTGTTTGTGACGTCAAACCAGGAACGACAAGCACTGAACTGATCGCAGATGCCGAGTAAGTCTGGAGCTACTCAGAAACTGCTAAGAAGTGTCTATTCGCAATTCTGCTAATCTTTCGTTCGCAATTTTAATATGCTAAGATTCACTCCCAGTAGGCGGCGGCTTAGCGTGTGCAAAGCTGCTAAAAGCAGCTTGCGAGCGAACAACTCGGAATGACCCCCATAGTGTAGTATTCCAGAATAATTCAGCCAATATTGTCATGCAGAGAGAGACACATACCGAAACTCACATTAAAGTAAGTAATGATGGTCATATAATGGTATCTTTAGAATCACCATTCAAGTTGTGATATGAGGTACTCACTAGAGATGAGCGCCTGAAATTTTTCGGGTTTTGTGTTTTGGTTTTGGGTTCGGTTCCGCGGCCGTGTTTTGGGTTCGAACGCGTTTTGGCAAAACCTCACCGAATTTTTTTTGTCGGATTCGGGTGTGTTTTGGATTCGGGTGTTTTTTTCAAAAAACACTAAAAAACAGCTTAAATCATAGAATTTGGGGGTAATTTTGATCCCAAAGTATTATTAACCTCAAAAACCATAATTTACACTCATTTTCAGTCTATTCTGAATACCTCACACCTCACAATATTATTTTTAGTCCTAAAATTTGCACCGAGGTCGCTGTGTGAGTAAGATAAGCGACCCTAGTGGCCGACACAAACACCGGGCCCATCTAGGAGTGGCACTGCAGTGTCACGCAGGATGTCCCTTCCAAAAAACCCTCCCCAAACAGCACATGACGCAAAGAAAAAAAGAGGCGCAATGAGGTAGCTGTGTGAGTAAGATTAGCGACCCTAGTGGCCGACACAAACACCGGGCCCATCTAGGAGTGGCACTGCAGTGTCACGCAGGATGGCCCTTCCAAAAAACCCTCCCCAAACAGCACATGACGCAAAGAAAAAAAGAGGCGCAATGAGGTAGCTGTGTGAGTAAGATTAGCGACCCTAGTGGCCGACACAAACACCGGGCCCATCTAGGAGTGGCACTGCAGTGTCACGCAGGATGTCCCTTCCAAAAAACCCTCCCCAAACAGCACATGACGCAAAGAAAAAAAGAGGCGCAATGAGGTAGCTGTGTGAGTAAGATTAGCGACCCTAGTGGCCGACACAAACACCGGGCCCATCTAGGAGTGGCACTGCAGTGTCACGCAGGATGTCCCTTCCAAAAAACCCTCCCCAAACAGCACATGACGCAAAGAAAAAAAGAGGCGCAATGAGGTAGCTGACTGTGTGAGTAAGATTAGCGACCCTAGTGGCCGACACAAACACCGGGCCCATCTAGGAGTGGCACTGCAGTGTCACGCAGGATGTCCCTTCCAAAAAACCCTCCCCAATCAGCACATGATGCAAAGAAAAAGAAAAGAAAAAAGAGGTGCAAGATGGAATTGTCCTTGGGCCCTCCCACCCACCCTTATGTTGTATAAACAAAACAGGACATGCACACTTTAACCAACCCATCATTTCAGTGACAGGGTCTGCCACACGACTGTGACTGATATGACGGGTTGGTTTGGACCCCCCCCAAAAAGAAGCAATTAATCTCTCCTTGCACAAACTGGCTCTACAGAGGCAAGATGTCCACCTCATCTTCACCCTCCGATATATCACCGTGTACATCCCCCCCTCACAGATTATCAATTCGTCCCCACTGGAATCCACCATCTCAGCTCCCTGTGTACTTTGTGGAGGCAATTGCTGCTGGTCAATGTCTCCGCGGAGGAATTGATTATAATTCATTTTAATGAACATCATCTTCTCCACATTTTCTGGATGTAACCTCGTACGCCGATTGCTGACAAGGTGAGCGGCGGCACTAAACACTCTTTCGGAGTACACACTTGTGGGAGGGCAACTTAGGTAGAATAAAGCCAGTTTGTGCAAGGGCCTCCAAATTGCCTCTTTTTCCTGCCAGTATAAGTACGGACTGTGTGACGTGCCTACTTGGATGCGGTCACTCATATAATCCTCCACCATTCTATCAATGTTGAGAGAATCATATGCAGTGACAGTAGACGACATGTCCGTAATCGTTGTCAGGTCCTTCAGTCCGGACCAGATGTCAGCATCAGCAGTCGCTCCAGACTGCCCTGCATCACCGCCAGCGGGTGGGCTCGGAATTCTGAGCCTTTTCCTCGCACCCCCAGTTGCGGGAGAATGTGAAGGAGGAGATGTTGACAGGTCGCGTTCCGCTTGACTTGACAATTTTGTCACCAGCAGGTCTTTCAACCCCAGCAGACCTGTGTCTGCCGGAAAGAGAGATCCAAGGTAGGCTTTAAATCTAGGATCGAGCACGGTGGCCAAAATGTAGTGCTCTGATTTCAACAGATTGACCACCCGTGAATCCTTGTTAAGCGAATTAAGGGCTGCATCCACAAGTCCCACATGCCTAGCGGAATCGCTCCCTTTTAG
Source organism: Pseudophryne corroboree (assembly GCF_028390025.1). Lineage (NCBI taxonomy): Eukaryota > Metazoa > Chordata > Amphibia > Anura > Myobatrachidae > Pseudophryne > Pseudophryne corroboree. The sequence continues at coordinate 190,867,409 of NC_086452.1, read as the reverse complement.
CTCCTTCTTCAATGCCTCCAACTTCTTCTGCAAAAGCCTGATGAGGGGAATGACCTGACTCAGGCTGGCAGTGTCTGAACTGACTTCACGTGTGGCAAGTTCAAAGGGCATCAGAACCTTGCACAACGTTGAAATCATTCTCCACTGCACTTGAGACAGGTGCATTCCACCTACTATATCGTGCTCAATTGTATAGGCTTGAATGGCCTTTTGCTGCTCCTCCAACCTCTGAAGCATATAGAGGGTTGAATTCCACCTCGTTACCACTTCTTGCTTCAGATGATGGCAGGGCAGGTTCAGTAGTTTTTGGTGGTGCTCCAGTCTTCTGTACGTGGTGCCTGTACGCCGAAAGTGTCCCGCAATTTTTCTGGCCACCGACAGCATCTCTTGCACGCCCCTGTCGTTTTTTAAAAAATTCTGCACCACCAAATTCAAGGTACGTGCAAAACATGGGACGTGCTGGAATTTGCCCATATTTAATGCACACACAATATTGCTGGCGTTGTCCGATGCCACAAATCCACAGGAGAGTCCAATTGGGGTAAGCCATTCCGCAATGATCTTCCTCAGTTGCCGTAAGAGGTTTTCAGCTGTGTGCGTATTCTGGAAAGCGGTGATACAAAGCGTAGCCTGCCTAGGAAAGAGTTGGCGTTTGCGAGATGCTGCTACTGGTGCCGCCGCTGCTGTTCTTGCGGCGGGAGTCCATACATCTACCCAGTGGGCTGTCACAGTCATATAGTCCTGACCCTGCCCTGCTCCACTTGTCCACATGTCCGTGGTTAAGTGGACATTGGGTACAACTGCATTTTTTAGGACACTGGTGAGTCTTTTTCTGACGTCCGTGTACATTCTCGGTATCGCCTGCCTAGAGAAGTGGAACCTAGATGGTATTTGGTAACGGGGGCACACTGCCTCAATAAATTGTCTAGTTCCCTGTGAACTAACGGCGGATACCGGACGCACGTCTAACACCAACATAGTTGTCAAGGACTCAGTTATCCGCTTTGCAGTAGGATGACTGCTGTGATACTTCATCTTCCTCGCAAAGGACTGTTGAACAGTCAATTGCTTACTGGAAGTAGTACAAGTGGGCTTACGACTTCCCCTCTGGGATGACCATCGACTCCCAGCGGCAACAACAGCAGCGCCAGCAGCAGTAGGCGATACACGCAAGGATGCATCGGAGGAATCCCAGGCAGGAGAGGACTCGTCAGAATTGCCAGTGACATGGCCTGCAGGACTATTGGCATTCCTGGGGAAGGAGGAAATTGACACTGAGGGAGTTGGTGGGGTGGTTTGCGTGAGCTTGGTTACAAGAGGAAGGGATTTACTGGTCAGTGGACTGCTTCCGCTGTCGGCCAAAGTTTTTGAACTTGTCACTGACTTATTATGAATGCGCTGCAGGTGACGTATAAGGGAGGATGTTCCGAGGTGGTTAACGTCCTTACCCCTACTTATTACAGCTTGACAAAGGGAACACACGGCTTGACACCTGTTGTCCGCATTTCTGGTGAAATACCTCCACACCGAAGAGCTGATTTTTTTGGTATTTTCACCTGGCATGTCAACGGCCATATTCCTCCCACGGACAACAGGTGTCTCCCCGGGTGCCTGACTTAAACAAACCACCTCACCATCAGAATCCTCCTGGTCAATTTCCTCCCCAGCGCCAGCAACACCCATATCCTCCTCATCCTGGTGTACTTCAACACTGACATCTTCAATCTGACTATCAGGAACTGGACTGCGGGTGCTCCTTCCAGCACTTGCAGGGGGCGTGCAAATGGTGGAAGGCGCATGCTCTTCACGTCCAGTGTTGGGAAGGTCAGGCATCGCAACCGACACAATTGGACTCTCCTTGTGGATTTGGGATTTCGAAGAATGCACAGTTCTTTGCTGTGCTGCTTTTGCCAGCTTGAGTCTTTTCATTTTTCTAGCGAGAGGCTGAGTGCTTCCATCCTCATGTGAAGCTGAACCACTAGCCATGAACATAGGCCAGGGCCTCAGCCGTTCCTTGCCACTCCGTGTGGTAAATGGCATATTGGCAAGTTTACGCTTCTCCTCCGACAATTTTATTTTAGGTTTTGGAGTCCTTTTTTTACTGATATTTGGTGTTTTGGATTTGACATGCTCTGTACTATGACATTGGGCATCGGCCTTGGCAGACGATGTTGCTGGCATTTCATCGTCTCGGCCATGACTAGTGGCAGCAGCTTCAGCACGAGGTGGAAGTGGATCTTGATCTTTCCCTAATTTTGGAACCTCAACATTTTTGTTCTCCATATTTTAATAGGCACAACTAAAAGGCACCTCAGGTAAACAATGGAGATGGATGGATTGGATACTAGTATACAATTATGGACGGGCTGCCGAGTGCCGACACAGAGGTAGCCACAGCCGTGAACTACCGCACTGTACTGTGTCTGCTGCTAATATATAGACTGGTTGATAAAGAGATAGTATACTCGTAACTAGTATGTATGTATAAAGAAAGAAAAAAAAACCACGGTTAGGTGGTATATACAATTATGGACGGGCTGCCGAGTGCCGACACAGAGGTAGCCACAGCCGTGAACTACCGCACTGTACTGTGTCTGCTGCTAATATATAGACTGGTTGATAAAGAGATAGTATACTCGTAACTAGTATGTATGTATAAAGAAAGAAAAAAAAACCACGGTTAGGTGGTATATACAATTATGGACGGGCTGCCGAGTGCCGACACAGAGGTAGCCACAGCCGTGAACTACCGCACTGTACTGTGTCTGCTGCTAATATAGACTGGTTGATAAAGAGATAGTATACTCGTAACTAGTATGTATGTATAAAGAAAGAAAAAAAAACCACGGTTAGGTGGTATATACAATTATGGACGGGCTGCCGAGTGCCGACACAGAGGTAGCCACAGCCGTGAACTACCGCACTGTACTGTGTCTGCTGCTAATATATAGACTGGTTGATAAAGAGATAGTATACTCGTAACTAGTATGTATGTATAAAGAAAGAAAAAAAAACCACGGTTAGGTGGTATATACAATTATGGACGGGCTGCCGAGTGCCGACACAGAGGTAGCCACAGCCGTGAACTACCGCACTGTACTGTGTCTGCTGCTAATATATAGACTGGTTGATAAAGAGATAGTATACTCGTAACTAGTATGTATGTATAAAGAAAGAAAAAAAAACCACGGTTAGGTGGTATATACAATTATGGACGGGCTGCCGAGTGCCGACACAGAGGTAGCCACAGCCGTGAACTACCGCACTGTACTGTGTCTGCTGCTAATATATAGACTGGTTGATAAAGAGATAGTATACTCGTAACTAGTATGTATGTATAAAGAAAGAAAAAAAAACCACGGTTAGGTGGTATATACAATTATGGACGGGCTGCCGAGTGCCGACACAGAGGTAGCCACAGCCGTGAACTACCGCACTGTACTGTGTCTGCTGCTAATATATAGACTGGTTGATAAAGAGATAGTATACTCGTAACTAGTATGTATGTATAAAGAAAGAAAAAAAAAACACGGTTAGGTGGTATATACAATTATGGACGGGCTGCCGAGTGCCGACACAGAGGTAGCCACAGCCGTGAACTACCGCACTGTACTGTGTCTGCTGCTAATATATAGACTGGTTGATAAAGAGATAGTATACTCGTAACTAGTATGTATGTATAAAGAAAGAAAAAAAAACCACGGTTAGGTGGTATATACAATTATGGACGGGCTGCCGAGTGCCGACACAGAGGTAGCCACAGCCGTGAACTACCGCACTGTACTGTGTCTGCTGCTAATATAGACTGGTTGATAAAGAGATAGTATACTCGTAACTAGTATGTATGTATAAAGAAAGAAAAAAAAACCACGGTTAGGTGGTATATACAATTATGGACGGGCTGCCGAGTGCCGACACAGAGGTAGCCACAGCCGTGAACTACCGCACTGTACTGTGTCTGCTGCTAATATATAGACTGGTTGATAAAGAGATAGTATACTCGTAACTAGTATGTATGTATAAAGAAAGAAAAAAAAACCACGGTTAGGTGGTATATACAATTATGGACGGGCTGCCGAGTGCCGACACAGAGGTAGCCACAGCCATGAACTACCGCACTGTACTGTGTCTGCTGCTAATATAGACTGGTTGATAAAGAGATAGTATACTCGTAACTAGTATGTATGTATAAAGAAAGAAAAAAAAACCACGGTTAGGTGGTATATACAATTATGGACGGGCTGCCGAGTGCCGACACAGAGGTAGCCACAGCCGTGAACTACCGCACTGTACTGTGTCTGCTGCTAATATAGACTGGTTGATAAAGAGATAGTATACTCGTAACTAGTATGTATGTATAAAGAAAGAAAAAAAAACCACGGTTAGGTGGTATATACAATTATGGACGGGCTGCCGAGTGCCGACACAGAGGTAGCCACAGCCGTGAACTACCGCACTGTACTGTGTCTGCTGCTAATATATAGACTGGTTGATAAAGAGATAGTATACTCGTAACTAGTATGTATGTATAAAGAAAGAAAAAAAAACCACGGTTAGGTGGTATATACAATTATGGACGGGCTGCCGAGTGCCGACACAGAGGTAGCCACAGCCGTGAACTACCGCACTGTACTGTGTCTGCTGCTAATATAGACTGGTTGATAAAGAGATAGTATACTCGTAACTAGTATGTATGTATAAAGAAAGAAAAAAAAACCACGGTTAGGTGGTATATACAATTATGGACGGGCTGCCGAGTGCCGACACAGAGGTAGCCACAGCCGTGAACTACCGCACTGTACTGTGTCTGCTGCTAATATAGACTGGTTGATAAAGAGATAGTATACTCGTAACTAGTATGTATGTATAAAGAAAGAAAAAAAAACCACGGTTAGGTGGTATATACAATTATGGACGGGCTGCCGAGTGCCGACACAGAGGTAGCCACAGCCGTGAACTACCGCACTGTACTGTGTCTGCTGCTAATATATAGACTGGTTGATAAAGAGATAGTATACTACTAATATTATATATACTGGTGGTCAGGTCACTGGTCACTAGTCACACTGGCAGTGGCACTCCTGCAGCAAAAGTGTGCACTGTTTAATTTTAATATAATATTATGTACTCCTGGCTCCTGCTATAACCTATAACTGGCACTGCAGTAGTGCTCCCCAGTCTCCCCCACAATTATAAGCTGTGTGAGCTGAGCAGTCAGACAGATATATAATATATATAGATGATGCAGCACACTGGCCTGAGCCTGAGCAGTGCACACAGATATGGTATGTGACTGACTGAGTCACTGTGTGTATCGCTTTTTTCAGGCAGAGAACGGATATATTAAATAAACGGCACTGTGTGTCTGGTGGTCACTCACTATATAATATATTATGTACTCCTGGCTCCTGCTATAACCTATAACTGGCACTGCAGTAGTGCTCCCCAGTCTCCCCCACAATTATAAGCTGTGTGAGCTGAGCAGTCAGACAGATATATATAATATTATATATAGATAATAGATGATGCAGCACACTGGCCTGAGCCTGAGCAGTGCACACAGATATGGTATGTGACTGAGTCACTGTGTGCTGTGTATCGCTTTTTTCAGGCAGAGAACGGATTATAAATAAAACTGGTGGTCACTGGTCACTATCAGCAAAACTCTGCACTGTACTAAGTACTCCTAATGCTCCCCAAAATTAGTAAATCAAGTGTCTCTCTAATCTATTCTAAACGGAGAGGACGCCAGCCACGTCCTCTCCCTATCAATCTCAATGCACGTGTGAAAATGGCGGCGACGCGCGGCTCCTTATATAGAATCCGAGTCTCGCGATAGAATCCGAGCCTCGCGAGAATCCGACAGCGTCATGATGACGTTCGGGCGCGCTCGGGTTAACCGAGCAAGGCGGGAAGATCCGAGTCGCTCGGACCCGTGAAAAAAAACATGAAGTTCTGGCGGGTTCGGATTCAGAGAAACCGAACCCGCTCATCTCTAGTACTCACACAGCAAACAGAAGAGTCTCTCCTATAAAGGAATCTTTAAAGTGGCAGCACTTGTGTAGGAATTCTTGTGAAAGGAAAGTCACCTTCTAATTCACATCACCATGAGAGTAGCATGGTTGATAGGTACATAACGTACCGTACTCACGCCAACAAATGTTATGTAACTCCAGTAGCGGTTTCTTTAAGACACTCTCTCTCAGTATAACATTACTCTCCAGATAGAGATATATACAATGCAATCAAAAAATTCTTCATTTAAAGGAGGTTTATTAAAAAAGCTAAAATACACCATAACATGTAGGCAGATGTAACATACATGTCAAAGGTGGCATCTGCGGCAGCAAAAGAAACACCACTTTAGACAATTACCAAAGGCAAATCCCTTAAGCATGCAGGTGAAATGGGGGTGGTCAAAAAGTTCCCCACCACCGTGTTTCGACTGGTGTACAGTCTTTCTCAAAGCGGGGGAGACACTCGTGAAAAGGAATCTATTTATACCAGATGCTATTGCAAAATCCAGTCACAGATACCACGTGGCGGTCATTTCCGGATGCGGCTCCCAGCGTCAGCTGGAACCGGAAGATGACATAGGTATCAACTGTGATGTTACAACTGCCTACATGTTATGGTGTATTTTAGCTATTTAATAAACCTCTTAAATTAATAATTTTTTGATTGCATGGTATACTTCTCTTTCTGGAGAGTAATGGTATACTGAGAGGGAGTGTCTTAAAGAAACCGCTACCGGAGTTACATCACATTTGTTGGTGTGAGTACGGTACGTTATGTACCTATCAACCGTGCTACTCTCATGGTGATGTGAATTAGAAGGTGACTTTCCTTTCCTTGGATGAATTATTCTGGAATACTACACTATGGTCCCTTTTTGCTGTGTTTTTTTTTTTGTCCCCCTTTCTGAGGACATTGGAAAAGTGATTCTACGCTAAAAAGTGATTCAACGCTAAAAAGTGATTCTACGCTATAAAAGTGGTTGGAAACTTATCAGAGAACATCCGTTCCATGTGTGTACAAAGGACTTTTATGAACTCATTATCTAGTTTGTTAAGTATCTATTTGAAACGGGACTGAGCGCCCATTTTGTACTTTGTATGTTTGTGTCTTTATAAATTGGATCCGGTGTTCCTAATTTACAGAGGGCAGCACAGGTCCTTAGTCTGCGCCTTAGGATAGCTCACCCCTTTTTCTCTAACGTCCTAAGTGGATGCTGGGGACTCCGTAAGGACCATGGGAATTAGCGGCTCCGCAGGAGACTGGGCACAACTACAAAGAAAGCTTTTAGACTACTGGTGTGCACTGGCTCCTCCCACTAAGACCCTCCTCCAGACCTCAGTTAGATTCTTGTGCCCGGCCGAGCTGGATGCACACTAGGGGCTCTCCTGAGCACCTAGAAAGAAAGTATATTTAGGTTTTTTATTTTCAGTGAGACCTGCTGGCAACAGACTCACTGCAGCGAGGGACTAAGGGGAGAAGAAGCGAACCCACCTAACAGGTGGTAGTTTGGGCTTCTTAGGCTACTGGACACCATTAGCTCCAGAGGGATCGACCGCAGGACCCGACCTTGGTGTTCGTTCCCGGAGCCGCGCCGCCGTCCCCCTTACAGAGCCAGAAGCACGAAGAAGGTCCGGAAAATCGGCGGCAGAAGACTTCAGTCTTCACCAAGGTAGCGCACAGCACTGCAGCTGTGCGCCATTGCTCCTCATGTACACCTCATACTTCGGTCACTAATGGGTGCAGGGCGCTGGGTGGGGGCGCCCTGAGGGCAATAGATAACACCTTGGCTGGCAAAATATACATCATATATAGTCCCAGAGGCTATATAGATGTAAAATTACCCCTGCCAGTATCACAGAAAAAGCGGTAGAAAGTCCGCCAAAAAGGGGGCGGGGCTTCTCCCTCAGCACACTGGCGCCATTTTTCCCTCACAGTTCCGCTGGAAGGAAGCTCCCTGGCTCTCCCCTGCAGTCTGAGAAAACTACAGAAGGGTAAAAAAGAGAGGGGGGGCACTAAATTTAGGCGCAGTATAGATATATATATATATATGTAATATATATAAAAAAGCAGCTATAGGGAAAACACTCATTGATAGTGGGATCCCAGTGTTATATAGCGCTCTGGTGTGTGCTGGCATACTCTCTCTCTGTCTCCCCAAAGGGCTTTGTGGGGTCCTGTCCTCTGTCAGAGCATTCCCTGTGTGTTTGCGGTGTGTCGGTACGGCTGTGTCGACATGTTTGATGAGGAGGCTTATGTGGAGGCGGAGCAGATGCCTGTAAATGTGATGTCACCCGCTGCGGGGTCGACACCTGAGTGGATGGTGCTGTGGAAGGAATTACGTGATAGTGTCAACTCCTTACATAAAAGGTTTGACGACATACCTAATGTGGGATAGCCGGCTTCTCAGCCTGTGCCTGCCCAGGCGTCTCAAAAACCATCAGGGGCTCTAAAACGCCCGCTACCTCAGATGGTTGACACAGATGTCGACACGGATACTGACTCCAGTGTCGACGACGAAGAGACTAATGTAACTTCCAGTAGGGCCACACGTTACATGATTGAGGCAATGAAAAATGTGTTGCACATTTCTGATGTTACCCCCGGTACCACAAAAAAGGGTATAATGTTTGGAGAGAAAAAACTACCAGTAGCTTTTCCTCCATCTGAAGAGTTAAATGAAGTGTGTGAAGAAGCGTGGGCTTCCCCTGATAAAAAGATGGTAATTTCTAAGAGGTTACTAATGGCGTACTCTTTCCCGCCAGAGGATAGGTCACGCTGGGAAACATCCCCTAGGGTGGATAAAGCGCTCACACGCTTGTCGAAGAAGGTGGCACTACCGTCTCCGGATACGGCCGCCCTGAAGGAATCTGCTGATAGAAAGCAGGAGGCTATCCTGAAATCTATATATACACACACAGGTGTGATACTGAGACCGGCTATAGCTTCAGCCTGGATGTGCAGCGCTGCTGCTGCGTGGTCAGATTCCCTGTCAGAAAATATAGATACCCTAGACAGGGACACTATTTTGCTGAACGTAGAGCATATAAAAGACGCACTTTTATACATGAGGGATGCACAGAGGGATATTTGCCGGCTGGCATCCAAAATTAGTGCAATGTCCATTTCTGCCAGGAGAGGGTTATGGACTCGGCAGTGGACAGGTGATGCAGATTCCAAACGACACATGGAAGTTCTGCCTTATAAGGGTGAGGAATTGTTCGGGGATGGTCTCTCGGACCTCGTTTCCACAGCAACAGCTGGGAAGTCTACATTTTTGCCCCATGTTCCCTCACAACCAAAGAAAGCACCGTATTATCAGGTACAGTCCTTTCGACCCAATAGGGGCAAGCGGGTTAAAGGCGCGTCCTTTCTGCCCAGAGGCAGAGGTAGAGGGAAAAAGCTGCAGCATACAGCCAGTTCCCAGGAGCAAAAGTCCTCCCCCGCTTCCTCTAAGTCCACAGCATGACGCTGGGGCTCCACAGGCAGAGCCAGGTACGATGGGGGCCCGTCTCAAGCATTTCAGCAAGCAGTGGGCTCGCTCACGGGTGGATCCCTGGATCCTTCAAATAGTATCTCAGGGGTACAAACTGGAATTCGAGACGTCTCCCCACCGCCGTTTCCTCAAATCTGCCTTGCCAACCACTCCCTCAGGCAGGGAGGCAGTGTTACAGGCAATTCAAAAGCTGTATTCACAACAAGTGATAGTAAGGGTGCCCCTACTTCAACAAGGAAGGGGTTACTATTCCACAATGTTTGTGGTACCGAAACCGGACGGTTCGGTGAGACCCATTTTAAATTTGAAATCCTTGAACACATATATCAAAATATTCAAGTTCAAGATGGAATCGCTCAGGGCGGTTATTGCGAGCCTGGACGAGGGAGATTACATGGTATCGCTGGACATCAAGGATGCTTACCTACATGTCCCCATTTACCATCCTCACCAGGAGTACCTCAGGTTTGTGGTACAAGAATGTCATTACCAATTCCAGACGTTGCCGTTCGGTCTCTCCACGGCTCCGAGGGTCTTTACCAAGGTAATGGCGGAAATGATGATACTCCTTCGAAGGAAGGGAGTTTAATTATCCCGTACTTGGACGATCTCCTGATAAAGGCGAGGTCCAGAGAGCAGTTGTTGGTAGGGGTAGCACTATCTCGGGAAGTGCTACAACAGCACGGCTGGATTCTAAACATTCCAAAGTCACAGCTGGTCCCTACGACACGCCTGCTGTTCCTAGGGATGGTTCTGGACACAGAACAGAGAAAAGTGTTTCTCCCGGAGGAGAAGGCCAAGGAGCTGTCATCTCTAGTCAGAGGCCTCCTAAAACCAAAACAGGTGTCGGTGCATCACTGCACGCGGATCCTGGAAAAAATGGTAGCTTCCTACGAAGCGATTCCATTCGGCAGGTTTCATGCAAGAACCTTTCAGTGGGACCTGTTGGACAAGTGGTCCGGATCGCATCTTCAGATGCATCGTCTGATAACCCTGTCTCCAAGGACCAGGGTGTCTCTGCTGTGGTGGCTGCAGAGTGCTCATCTTCAAGAGGGCCGCAGATTCCACATACAGGACTGGGTCCTGGTGACCACGGATGCCAGCCTTCGAGGCTGGGGAGCAGTCACACAGGGAAGAAACTTCCAAGGACTATGGTCAAGTCAGGAGACTTCCCTGCACATAAATATTCTGGAACTAAGGGTCATTTACAATGCCCTAAGTCAGGCAAAACCCCTGCTTCAAAACCAGCCGGTACTGATCCAGTTAGACAACATCACGGCAGTCGCCCATGTAAATCGACAGGGCGGCACGAGAAGCAGGACGGCGATGGCAGAAGCCACAAGGATTCTCCGATGGGCGGAAAATCACGTGTTAGCACTGTCAGCAGTGTTCATTCCGGGAGTGGACAACTGGGAAGCAGTCTTCCTCAGCAGGCACGACCTCCACCCGGGAGAGTGGGGACTTCATCCAGAAGTCTTTCAAATGATTGTAAACCAGTGGGAAAAACCACAGGTGGACATGATGGCGTCCCGCCTAAACAAAAAGCTAGAAAAATATTGCGCCAGGTCAAGAGACCCGCAGGCGATAGCTGTGGACGCTCTGGTAACACCGTGGGTGTACCGATCGGTTTATGTGTTCCCTCCTCTTCCTCTCATACCAAAGGTACTGAGGATAATAAGGAGAAGAGGAGTAAGAACTATACTCATTGTTCCGGATTGGCCAAGAAGAGCGTGGTATCCGGAACTTCAAGAAATGATGTCAGAGGACCCATTGCCTCTACCGCTCAGACAGGACCTGCTGCAGCAGGGGCCCTGTCTGTCCAAGACTTACCGCGGCTGCGTTTGACGGCATGGCGGTTGAACACCGTATCCTGAAGGAAAAGGGCATTCCGGAGGAAGTCATTCCTACGCTGATAAAAGCTAGGAAAGAAGTAACCGCGAACCATTATCACCGCATATGGCGAAAATATGTTGCGTGGTGTGAGGCCAGGAAGGCCCCAACGGAAGAATTTCAGCTGGGCCGGTTCCTGCACTTCCTACAGTCAGGGGTGTCTATGGGCCTTAAATTAGGTTCCGTTAAGGTCCAGATTTCGGCTCTATCGATTTTCTTCCAGAGAGAATTGGCTTCACTACCTGAAGTTCAGACTTTTGTTAAGGGAGTGCTGCATATTCAGCCCCCTTTTGTGCCTCCAGTGGCACCTTGGGATCTCAACGTGGTGTTGGATTTCCTAAAGTCACATTGGTTTGAGCCACTGAAAACCGTGGATTTAAAATATCTCACGTGGAAAGTGGTCATGTTGTTTGCCTTGGCTTCGGCCAGGCGGGTTTCAGAATTGGCGGCTTTGTTATGTAAAAGCGCTTATCTGGTTTTCAATATGGATAGGGCAGAATTGAGGACTCGTCCCCAGTTTCTCCCCAAAGTGGTATCAGCTTTTCATCTGAACCAACCTATCGTGGTGCCTGCGGCTACGAATGACTTGGAGGCTTCCAAGTTGTTGGATGTAGTTAGGGCCCTAAAAATGTATGTTTCCAGGTCAGCTGGAGTCAGGAAGACTGACTCGCTTTTTATCCTGTATGCGCCCAACAAGTTGGGTGCACCTGCTTCTAAGCAGACTATTGCTCGCTGGATCTGTAGTACGATTCAGCTTGCACATTCTGCGGCTGGCCTGCCGCATCCTAAATCGGTAAAAGCCCATTCCACAAGGAAAGTGGGCTCTTCTTGGGCGGCTGCCCGAGGGGTCTCGGCTCTTCAACTTTGCCGAGCTGCTACTTGGTCAGGGGCAAACACGTTTGCTAAATTCTACAAATTTGATACCCTGGCTGAGGAGGACCTTGAGTTCTCTCATTCGGTGCTGCAGAGTCATCCGCACTCTCCCGCCCGTTTGGGAGCTTTGGTATAATCCCCATGGTCCTTACGGAGTCCCCAGCATCCACTTAGGACGTTAGAGAAAATAAGAATTTACTCACCGGTAATTCTATTTCTCATAGTCCGTAGTGGATGCTGGGCGCCCATCCCAAGTGCGGATTGTCTGCAATACTTGTATATAGTTATTGCTTAACTAAAGGGTTATTGTTGAGCTATCTGTTGAGAGGCTCAGTTGTTCTCATGCTGTTAACTGGGTATTGTATCACGAGTTATACGGTGTGATTGGTGTGGCTGGTATGAGTCTTACCCGGGATTCAAAATCCTTCCTAATTGTGTCAGCTCTTCCGGGCACAGTATCCTAACTGAGGTCTGGAGGAGGGTCTTAGTGGGAGGAGCCAGTGCACACCAGTAGTCTAAAAGCTTTCTTTGTAGTTGTGCCCAGTCTCCTGCGGAGCCGCTAATCCCCATGGTCCTTACGGAGTCCCCAGCATCCACTACGGACTATGAGAAATAGAATTACCGGTGAGTAAATTCTTATTTTTTTCTCAGATTACCCCTTGTTGTCAGATACATCACCAGACGACATACAGAGTACACCTGTACTGATACACCAGCCCTACAGCAGCCAGCAGTCCCACGTCCCACAACCCCAGCACTGAGACGGACACATCCGTTCAGTGCACTTTCCACAGCCAGAGTGAAAATGGCGCAGATCACCGGGACCTTTATAGAATCCAAAACCCTGAGAGAATCCAACAGAGAAATTATGATGTTTTGCCTCGTTTTGGGATCCGAGTCTGGTGGGAAGCCCCATTTGTCTGTGTATGCTGCCACCTGTCCGTCCGTCTATTCACCCATATGGTGTTCTGTCTGTTTGTCTGTCCATCTATGCTCCCTCCCATCCGTTTGTCTATCAATCTATGCCCCCTCTCATCCATTTGTCTAAACCCCCATACGGTGCTCTGTCTGTTCGTCTTTCTGTGTATGCCTCCTCCTGTCCGTCTACGCCCCCATATGGTGCTCTGTCTGTCCATCTGTCCGCCCATGCCCCCACCTGAGCATCCCCCCTCGTCCGTCCGTCTTTCCGTCTATGCCTCCACCCCCGTCCCCTGCTGTAGTCAAGTAGTGTCTCTCCTGCTCACTCCCTCTCTCTCTCTCTCTCTCTCTCCCCCCCTCTCTCTCCCTAACACTCTCTTGCTACTCTTTTCTCTCTCTATCCCTGACACTGTCTCTCTCGCTTTCTCTCATTCCCTCTTTTTCAATGAAAACCCTCTCTCTCTCTCTCGCTCTCTCCCTCTCTAATTCCCTCCTCTCTCTCTGTCTCCCCCTGGCACTCTTGTCCCTCTCTCACTCCCATTTCTCTCCTGCACAGAAGGGACATTATAATGACAAAGGCTGGGGGGGATGGGGGGGGGGGTCCCTTCCAAGAATTTGCTATGGGGCCCACAAAGTTCTAGTTACACCCCTGTTGAGGGCTCTACTTAAGAATGATCCATAACTCCACTATTTTGTATTTAGCACAGTGGTAAGCTCAGCTGTAGATGACATGAGTGGTACTATGCTTTTTGCTAGCAATGTGGACCCAGCAACACCCTTTCCAGCTTCAGCAAACCCTTCAGTCCCTGCTGGGTTTAAGTATAATGGACATGTGCAGATGAACATTGCACAGGAGTATTGACCAGCAATCACCGGCAGCAATAGGCTGCTGCCAACAGAGGAAAGGACACTACAGAGGAGGGGGTACACCAATGGACCACTGCAGGACAGGTAAGTTTTGTTAAATACTAACGTCATACTCAGTAGCTCACTGTGATACTAAACTAGATATGCCACATGTAATAAGTATTGTTCATAAATGGAGCCCCGAATGAGAGCTAAGGTGCAGAGTTTCCATGCACAAAAATTGCAATCATGGTGATATCAAAATGTTAACAAACACTTTCAAAGTTTTGTGTTATACTTATTTGATGTGCTGTGTCCCATTCCCAAATGTTCAGTTTACCTTATAGGCATCAGATGTAATAAAACATAGTTAATATTTTTATTCACAACCTATAATCTTCTGCCTGCATTAGCATTAATCCATCAAATACTATTAAGCAAGAGGGTAACAATTAATACAAGCACGGTACACCGTTTCATAGAAGCAGGGACAAAAGGTTAATAGCTGTCCAGTGATACCGACCCTATAATGTACATGTCAACTGAGCAGATGCATTTTATGAGAGTATCGTCCGGCTGTGTTGTTAGTTGGTGCTTGCTTATAAAAATATACATTATTGTCCTTATGATTTATTTAGTTAGCTACTAAATTATGTTACGCATCATGTAAAATTGCTTATCTCCTCACTTGTCCAGCTCCTGAAGTTACTGTTCAATTACCTTTTTTTTTTATCATAGAGTTGATCCTATATTTTGGTGCACAAGGCCAGCAAATGTGGATTCCTGTAATTCACAAGTGCCCATGGACGGAGGCTCCCTCCCCCTTACATAGGGAGGCTTGAGCTCCTGCCAGCAAGTATTGATTTTCACTTCCCAATCTCCAAGCTGGATGGGAGGAAAAGATTAAAAACACTTTGTCAGGCTGAAGTTGAATAAGAACCTGCACTAGGGATGCCTTTGTATGAAGGGGTCAAGGATGGTGTGAGCTTTCCGAACATTAACTATTCACTCCCCAGATCATCAATGAGAGCTTCTCCTGGTGTTATAACCTTAGCTCATGTCACGTGTCCTAGTGATTGGGATAATTCATACATGTTTATAGAGATGCTTGCCTGAATGCTGCATACCTAGCAGCCTCAGCAATCACCATTCACTACGTGAAAGAACGTTTTCAGAACATGGCAGCTGTAATTGTACTGGTTAATGAAAATAAAGTTATATTAAAGTGCAAGGCATGAAGTCATTCTGTTTGCCAAGAGATCCAGAAGACTGCCAGTGACTACACTGTGACCTGCAGGAAGAATTGCCACAGCCATCCAGGAATCCTTGGAGACAATGTTAATCCGTGTAGCCAAATTAAAGACCAGCAATCCCTCTTTTCCATAATAAGTCCACAGGAGTTGAGATGTATCTAAATTTAATTAAGCCTAGTCTGTGGTGCAGCACATTGCTCTAGAATATTGCAAAAGAAGACACAAAACACACTGTTCCCAGCAGATTGGTGACAGGAACTTTCCCATGAGGCAAATACCCTAAACCAAGTGCATACACTCGTCCTACTGCTTATCACTGGGGACTGTTCTTGCAGAGACACATTTTTCCTCTGCCTGCTGCCCTTATCCACCTCCCGTTCCTGCCAACCGCTGTCACTTGTCACACAGAGCGTTATCGTGTCAGGCTGTCCTTGTCAGCATAGGCAGGAGAGCCCCTGAATTGCCCTGCGTCACTTCGTTATGGCCAGACACATCTGAATCCATTGCCTCGCGGATGATAAATGAGCGGCAGAGTCTGTGGGCCTGTGAATTGGTTTGGAGTAGATAACGTCCGATCGTATCATCTCCTGCAGAAAGGGGCTGACTGGGATCATCCATTACCTCTGAGAGCTGGGGCCTGCAGGGCTGACACACACATAATGTGATGCTTGACCAGGACAGTCCATAAACCTCTGCTTTCTAAGAAGCAGCACTAACTACTTCATCCCCTCGCAGACATTTCGCTTCCTTCAGTTATTCTTTATATTTTGCTTGGGAATGATCTGGTGACTCCGGAACGTACAGGCTTTCAAGAATGTATTATTTCAGATATGTCAAATTTTATTAAATGAGCATAATAAACAGATGGGAAAGCTATTTAAAAAAGATTTGAACATAATAAGTTACTATGATGTGGACGCTTCTTCGTTATATGTGTCAGACAGCAAAAAATAAATCAGAAACAATTGAGAAATGGTGGCTCCGGTCACGATAAAATATTTCTTCTCAGCGAAACTCTCCAATTTGTTTTCTCGTGCAGCACCAGTGTCAGTACATATTTAAACGTGTCCGCCTTGTGAATCTTGTTTCACGGTTTAATAAACAGCTCACATGCCTTTTGACGCAGAAGATGAAGTACTGTAGCTGTCACTCGGCGTGGGGTTAATGCCGCCCTTTCATAGATAGACTCCTGGAGATTATGTATTATTTACACATTGTAAGTTTAGTACAAGACAGATAGTAGCCTCGGCACCTGCACAGGACAGAGGGGAGCCAGACCAGATATCTACCTGTCATCTCTGGTGTATAGGAATGTGAAAGAGCCACTCTGACACATGATGTTTAAGCTCACAGCGGCTGTTGCTCCAGTTTTAATGCGGGAGAACAAATGAAATAATCATGGCAGCTTTATGACGTTGCATGAATTTTTCATGAGCGTTCATAAAATTTCACGATGCCCTCAGCTGGGAGAGATAATTTTTAAATACTGTGTTGATGTCAGGCGCGTCCTAAATATTACATGTTTAGAAAGCAGCGGGGCTGAACCTGGAGGTAGTGAGGAAGTGAAAGGTATAAACATACTAAATTAGATAGGTGTACAGGTCAAGAGTAGCTAATAATGTTTCAGAACCAAAAACATGAACAATCAAAGGTAGTGATGAGATTTATTGAACGGTACTAGCTTTCCAATGTTTGATAAAAGTGGGCGCAGTTCCTCTGCAACATCACTGAAACATGTATTGGTGATGTATCATGCACTTTATATATATTTTGTATAAGAAGCATTTTTTATTATACAAGTCCCTGAGTGCCATCTATCATTGAGATGGTGTATTGACAGTTTTGGACAGATGGCTACAAGAAAGTGATAACAGAAGGAGAGAAATCAGAGACCTTACTAAATAAGGTCATGGAGGATGTAACATACAGTATATGTATAAGAGAGATTATACAAATGTTACTTTACTCTGTAAAAATATATGAAACTACTGCTATGTATCGATATGGGAGGCAGTCGCGAGACCACCTGTTAGGATCACAGCAGTTACAATACTGACGCCGGAATTATGACAGGCAGTGAAATGCCGCCGACGCAATACTGTCGCACAGGCTTTTCTCCCTCTACGGCACCCATAGAGGGAGAATATAACCTGTGGCGAGTGCAGCGAGCCACCGTGCCCCCAGCGTGGCAAGCACAGCAAGCTCACAAGGGTCTTTCTAGCATTCGCCCCGCTGCCGGCATACTGGTGGCCGGGATCCCGCTGTTGAGTTCATGACAGCAGGGATCCCAGCCGCCGGTAACACGTATGTATTCCATACATACACCTGAGGTCCATACAGAGATTTGTTTATCCCATACCCCTTTCCAGGACAGTATCTAGGGCTGTGTGAGAGGGCCAACTGCCCAGAGAAATAAGCTGAAAAGAAGGAGCAAGTTGGGTGTCAGTTTTCTCTCTTGCCTTAGGCACCACCATTTCTAGTGACAACTCTGCCCATACCTAGTAATGTAAAGGTAACAAAGGGACATACACTGCACATGGAAGAAAGATGGGTTCACTGTCAGCATGGAAAAGGATTTATCACTGTACCCGAGTGGGGAATCTGGCTGCTGGTCGGGATTCTGGCCACCAGTATTTCATCGGGTGTCGGGATTCCGGCATTGGTATCCTGACAGCCGGCAAAATGAATGCCTCCCCTGTAAAAGTAGTAAGACTGCGGAAGTCTCTGCTAATGGATATGGTGATGGTAGTTGTGTCAGTGAGTGTGGATGGAAGATTGAATTGGGTGCCTGCTTCCTCTCATCTCTAGATTTAGTTCAAATGCATTGTTGGGGTGTTGATCTGGAAAAGTAATCTGATCAGCATTTATGATGGCAGGAATTATTTTTTTTACACTGAGGACAGTAGTGGATTTCCAACTAGGCATGCGAGGCACATGCCTAGGGGCGGCACTTGCTGGGGGGCGGCATACCAGGCTGATGATGCCAGTTGATTCTTTTTTGTCAATACAACTTTTTTTTATTTTTTTTATTTTGCAACTGACGGAAGTTGGACAATGGGCAGCAAATTGTGGCCGTGGAGCTGGTAGTGGGGTAAAGTTGGGGCTGCTTTGGTGGTCTTGAGGAATCCAATTTACCTACCATAAAGAAGGGGGCAGTGCCTTCATTGGAAGCAGAGGGGGGGGGGGGGGGGGCGGTAGCCAATAAAGTGCCTAGGGGTGGCTTAACCCCAAAATCCACCCCTGATTGAAGACAAATTAAAAACTGAATTATGGGGACTTGTTTTGACTTTTGCTGCATCACCACATCCACAAAAGTTATGCAATCCTAAATCAGTAAATGCATAGATGTTTCATACATGCATTAACATAAGTGTTATTACTGGCAAAATGTCCTTAGCACCAACAATGTAACCCCTTCTGTTGAACAAATACACATCCCAACATGTGCAACAGCAATCTCAGCAGTGCCTGAAACCAGACTAAGCAATACCTGCAGTGTGACAGTTTTAGGCAAAAAAAAAAAAAAAAGTGGGCTAAGACCTTACATAAAGCACAAGAAAATGATTCATCAAAACAATTTAAACAAGCTCTGATCTGCAGATATACAGTAGATATGTCTTTTCCTAAACCCCCAAAAAAAGTATTACACACAAAAAATAAAAAGGGATAATAGTATTTCGCAATTAACACTACAATAACTGTCACTTTATAGTGTTAAGTTACATTGAACCCTGCATCACACTGAAACGTAAATACAGCAAAATGTAAAACTATATTAAATACAGTATACCTGACACAACATTAAGAAATAAAGGTGCAATCTGTGAAAGAAAAAAACTCAACAGCCTGCCTGAGGTCATCCGTGTACAGGACATGAAGCAGGCTGAAGACCTCTGCCAGAATGAGGACCTTAAGTGTCTCTTTACATTCCAAGTTGACAGCTTCATACAGTGAGCCTCACCCCATCCTTCGAGCTGCTTTGGCTTCTTTAGCCATGTTGGCCTTCACCCACCCCTTTATGTCCAAGAACCATTTCTTGCAGGTCTCCTCACTGTGCTTGATGGGTCCCTCATCATTGACCACAATAACAACCCCTTCCCAGATCTTATTCTTCCTGCATATGGAAGTGCGGGCAGCCTGATGGACAACCAGCAGCTTGTGGCACCTCATGACCACAGTCACCAAAGCCATGTTTTCTGCAAAGGAAAACTTGTAAAACACACATTTTCTACTACAGGTTGAGTCTCCCTTATCCAAAATGCTTGGGACCAGAGGTATTTTGGATATGGGATTTTTCCGTATTTTGGAATAATTGCATACCATAATGAGATATCATGGCGATGGGACCTAAGTCTAAGAACAGAATACATTTATGTTCCATATACACCTTATACACACAGCCTGAATGTAATTTTAGCCAATATTTTTTATAACTTTGTGCATTAAACAAAGTGTGTCTACATTCACACAATTCATTTATGTTTCATATACACCTTATACACACAGCCTGAGGGTCATTCAATACAATATTTTTAATAACTTTGTGTATTAAACAAAGTTTGTGTACATTGAGCCATCAAAAAACAAAGGTTTCACTATCTCACTCTCACTCAAAAAAGTCCGTATTTCGGAATATTCCGTATTTCGGAATATTTGGATATGGGATACTCAACCTGTAATTGATATCTAAGGTTTTTATGACTTTATGATATTTAAGTCAGCGCTAAGTTTTCACACTTATTCGAGATTGTGTATTTATGTCAACTGGTATAGGTGTTTACCAGGAGAGTGAAACTTGGTGGCGCCAGGAGAAGGAGACAAATTGTTTCTATACATAAGTAAATCCTCCTCTACCTCTCACTACACATACACTAAGCAAATGTAATAAAACACATGCCTCCACTACCACTACACTAACAACACACACACACTCACACACACACACACACACACACACACACACACACACACACACACACACACTGACAAGACTTAAACAAAAATAGTCAAAGGACAAAAAACTTCAGACAGATAAAAAACTAGACAGGTACACAGGACAACTTACGATCAATACAGCACTCAGAAATTGATTTAAAAAAAACGCTCCAAAACAACACAAACTAGCCTACACTTCTCCTCTCTCAATGCCTATCACTAACCCAAGAGGTCCGCTTGGTTTGGGAAGTATTTATAAGAGTTTGGCTTTAAACTGGCATATGTGACACAATCTACCAATGAAAAAACGATTGTAAGCTGCTTCCGTGTTCCCCGCATTTTGCAAACATGGACTGAACTACTCTCGTAATTTGCAAAAATGGGACTGAACTCAACTGTGCAATTTACAGGAGTGTTTTGCTGGTCTTGACTAAAACATGGCTGATAAGCACAAATCCATACGCCAGCGAAAATAAATGATTATGGAAAACACAATTCATAGTAACTTTCCGTATTTCATTAAGAAAAAAATCTCCCCTGTCCGATTGATAACCAGCATATTTAAACTACTGTAAACTCAGGCAAAACAGGATTCTTAGTGAATTTAACCTTTAGTGCCTCAAGTTTTACATACTATTTTTCCTTCTTCGTCACTGTTGCACTGGGGGCTTTGCAGGGCTGAGAGCCACAGTTTGTGGCACTGTTCCAGTTGTCTCTATTGTTGGCAGAGGTACATTGTCTTTTTTCCTTCTTTTAGGTGTTACAATGCCCAATTCCATTTCATATTCCTTTTTAACTCATTGGGCTGGATCTATCAACATCGCATTTTAAATGTGATACATCGCAGCGTTTATTTATGCCTTATGCATAAAGATTTGCTATTACAAACAAATAAAAGAAAATTAATACAATACCAGAATTGCGCAGTGAAACAAAAAGAGCTGCCCAGACACACTTATTTGGTTGGGGAAAAAACACCAATTCCCAATAAGGCATATAGAGAAAAAAATGGTGAATAGAGTGTCACTGGCGCTAAATCCGTATGGATGTGTGAAAGTGCATGGTGACCATGGACAATCCAAGAAAGTGACTTGTGCTGTTTTTCTTTATAAACCAGAAGTGCTCTCACCCTTTTGCTGTGGTGCGGTGGGCTAGCTTATAGAATAAGCTGTTGTGGTCCTGGGCTGAATTAGCCTAGCACCACCGCGGAAGATTTATCAGCATGGATTCACTCCCAGTTCACATGTGCTTCTCCTCAGTCCAGAAACTTGCTGATAAATCTTCCGCGGTGGTCACCATGCACTTTCAGTATTCACGTATTGTATGTTTTTAACAATAAATATTTACATGTGTTTTTATATCCATTGATATTGAGTTACTATTTTATCATTGAAAGGACCAAGTCCCCTTTCAGGGATACAGAACCCCGCCATTGGGGTCTCTCACACATCCATACGGATTTAGCGCCAGTGACACTCTATTCACCATTTTTTTCTCTATATTACAAACAAATAAGACAGATCTTCCAAAGGGAGCTGTCCTTTGTGCAAGACTTCCAGGTTATTGCTGGGTCATCCCTATAGTGGCGCATGGAGATGACAACTTCTCCAAACGCTGGTGATCCAGTCCCTGCATACTTTTAGAGTGACCTGGTGTTGGATGACTCGAGTTGTGCTTTCATGCTGAAGTCTACCTAGTTCGGTCCCGTGTTCAACCCCTATCGCTACCCTGGTCAAATTCCCAGGACACCGAACCCAGGTAGTCTCTTTCACCCCAAGCTAAGAGCCAGGTTTCCCTGCAATATCCCGGGTCAGGGGCTCGGTTTGAAAGGGGTATGTTTTTCCCAGAAGTTGATAACAATGATTTTAAGTGCAACTAGATGTCAGATATGTAGCTTTATATTGGAAAAACCCAATTCCTCCCTCCTTAGGCTCAATTATAAATAAAATATGGTAGATCTATTGTTCAGAATGAATCTATCATCATTATTAATGACACTTCAAATTAGTTCTCATGTACATCAACTAACCACTATACAGCCCCCCTCTGCTGCAAGACTGAGTTTGTCCTACTCATTACTATTGAGTTTAATGACTCCTCCTCTACTGATCCTTACTATTTTTCACTTACTACACATTCCCCTCCTTTGCCTATCCTCATTTAACCTCTTGTCTTTTCTCCTTTATTTTCCAAGATGAATTAAAAAAAATCTTAACTGCCTACAGCAAATTGTTTATATTACCCATTTTGTTCATTTATATACTGTAGGTTAGAATGTTTTTGCATCCCCTATATTTTTGTTTCACATTTTGAATTGTAATAGACCTATCCATTCTCCCTCCCCTTCTTACTTTCTGTATGTCCCCTGTTAAATGAATTATAAATATCTTCATAAAATAGATTTATATAATAAGACAGACTGTGTGGACATAGGCTTAAAGTGCCGATGATGCGTCTAATGCATTGGGTTTTCAAAAGGATTGGTGTGTGTAAATAAAAATGTAACTTTTCAGGACCTTAAAGTGTCACATCATAGTGATTATAAAAAAAAATCATATACAGTGCATCCAGAAAGTATTCACAGCGCTTCACTTTTTCCACATCACATGTACATCAGTATTTACTGCCTTTGCTCAATACTTTGTTGATGCACCTTTGGAAGCAATTACAGCCTCAAATCTTTTTGAATATGATGCCACAAGCTTTGCGCACCTATCTTTGGCCAGTTCCGCCCATTCCTCTTTGCAGCACCTCTCAAGCGCCATCAGGTTGGATGGGAAGCGTCGGTGCACAGCCATTTTCAGATCTTTACAGAGATGTTCAATCGGATTCAAGTCTGGGCTCTGACTGGGCCACTCAAGGACATTCACAGAGTTGTCCTGAAGCCACTCCTTTGATATCTTAGCTGTGTGCTTAGGGTCGTTGTCCTGCTGAAAGATGAACCGTTG
Organism: Pseudophryne corroboree; assembly: GCF_028390025.1. Classification (NCBI taxonomy): domain Eukaryota; kingdom Metazoa; phylum Chordata; class Amphibia; order Anura; family Myobatrachidae; genus Pseudophryne; species Pseudophryne corroboree. Next base: position 190,844,235 of record NC_086452.1, on the reverse strand, counting down.
CCCCAGTCTGAGGTCAAGAGCACTCTGGAGCAGGTTTTCTTCCAGGATGTCTCTGTACATTGCTGCATTCATCTTTCCCTCTATCCTGACTAGTCTCCCAGTTCCTGCCGCTGGAAAACATTCCCACAGCATGATGCTGCCACCACCATGCTTCACTGTAGGGATGGTATTGGCCTGGTGATGAGTGGTGCCTGGTTTCCTCCAAACATGACACCTGGCATTCATGCCAAAGAGTTCAATCTTTGTCTCATCAGACCAGAGAATTTTGTTTCTCATGGTCTGAGAGTCCTTCAGGTGCATTTTGTCAAACTCCAGGCGGGCTGCCATGTGCTTTTTACTACAGAGTGGCTTCCGTCTGGCCACTCTACCATATAGGCCTGATTGGTGGATTGCTGCAGAGAAGGTTCTCCTCTCTCCACAGAGGAATGCTGTAGCTCTGACAGAGTGACCATCAAGTTCTTAGTCACCTCCCTGACTAGGGCCCTTCTCCCTTGATCGCTCAGTTTAGACAGACAGCCAGCTCTAGGAAGAGTCCTGGTGGTTCTGAACTTCTTCCATTTAAGGATGATGGGGGCCACTGTGCTCATTGGGACTTTAAAAACAGCAGATATTTTTCTGTACCCTTCCCCAGATTTGTGCCTCAAGACAATCATGTCTCGGAGGTTTACAGACAAATCCTTTGACTTCATGCTTGGTTTGTGCTCAGACATGCACTGTCAAGTGTTGGACCTTATATAGACAGGTGTGTGTCTTTCCAAATCATGTCTAATCAATGGAATTTACCACAGGTGGACTCCAATTAAGCTGTAGGAACATCTCAAGTATGATCAGTGGAAACATGATGCACCTGAGCTCAATTTTGAGCTTCATGGCAAAGACTGTGAATACTTATGTGATTTCTTAGTTTTTTTATTTTTCATGTTGTCATTATGGGGTATTGTGTGTAGAATTTGGAGAGAGAGAAAATGTATTAATTCCATTTTGGAATAAGGCTGTAACATAACAAAATGTGGAAAAAGTGAAGCGCTGTGAATACTTTCCGGATGCACTGTACAAGGTAAATAATAGTAATGTTCTGGAAGTTTATAATCTACAGCGATAAACAGTGTGTACAGTATGCCAGCTTCTGTTATGATACATAGTAGTTACAAAGCTTAGCTATTCAGCAAAAGAATGGTTAAATATTACTGTCAGGATGCTTGTTAACAATATTTGTGATGGCACCTGTGACCAGAGAAGGGTCCTCACATAATGTTATTTTTAACCTCCTTCATCCTTGCTGGCAGAGCCCACTCTGCAAAAAATATCCTCAGAAAATGGGATTTAATGATTCATGGCAGGGTGACATTTGTGCATTAAGCAAAGGCCTAAACACATACTGACGTCTGGTAACTAAGTAACAGCTCCCGTACCCTTACATGCTGTACTACAGGAGAGAAAGGCCTGATCTCAGCTTGAAATTGAGTCTGAGGAGCAGGAATCTGCACAGTCAAGTTGTTGGAAAAAGCTATATAAGGGCGCTATGACACGGGCACTTACTGCATTTTCTAGCCAAGGAGACTAAGCAATCTTACTTAAGACATTACTCTGTGTTTTCCTGCACATAGTGGCAGCATACGTACTCAGTTTCTGTCATCCAACAGCTGCATTTATGCTGCATACAAGTACCAAAGAACACAAGATAAATACAGTATGTTTCCTTAAAAATCACAGGCGCAAAAAGCACTAAAGAATCAGTGAAATCTAAGAGAAAGATTTCCTACCAATGTCTTCTTATCCCAGTGGCGTATGTATTATGGGTGCAGTGAGAGCGGTGCACACGGGCCCCTCTGGTTCATGGGGACCCACACCTCACACGCTGCAGCCATTTCTTTAATACATACATCTCCGGAGTCCTGCGTCTGCTGCATAGATGGCAATAGTGATAGCTTGTGTGCCTAGGCCATAACTTGTTGGAGTATGTGCAAACAGGTGGAAGTCATATGGCAGAATGTATGTACATACCAGCGGATGCCCTGAGTCAATGCACATTCCGGTTCTTATCCAGTGTGGTTGTTTATTTAGCAGTACCCTTTAAGTATACAGCCGTACTCACAGTTATGCTTAGACAGACTCATGCATGGAGCTCGGTGGAAGACATCCATTTCCCACTGCGGTACTCTAACTCAGTTACATGATTGCATGGCGCATGCACAGTAGTAAGTCTGGCAGCCATCTTGGTTAGGGATTGAAGCCTCCCTGAAGGAACTTACGGGTCTACTTACTAAGCCTTGGATGGAGATAAAGTGCAAGGAGATAAAGTACCAGCCAATCAGCAATTACTTGGCATGTCACAGGCTGCATTTGAAAAATGACAGTTAGGAGCTGGTTGGTTGGAACTTTATCTCCATGCACTTTAACTCCATCCAAGGCTTAGTAAATAGACCCCTTAGGCATGTAGTGTGTGCTGCAGCACTCTACAACTTCAACAGTTCTCTCATGGAGTACTTAGCACAATGATATCCCTCACCAAACCCTTCCATACTCTTAGGGTTGATGAACTCAGGTCTTGTCAGAGCCGGCGCAAGATCTCTCTGCACCCTCTGCAAAACTTCAGCTTAGCACCCCCTAACCTGCACCCCTCTCCCACCCACACACAACCACCTCCCTGCGGGAAGATGCGGGAGGCCACTAGGTGGGCCGGGATATTGCATCATTATACATATACAGAGAAAAGGGACAACACTCAAGGACTTTTTTTTAACATTAATAGTTTTTATTGAAAGTTAAGATTTTCAAGGGGCACAGAAAAAAAGAAAAAGGACGGGTCAGGAAGGGGAAGGGGATAGAGCAGGATTCCAGAAACATATAAACAATCTCAATTCCTATACATTTTGTAGTAAATATCACAAAAAGCACAATACTGAAAAGGTAGCGATACACAGATCATATGCAGAAGAAAATTTAACTGTACAGGAAATACTAAATCACAATCAATTCACTATAGAGCACTAGCAATAATTTTATACAGCAGCTGGAGAGTCAGTTGCTCTCTCATTGAGACTAAATTGAAGGGGGTCGGATTGATACCAACTAGAGATAAACTGACTCAAGGACTTTTGAAGTGATAACTTATATTGTAAACAAGGTCACAAAATTTTGTGACTTTGATCACAATATACTTTCACTTTAAAAGTCTTTGGGTGCCATCTATGTAGCTAGCCAGCATGTTAGGAATTGTATCGGACACTGAGGCCAATTTTACCTGCATATTAACGCGTGGTATGAGTAAATACGGTAGCATACACATTCGCATGGAAAAGCCACAAAGACATATCTGATATTTACTCCACATAGTGCATAATTTACACATAGCCTACACGCACCACACCAGCAAGTTACATTTGCTTCAGAGGTATAACAACAGAGGGATTCAACTTTACAGGATATGAGGGGGCAAAATTAGGTTAGGAGGTGGTGTTTGGTATCCAGTTGCACAGTACTTCAAGGGCAATATTCTGGTGGCAGTTTGCAGAAAGTAGCACGCTCCTGCGCATAGATATGCGCAGGAATGTAATATTAATATTACACTGTATTTACTGTACTCTTGATATTCGGCGGGAACCCAGTGGAGGACATCTGAAAGTGCACCTGGACCAGGCATCGCCCACCTGTTCAAACCAACCTATGACCCCTCATGTACTGTAAATGACCAGCCCTTTGACCTATGGGTGGAGAGATTACAGTTTCCTTTGTTTCATGCTTTGGACTATTGTATAAAAGCCAAGTCTCCTGGCCGGTCACACACATTCTCTGAAGGTCATCTTTCCAGATTGACTGAGGACCGGATCCGGGTGGCGCAGGCGAACAAATGTATGTATCCATTGGTTGTAGCTTATTCTTTTGTGTTATTGTATTTCTGTTGTACCCCCTTTTAAGTAAATATTTGTTGTTGCATTGGACCACAACATTACATGTACAATTGGTGGCGCATTCCTTTCCTGTTAGGGGTTGCAAAGTGTATTCCGCCGCACGTGTAGCTACTTTGTGCTTACAGCGTGATGGCATGCTTACGCAACGGGTACGCATTGCATAGGGGTTTCACACACACGCCTAGTAGTCGCAGCTGCCTGAACATTTGAGTATTTAAGGTATTGCTTTTTCTTCCTGTAAGTTAAACGAACTTAACAATACTGACAGCGGAATCCTGACATTTTGAATTAAATTAATTAACCCTTACCCTACCCCTAACCCTCCCTCCCCGCAGCCTATGCCTAAGCCTAACCTTCCCTGGCATACTAACATTCAGGATGCCGGCTGTCAGGATTCCAGCATGGGCATTCTGACAGGTGTCTGGATTCTGGCGCCAGTATTCTAAATGCATCATTCTGTCCGTGGTTTGCACTCGTAAACAGCATAAGGAAAACACAGGAACTGGGCACACCATTATGCTGGTTACAAGTGCAAACCACTCATCAGGCTGTAATGTCTGTACTGTCTGTGGTCCCGCAGAACCCCCATAGGTTACTTACCTTAAGCTGTTTTTCCCACCGCATTGGCAGGATACCTCTTGTAGGCGGCAGCAGCATTACAGCAATGCTGCGGATGCAGACATGTAGTCAGGTGCTACTTGCGGCTGGAGAGACAGGATTCAGGGGCCTGGAGGAATGCACATCAGGGCTATGAAGAGCGGCAGTGGAGGAGACCCTCGGGAGTCATACAGTAGTTACATGTGCCTTAACATAACTTAATGTTACATGTGTCAGCACAGAGGAAGCGCTGAGGCACTATGTGGTACAGGCTGATAGCGGCGGTTGCACCTGATTAGACCCACAGCAGCGGCCAGCGCAGTGTAAAAGTAGGAGGCTGCATACAGAAACATCCTACAGTTTTTGGATAGATGAATTCAGTGGAGCCCTCCAGGGGCCGGCGCCCCTAGGCGTCCACCTAAAGCTGCCTAATGGTAGAGCCATCCCTGGGTCCTGTTCTATACTTGAATACCTGTTCAACCCTTATGTGCCTTTATGTATGTGTGTACAGGTGGCGGTACTATGTACATACAAGCGGATGCCCTGAGATAACAAACAGCCCAGTACTTAATCAGTGGGATGGTTTATATGGCAGCAATGTGGCAGTACAGCCACACTCACAGTAATGCAAACTCAGACTGGACATTGAGCAAAGCTGGAGCCCAGTGGAGGCATACAGGTCATCAGCCGGTAACTGCATGTGGGTTGTGGGTACCAGTGCAAGTGGAACCAGGCTCTTTATACTAGTGTATATCTCAGTAGATCGCAGTAAGTGAAAAACTTCTTCTCCCACTGTGGCTCTAACACAGTAACAAGATAGCCCCACAAGTACAAGGTTCTGTGGCAATCTGGTTAGGGACTTGGGAGTCTCCCTCTAGGAACCTAAAACTAGAGTATGAGCAATAGCGGATATTCCATATTTATTTATTTATTTATTAATAGTTTCTTATATAGCGCAGCATATTCTGTTGCGCTTTACAACTAGAACAACAGTAATAGAACAAAACTGGGTAAAAACAGACAGACATAGAGGTAGGAAGGCCCTGCTCGCAAGCTTACAATCTATAGTGAATATATTCATGTATATTTTCATTTTTTTCCTTTGTTATTGCCATCCTAAGATAAAAAGAGATACATTTGCAATACTATGACACTTATTTAATGATGCAATGGAAATGCAAAATCCAAACATGTTCATATTTGCTTTTACCAGACAGTACCATTCACCAACAGGTTTAGAGGCTGTATGAGTTTTGTAAATATGACATGATGGTGTATCTGTCTTGTCAGGGCCTTTCTAGATGTGGTGGCACCAGTGCTCAAATCAGGAATTTAGAAGTCGGTGTATGGAAGTTTAAATAGAATAGTCAGCCATTGTGGCCCACCTCAGGCTCCCCAGTAGTTTTCGGGATTTTATTATATGGGATTCATTTTAGATTTTTTTTTAGTACCACAGTATGTAATATGATATACAGTAAAATATATTATATGGGTCATTCCATGAAATATAGGACACACTACATGAAAATTTTATGTCACATAATTGCTAACATTTAAGTATATTTATGCTGCTAAAAGATCGTAGTATATCGTGTGATAATTGAAAATCAATATATTTATTGTGTATTGAGTTCTCGCATTTATAAACATTGAACATGTATGGACGTTATAGATGTTTATGCAAAAATGGCTAATTTCCATGTATTTTATAAACGTATTTTATATGGCCATAATTACCAGATGAAATATTTTATACATCCTCACAGTTAATCAGGAAGATAAACAGGCCTACATTGATTGATTCACGTGGCTTCTACAGGTTTGAATAATTTGTTCAGAGCCCTTTGACAGGGGACAGAAATGTAACGTGAGTCACATTCGTATGTAACATGTCGAAATTGATTTTAAGTACAGTTTGGTTAACATTCAGTTTTTTGTTTGTGGGTAAATCATAAGTTTAGGGTCTTATAACTGTATGGTATAACACTTATATTATAAAATTGATTAGTAGAGCAGGTTTAAATACTATATATATATATATATATATATATATATATATAAATGTATACACAATGTCCGGCACTCCAATAAGCAATATATACTGCGCCCGGTGCCCTCACAGCCACAATGAATATAAATATGCAATGATATCAGGCGGCACTCACAGCATTGTAGATACTGGTGAATAAACGGTCAGACTCCGTATGAATGTGTCAACGTTTCAATTTCATTAAAAATTGTCGTCAGGATACAAACAATACAATAAAGTTCTCACCTTATATCCCCACCGCTGTGTGTGCGTCTCCCGCCCGCTGCGGCGCCAATCCAGGACACCGGAGCTAGGCGCTGTCGGATGACGTCAGAACTGAGCGCCCTCACAGCCGCTCTGAAACCCATCACCATAGAGACTGTAAACAAATCCCAGTGCTGCAGTGAATCACAGAGAAAGAAGCTAATAATCTCCATCCTAAATAGTTGCAAATACATATATCGGCTAAATCGCTAATCATATATGAACCTTAAACCTTTATATATACAGAGCACGAATGATTTCTGACCATTACATCAATTTATTACTGCATTATTAATTCATTGATTATTTCAGTATTCATTTCTGAATTGCTATCAATATGTCGGAATATAATGCTGGTGAAAATGAAACCTTTAACCCTTTACTGATACCTTTACAAGAATACTTCAGTTACTCTGAGACAGAGACTGATACTATTTTACACAAGGAACAGCTTTTTGACCAAATTGAGGCACTTTCTACTGATGTGATTTTCCGAGATTTACTTCGATTAAAGAAAAAAGAAATTGATTTTACGCTTCATGCAATCACACTTAGCGATTACTTTCGTTCCAAAAAAATACAGAGGGGATTCAGAGTTCGTAACTGTCCTACAATAGGCAGGTGGGACCCTGCCTTCTGCCGTAAATGGATCTCCATCCTCAATAAATGCTCGGCGGACTTAATGTTACTGGTTATCGAGCATTCCAATAAAGAGGTGGAATCTATTAAAATTAAAATTGCAGCATTGGAGGTAACGCATGTACCGTTATTAGAAGCTGATAAAGATAATAAGTGGCTGAATAAACTCAGCAATCAGCTGGCCACCTACAAGTAAGACCTAATTAAATATAAACGGGAGAAATTCCTGAAAGTGGAGAAGGACTACGATAACCATCAGGTCTACAGATGGCTTTCTGGGAACAAGGAAGGTGAAATTAAGCGCCCCTTCTTTCGCAGACAACGGTACCCGAGAACAGCTCTAGACACCGAGACCTCTGCTGAAAACACTAGCACGGCCAGCGACTCTGAACCCCGACGTAATCGTAATCGCCGTAGAGGTTCTAACCTCCCTTTAGGTGTGACAACGCGTACCGGTGCTCGCAAAGACGCCCTACCAGACGAGGCGGACAATTCAGACGCACCCAAACGTGAAAAAAACCACCCGTTGCCAACAAGAAAAAATAATCTTTAATCTATCTAGTGTAGAATTAACACACAGTGAGAAGAGTGTTCTCTCAAAGGGTTTTTCCTTTGTACCATCCAGAGACTTTGATCACTTGAGGTGGAATATTGAAAAACATCAACTTCAACGAAAACTCAAATTAAAGGAGTTCTTTTCACAAAACCAAACTGATAGGAACACTGAACGATCTATTCCTCCCAGTTTGATGCAATTTAAAAAGCCATCTTCTTTTGACCCATTGTCTAACAATCCCAGTATCAAAACCTTCATGCGCATTATTGACCAGCAAGTGACAAACACAATGCAAGAACCTGCTCCATTCGCGTCCAACCTCAACCAACAAGAACGTAGAGCATTGAAATCTTTAGCCAGCAATGAGAATTTGATCATCCGGCCGGCCGATAAGGGCGGTGCGGTCGTTCTCCAGGACTTGAATGATTACAGAATTGAGTTACAGCGACAGTTAGCGGAACCCGGCGTTTGCACAAAACTCAGGGGCGACCCTACTGTCAGCTTCTCTCAAAATCTCAGGGAGACTCTTTTACTGGCGTTGGATGCCTCTCTTATTACTGAGGAGTGCTTTGAGGTCCTTATTCCAGAGTTTCCTCTGGTTCCATTATTGTACAGTCTGCCAAAAATTCACAAGGGTTTAGACCCTCCGCCTGGTAGGCCCATTATTGCGGCTCGTGGGTCTTTATTTCAACCCACTTCAACTCTACTAGATTCCATTTTACAACCTTTTGTACAGGCACATCCCAATTATTTACTGGACACCACAGCACTCCTTAATAAATTAATTGATTTAGTCACTGTTTCTAGTGATGTATGGTTAATCACAGCAGATGTGTGTAGTTTGTACACCGTCATTCCTCATGCTGAGGGGTTGGATATAGTGCAGAAGTTTTTGCTGGAATGTAGCTCTCTCGATAAAACTCATATTGAAATTATCGGGCAACTGCTGGAACTCATCCTCACCAAAAACTATTTTCTTTTTGATGGGAATTTTTATTTGCAGACCAAAGGGTGTGCGATGGGTTCCGCAGTTGCTCCGACGTATGCTAATATTTTCATGTTCGCGGCTGAACATGAGATATTTTTCAAAAATCCGGAGATTGCTACCAATATTGTATTCTATACTAGATTTATTGATGACCTCCTGCTTGTGTGGAGGGGGACAGAGGCGAGTTTCAAATCTATCATGGAACAACATAATGAGTCCTCTAGTCTGGTCAAATTTACCTATAAGATGGATCGACAGGTCATTGATTTCCTTGACGTTAAAATTTCTCTTATGGAGGGTAGGATTACTACCACGGTTTTTACTAAACCCACTGATCGCAACACCTTCCTACACTGGAACAGTTGTCACCCTAGGAATCTGAAATATGGCTTACCATACTCTCAGATGATCAGAGTGAGAAGGATCAATGACGACGCAGATACAGCTGCCGTTCAAATTGACGACTTGATTTCTAAATTTGTAGCCAGGGGGTATAAACGATCTGAATTATTGCTCGATAAGAACAGAGTAATGGCCTTGGATAGAAAGAACCTATTAACCAACAAAGAAAGGGTTACAGATAATCTTAAATTCCCCTGGGTCAATCAATTTCACTCACGATCTGAAACAGTCAGTAAAATTACCAAAAAACACTGGCATCTTATTAAGACAGATGAAAATCTGGGTTTGGGTACGGTGGATTTAATGCCTTGCTTCTCTAGGTCTAGTAATCTGAGAGATATCCTAGGTAAAACGGACATTACAGGGAAAGGGTTACCACCATCAAAAAATTTTTTGGCGAAAGGTAAACCAGGTTGCTTTAAGTGCCCATGCACCATATGCAAGTACTTAATTAGCGGTGACACTTTCTGTCATCCTCATCTGGGAACCAAGATCAAAATTCATCATCGTTTAACGTATGAGAGCACCCACGTTGTATACCAGATCATATGTTCCTGTGGGCTCTCTTACGTGGGTAAAACCATTAGAAAGTTCAAGGAGAGGATGACGTTACATCGCTCAGCCATTAGACAGGCACTTACCACCGGTATAAGTGATCAACCAGTTGCCAGGCATTTCGCCGAACTAAAACACAGTATAGCAAGTATAAAGTACCGCATGATAGATCACATCCCTTTATCCATGAGAGGGGGTGATAGGGGGACAGCTCTACTGAGGTGCGAGGCCAGGTGGATTTTTAAACTTGATGTGTTGTCTCCACGTGGATTAAATGAGAAACTTCCTTTATCATGTTTTTAAACAACAGTGCGAATGCTCATTGTTTATTGTTATTTAAGCTAGATAATCTTTTGTTTATTGGTTAGATTCATAGAGGCTCTGTTAATTGATTTGCTATATATAGTACCATCTAACTGGATCATCGTTAATTGAGTTCTGCAACATTGTGTTGTTTTATGCATAATTTAGCATAATAATTACTGAGTATCATATATGATTAGCGATTTAGCCGATATATGTATTTGCAACTATTTAGGATGGAGATTATTAGCTTCTTTCTCTGTGATTCACTGCAGCACTGGGATTTGTTTACAGTCTCTATGGTGATGGGTTTCAGAGCGGCTGTGAGGGCGCTCAGTTCTGACGTCATCCGACAGCGCCTAGCTCCGGTGTCCTGGATTGGCGCCGCAGCGGGCGGGAGACGCACACACAGCGGTGGGGATATAAGGTGAGAACTTTATTGTATTGTTTGTATCCTGACGACAATTTTTAATGAAATTGAAACGTTGACACATTCATACGGAGTCTGACCGTTTATTCACCAGTATCTACAATGCTGTGAGTGCCGCCTGATATCATTGCATATATATATATATATATATATATATATATATATGTATAAAATCAAAGAAGATGGAACAAGCGCCTCATGGTGCAGTTACTTCTCAATATGCTGAACATACACACAGTGCGTATATAGGTAATCTGCGTACCAGATAATAGGTTCAGTTGCACATATCACCTCTAATGGACTCATCACCTTGAGCACGGCCGACCCCAATCTTAGAGATGATCTTCTCTATAACTGAATCACTAGTTGCTTGATACCCTATAGCAGTCACTCCTAACTGTGGTCCTCAAGGCACATTAACATTGCATGTTTTTTGAAATGGCTGGAAATTAATGTTAAGATTAATAATTCTGTAGAGACAAAAATAGGCCCAGATTACATGTTTTTATTTGTTTTGTCAACTTCATAAAAAGATCCAAAATCAAAACTTGTGAAAGTTGCAAAACCAAAACCAAAACACAGTGGTTGGAGCACAGCTCTAGTGAAAATAAAAGGTTTGGCATATCATTACTTGTAAGGAAAGGAGAAACTAGTTACCTCCAAAGGTGCCAAATCTTATAAAATATAATGTTACAGAATTTACAATGGTGACTACTCACTCATAGGTTACAAACGCCACTTCCTTCTCATTCTTCAGAACTCAAAGAGACATTGGTTTTGTCCACCATTCAAAGTTTATTTATAGAGAATGAGTCATGGCATTCTCTACAAATCTGCTTAGCTAAGTGGTGGCAAAAATCCTGCTGCACGCTGTCATAAACATATTCCAACAGCACAAATAATAATAATTTATACTCCCAGCTAAGACTCAATGGGTCGAATTCTGAGTCACATGCAATGCCAATATTCGTGCAAATGTTCAATGTTTTTCAACTGCACATGCGGCTAAGTTGCTAAATGTCATGCGGTGCATGCGTAACAAATAACAGTTGTATTAAGATGCACAGTCTCTGAAATGTATTCAAACACACAGAGGTGTACCATCTTATAAGTGTGCTATAGTGTTATGGGAGTGTCTTGAGAGTGCCGCAGAAATGGTTGTGAATTCAGACTCTTAATTGCTCACCTTGAAGGTCATATGGAATCTGCACCAAGCATAGGGCAGGTACAAGTTTCAAATATGATGGTAGCATCTGAAGAAGCACCGACCAGGTTTGTTGCATCTATAGATATGTAAAATGGGTAGCTCAGTCCATCTACAGTACATTCAGATGCAGTCTTGTACACCAAGGGAAGGACTGATCCTAGCATTAGCATAAAATAGCAGAATTGACTCTGGGAAAAGATGCTAAATCGGTCGCAGCAGACTGTGAATCAGCCGCTACATCTTCACTTTCATAGTTGAATCAGAAGGATCTGCCCGATATTATTAAAATATGCATGTTACTAGTGTCTGTCTTTGCTTGTACGGTAACAATTTTGTATTAAAACAGTTAATAAAACTTGACCTGGGGGGGGGTAGTAGGGTATGCCGGCGGCCAGGCTCCCGGCGACCAGCATGCCGGCGCCGGAATCCCGACCGCCGGCATACCGACAGCTGGGTGAGCGGGCACAGTGGCGCTAATCTCCCTCCAGGGGGGTCGTGGACCCCCAACAGGGAGAAAAGATGTAGGTATGCCGGCGGTTGGGATTCCGGCGCCGGTATGCTGGTCATCGGGAGCCCGGCCGCCGGCAAACAGAAGACTACCCGACCTGGGGTATATTTACTACAGGCCTATTTTGGCCGATACTGTGTTTTCCCCTAATTTTTTTTGCCAGTTTTTTGGTCGATTTTGCAATTTGGAGATTTACTAAAGGTAAAAAATTTCCAAAATTGACAAAGTAAAAAAATATAAAATAAATTCCCAGTTTTTTGGTCGATTTTGCAATTTGAAGATTTACTAAAGGTAAAAAATGTCCAAAGTTGACATAAAATTAAAAAATATAAACTAAATTGATTTGTGAAAAACAATGTTTTCACAGAGTTCAATGCAAATTGGAGATTTACTAACAGTTGATTTGTAAAAGCGAGAACAACTCAAACACAAAATCGACTAAAAAATTGACTAATAAATTATAGGTTTTTTCACATATAAAACACTCTCTATTGCCTAAACCTTCATTATGATACCTATAAAAGTAGGGATGATCAATGCTAAGCTAAAGTTATTGCAATTTTGCAATTATCGGTAAATAGCGCATGCATGTGCTTCGCGCTGTGGTTATGCCACAGTCTAATTGCGATGCCCCTTGCATCGCTTACCTTCACGCATATTGATTGACAGTCAGGCACCATTTGTGAGCAATGAACGCAAGCCTGTTGCAGCCTTACTAGGGAACCTCTATTTAGGCTGCCATGCTGCCTGACCATTGATTTATTCAAGCTGATAATTATCGAAGGCTCTCTGTGTGTGCTGAGAATGTGTATGCAGTTGCTCTGTCTTTACAATGGCTCCAGTGGGTATCTCTGTACTTTTAGGGCTGCTGGGTTTTCTGCTAAATTTTGCACATGCTCAGCTTGCACAATCACAACTGCATTTGCCATAGCATCCGTAAACTTTCCCTGTATTAGAGATGATGGGTTTTTTATCACACACCAAAAACTTTTTACCAGCACCAGTGAACACCAATAAAGGATTAATGCTGCACTGCGGGCAGTGACAAAAAAAACAGTGTGCACCAAGGGTTAATGCTGCCCCTGTATTATATTAGGAGCTCTGGGCTGCACTGCAGGCAGTGACAAACAAAAATACAACACCAGTGTACACCAAGTGGTAATGCTGCCCTTGTGTTATATTAAGAGCTCTGGGCTGCACTGCAGGGGGTGACAATAAACACACACCATTGCTACACCTGTATTATATTCGGAGCTATGGGATGCACTGTGGGCAGTGACAAAAAAAAAAAAACACAAAACCAGTGTGCACCAAGGTAATGCAACCCCAGTATTATATTAGGAGCTCTGGACTGCATCAGGGGCTAAATTCTGTACAGCACCAGTGTGAGCCAAAAAGGAGAGTTATGGTAGACTTACCATTGTTAACTTTCTTTCTGCGAGGTACATTGGGTTCCACAAGGAAACATCAGGGTGTAGAGTGGATCTTGATCTAGAAGCACCAACAGGCTAAAGATTTAGGCTGTCGCAGGATGCATTGGGGCCTCCTTTATAACCCTGCCTCCTGGCACTGTGAGCTCAATTTCATTAACCAGTTCAATGCAGGAGCAGGTAAGAGAGAAGGCAGATGTTAGTCACACAGAACCACATTCTCGCGACAGAAGAAGGGACCAGCGGTTAATGCCATACAAACCCATAGAAGCTAGGTGCATCAGGGAGGGCGCCCTGTGGAACCCAATGTACCTTGAAGAAAGAGAGTCAACAATGGTAATGTCTACCATAACTCTCCTTTTCTGCAGCAGGTTACATTGGTTTCCACAGGGAAACATTGGGGATGTCCTAAAGCAGTTCCTCAAGGTAGGGGACGCACCTTAGCGGGTATGAGATTATGACATCCAAAGGAAGCATCCTGGGAGGCAGAAGTATCAAAGGCATAGAACCTAATAAATGTGTTCACAGAGAACCATGTAGCCGCCTTGCACAATTGTTCTGTGGACACGCCATGGCGGACCGCCCAATAAGGTCCAACAGACCAAGTAGAATGGGCATTAATAGCAGCAGGAGCTGGGAGACCAGCCTGTGCATAAGCTTATGCAATCACCATTCTAATCCATCTAGCCAAAGTTTGCTTATTTGCAGGCCAGCCACGTTTGTGAAAACCAAACAAAACAAAAAGGGAATCTGATAGAGGAAGTCCTCTCGACATATATATGGAGAGCCCATACCACATCCAAAGACCGCTCTTTGGAGGACAAATCAGAAGAGATAAAGCTCAGGACCACAATCTCTTGGTTAAGGTGAAAAGATGACACCACCTTAGGTAAATAACCTGGGCGAGTTCTAAGAATTGCCCGTTCATGATGAAATATTAGAAAGGGTGGACGTCAGAACAATGCGCCTAAGTCTGACACTCTTCTTGCAGAGGCAATAACCAGTAAAAACAAGACTTTGGCTATGAGCCATTTAAGGTCCACTATCTCAAGAGGTTCAAATGGAGACTCTTGCAGGGCATTCAGGACAACAGACAGATCCCATGGACCCGCAGTAGGGACATAGGAAGGCTAAATCCATAAGACACCCTGAGTGAATGTATGAACGTCAGGTATAGAGGCAATTTTTCTCTGAAACCAAACTGACAAGGCAGATATGTGAACCATGAGGGAGGCCAGATGAGGGCCTAAATCCAGGCCTCTTTGCAGAAAAGCCAGAATTCTGGAAGTTCTGAATCTGTATGCTTCACAATTCTTATCAGCACACCAGGTGAAGTAAGAATTCCAGACCCTGTAATAAATCCGAGCAGATGCCGGTTTGCGGGCTTTTAAGATAGTTTGGATGACCACCTCAGAGAATCCTTTGGCTCTCAGGAGTGCCTGGCCAGGTCCAGAAAAAGACAATGGCCCTTTATGACGAGGTCTGGGTGCTGAGGAAGTAGAAGAGGATGCTCTGTCAATAGACTCTGCAGGTCTGAGAACCCATACCATCTGGGCCACGCTGGAGTGACTAGAAGTAGAGATCCTCCTTCTTGTTTGAACTTTTGCAGGACCCTGGGTAGGAGTGACACTGGAAGGGCGCACGTAGGGCAGCCGAAAGTTCATTGGAATTGCCAGTGCATCCACGAACGCTGCTTGAGGATCCCTGGTCCTTGATCCAAAGACCGAAACCTTGTGATATTGTCGAGATGCCATCAGGTCTATATCTGGTAGGCCCCACTTGTCCACTAGGAATTGAAAGACTTCTGGATGAAGACTCCACTCTCTGGCATGCATGTCCTGGCGACTGAGGAAGTCCGCTTCCCAGTTTAGGACCCCCGGAATGAACACTGCCAATATTACTGGCAGATGGCGTTCTGCCCGACAAAGGATTTTTGACAGTTCCATCATAGCCATGCGGCTTTGAGTGCCGTCTTGATGGTTTATGTATGCCACTGTAGTGGCATTATCTGACGGTACTTGAATTGGCCTGTTCTGTACCAGAGGCAGGATGAGAGTCAATGCATTGAACACCACCTGCAACTCCAGAATGTTTATTGGGAGGAGTGACACTACTGCAATGCTGGAAACAGTACTTTGCTTAGTCCGTCATTTCCTACAGTTGGGGACACTTTGGCTGTAAACAGCTGCTATTTCCCCAAGGGGTCACAGCACAGGATCCGATGCCCGGCAGTCCGGTAAGAGCACCGATCACCGGCTTCCTGGACTGTTAAGTATATTTACTAGTGATGAGCGGGTTCGGTTCCTCGGAAACCGAACCCCCCCGTACTTCACACATTTTACACGGTTCCGAGCCATACTCGGATTCTCCCGTATGGCTCGGTTAACCCGAGCGCGCCCGAACGTCATCATCCCGCTGTCGGATTCTCGCGAGATTCGGATTCTATATAAGCAGCCGCGTGTCGCCTCCATTTTCACTCGTGCATTGGAAATGTTAGGGAGAGGATGTGGCTGGCTTCCTCTCCGTTTATTAATCTTGAATTCTTGATGCAAAAATATTTGTGCTTATTGCTTAATTGTGGGGACTGGGGAGCAGCTGTATTATATAGGAGGAGTACAGTGCAGAGTTTTGCTGACAGTGACCACCAGTATACGTTGTCTGCCTGAAAAACACTCCATATCTGTGCTCAGTGTGCTGCATATATCTGTGCTCACACTGCTTAATTGTGGGGACTGGAGAGCAGCTGTATTATATAGGAAGAGTACAGTGCAGAGTTTTGCTGACAGTGACCACCAGTATACGTTGTCTGCCTGAAAAACACTCCATATCTGTGCTCAGTGTGCTGCATATATCTGTGCTCACACTGCTTTATTGTGGGGACTGGGGACCAGTAGTATTATATAGGAGGAGTACAGTGCAGAGTTTTGCTGACAGTGACCACCAGTATATATAGCAGTACAGTACGGAATGAAACTGCTCTACCTACCTCTGTGTCGTCAAGTATACTATCCATCTAGATTCTATAAAAAGAAAAAAGCAAATACTTCCCTGCGCTGGAAGTGTTGATGCTGCAATTAGATATACGTTCCGGAGTTATCAACCGGAAAAAACAGATAATACTATGATACAATATTTGTATACAAATCGCGCTTCAACACTGGATAAAAAAGAAATAATGTAGTCCGGTTTTTTCAAAAAGCTGAAAGTCTCTGATCGTTGCCTCCAGGAAATTTTTCTTCAACCAGGTATTACATAGAGGAAGGAAGACAGAAAAAGATTTTTTCCAATGTGTAGTAATTTCTAAAAAGTCACAGAAATCATACGAGGGGACTATGGGATGTAGAAATTCCCCTCCTTTGTGTCTTTGTAAGATATTCTGGGACCACCCGAAAAGTGTGTTGGTCGTAAACACAGAATGCTCACTTTCTTGCTTACTTCAACAAACATATGAAAACTCCTATAAAGGTATCTTTGGGATTTTCAAGCAGGGCTTCACTCCAGAGGGTTCCTAATTTACCAGATTGTTCTCCAGCATAAGGAACATGAGAGGAAAAGCAGAGAAAGAAAATCCAATGTGTGGTGGTTTTCTATAATCATACAAATGGGGGTATGGGGGATATACAGATAAGTACAGAAAGGTCCTTTCTCCTCCGTGTCGTTATATCACATTAGGGGACCACCCAGGTAAATGTGTATTAGATTACAAATACGGGATGCTCACTTTAAAGCTTACATAAAATCAGGCCATTGCAGACATATAAAGGTATCTTTCATGCAACACTTCATTAAATGTTCAACATAACACGCTTACACGTGGGCTTACTTGAAGGATGTAAGGTATGTTCACGTAGCAGTTTCTTTTAAAACGACTCCATAGTCATTCTCCACCAGAAAAATATGTACATTAAAACATGAGAACAAGGATCACCTTGCTTCGGCAGTTATAAAATTTCCAAGAAAGGGTAAAAAGACATTCAAAGGGCCCTAATGTTCTTACCCAATCTGCTGGGAGCCTAAAGAACAAAAGATCACCGAGTTCTCACATAAAAAACACTTGCCACCAACGCGTTTCGACTACTCTGGTCTTCCTCAGGAAGAGAATCTAGTGAGCATCTAGATTCTATACATGTGGTGCATTTTAGTTTTGCAGTTTGCTGACAGTAACCACCAGTATATATAGCAGTACGGTACGGAAGGCCACTGCTCTACCTACCTCTGTGTCGTCAAAAATACTATCAATCCATACCTGTGGTGCATTTCAGTTGTGCGCAGTATATATAGTAGTAGGCCATTGCTATTGATACTGGCATATAATTCCACACATTAAAAAATGGAGAACAAAAATGTGGAGGTTAAAATAGGGAAAGATCAAGATCCACTTCCACCTCGTGCTGAAGCTGCTGCCACTAGTCATGGCCGAGACGATGAAATGCCATCAACGTCGTATGCCAAGGCCGATGCCCAATGTCATAGTAGAGAGCATGTAAAATCCAAAAAACAAAAGTTCAGTAAAATGACCCAAAAATCAAAATTGAAAGAGTCTGATGAGAAGCGTAAACTTGCCAATATGCCATTTACGACACGGAGTGGCAAGGAACGGCTGAAGCCCTGGCCTATGTTCATGGCTAGTGGTTCAGATTCACATGAGGATGGAAGCACTCATCCTCTCGCTAGAAAAATGAAAAGACTTAAGCTGGCAAAAGCACAGCAAAGAACTGTGCGTTCTTCGAAATCACAAATCCTCAAGGAGAGTCCAATTGTGTCGGTTGCGATGCCTGACCTTCCCAACACTGGACGGGAAGAGCTTGCGCCTTCCACCATTTGCACGCCCCCTGCAAGTGCTGGAAGGAGCACCCGCAGTCCAGTTCCTGATAGTCAAATTGAAGATGTCAGTGTTGAAGTACACCAGGATGAGGATATGGGTGTTGCTGGCGCTGGGGAGGAAATTGACAAGGAAGATTCTGATGGTGATGTGGTTTGTTTAAGTCAGGCACCCGGGGAGACACCTGTTGTCCGTGGGAGGAATATGGCCATTGACATGCCTGGTCAAAATACAAAAAAAATCAGCTCTTCAGTGTGGAATTATTTCAACAGAAATGCGGACAACTGGTGTCATGCCGTGTGTTGCCTTTGTCAAGCTGTAATAAGTAGGGGTAAGGACGTTAACCACCTAAGAACATCCTCCCTTATACGTCACCTGGTCCGCATTCATCAGAAGTCAGTGACAAGTTCAAAAACTTTGGATGACATTGGAAGCAGTCCACTGACCACTAAATCCCTTCCTCTTGTAACCAAGCTCCTGCAAACCACACCACCAACTTCCTCAGTGTCAATTTCCACCTTACACAGGAAAGCCTATAGTCCTGCAGGCCATGTCACTGGCAAGTCTGATGAGTCCTCTCCTGCCTGGGATTCCTCCGATGCATCCTTGAGTGTAACGCCTACTGCTGCTGGTGCTGCTGTTGTTGCTGCTGGGAGTCGATTGGCATCCCAGAGGGGAAGTCGGAAGACCACTTGTACTACTTCCAGTAAGCAATTGACTGTCCTACAGTCCTTTGCGAGGAAGATGAAATATCACAGCAGTCATTCTGCTGCAAAGCGGATAACTCAGGTCTTGTCAGCCTGGGTGGTGAGAAACGTGGTTCCGGTATCCACCGTTAATTCACAGGCACCTAGATACTTGATTGAGGTACTGTGTCCCCGGTACCAAATACCATCTAGGTTCCATTTCTCTAGGCAGGTGATACCGAAAATGTACACAGACCTCAGAAAAAGAGTCACCAGTGTCCTAAAAAATGCAGTTGTACCCAATGTCCACTTAACCACGGACATGTGGACAAGTGGAGCAGGGCAGACTCAGGACTATATGACTGTGACAGCCCACTGGGTAGATGTATTGCCTCCCGCAGCAAGAACAGCAGCGGCGGCACCAGTAGCAGCATCTCGCAAACGCCAACTCGTTCCTAGGCAGGCTACGCTTTGTATCACCGCTTTCCATAAGAGGCATACAGCTGACAACCTCTTACGGAAACTGAGGAAAATCATCGCAGAATGGCTTACCCCAATTGGACTTTCCTGGGGATTTGTGACATCGGACAACGCCACCAATATTGTGCGTGCATTACATCTGGGCAAATTCCAGCACGTCCCATGTTTTGCACATACATTGAATTTGGTGGTGCAGAATTATTTAAAAAACGACAGGGGCGTGCAAGAGATGCTGTCGGTAGCCCGAAGAATTGCGGACCACTTTCGGCATTCAGCCACCACGTGCCGAAGACTGGAGCACCAGCAAACACTCCTGAACCTGCCCTGCCATCATCTGAAGCAAGAGGTGATAACGAGGTGGAATTCAACCCTCTATATGCTTCAGAGGATGGAGGAGCAGCAAAAGGCCATTCAAGCCTATACATCTGCCCACGATATAGGCAAAGGAGGGGGAATGCACCTGACTGAAGCGCAGTGGAGAATGATTTCAACGTTGTGCAAGGTTCTGCAACCCTTTGAACTTGCCACACGTGAAGTCAGTTCAGACACTGCCAGCCTGAGTCAGGTCATTCCCCTCATCAGGCTTTTGCAGAAGAAGCTGGAGACATTGAAGGAGGAGCTAAAACAGAGCGATTCCGCTAGGCATGTGGGACTTGTGGATGGAGCCCTTAATTCCCTTAACCAGGATTCACGGGTGGTCAATCTGTTGAAATCAGAGCACTACATTTTGGCCACCGTGCTCGATCCTAGATTTAAAACCTACGTTGTATCTCTCTTTCCGGCAGACACAAGTCTGCAGAGGTTCAAAGACCTGCTGGTGAGAAAATTGTCAAGTCAAGCGGAACATGACCCGTCAACAGCTCCTCCTTCACATTCTCCCGCAACTGGAGGTGCGAGGAAAAGGCTAAGAATTCCGAGCCCACCCGCTGGCGGTGATGCAGGGCAGTCTGGAGCGAGTGCTGACATCTGGTCCGGACTGAAGGACCTGCCAATGATTACTGACATGTCGTCTACGGTCACTGCATATGATTCTGTCACCATTGAAAGAATGCTGGAGGATTATATGAGTGGCCGCATCCAAGTAGGCATGTCAGACAGTCCGTATGTATACTGGCAGGAAAAAGAGGCAATTTGGAGGCCCTTGCACTAAATGGCTTTATTCTACCTAAGTTGCCCTCCCTCCAATGTGTACTCCGAAAGAGTGTTTAGTGCAGCCGCTCACCTTGTCAGCAATCGGCGTACGAGGTTACTTCCAGAAAATGTGGAGAAGATGATGTTCATCAAAATGAATTATAATCAATTCCTCCGTGGAGACATTCACCAGCAATTGCCTCCAGAAAGTACACAGGGACCTGAGATGGTGGATTCCAGTGGGGACGAATTAATAATCTGTGAGGAGTGGGATGTACACAGTGAAAGGGGTGAGGAATTGGAGGATGATGATGAGGTGGACATCTTGCCTCTGTAGAGCCAGTTTGTGCAAGGAGAGATTGATTGCTTCTTTTTTGGTGGGGGCCCAAACCAACCAGTCATTTCAGACCCTGTCGCTGAAATGATGGGTTCGTTAAAGTGTTCATGTCCTGTTTATACAACATAAGGGTGGGTGGGAGGGCCCAAGGACAATTCCATCTTGCACCTCTTTTTTCTTTCATTTTTCTTTGCATCATGTGCTGTTTGGGGACAAATGTTTTTGAAGTGCCATCCTGCCTGACACTGCAGTGCCACTCCTAGATGGGCCAGGTGTTTGTGTCGGCCACTTGTGTCGCTTAGCTTAGTCACACAGCGATCTTGGTGCGCCTCTTTTTTTCTTTGCATCATGTGCTGTATGGGGACAATTTTTTTTAAGTGCCATCCTGCCTGACACTGCAGTGCCACTCCTAGATGGGCCAGGTGTTTGTGTCGGCTACTTGTGTCGCTTAGCTTAGTCACACAGCGACCTTGGTGCGCCTCTTTTTTTCTTTGCATCATGTGCTGTTTGGGGACTATTTTTTTGAAGTGCCATCCTGTCTGACACTGCAGTGCCACTCCTAGATGGGCCAGGTGTTTGTGTCGGCCACTTGTGTCGCTTAGCTTAGTCACACAGCGACCTTGGTGCGTCTCTTTTTTTCTTTGCATCATGTGCTGTTTGGGGACAATTTTTTTGAAGTGCCATCCTGCCTGACACTGCAGTGCCACTCCTAGATGGGCCAGGTGTTTGTGTCGGCCACTTGTGTCGCTTAGCTTAGTCACACAGCGACCTTGGTGCGCCTCTTTTTTTCTTTGCATCATGTGCTGTTTGGGGACTATTTTTTTGAAGTGCAATCCTGTCTGACACTGCAGTGCCACTCCTAGATGGGCCAGGTGTTTGTGTCGGCCACTTGTGTCGCTTAGCTTAGTCACACAGCGACCTTGGTGCGCCTCTTTTTTTCTTTGCATCATGTGCTGTTTGGGGACAATTTTTTTGAAGTGCCATCCTGCCTGACACTGCAGTGCCACTCCTAGATGGGCCAGGTGTTTGTGTCGGCCACTTGTGTTGCTTAGCTTAGCCATCCAGCGACCTCGGTGCAAATTTTAGGACTAAAAATAATATTGTGAGGTGTGAGGTGTCCAGAATAGACAGAAAATGAGTGGAAATTATGGTTATTGAGGTTAATAATACTATGGGATCAAAATGACCCCCAAATTGTATGATTTAAGTTGTTTTTGAGGGTTTTTTGTAAAAAACACCCGAATCCAAAACACACCCGAATCCGACAAAAAATTTTCAGTGAGGTTTTGCCAAAACGCGTCCGAATCCAAAACACGGCCGCAGAACCGAATCCAAAACCAAAACACAAAACCTGAAAAATGTCCGGTGCACATCACTAATATTTACCGTGGGGGGCACGGTGTGAGGGGTAATCATGACCAGGGGTTCGTCCCGGTGGCGGCAGCGGCAGTGATGGCACATGCTCAGCAGGACATCGGGGTATTTTTTATGAAAAATACTCAGATAATGCTGCAGAGTGGCATTGCAGGGGCACAGCTTGCTCGCAAGCTCTGTCCCTGCATGTGATAATTGATACATTCGTGTGATGTAAACGATTATCGCAGTGCGGATTGGGTCGACTTTATCACCTCACATCCACATCTGAGGATGCGGTTGGTGATAAATTGGCCCCTAAATGTGTATATTTTCTCACCTATGTTGAGTTGTAGTCTGCAGCCAGACCGACACTAAGTCATGAGGCCCAGTATAAATGACCACCACCTCTCTAGCGGAATCTTGTTGTATTTCTAATTCAGTCCTAATATATGCATTAGTAAGTAAAGAATATAAAGAAACTTGTTACTTCTCCCAACTACTGTTGTAGCATTGACAATGCTTTAAAAGTATACATATTTCAATGAAGATTCTTTTGTTAATTCCTTATTAAATGTGGAACTGCAAAGTTTAACTCAGTGTCAGCAACTATATATATATATATATATATATATATATCCAATCGTCCACACCATGAGGCTCCAGCAGGGGCTTATGTAGCAGACCAGACCAGCACTCCTTTAACTGATAAGTTATTTTAATGCTTTAAAAGACAATGTGCAATACAAGCATAGTTCAAGCATAGTTGGCAATCCAGCAATAAAATTGTTAGTATCTCACGATTCCTCTGGGGTCCCCAGAGGAATCGTGAGATACTAACAATTTTATTGCTGGATTGCCAACTATGCTTGAACTATGCTTATCAGTTAAAGGAGTGCTGGTCTGGTCTGCTACATAAGCCCCTGCTGGAGCCTCATGGTGTGGACGATTGGATATGCTACTATTTGACCTGGCACCCGATATTTTGTGACTTGGTGAAGTGCGGTTTTCATCATCTATTTATATATATATATATATATATATACAAGGATTGGTTGTGGACCGGCACTCCGTTAACAGCATGTAGATTGCGTTGGTGCCCTCTCAACAATAGTGGATAAACAGACGAGAAAGAACGAGTGGCACTCAGCGTCTTGATCAAAAGTTGAAAAAGTGTATTGACATCACCAACGTTTCGGGACGCGCAGGTCCCTTTGTCAAGGTGTATAACAGTGTATATACAGTGAAAACGTACCTTTATAGTGAAGTGTATCACCCAAGTGAGCGTGCATACCGCGGCTTCTGTCCTCGAGGTCCGGCGCTGTCCGCTGACGTCATCGGCAAGCGGCCGCCCGGTGTCATAGAAACCAGGCACACAACTGAGCCGCTGTCAAAGAGAGTGAGAATGGTGGTGATACAGTTACGTGATACCATTACCGTGAAGTGCATAAAATTAGCTAGCATAGGTCAGGAGGTTATACGAATGTTATTTATTGTATATAGTTAAGAAAAAACGATTTAAGGGGCTGCTTTGTGTATAAAGAATAAAATTATGCAACACGTTTCTGCTTAATTCATTTATAAGCTGCTTATATGGGGAGTAGGGATATAAATGCACATAGACTGCTGTAGGAGAAACAGCTATCAAAGTTAAATGCAGCACCTACCAACTGAACTATGCTAGGACTAAAAAAGTGTGAGGGGAGTGAGAAGTGTTTACTACACATAAAAGGAAGGAACACATGTCTAGCACATCCCGAAAAAATCAGAGTAGGTAACACATGGTGGACCAAAAGTAGAACAAAAAAATGGAGCAAAAAAATATGAGAATAGGAGAATAACAAGATAAGAGGCACATTCTTCTCAGTAAAGACAGGATTAATGGTGGATGAACAAGTTCCAGGGCATTATCTCATTCAACCCACCGGGGTTAATAGTGCCCAGCTTATGGATCCACTTAGCTTCCAATCGTAGTAGTTTGCCCTCTCGGTCGCCTCCTCTCAGAGATTTCTCGACGTGATCAATCACCATATGTTTCAGGTCATTGATACTGTGCCCTGCTTCCAGAAACTGTCTGGCCACTGGTTGGTCGGCTGCTTTGCCCGATGATGTTTGTTTGATTGCGGACCTGTGTAGAGCCATTCTCTCCCTCATGGTTCTAATAGATTTGCCCACATACACC
The DNA here is from genome assembly GCF_028390025.1 of Pseudophryne corroboree. Lineage (NCBI taxonomy): Eukaryota > Metazoa > Chordata > Amphibia > Anura > Myobatrachidae > Pseudophryne > Pseudophryne corroboree. Next base: position 190,819,425 of record NC_086452.1, on the reverse strand, counting down.
AAGTTGCATGGGCAAACTATGATGTAGATGATGAAAGAGGACTGGCAAGAGAGGATGTGCTTGATATTAATATTGCGATCTTCATGCGGATGCCTAAAAGAGGAGCCTGTAAGCATATAGGTGCAAGTGGTGCACTTGGGGCACTTATAACATCCAGGAGCTCTAGTGAGAAAATTAGACGGACGTCCACTGTTGGTACTGAAACCAGTAATATCTGTGTGGACGATGGTGTCTTTTATACTGCGGCCTCTTGTGAAGCAGGGCATCGGACGTTTATGCTTAAAGACAGGGATGGAGGTGTCTGTGGATACCAAAGGCCACAGGGCTCTTGACGCACGTGGAATAATCGCGCTAGCCGTGCTGTATTGAGTGACGAAAGGGATCACCTCCCCTTTAGACATCTTAGAGCTTGGAGGCCAGTCCGTCCGATCATTTCTGCAAGAAATTCCATTTACCAACCAATTTCAGTTTTCCTCGATAACATTCTACAGCCACTCATTCTCAAGCATCAAAATTTTATTAAGGACACCACCTGCTTCCTTCAAAAACTTGCGACTGTGAATACAGTACCCAAAGGCACCTTGCTTTGCGTTATAGATGTGTGTAGTCTCTACACGAGTATTCCCCACCATGAAGGCCTGGTAGCCATGGAGGGATTTCTCGTGTCTGAACAAATGAAAGATTTGGATCTCAAGCTATTCCTGGACCTGTTAAAACTAACTTTAACCCGCAACTTCTTCCTCTTCAATGGTCGCTTTTATCGCCAACGAACGGGGTGTGCGTTGGGGAGCAATGTCTCCCCCTCCTTCGCAAATATTTTCATGTTCAAGGAAGAATCGGAGATCTTCTTCAAAAACCCGGATATAGCTCAACATATCCGTTTATACACCCGGTTCATAGACGATCTTTTCATTTTATGGACGGGCCCTTCGGCACTGTTTGAATCAGTAATGTCAACCATCAATAAATGCAATTCACCTATCAAATATACATATTCCACAAGTGAGAGCACTATCAGCTATTTTGATGTACAAATTACCCTCTCAGAAGGTATTATACATACTGGCCTCTTCACCAAGCCCACTGATCAGAACACTCTCCTTCGAGCCAACAGTCACCACCCCAGGAGTCTTATCAAGGGATTACCCAGATCCCAGATGATCAGATTATCCAGAATCATTAGCGACCGATCGTCATTGGAGGATGAACTGGATAAACTAATTGATAAATTCTTGGCAAGAGGGTATGATCACAGGACCCTTCAGGCGCAAAAAATGGATGTTATGGCTATCCCTAGAACCAACCTATTATCTCCAAGCTCTAAGATGTCTAAAGGGGAGGTGATCCCTTTCGTCACTCAATACAGCACGGCTAGCGCGGTTATTCCACGTGCGTCAAGAGCCCTGTGGCCTTTGGTATCCACAGACACCTCCATCCCTGTCTTTAAGCATAAACGTCCGATGCCCTGCTTCACAAGAGGCCGCAGTATAAAAGACACCATCGTCCACACAGATATTACTGGTTTCAGTACCAACAGTGGACGTCCGTCTAATTTTCTCACCAGAGCTCCTGGATGTTATAAGTGCCCCAAGTGCACCACTTGCACCTATATGCTTACAGGCTCCTCTTTTAGGCATCCGCATGAAGATAGCAATATTAATATCAAGCACGTCCTCTCTTGCCAGTCCTCTTTCATCATCTACATCATAGTTTGCCCATGCAACTTGGTGTATGTGGGCAAATCTATTAGAACCATGAGGGAGAGAATGGCTCTACACAGGTCCGCAATCAAACAAACATCATCGGGCAATGCAGCCGACCAACCAGTGGCCAGACATTTTCTGGAAGCAGGGCACAGTATCAATGACCTGAAACATATGGTGATTGATCACGTCGAGAAATCTCTGAGAGGAGGCGACCGAGAGGGCAAACTACTACGATTGGAAGCTAAGTGGATCCATAAACTGGCCACTATTAACCCCGGTGGGTTGAATGAGATAATGCCCTGGAACTTGTTCATCCACCATTAATCATGTCTTTACTGAGAAGAATGTGCCTCTTATCTTGTTATTCTCCTATTCTCATATTTTTTTGTTCCATTTTTTTGTTCTACTTTTGGTCCACCATGTGTTACCTACTCTGATTTTTTCGGGATGTGCTAGACATGTGTTCCTTCCTTTTATGTGTAGTAAACACTTCTCACTCCCCTCACACTTTTTTAGTCCTAGCATAGTTCAGTTGGTAGGTGCTGCATTTAACTTTGATAGCTGTTTCTCCTACAGCAGTCTATGTGCATTTATATCCCTACTCCCCATATAAGCAGCTTATAAATGAATTAAGCAGAAACGTGTTGCATAATTTTATTCATTATACACAAAGCAGCCCCTTAAATCGTTTTTTCTTAACTATATACAATAAATAACATTCGTATAACCTCCTGACCTATGCTAGCTATTTTTATGCACCTCACGGTAATGGTATCACGTAACTGTATCACCACCATTCTCACTCTCTTTAACAGCGGCTCAGTTATGTGCCTGGTTTCTATGACACCGGGCGGCCGCTTGCCGATGATGCCAGCGGACAGCGCCGGACCTCGAGGACGGACGCAGCGGTATGCACGCTCACTTGGGTGATACACTTCACTATAAAGGTACGTTTTCACTGTATATACACTGTTATACACCTTGACAAAGGGACCTGCGCGTCCCGAAACGTTGGTGATGTCAATACACTTTTTCAACTTTTGATCAAGACGCTGAGTGCCGCTCGTTCTTTCTCGTCTGTTTATATATATATATATATATATATATATATATATGTATATATGTATTTCATGTCTGTAAAGAAGGTTCAGTGCACTTCAACTCAACCTCTTTTTACATTTAATACCCCTTTGGTACACATCTTTGGAGGGGGCCAACTCATTTTTCACAGTCTCTTGGTTTAGATATTTGCAGTGCCTCAACCTGAATCAGCGCCTCCACCTTAGGAGTAATGGGTCTTATGTCCACCAGATATTGACTTAGAAACCCTCTGCCCCAACATGTCTACACTTTTATACTTGACCTGTATAAACCACACAATGGGGGTAATTCCAAGATGATCGCAGCAGGAAATTTTTTAGCAGTTGGGCAAACCCATGTGCACTGCAGGGGGAGCAGATATAACATGTGCAGAGAGAGTTAGATTTGGGTGTGGTGTGTTCAATCTGCAATCTAAATTGCAGTGTAAAAATAAAGCAGCCAGTATTTACCCTGCACAGAAACAAAATAATCCACCCAAATCTAACTCTCTCTGCTCATGTTATATCTGCTCCCCCTGCAGTGCACATGGTTTTGCCCAACTGCTAAAAAATTCCCTGCTGCGATCAACTCAGAATTACCCCCCATGTTTGTTGCCAAACCACAACAGTAATATATTACATCATACTTACCTACTTTTGCACTGTCTCTGCTCCTGGAGAAGCACAAGGGATAGATGCAGCTGACTATGGGTGAGGAAGGACCCAACACTATTCCCTTGCGGGGAATACCACAAATTATGGCTAGATCGTGAGGGGGCTGGGCAAATATGCCATGATTTTAATTGAAACACATCTCATTGGCCCTGCCCAATTCCCATTTACCTATGATTTACTACATTAACCTTCCCATAGTTCCCACTTTGCTAGGAGGCAGGCCACCTACTCTTCCAGGGTTACAGAGGACTGCCTGCAAATTCGGAAATCTCACATATTTTATGGGAGAATAGGCAAGTATGTATTAAATATGGGAAAATAGTTTGCAACCTCTAAACCATCAATAGTATAACATTGATCTGCAATAGCAATCATAAGAATACAAATTGATAAAGCAAACAATTATTTGAGATGGCAATGAAACAATTCTAGAAGTAGAAACAGGTAAAGCTCACAAGTGGAAAAGACATAGTAAAAGAGACAATACATGATACTATCAATAGACATTGATGGAAATCGATGGTTGGTAATGTTAAAGTTACCAGCACAGGGAAGTTCTAAGCAATACAGCTGTAGTAATTCTCTAGTATAAACATTCCCAATGTAGTATAAATGTTTAACATGAATCTTCAAATGGAAACAGTAATATGCAATATAAAAAGTTGAGAATGTAGACATGAGGTGACAAGATTGTAGCAATACCACTATCACTTGGAAAGTTTGCTACAACAGACGACACACAATTAGTTCCAGTGACTCCCATGTCTCCAAAAATCCCTTAAAAATCCCTTAATCCCTACACAGAATAATATCCACAGCCACTATTATTGTCACACATACACAACAGTGCAGCATAGAAATATATATTTGCAATATATTATCATTGCGAGCTCAGTCTTTCGATGGGTACCATAAGTATTGGAGAACATACAGTACAATATGTCAGAACTGTAAACTTGTATTAGCAATGTCTGGTGAAAAAGAATAAGCTTGCAAATATTCCGACAGGTGCCGACAATCCGATAAACTCTCCAATCCGATGGAGTGAATACCGTATTGGTGTGCACCCATACATGCTTAGCAATGTTTTGCTCAGTGTGTACTTTCCAATCATCTGTAGAATAGGATCGAGACATATACAGCGTGTGCAGCACATACTGTCTTGTTCCCTCAATCTGAGCATTGCAAGAGTGCTCCTGCATACACACTGTCCAATTATCGGGCAATATCGGCTGGTTGGCCCGATAATGGGCGAAAAATGCATAGTGTGTACCTATCTTAGCTTAGACGAATGTAACACTCTGATGCTCACTAGCAAGCAGCATGTATAAGTCACATACACTGAGTGTACTCTAAGTACAGCTTGTATAGGCTCACAAATCAAAACCCACCCTGAATGCAGCTTGAAAGTGTAGCAGGTACTAGTAGAGGGCCTGATTCATACACCGACAATATTGCACAAGGTGCAATAATATGCTCATTCTGCAGGAGGTGTCTTGTGTAATATATGACTCATGTCGGCTTCTGTGATCTGTTGCTGCGTCTGAAGATACAGTAAAGCACCGGATCACTCTGAATGAACATCAACAATCTGAGCAACCATCAGTTTACTAAGGATGGCCGGGATAATGACACAGCTGAAGCCAGTGATGCTGCTTGTAAGGACACACAGTCACTAGCCTCAGCAAGTCCTGAAAATGGTGTCGACATGGGATGAAGTTATGTGACCGGCGGTCATAATACCTCCCCCTACATCCTGTCCCCTCAGAATCCCGGCAGTCGGGATGCCGACCAGCAGGGACTGTTTCCACTCGTGGGTATCCACGACATCCATAGAGTGGGTATAGAACCTGTGGCAAGACTGCAGCGTGGCAAGCGCAGTGAACCCACAAAGGGCTTGTTGTGCTTGCCCCCCCCCCCCGCCGGCATTCCGCTGCCGGGATCCCAGCGGAGGTATGCTCATCGGCGGTCTCCTGACCGCCAGTCACGCATACCCAACCCGTCCACATGACCTAGTTTTCTGCAATGTTATTGCCCCCAAATGCCAGCAACAAGTCAGTCATGAAGCATTTGGGGCACTGCGAGCAACATCGCATGCCCAGACCTGCAGTGCGGCTTCTGTGAATGCACCAAAAGGAAAACATCGGAGTTGTACAGTATGTAAACCATTGTGTTGCATACTTCTCTGAGTTCTGTACTGACAGTGCACTGTATACTAGTCCTCTGTGACTAGTCCTCTACGGGGGTGTAGTATGTTATGCCGGTGGTTGGGCTCCTGGCAGCCAGCATACCGGCGCCGGAATCCCGACCGCTGGCATACCGACAGCTGGGCGAGCGCAAATGAGCCCCTTGCAGGCACGGTGGTGCGCTATGCGCGCCACGCTATCTATTCTCCCTCCAGGGGGGGTCGTGGACCCCCAAGAGGGAGAAAAGCTGTCGGTATGCCGGCGGTCGGGATTCCGTCACCGGTATGTTGGTCGTCGGGAGCCCGGCCGCCGGCAAACTGAAGACCACCCTTCTACGGCACTAGTTTGTCAAACAAATTTTTCAATGGAGTTTCAAAGTCACGCAATCACAGCAGGCCTGTTTCAGATGCGGACGCAACACTCGATTTTTATGCAAATGGGGAAATTGTTATCTATTGCACATGTGCAATGCCGCTCGCACAGAAGAATCACTCACAAGTGAGCGAAAGATAGCTAGCATCCGGGAGAGTTAACAGGAGGTAGTCAGACAAATGCAGATGTGTCTGGAACATTAAAAGATCATTTCATGGACATGCAAAAAATTAGCCTTTGTGAGATTTCTAGGATCATGAAAGCTCTCTGCGTGGTAGGTCAGACTCACTCAGAGGTTACGTGCCTGCCAGATCTGCATCGATGTTACCAAAGTTTACACTGTTGTACTTCATTGGACAGATATGAGAAGGCACCAGTGTGCGTCCCTATGCTGGGGTAAGCTTTGTATACATTAGTATATTTTAAATATAAAAAAAACCTCAATGTGCTAGTGTACATACTTAAAGACACTCTATTTATGCATGCATTATAGTTGTCAATTAGACTAAAAACATAACTTCACCTGGGTCATTATAGTTAAACTATAATTACATACAGAATAGTGCAAAAAAAATGTAATACAGGTTGAACTCGATGGATAATTTGTCTCTTTTCAACCTCATTGACTATGTTACTATGAGTGTTTTAGTAGGTTGAAACTATATTAATTTTAATACTATATTCTTTGTTGTTTGGAGCTGCTTCCTCAAAAATGGTCCTTTGCCAAAACAGGACCTTGAATTTAAATAGATAAAAAGGTTGTTTTTTGGGGGAGCGCCCTACTTTTATTTATATAAAGAAATCTTCTTTATTGGTTTTGACTGATAATTAAAAAAATATATAATTTAAAAGACATATGTGTATTCAGAGGATGATCTCTATGAATAGTCTATTCATTAAACTTGTTTTCTAGAGTACACCTAATGACTCCTAAACATATGTGTATGTTGTAAACAATTTAATATCAATAAAACATATTAAAACAATTTGCATATATTGTCAGTATTTTTCCTTATACACAATCTGTACACCCATAGGTGTCAGCATACAACCAGAGTAATTCTTAGCCAATTAGATTTGTTTAAACAGCAAACAACAACATTTTTCACCAAATGCGTTTAGTCTGTGGCGACTTCTTCAGGGGAGTTGATGATCCTTAACCGAGCTTCTCGTATTTGGATAGTAATATAGATTCAATTATTACAGGTTTATCTAAATGACAATAAAATGTTTCTTAGCATATTTTAGCAGTTGCGATCCATGAGAGATTGCAGCTGCAATGGCAGTTGTGTCCGCATCTGCCATAACCTGATTATAATTGCAATTGTCACCCTCAACTTGACTGAAGGCACTCTCCATGCTGTTCACCCGGCTGGATGAGCCCTGTGCTGACTCACTCTGAAGGGGTCTGCTCTCTGTGGTTCTGCAGTCTGCTTTGCTCAATATTACTCTTTGCATGGTAGCCAGAACAGTGGTCTAACTCTGTGGCTCCTCAGTCAGCACAATGGCCCCACGCCTAGACAGGACTGACTGTGTAAGTGCCATCAGCCTCTTAGCTCTGCTCCTTATCTACAGCTTTGGGTGCCATGGTCTGCCAGCTAAGCTCAGTGAGCCAGATGCAGTCTGTGAGACTGCACTGGCTACACTGTGACTAGCAGTGACTTCTTATTAGAAGTGCTACCTGCTAGTCAACAGCAGGTCAGGCAGTCCCATTGGGAGGTGTTTCCTTCCTCTTGGACTGCCAGACTGGGCTGTTATTAACAGAGCGCTGGCTTCCTGTTGGAAGCTACTCCCTGTATTTCAGCCCTAGCCAGCATCTATGGGCTGCAGCCGATGCACTCCATAGAAACTGGGGATTTGTAAGTGATTGCCCCTTTAAAAAACATCCGAGATCGGCCAACATCCAGCTCCTCCAGCGATCTTAGATGCCATTACATCCCGCCCATTGTGTTCAGTAGAGACACTGTAGTGTCCATAGATTTCTGGAATAATACCCACTCCCCAGAAATCACCTAGACAGAAAAGTGGCCAAATGACCACATATTAATAAATATAAAAATAGTTCACTGAATATAAAAAATAATTTTATTCTCGATAAAAATATACATAAAAATATTACATCACATATAAGAAAGTGGAAGATAGGATAGTTGTTAGCATTTTCTGCCAACATCCATGCTTTGTGTGAGCTCTATAGGCAGAATGCTCACTGACGGCAGATAGATAGATAGATACATTCATAGATAATCATTAATATTTGGCCATTTGGCCTCTTTTCTGTCTGGATGAATTTTTGTGAGTGGGTATTATTTTAGAAATCTATGGACATGCCAGTATCTCTGTTATATATATATATATATATATATATATATATATGGTAACATGATAAATGGGAGATACAGTGTGTCTGTACCAGGTTTCTGGCCTATGTACTTAAACCCCCAGGAAATGTCTGTTTTGCTACGCAGACTTCGTTAGAGTTTGGACTTTCTGTAAAAGACGAAAATGGTTGTGTGGGAATGTGGATGCGAGAGAGAAGGGAGGGCTCCATCCGCAAGGCCCATGTCAGATCTTTAGGCCTTCAGCTAAAGAGAAGGTAATGAGTGCCTGCACATGTAAGAGGCTGATAAAAGCTGTATCAGTGCTTTGCTCAGGGTCTGACTACATGGGGAAACAGGCAGCAGGCCTGCTATGAGACACTGATTTACTGACTGTATTGTGCATATGCCTGTGTTTGTAGTAGGGAATAAGGGGTATTAGGTCCTACCACAACATGTAAAGGAGTCTCTGCAGAGTACTTAAAAGACAGATAATTGCCAAACTGAAGGCAAACAAGACTGTAACATGTCATGTGTATATGTATGTAGGGTGGTAGCCCAACACTGTACTATTCCGTGTATTAGACACTTGCAGCAGAATCTCCAGTGCAACCAAGCAAATATCTATAGCAACCCAGTGGAATGCAAAGTAATCTCATTTGTCATGTATCTAGGGCTCATTACATGCAAATGAGCTCCGGCATGTGTCTCGGAGATGTGCAGAAATAGCAGACCTGTTAGTGCAGGGAAGCAAGCTCCACTGTTTTATAAAAATTGGCTACGGTTCTCCAGATAAACCTGTCACCTTGTGCTACAGCAGGCAAAACTGAGAGCGGCTCCCAACACTAACAGAACATCAACAAAGCACATCAAGAATAATTACATTAAAAAAAATACAGAATTCATTTCTTTCATTTTGAATTTTAATTACAGGTACTGCACCAGGTAATTTGCGAAACAAGTATTTCATTTTCTGATCTAAATGCATACATATCATACATCTTTGGGTCCAAGATATCCATATACCTTATTCCAAATGTTCCTTTTTTTCTAGATCGAATGTACTGTATAGTTAAACCTGAATAAACTCTTCCATTCTCCCTGGATGTATTTTTGGCTTCAAAATGTATAAAAACATTAACCCTGTATATTGTGTTTTTATGTTCCATTTTGTTTATAGCTGTGTATATTATTTGTATTCTATAATAATTAGTTTCCAAAGGTCGAGTGCTATGGAGAAGCAATATTTTATGCCAGACATTAAATGCCCTTCATTGGTCATTTCAAATGTTGAGACATGCAAAAATAATGCGCAAGGTGACGAAATGATATTAAATTGACACTCGTCCTAACAAACTAAAGATAATTATTACACAATGGACCAAATCTCTGAAAGAAATATCTGTGGTACATCTGTGATTCCTGTAGACCACATGGCAAAATTATACCTGCATTGTGCATCATCTTTTGGAAAATACCATATTGCCTTGATTGTCAAAAACTCATTATTTTTTAAATTGAAGATGGAACATACAATATGCAAAGTTCAGAATAAAATAAAAAAAAATGTTTAGGTAAATTGTGCTGTATATAAGTCATCAACCATTCATTATCTATTGATATATAATAATATTGTCAGGAAATATATTTTGTGAAGTAATTATAGTACTAACAAATATCATGTTTCTTCCTCATTTGTATGAGCAGCAATGCCCGCCTCAAAACTCTAGATTTACCATTTGGAAATCTTTACTTTTTTTTTCTTTATTTGTTGTGTGATTCCTAGGGCCGGAGACAGGGGGGGTCAAAGGGGACACCTGCACCAGGCCCCACGGATCAGATTAGCCTCAAGTATGCGCCACTTAGTGCCCGTCAGGAATGTAAGCTATCTTGTACAAATAGGGCAGCGAGCTGTAGGCGGTGTGTACGCAGCCTCAAAGTGACAGGAGCCTCTCAAACACAGGGGATCATTCCGACCTGATCGCACGCTAGCTATTTTTTGCAGCGCTGTGATCAGGTCAAAACTCAGCAAAACTGCGCATGCGTATGCACCAAAAAGCGCAGACGCATCGTACGGGTACAAAGAGGATCGGTGCTGGGCGACGGATTTAACGAAGAATCTATTCGCACAGCCGACCGCAAGGTGACTGACAGAAAGAGGGCGTTTATGGGTGTCAACTGACCATTTTCTGGGAGTGGTTGGAAAAAGGCAGGCGTGTCCAAGCGTTTGCAGGGCAGGTGTCTGACGTCAATTCCGGGACCAAAAAGACTGAAGTGATCGCAGCAGCTGAGTAAGTCCAGAGCTACTCAGAAACGGCAAAAAACTTTTTTGTACCGCTCGGTTGCAAAAGCGTTCGCACACTTGCAAAGCGAAAATACACTCCCCCATAGGCGGCGACTATCTGATCGCTGCGCTGCAAAAAATAGCTAGCAAGCGATCAACTCGGAATGACCCCCACAGTGACTGTACGGAGTGAGTGTGCGCCCGCTCTTCAGGGTCCAGCTCTGTTGCAGGCAGTTACGGGACATGGCAGCAGCTCCACGGGCCAGAATTCCCGTGCCCTGCGCTGGCCTTTTCTGGTGGGGTGTGAGGGCCACATGGTACCTGCAGTGCGGTTTTCGGGTCTGGATACTGGGGAGTGCAGCGCAGGTGAGTCTCTCCCCGGGGAAAGAATGGATTGGTGAGGGTATACAGGGCTTTGAGAAGGGGCGGGGAAGCTGGGAATGCAGCATATAGTCATTTGGGAGAGACAGACTGTGGGGTGTGTGGGAGGAAGGAGAGATATCCATAGTTATATATGTGTATAGTTATATATATATATATATATATATATATTTATTTATTTATTTATTTAACACTTTCTTATATAGCGCAGCAAATTCTATTGCACTTTAATATATGTTTAATCTGTGGGGGCCAAGAGATATCACTGTATTGGGCCCCAAGATTTCTGTTGCCGGCCCTGGTGATTCTTTAATTGCCATATTTCTATTTATTATCCTAATAACATTGTGAATGTTATTAACACTTTTTAAAAGCCTACAGTATTTGATTTAATTAAAGCTCTTCTTTTCTACCAAGGGCATTCACGTTGCAAGACATTTTATTGAATGAACTACATAATACTTCAGAGTAGAGAAGTGCGGCTTTCACTTTTCGTGTGGTTTTGGTTCTAATTCAACTTTTGTGTTTTGCCAAAACCACCCTTTCGTGTTTTGATTTTGATTTTGGTTTTTGATCTGGATGATTTTTGAAAAAAACATAAAAACAGCTAAAATCACAGAATTTGGGGGTAATTTTGATCCTACGGTATTATTAACCTCAACAACATTTATTCATTTCCACTCATTTCCAGTGTATTCTGAACACCTCACACCTCACAATATTGTTTTAGGCAAAAAGTTTGCACCGAGGTGGCTGTATGACTAAGCTAAGCGACACAAGTGGGTGGCACAAATACCTGGCCCATCTAGGAGTGGCACTGCAGTGTCAGACAGGATGGCACTTAAAAAAACTAGTCCCCAAACAGCACATGATGCAAAGAAGAAAAGATGGAATTGTCCTTGGGCAAGGTATCCTTGATAAAGCTGTTGATACAGTGAAACGCGTTGGTTAAGAGAAGTTGGGCACTACAGACTCCACTACCTTATACTTGGAACAAGCCTAGAAGTCCTTAAACAAGCCAAAACGAGGATTCGGCAGACATCCACTAAAAATACAGGAGACCAAGCTTCAAATAGGACTGGGTTGCTGCTCGGAACAAAGCAAAGGTCTGTCCTCAAGATTTCTGTGGACTTTTATCTGCCAGCATTGGAAATTGCCCCCAGAACTGTGGCATAAGTTCCTTGGAGTATATACAAACCAACTCTGCCCAACTTCTTGTATGGTAATATACCAAACTAATTGCTGTGCTTGCCCTATCTTTTAATTTATTTTTATATATACTTGATGTACATCTATGAATTGATTTTTAAATTAATTGTTGCAACAAATTCTATATAATAAAACCTAATTGTTTTTTCCATATCCAGTTTATAAGCGCTGTATATATTGCTCTTTCTTATCACCGCCAGTGGGTGGGCTAGGAAATCATATCCTTTTCCTTGCAGCCCCAGTGGTGGGAGAAATTGAAAGAGGAGCTGTTGACGGGTCACGTTCCGTTTGAGTTGACAATTTACTAACCAGCAGGTCTTGCACCTCTGCACACGTGTCTGCTGACAGAACAAAATGTAAGTTGCTCAAATCAATTAGGAAACACAATTCAGGTACATGAAAGGGAGGGTGTAGTCTGTCTAGAAATACATTGGGGATAAACCCCTAGTATCCCCCAGCACACTGAGCTGTACCTGTACCAAGACATGAAAGACTATATATATACATATAATAGAAATCCAGAGGTCTTAGTTACATACAGTTTGCAAATGTATGATAAGCCACCAGGCCCCGACAAGGCTCCTCTGATGCTGGTGGTTGTGTCTGCTGGAAAATGAGATATACAATGTAGAGTTTAAACCTAGGATCGAGCATGGTGGCCAAAATGTAGTGCTCTGATTTCAACAGATTGACCACCATTGAATCCTGGCAAAGCGAATGAAGGGCTCCATCCACAAGTACCACATACTTTGCGGAATCGCTCCGTCTTAGCTCCTCCTTTAATTTCTCCAGCTGCTTCTGCAAAAGCCTGATGAGGGGAATGACCTGACTCAGGCTGGCAGTGTCTGAACTGACTTCACGTGAGGCAAGTTCGAAGGGTTGGAGAACCTTGCACAAGACGGAAATTATTCTCCACTGCGCTTGAGTCAGGTGCATTACCCCTCCTTTGTCTATATTGTAGGTGGATGTATAGGCTTGAATGGCCTTTTGCTGCTCCTCCATCCCCTGAAGCATATAGAGTGTTGAATTCCACATGACAGCATCTCCTGCACACCCCTGTCATTTAAAAAAAAATCTGCACCACCAAATTAATTGTATGTGCAAAACATGGGACGTGCTGGAATTTGCCCAGATGTAATGCACGCACACTATTGGTGGCGTTGTCCGATATCACAAATCCCCAGGAGAGTCCAATTGGGGTAAGTCATTCTGCAGTGATGTTCCTCAGTTTCCATAAGAGGTTGTCAGCTGTGTGCCTCTTACGTAAAATGGTGAATCATTGCGTAGCCTGCCTAGGAACGAGTTGGCGTTTGTGAGATGCTGCTACTGGTGCCGCTGCTGTTGTTGCTGCGGGAGGCCATACATCTACCCAGTGGGCTGTTACAGTCATATAGTCCTTAGTCTGCCCTGTTCCACTTGTCCACATGTCCGTGGTTAAGTGGACACTGGATATAACCGCATTTTGTAGGACACTGGTGACTCTTTTTCTGACGTCTGTGTACATTCTCGGTATCGCCTGCCTAGAGATGTGGAACCTAGATGGGATTTGATACCGGGGACACAGTACCTCAAACAATTCTCTAAGTCCCACTGAACTAATGGCGAATACCGGACGCACGTCTAACACCAACATAGCTGTCAAGGCCTCAGTTATCCGCTTTGCAAAAGGATGACTGCTGTCATTTATCATCTTCCTCACAAAGGACTGTTGGACAGTCAGTTGCTTACTGGAAGTAGTACAAGTGGTCTTCCGACTTCCCCTCTGGGATGACGATCGACTCCCAGCAGCAACAACAGCAGCGGCAGCAACAGCAGGCGTACCACTCAAGGATCCTATGGAGGAATCCCGGATAGGAGAGGACTCCTCAGTCTTGACAGTGACATGACCTGCAGGACTACTGATGTTCCCGACTGAGGAGGAATTTGACGTTGAGGGAGTTGGTGGTGTGGCTTGCAGGAGCTTGGATACAGGAGGAAGAAGGGATTTAGGTGTCAGTGGACTGCTTACGCTCTTACCCAAAGTTTCACAACTTGACAATGACTTCTGATAAATGCACAGCAGGTGACGTATAAGGGAGGATGTTCCTAGGTGGTTAACATCCGTACCCCTACTTATTACAGATTGACAGAGGCAACAGATGGCTTGACACCTGTTGTCCGGATTTGTGGAGAAATAATTCCACACCAAAGAGGTGGCTTTTTTGGTAGTTTGCCCAGGCATCACAATGGGCTTCTTCATCCCATGGACAACAGGTGTTTCCCCCGGTGCCTGACTTAAACAAACCACATCACCATCAGAATCCTCATCGTCAACTTCCTCCTCAGCGCCAGCAATACCCATATCCTCATCCTGGTGTACTTCAACAGTGACATCTTCAATTTCAATATCAGGAACTGGACTGTGGGTGCTCCTTCCAGCACTTGCAGGGGGCGTGCAAATGGTGAAAAGAGCCACCTCTTCCTGTCCAGTGTTGGGAAGGTCAGGTATCACAACCGCCGACACACTTGGACTCTGCTTGGGGATTTGTGATACCATCTCAGAATGCACAGTTCTTTTCTGTGCTCTTTCCATCTTAACTCTTTTAATTTTTCTAGCGGGAGGATGAGGGCTTCCATCGTCATGTGAAGCTGAACCACTAGCCATGAACATAGGCCAGGGCCTCAGCTGTTCCTTGCCACTCCGTGTCATAAATGGCATATTGGCAAGTTTACGCTTCTCATCAGACCAATTAAATTTCTTTTTTTGGTTCTTTTTACTGAACTTTGGCTTTTTGGATTTTACATGCCCTCTACTATCACATTGGGCATCGGCCTTGGCAGTCGACGTTGATGGCATTTCATCGTCTATGTCATGGCTAGTGGCAGCAGCTTCAGCACTAGGAGGAAGTGGTTCTTGATCTTTCGCTATTTTATCCTCCAAATTTTTGTTCTCCATTATTTTTTGGGAGTTATATAAGACAATGGGGGTCATTCAGAGTTGATCGTAGCTGTGCTAAATTTAGCACAGCTACGTTCGTAAACTCAGACATGCGTGGGGACACCCCGCACAGGGCTAGCCCGTCTCGCATGTCAGTGCCGCCTCCCTACACAAATAAAAAAGCATCGCACAGAGGCGATGCCTTTGTATTTGAGGAGTAACTCCTGCCCAGCGCAGCTCCTGCGGCTGGCTGGGAGTTGCTCTTCGCTTTTGCTGGCCGCAGCAGCTGCGTGACACGTCACGCAGCCGCCGCGGCCCGCCCCCCCAATGGTCCGGCCATGCCTGCGTCGGCCGGATGGCTCCCCCGAAACGGCGGCTTGCCGCCGTCCATCCCCCTCCCGCCTAGCAACCGCCTTTGTCTCAGAGGCGATCGCTAGGTAACGAAAGCTGGCATGCGCCAGCGCACTGCGGTGCCGGCGCATGTGCAGTTCCGACCCGATCGATGCGCTGCGACAAACTGCAGCGAGCGATCGGGTCGGAATGACCCCCAATATGCGGCACAGGAATTACTGAAATGTCTGATGGACAGGACACTACCACTGGTCTGATGCAACACAACAACACTGTAAGAGACTTGTGGTTTTTATAATTATCATAATACTGTAGCAGTGGACATAGAGCAGCAGCGTATACCACTGTGACTGCCTCGTCACTGGAATGACTGATGGACAGGACACTACCACTGGTCTGATGCAGCACAACACAACAACACTGTAAGAGACTTGTGGTTGTTATAATTATCATAATACTGTAGCAGTGGACATATAGCAGCGCGTATATCACTGTGACTGCCTCGTCACTGGAATAACTGATGGACAGGACACTACCACTGGTCTGATGCAGCACAACACAACAACACTGTAAGGGACTTGTGGTTGTAGTTATTCTTATTATTATAATACTGTAGCAGTGGACATATAGCAGCAGCGTATATCGTCACTGGAATGACTGATGGACAGGACATTACCACTGGTCTGATGCAGCACAACACAACAACACTGTAAGGGACTTGTGGTTGTTGGTATAATTATTATACAGCAGCAGTGGACATATAGCAGCAGCATATATCGTCACTGGAATGACTGATGGACAGGACACTACCACTGGTCTGATGCAGCACAACACAACAACACTGTAAGGGACTTGTGGTTGTAGTTATTCTTATTATTATAATACTGTAGCAGTGGACATATAGCAGCAGCGTATATCGTCACTGGAATGACTGATGGACAGGACATTACCACTGGTCTGATGCAGCACAACACAACAACACTGTAAGGGACTTGTGGTTGTTATTATTATTATTATTATTATTATTATACTGTAGCAGTGGACATATAGCAGCAGCGTATACCACTGTGACTGCCTCGTCACTGGAATGACTGATGGACAGGACACTACCACTGGTCTGATGCAGATCAACACAGCACCACTTTGTACATCTACACTTGATATATGGCAGCAAAGGACACCAACACTGTGACTGGCTGGACTGATGCAGCACAATACACTGACTACACTGGTCTGGACAGCATAACACAGCACCACTTTATACAGCTACACTGGATATATGGCAGCAGAGGACACCAACACTGTGACTGGCTGGACTGATGCAGCACAATACACTGACTACACTGGACTGAACAGCACAACACAGCACCACTTTATACAGCTACACTGGATATATGGCAGCAGAGTACACCAACACTGTGACTGGCTGTACTGATGCAGCACAATGCACTGACTACACTGGACTGGACAGCACAACACAGCACCACTTTATACAGCAACACTGGATATATGGCAGCAGAGGACACCAACACTGTGACTGGCTCGACTGATGCAGCACAATACACTGACTACACTGGACTGAACAGCACAACACAGCACCACTTTATACTAGAGATGAGCGGGTTCGGTTCCTCGGAATCCGAACCCGCCCGAACTTCAGGTTTTTTTTACACGGGGCCGAGCGACTCGGATCTTCCTGCCTTGCTCGGTTAACCCGAGCGCGCCCGAACGTCATCATCCCGCTGTCGGATTCTCGCGAGGCTCGTATTCTATCGCGAGACTCGGATTCTATATAAGGAGCCGCGCGTCGCCGCCATTTTCACACGTGCATTGAGATTGATAGGGAGAGGACGTGGCTGGCGTCCTCTCCGTTTAGACTAGAGTACTAGAGAGAGACACAAATTTTGGGGAGCATATTATTAGGAGGAGTACTACTTGCTGCTGATAGTGTGACCAGTGACCACCAGTTTAATTAATCCGTTCTCTGCCTGAAAAAAAACGATACACAGTGTGACACAGTCACATACCATATCTGTGCTCAGCCCAGTGTGCTGCATCATATGTAATACTGTATATCATTATCTGACTGTGCTGAGTGCTCACTGCTCACACAGCTTAATTGTGGGGGAGACTGGGGAGCAGTTATAGCAGGAGTACATTTTAAGTACAGTGCACACTTTTGCTGCCAGAGTGCCACTGCCAGTGTGACTGACCAGTGACCACTGACCACCAGTATTGTGATTGTCTGCTGACCACCAGTATATTGTGATTGTCTGCCTGAAAAAGTTAAACACTCGTCGTGTGGTGTTTTTATAAACGCATTCTGCAGACAGTGTCCAGCAGGTCCGTCATTACATAATATATATACCTGTCCGGCTGCAGTACTAGTGTGATATATATATATTTTAATTTTATCTCATTATCATCCAGTCTATATTAGCAGCAGACACAGTACGGTAGTCCACGGCTGTAGCTGCCTCTGTGTCGGCAGTCGCTCGTCCATCCATAATTGTATACCACCTACCCGTGGTTTTTTTTTTTTTCTATCTTCTTGATACTAGTAGCTTACTTTAGGAGTCTGCAGTGCTGAGTCTGACAGACAGTGTCCAGCAGGTCCGTCATTACATAATATATACCTGTCCGGCTGCAGTACTAGTGTGATATATATATATATTTTAATTTTATCTCATTATCATCCAGTCTATATTAGCAGCAGACATAGTACGGTAGTCCACGGCTGTAGCTACCTCTGTGTCGGCAGTCGCTGGTCCATCCATAATTGTATACCACCTACCCGTGGTTTTTTTTTCTATCTTCTTGATACTAGTAGCTTACTTTAGGAGTCTGCAGTGCTGACAGACAGTGTCCAGCAGGTCCGTCATTACATAATATATATATACCTGTCCGGCTGCAGTACTAGTGTGATATATATATATATTTTATTTTTATCTCATTATCATCCAGTCTATATTAGCAGCAGACACAGTACGGTAGTCCACGGCTGTAGCTACCTCTGTGTCGGCAGTCGCTGGTCCATCCATAATTGTATACCACCTACCCGTGGTTTTTTTTTCTATCTTCTTGATACTAGTAGCTTACTTTAGGAGTCTGCAGTGCTGACAGACAGTGTCCAGCAGGTCCGTCATTACATAATATATATATACCTGTCCGGCTGCAGTACTAGTGTGATATATATATATATTTTATTTTTATCTCATTATCATCCAGTCTATATTAGCAGCAGACACAGTACGGTAGTCCACGGCTGTAGCTACCTCTGTGTCGGCAGTCGCTGGTCCATCCATAATTGTATACCACCTACCCGCGGTTTTTTTTTCTATCTTCTTGATACTAGTAGCTTACTTTAGGAGTCTGCAGTGCTGACAGACAGTGTCCAGCAGGTCCGTCATTACATAATATATATATACCTGTCCGGCTGCAGTACTAGTGTGATATATATATATTTTATTTTTATCTCATTATCATCCAGTCTATATTAGCAGCAGACACAGTACGGTAGTCCACGGCTGTAGCTACCTCTGTGTCGGCAGTCGCTCGTCCATCCATTAGTATACTAGTATCCATCCATCTCCATTGTTTACCTGAGGTGCCTTTTAGTTGTGCCTATTAAAATATGGAGAACAAAAATGTTGAGGTTCCAAAAATAGGGAAAGATCAAGATCGACTTCCACCTCGTGCTGAAGCTGCTGCCACTAGTCATGGCCGAGACGATGAAATGCCAGCAACGTCGTCTGCCAAGGCCGATGCCCAATGTCATAGTACAGAGCATGTAAAATCCAAAACACCAAATATCAGTAAAAAAAGGACTCAAAAATCTAAAATAAAATTGTCGGAGGAGAAGCGTAAACTTGCCAATATGCCATTTACCACACGGAGTGGCAAGGAACGGCTGAGGCCCTGGCCTATGTTCATGGCTAGTGGTTCAGCTTCACATGAGGATGGAAGCACTCAGCCTCTCGCTAGAAAAATGAAAAGACTCAAGCTGGCAAAAGCACAGCAAAGAACTGTGCGTTCTTCGAAATCCCAAATCCACAAGAGAGTCCAATTGTGTCGGTTGCGATGCCTGACCTTCCCAACACTGGACGTGAAGAGCATGCGCCTTCCACCATTTGCACGCCCCCTGCAAGTGCTGGAAGGAGCACCCGCAGTCCAGTTCCTGATAGTCAGATTGAAGATGTCAGTGTTGAAGTACACCAGGATGAGGAGGATATGGGTGTTGCTGGCGCTGGGGAGGAAATTGACAAGGAGGATTCTGATGGTGAGGTGGTTTGTTTAAGTCAGGCACCCGGGGAGACACCTGTTGTCCGTGGGAGGAATATGGCCATTGACATGCCTGGTGAAAATACAAAAAAAATCAGCTCTTCGGTGTGGAAGTATTTCACCAGAAATGCGGACAACATTTGTCAAGCCGTGTGTTGCCTTTGTCAAGCTGTAATAAGTAGGGGTAAGGACGTTAACCACCTCGGAACATCCTCCCTTATACGTCACCTGCAGCGCATTCATAATAAGTCAGTGACAAGTTCAAAAACTTTGGGCGACAGCGGAAGCAGTCCACTGACCAGTAAATCCCTTCCTCTTGTAACCAAGCTCACGCAAACCACCCCACCAACTCCCTCAGTGTCAATTTCCTCCTTCCCCAGGAATGCCAATAGTCCTGCAGGCCATGTCACTGGCAATTCTGACGAGTCCTCTCCTGCCTGGGATTCCTCCGATGCATCCTTGCGTGTAACGCCTACTGCTGCTGGCGCTGCTGTTGTTGCTGCTGGGAGTCGATGGTCATCCCAGAGGGGAAGTCATAAGCCCACTTTTACTACTTCCACCAAGCAATTGACTGTCCAACAGTCCTTTGCGAGGAAGATGAAATATCACAGCAGTCATCCTGTTGCAAAGCGGATAACTGAGGCCTTGACAACTATGTTGGTGTTAGACGTGCGTCCGGTATCCGCCGTTAGTTCACAGGGAACTAGACAATTTCTTGAGGTAGTGTGCCCCCGTTACCAAATACCATCTAGGTTCCACTTCTCTAGGCAGGCGATACCGAGAATGTACACGGACGTCAGAAAAAGACTCACCAGTGTCCTAAAAAATGCAGTTGTACCCAATGTCCACTTAACCACGGACATCCCAGAGGGGAAGTCGTAAGACCACTTTTACTACTTCCACCAAGCAATTGACTGTCCAATAGTCCTTTGCGAGGAAGATGAAATATCACAGCAGTCATCCTACTGCAAAGCGGATAACTGAGGCCTTGGCATCCTGGGTGGTGAGAAACGTGGTTCCGGTATCCATCATTACTGCAGAGCCAACTAGAGACTTGTTGGAGGTACTGTGTCCCCGGTACCAAATACCATCTAGGTTCCATTTCTCTAGGCAGGCGATACCGAAAATGTACACAGACCTCAGAAAAAGAGTCACCAGTGTCCTAAAAAATGCAGCTGTACCCAATGTCCACTTAACCACGGACATGTGGACAAGTGGAGCAGGGCAGGGTCAGGACTATATGACTGTGACAGCCCACTGGGTAGATGTATGGACTCCCGCCACAAGAACAGCAGCGGCGGCACCAGTAGCAGCATCTCGCAAACGCCAACTCTTTCCTAGGCAGGCTACGCTTTGTATCACCGGTTTCCAGAATACGCACACAGCTGAAAACCTCTTACGGCAACTGAGGAAGATCATCGCGGAATGGCTTACCCCAATTGGACTCTCCTGTGGATTTGTGGCATCGGACAACGCCAGCAATATTGTGTGTGCATTAAATATGGGCAAATTCCAGCACGTCCCATGTTTTGCACATACCTTGAATTTGGTGGTGCAGAATTATTTAAAAAACGAGAGGGGCGTGCAAGAGATGCTGTCGGTGGCCAGAAGAATTGCGGGACACTTTCGGCGTACAGGCACCACGTACAGAAGACTGGAGCACCACCAAAAACGCCTGAACCTGCCCTGCCATCATCTGAAGCAAGAAGTGGTAACGAGGTGGAATTCAACCCTATATATGCTTCAGAGGTTGGAGGAGCAGCAAAAGGCCATTCAAGCCTATACAATTGAGCACGATATAGGAGGTGGAATGCACCTGTCTCAAGCGCAGTGGAGAATGATTTTAACGTTGTGCAAGGTTCTGCAACCTTTTGAACTTGCCACACGTGAAGTCAGTTCAGACACTGCCAGCCTGAGTCAGGTCATTCCCCTCATCAGGCTTTTGCAGAAGAAGCTGGAGACATTGAAGGAGGAGCTAACACAGAGCGATTCCGCTAGGCATGTGGGACTTGTGGATGGAGCCCTTAATTCGCTTAACAAGGATTCACGGGTGGTCAATCTGTTGAAATCAGAGCACTACATTTTGGCCACCGTGCTCGATCCTAGATTTAAAACCTACCTTGGATCTCTCTTTCCGGCAGACACAAGTCTGCTGGGGTTCAAAGACCTGCTGGTGAGAAAATTGTCAAGTCAAGCGGAACGCGACCTGTCAACATCTCCTCCTTCACATTCTCCCGCAACTGGGGGTGCGAGGAAAAGGCTCAGAATTCCGAGCCCACCCGCTGGCGGTGATGCAGGGCAGTCTGGAGCGACTGCTGATGCTGACATCTGGTCCGGACTGAAGGACCTGACAACGATTACGGACATGTCGTCTACTGTCACTGCATATGATTCTCTCCCCATTGAAAGAATGGTGGAGGATTATATGAGTGACCGCATCCAAGTAGGCACGTCAGACAGTCCGTACTTATACTGGCAGGAAAAAGAGGCAATTTGGAGGCCCTTGCACAAACTGGCTTTATTCTACCTAAGTTGCCCTCCCACAAGTGTGTACTCCGAAAGAGTGTCTAGTGCCGCCGCTCACCTTGTCAGCAATCGGCGTACGAGGTTACTTCCAGAAAATGTGGAGAAGATGATGTTCATTAAAATGAATTATAATCAATTCCTCCGTGGAGACATTGACCAGCAGCAATTGCCTCCACAAAGTACACAGGGAGCTGATATGGTGGATTCCAGTGGGGACGAATTGATAATCTGTGAGGAGGGGGATGTACACGGTGATATATCGGAGGATGATGATGAGGTGGACATCTTGCCTCTGTAGAGCCAGTTTGTGCAAGGAGAGATTAATTGCTTCTTTTTTGGTGGGGGTCCAAACCAACCCGTCATTTCAGTCACAGTCGTGTGGCAGACCCTGTCACTGAAATGATGGGTTGGTTAAAGTGTGCATGTCCTGTTTATACAACATAAGGGTGGGTGGGAGGGCCCAAGGACAATTCCATCTTGCACCTCTTTTTTCTTTCATTTTTCTTTGCGTCATGTGCTGTTTGGGGAGTATTTTTTTGAAGGGCCATCCTGTGTGACACTGCAGTGCCACTCCTAGATGGGCCAGGTGTTTGTGTCGGCCACTAGGGTCGCTTAGCTTACTCACACAGCTACCTCATTGCGCCTCTTTTTTTCTTTGCGTCATGTGCTGTTTGGGGAGTGTCTTTTGGAAGGGCCATCCTGCGTGACACTGCAGTGCCACTCCTAGATGGGCCAGGTGTTTGTGTCGGCCACTAGGGTCGCTTAGCTTACTCACACAGCTACCTCATTGCGCCTCTTTTTTTCTTTGCGTCATGTGCTGTTTGGGGAGTGTTTTTTGGAAGGGCCATCCTGCGTGACACTGCAGTGCCACTCCTAGATGGACCAGGTGTTTGTGTCGGCCACTAGGGTCGCTTAGCTTACTCACACAGCTACCTCATTGCGCCTCTTTTTTTCTTTGCGGCATGTGCTGTTTGGGGAGTGTTTTTTGGAAGGGCCATCCTGCGTGACACTGCAGTGCCACTCCTAGATGGGCCAGGTGTTTGTGTCGGCCACTAGGGTCGCTTAGCTTACTCACACAGCTACCTCATTGCGCCTCTTTTTTTCTTTGCGTCATGTGCTGTTTGGGGAGTGTTTTTTGGAAGGGCCATCCTGCGTGACACTGCAGTGCCACTCCTAGATGGGCCAGGTGTTTGTGTCGGCCACTAGGGTCGCTTAGCTTACTCACACAGCTACCTCATTGCGCCTCTTTTTTTCTTTGCGTCATGTGCTGTTTGGGGAGTGTTTTTTGGAAGGGCCATCCTGCGTGACACTGCAGTGCCACTCCTAGATGGGCCAGGTGTTTGTGTCGGCCACTAGGGTCGCTTAGCTTAGTCATCCAGCGACCTCGGTGCAAATTTTAGGACTAAAAATAATATTGTGAGGTGTGAGGTGTTCAGAATAGACTGAAAATGAGTGGAAATTATGGTTTTTGAGGTTAATAATACTTTGGGATCAAAATGACCCCCAAATTCTATGATTTAAGCTGTTTTTTAGTGTTTTTTGAAAAAAACACCGGAATCCAAAACACACTTGAATCCGACAAAAAAAATTCGGTGAGGTTTTGCCAAAACGCGGTCGAACCCAAAACACGGCCGCGGAACCGAACCCAAAACCAAAACTCAAAACCCGAAAAATTTCAAGTGCACATCTCTACTTTATACAGCTACAGTGGATATATGGCTGCAGAGGACACCAACACTGTGACTGGGTGGACTGATGCAGCACAATACACTGACTACACTCGACTGGACAGCACAACACAGCACCACTTTATACAGCTACACTGGATATATGGCAGCAGAGTACACCAGCATTGTGACTGGCTGGACTGATGCAGCACAATACACTGACTACACTGGACTGGACAGCACAACACAGCACCACTTTATACAGCTACACTGGATATATGGCAGCAGAGGACACCAACACTGTGACTGGCTGGACTGATGCAGCACAATGCACTGACTACACTGGACAGCACAACACAGCACAAGACTCGCCACCCCACTTTCCCGCCCCTCACACAGACACTGAACACTGAGGATACATCCTATCAATACACTCTCCGAGACTGGAGTGAAAATGGCCGCGACACGTGGCTCCTTATATGGAATCCAAATCCCGCGAGAATCCGACAGCGGGATGATGACGTTTTGCTGCGTTTGGGTTTCCGAGTCAGGCGGGAAACACCAAGCCTGGCTCGGAAACGAACTCGGAAGGCAAAGTCCGGTAGGGTTCGGCAGTGCCAGATTAAGGTCGACATGGGCCTGGAGCAGAAATTTATGAAGGGCCTACTGTGTGTGTGCTGCAGGAGGTGTGATCAGCATGGCAGGGGTGTTAGTACTGATGGGGTGTGACCAGTGTTGTGGGGGTGTAGTCTTTACAGGGGGTTTGGCCTGTGACATGGGGTGTGGCTAGTGCCATATATAGCTACCGTCTGCCTTCAACCATCTGAATCTCCCTTCCCACAGCACCTGTTATATTATTAATCACTGAATAACACCCTCCCCCCTCCCCCCATATGGGTTATTAATAATGGGGGTCATTCCGAGTTGTTCGCTCTGTAAATTTTTTCGCAGCGCAGCGATTTTCCGCTTAGTGCGCATGCGCAATGTCCGCAGTGCGACTGCGCCAAGTAAATTTGCTTTGCAGTTAGGTTTTTTACTCACGGTTTTTTCTTCGTTCTGGTGATCGTAATGTGATTGACAGGAAGTGGGTGTTTCTGGGCGGAAACTGGCCGTTTTATCGGTGTGTGTGTGAAAAAACGCTACCGTTTCTGGGAAAAACGCGGGAGTGGCTGGAGAAACGGAGGAGTGTCTGGGCGAACGCTGGGTGTGTTTATGATGTCATACCAGGAACGACAAGCACTGAACTGATCGCAGATGTCGAGTAAGTCTCGAGCTACTCAGAAACTGCACAGAGATGTCTTTTCGCTATATTGCGAATCTTTCGTTCGCAATTTTAAGAAGCTAAGATTCACTCCCAGTAGGCGGCGGCTTAGCGTGTGTAAAGCTGCTAAAAGCAGCTTGCGAGCGAACAACTCGGAATGAGGGCCAATATTTTTATGTAGAGTGCTTTGACAGAAATATATACCTGAAAATTGCTAATTTCCCAATATCTAGCTTTAAACAAAGTACAAGGAACAGAACATGAAAACATGAAATAACATTAAATAAAGTGAATATGTGACCTGCACTTTATGCATCTGCCGCTACAAAGCCCTTCCCTTGTGTATAAGTATATCATACTTGCCTACCTGACCCTCTCCATGAGGGAGAAAATGCTCTGTTCCTGGACTTTCCTGGTAATGTATGATTGCCATCACCTGTGGTGAGCTAGTTAATTGATAAGAAAGGTGTTTCACCACAGGTGATGGCAATCATACATTACCAGGAAAGTCCAGGAACAGAGCATTTTCTCCCTCATGGAGAGGGTCAGGTAGGCAAGTATGAAGTATATGTGTGAATGTGCAAGGACTGAGACGTCCACTGTCAGTGTCTATAAATGCTGTAATACAGCTTGGTGCAGTTCCTCTTTCCTGTCTGGTGCTTAGACACCATTATTGGCCCTCATTCCGAGTTGTTCGCTCGCAAGGCGATTTTAGCAGAGTTACACACGCTAAGCCGCCGCCTACTGGGAGTGAATCTTAGGTTCTTAAAATTGCGAACGATGTATTCGCAATATTGCGATTACAAACTACTTAGCAGTTTCAGAGTAGCTTCAGACTTACTCGGCATCTGCGATCAGTTCAGTGCTTGTCGTTCCTGGTTTGACGTTACAAACACACCCAGCATTCGCCCAGACACTCCTCCGTTTCTCCAGCCACTCCTGCGTTTTTTCCGGAAACGGTAGCGTTTTCATCCACACGCCCATAAAACGCCGTGTTTCCGCCCAGTAACACCCATTTCCTGTCAATCACATTACGTTCGCCGGAGCGAAGAAAAAGCCGTGAGTAAAAAAACTATCTTCATAGCAAAATTACTTGGCGCAGTCGCAGTGCGAACATTGCGCATGCGTACTAAGCAGAAAAACGCTGCGATGCGAAGAAAATTACAGAGCGAACGACTCGGAATGAGGGCCCTTGGTCGCACCATGGAAACTTGCACCAGTCCTTGGGTGAGTGCAGATTATCCATCTCAGGGCTTAATTCAGACCTCATCACTCCAATGCAAATTTGCAGAGGTTTTCTATCAGATAGTCACCGCCCAGACAGAGTGAATAACAACCCCGTGTAAGTCTGCGTACGCTGTGTTAAAAGCTTTGCAAACGCCGGTCAACTGCAAATCCGTTCGCAACTCACTCACCATCAAATGATTTTTCCATACTGTGCAGTGTGTGCACAGTCCAGGACTTACTCCTACAGTGCAATAGAATCAGGCTGATCAGGGCCGGAGCTGATGTCACACACCCTCCCTGAAAATGCTTGGGAACGCCAGCGTTATACCTGACACTCCCAGAAAACGGGCAGTAATCAGCCACAAATGTCCAATTTCTGACAATCAACTTGCGTACACCTAGCGATCAAAAAAGACGCAGGATTCTTTCACAGTTTGGCCTCGCACGTGCGTACTACAATCTGTATGCATGCTCAGTCGATGGATAATTGTCCTCCTTGCAAATTCGTACAACATCGATCAGGTGTGAATTAGGCCCTGAGTGTGGGCTCCAGTGTGAGCTATGGAAGCGTCTGTGTGCGCAAACACTTTAGCATCATGTATGCAACACACCTATGAGACAGACCATGTACATTAATAGCCCCCTCCCAGTCACTGCCCAGAAACGCCTAGCATATTTACCAGACATTTCTGATACAGTGCATCTCAGTCACAGCTGCACCTCTGTGTATACACAGGATTTAGTTATCATCCCGGTGATCAGCATACCGACGCCGGGATCCTGTCCGCCAGAATGCCGGCAGGGGGCCAAGGGCTATTCCCACTCGTGGGTGTCCACGACAAAGGGCTTCGTTGCGCTCGCCCCCCTGCTGGCATTCTGACGGCCGGGATCCTGACGTTGGTATGCTGACCGCCGGGATCCCGGCCGCCAGTCAAACATACCCTACGCGTATACACAGTGTACCCTGACCAAAATGCTACAATAACACTGAAATGCTGGTCACTGTCTACCATTGTTGTGGTAATTAGTCTCCATAGAGTGCTGCAGCTGGAGTATTGCATGTATTACTGGCCCACTGCTAGATTTACTAGGTTGGAGGGCACCTGCTTTGTTTTAGTATATAAAATATCACTACTAAATACACATTGGAGGAAATTCAATTAGCATTGTGGGGATGTAGCTCCTAGGTTAAGTGCCGGAGCTATTCGGTTGAACGCATCACATTCGGCATGTAACCCAGGAGATGCACCTGACAGCAACTAATGCCCAGGGCTTAGTTGCGGTAAAATGCACCTCCTGGGCAAATCTAGTATCACACAGTAACACCGCAACTAGCCTTAAGGCAATACTTAATGCAGATTTTTGCTCAGCAGGTTTACCACGCGAGCGATTGGGTAACTCAGGGCACTTAACCGAGGAGTTACATCCCCACGATATTAACTGAAATCCCCCCATTGTGTGCTAACTAGTGATGAGCGGGTTCGGATCCTCGGAATCCGACCCGCCCGAACTTCACCTTTTTTTTTAACACGGGTCCGAGCGACTCGGATCCTCAAGCCTTGCTCGGTTAACCCGAGCGCGCCCGAACGTCATCATCCCGCTGTCGGATTCTCGCGAGACTCAGATTCTATATAAGGAGCCGCGCGTCGCCGCCATTTTCACACGTGCATTGAGATTGATAGGGAGAGGACGTGGCTGGCGTCCTCTCCGTTATAGTAGAACACAGAGTGACTTAGTTAGTTATAATTGTGGGGATGATTGGGGACGGGGAGTACAGTGCAGGGTTTTGATTATACCACCAGTGAGTTTAATCCTTTGTTTCTCTGCCTGAAAAAAACGCTCCGACCACCATATCTGTGCTCACTCAGTGTGCTGCACTGCTGCATGATATATCTGTGCTGAGTGCACTGCTCTGCTCACACTGTCTAATTGTGGGGACTGGGGAGCAGTTATAGCAGGAGTACAGTGCACAGTTTTGCTGACAGTGACCACCAGTCCAGTATACGTTTGTCTGCCTGAAAAACACTCCTGTGCTTTTTTTTTTTCTTCATACTAGTTTAGCAGTCTGCTGACAGTGTCCACCAGGTCCGTTATACAGTATATTATATATATAAGCAGCAGTACGGTAGGCAACGGCTGTACCTACCTCTGTGTTGTCAGTGCACTCGTCGTCCATAAGTAATATAATACTATACTATCCATCCATCTACATTGTATACCTGTGTTGTTGTTTTTTTTCTTCATACTAGTTTAGCAGTCTGCTGACAGTGTCCACCAGGTCCGTTATACAGTATATTATATATATAAGCAGCAGTACGGTAGGCCACGGCTGTACCTAACTCTGTGTCGTCACTCGTCATCCATAAGTAATATAATACTATACTATCCATCCATCTACATTGTATACCTGTGGTGTTTTTTTTTTTCTTCATCCTAGTTTAGCAGTCTGCTGACAGTGTCCACCAGGTCCGTTATACAGTATATTATATATATAAGCAGCAGTACGGTAGGCCACGGCTGTACCTACCTCTGTGTCATCACTCGTCGTCCATAAGTAATATAATACTATACTATCCATCCATCTACATTGTATACCTGTGGTGTTTTTTTTTTCTTCATACTAGTTTAGCAGTCTGCTGACAGTGTCCACCAGGTCCGTTATACAGTATATTATATATATAGGCAGCAGTACGGTAGGCCACGGCTGTATCTACCTCTGTGTCATCACTCGTCGTCCATAAGTAATATAATACTATACTATCCATCCATCTACATTGTATACCTGTGGTGTTTTTTTTTTCTTCATACTAGTTTAGCAGTCTGCTGACAGTGTCCACCAGGTCCGTTATACAGTATATTATATATATAAGCAGCAGTACGGTAGGCCACGGCTGTACCTACCTCTGTGTCGTCAGTGCACTCGTCGTCCATAAGTAATATAATACTATACTATCCATCCATCTACATTGTATACCTGTGGTGGTTTTTTTTTTCTTCATACTAGTTTAGCAGTCTGCTGACAGTGTCCACCAGGTCCGTTATACAGTATATTATATATATAAGCAGCAGTACGGTAGGCCACGGCTGTACCTACCACTGTGTCGTCAGTGCACTCGTCGTCCATAAGTAATATAATACTATACTATCCATCCATCTACATTGTATACCTGTGGTGTTTTTTTTTTCTTCATCCTAGTTTAGCAGTCTGCTGACAGTGTCCACCAGGTACGTTATACAGTATATTATATATATAAGCAGCAGTACGGTAGGCCACGGCTGTACCTACCTCTGTGTCGTCACTCGTCGTCCATAAGTAATATAATACTATACTATCCATCCATCTACATTGTATACCTGTGGTGTTTTTTTTTTCTTCATACTAGTTTAGCAGTCTGCTGACAGTGTCCACCAGGTCCGTTATACAGTATATTATATATATAAGCAGCAGTACGGTAGGCCACGGCTGTACCTACCTCTGTGTCGTCAGTGCACTCGTCGTCCATAAGTAATATAATACTATACTATCCATCCATCTACATTGTATACCTGTGGTGTTTTTTTTTCTTCATACTAGTTTAGCAGTCTGCTGACAGTGTCCACCAGGTCCGTTATACAGTATATTATATATATAAGCAGCAGTACGGTAGGCCACGGCTGTACCTACCTCTGTGTCGTCAGTGCACTCGTCGTCCATAAGTAATATAATACTATACTATCCATCCATCTACATTGTTTACCTGTGGTGTTTTTTTTTTCTTCATACTAGTTTAGCAGTCTGCTGACAGTGTCCACCAGGTCCGTTATACAGTATATTATATATATAAGCAGCAGTACGGTAGGCCACGGCTGTACCTACCTCTGTGTCGTCAGTGCACTCGTCGTCCATAAGTAATATAATACTATACTATCCATCCATCTACATTGTATACCTGTGGTGTTTTTTTTTTCTTCATACTAGTTTAGCAGTCTGCTGACAGTGTCCACCAGGTGCGTTATACAGTATATTATATATATAAGCAGCAGTACGGTAGGCCACGGCTGTACCTAACTCTGTGTCGTCACTCGTCATCCATAAGTAATATAATACTATACTATCCATCCATCTACATTGTATACCTGTGGTGTTTTTTTTTTCTTCATACTAGTTTAGCAGTCTGCTGACAGTGTCCACCAGGTCCGTTATACAGTATATTATATATATAAGCAGCAGTACGGTAGGCCACGGCTGTACCTACCTCTGTGTCGTCACTCGTCGTCCATAAGTAATATAATACTATACTATCCATCCATCTACATTGTATACCTGTGGTGTTTTTTTTTTCTTCATACTAGTTTAGCAGTCTGCTGACAGTGTCCACCAGGTCCGTTATACAGTATATTATATATATAAGCAACAGTACGGTAGGCCACGGCTGTACCTACCTCTGTGTCGTCAGTGCACTCGTCGTCCATAAGTAATATAATACTATACTATCCATCCATCTACATTGTATACCTGTGGTGTTTTTTTTTCCTTCATACTAGTTTAGCAGTCTGCTGACAGTGTCCACCAGGTCCGTTATACAGTATATTATATATATAAGCAGCAGTACGGTAGGCCACGGCTGTACCTACCTCTGTGTCGTCAGTGCACTCGTCGTCCATAAGTAATATAATACTATACTATCCATCCATCTACATTGTATACCTGTGGTGTTTTTTTTTTCTTCATACTAGTTTAGCAGTCTGCTGACAGTGTCCACCAGGTCCGTTATACAGTATATTATATATATAAGCAGCAGTACGGTAGGCCACGGCTGTACCTACCTCTGTGTCGTCACTCGTCGTCCATAAGTAATATAATACTATACTATCCATCCATCTACATTGTATACCTGTGGAGTTTTTTTTTTCTTCATACTAGTTTAGCAGTCTTCTGACAGTGTCCACCAGGTCCGTTATACAGTATATTATATATATAAGCAGCAGTACGGTAGGCCACGGCTGTACCTACCTCTGTGTCGTCAGTGCACTCGTCGTCCATAAGTAATATAATACTATACTATCCATCCATCTACATTGTATACCTGTGGTGTTTTGTTTTTCTTCATACTAGTTTAGCAGTCTGCTGACAGTGTCCACCAGGTCCGTTATACAGTATATTATATATATAAGCAGCAGTACGGTAGGCCACGGCTGTACCTACCTCTGTGTCGTCAGTGCACTCGTCGTCCATAAGTAATATAATACTATACTATCCATCCATCTACATTGTATACCTGTGGTGTTTTTTTTTCTTCATACTAGTTTAGCAGTCTGCTGACAGTGTCCACCAGGTCCGTTATACAGTATATTATATATATAAGCAGCAGTACGGTAGGCCACGGCTGTACCTACCTCTGTGTCGTCAGTGCACTCGTCGTCCATAAGTAAATAATACTATACTATCCTTCCATCTACATTGTATACCTGTGGTGTTTTTTTCTTCTTCATACTAGTTTAGCAGTCTGCTGACAGTGTCCACCAGGTCCGTTATACAGTACATTATATATATAAGCAGCAGTACGGTAGGCCACGGCTGTACCTACCTCTGTGTCGTCAGTGCACTCGTCGTCCATAAGTAATATAATACTATACTATCCATCCATCTACATTGTATACCTGTGGTGTTTTTTTTTTCTTCATACTAGTTTAGCAGTCTGCTGACAGTGTCCACCAGGTCCGTTATACAGTATATTATATATATAAGCAGCAGTACGGTAGGCCACGGCTGTACCTACCTCTGTGTCGTCAGTGCACTCGTTGTCCATAAGTAATATAATACTATACTATCCATCCATCTACATTGTATACCTGTGTTGTTGTTTTTTTCTTCATACTAGTTTAGCAGTCTGCTGACAGTGTCCACCAGGTCCGTTATACAGTATATTATATATATAAGCAGCAGTACGGTAGGCCACGGCTGTACCTACCTCTGTGTCGTCACTCGTCGTCCATAAGTAATATAATACTATACAATCCATCCATCTACATTGTATACCTGTGGTGTTTTTTTTTTCTTCATCCTAGTTTAGCAGTCTGCTGACAGTGTCCACCAGGTCCGTTATACAGTATATTATATATATAAGCAGCAGTACGGTAGGCCATGGCTGTACCTACCTCTGTGTCGTCACTCGTCGTCCATAAGTAATATAATACTATACTATCCACCCATCTACATTGTATACCTGTGGTGGCTTTTAGTTGTGCGCAAAATATGGAGAACAAAAATGTGGAGGTTAAAAAAATAGGGAAAGATCAAGATCCACTTCCACCTCGTGCTGAAGCTGCTGCCACTAGTCATGGCCGAGACGAAGAAATGCCATCAACGTTGTCTGCCAAGGCCGATGCCCAATGTCATAGTACAGAGCATGTAAAATCCAAAACACAAAATATCAGTAAAAAAATGACCCAAAAATCAAAATTAAAAGCGTCTGAGGAGAAGCGTAAACTTGCCAATATGCCATTTACGACACGGAGTGGCAAGGAACGGCTGAGGCCCTGGCCTATGTTCATGGCTAGTGGTTCAGCTTCACATGAGGATGGAAGCATTCATCCTCTCGCTAGAAAAAAGAAAAGACTTGCGGCAAAAGCACAGCAAAGAACTGTGCGTTCTTCGAAATCACAAATCCCAAAGGAGAGTCCAATTGTGTCGGTTGCGATGCCTGACCTTCCCAACACTGCACGGGAAGAGCTTGCGCCTTCCACCATTTGCCCGCCCCCTGCAAGTGTTGAAAGGAACACCCGCAGTCCAGTTCCTGATAGTGAAATTGAAGATGTCAGTGTTGAAGTACACCAGGATGAGGATATGGGTGTTGCTGGCGCTGGGGAGGAAATTGACATGGAGGATTCTGATGGTGAGGTGGTTTGTTTAAGTCAGGCACCCGGGGAGACACCAGTTGTCCGTGGGAGGAATATGGCCATTGACATGCCTGGTCAAAATACAAAAAATATCAGCTCTTCAGTGTGGAATTATTTCAACAGAAATGCAGACAACTGGTGTCAAGCCGTGTGTTGCCTTTGTCAAGCTGTAATAAGTAGGGGTAAGGACGTTAACCACCTCGGAACATCCTCCCTTATACGTCACCTGCAGCGCATTCATAATAAGTCAGTGACAAGTTCAAAAACTTTGGGCGACAGCGGAAGCAGTCCACTGACCAGTAAATCCCTTCCTCTTGTAACCAAGCTCGCGCAAACCACACAACCAACTCCCTCAGTGTCAATTTCCTCCTTACCCAGGAAAGCCAATAGTCCTGCAGGCCATGTCACTGGCAAGTCTGACGAGTCCTCTCCTGCCTGGGATTCCTCCGATGCATCCTTGAGTATAACGCCTACTGCTGCTGGCACTGCTGTTGTTGCTGCTGGGAGTCGATCGTCATCCCAGAGGGGAAGTCGGAAGACCACTTGTACTACTTCCAGTAAGCAATTGACTGTCCAACAGTCCTTTGCGAGGAAGATGAAATATCACAGCAGTCATCCTGTTGCAAAGCGGATAACTGAGGCCTTGACAACTATGTTGGTGTTAGACGTGCGTCCGGTATCTGCCGTTAGTTCACGGGAAACTAGACAATTGCTTGAGGTAGTGTGCCCCCGTTACCAAATACCATCTAGGTTCCACTTCTCTAGGCAGGCGATACCGAGAATGTACACGGACGTCAGAAAAAGACTCACCAGTGTCCTAAAAAATGCAGTTGTACCCAATGTCCACTTAACCACGGACATGTGGAGAAGTGGAGCAGGGCAAACTCAGGACTGCATGACTGTGACAGCCCACTGGGTAGATGTATTGCCTCCCGCTGCAAGAACAGCAGCGGCGGCACCAGTAGCAGCATCTCGCAAACGCCAACTCGTTTTTAGGCAAGCTACGCTTTGTATCACCGCTTTCCAGAATACGCACACAGCTGAAAACCTCTTACGGCAACTGAGGAAGATCATCGCAGAATGGCTTACCCCAATTGGACTCTCCTGGGGATTTGTGGCATCGGACAACGCCAGCAATATTGTGCGTGCATTACATCTGGGCAAATTCCAGCACGTCCCATGTTTTGCACATACCTTGAATTTGGTGGTGCAGAATTATTTAAAAAACGACAGGGGCGTGCAAGAGATGCTGTCGGTGGCCAGAAGAATTGCGGGCCACTTTCGGCGTACAGGCACCGTGTACAGAAGACTGGAGCACCACCAAAAACACCTGAACCTGCCCTGCCATCATCTGAAGCAAGAGGTGGTAACGAGGTGGAATTCAACCCTCTATATGCTTCAGAGGATGGAGGAGCAGCAAAAGGCCATTCAAGCCTATACATCTGGCCATGATAAAGGCAAAGGAGGTGGAATGCACCTGTCTCAAGCGCAGTGGAGAATGATTTCAACTTTGTGCAAGGTTCTGCAACCTTTTGAACTTGCCACACGTGAAGTCAGTTCAGACACTGCCAGCCTGAGTCACGTCATTCCCCTCATCAGGCTTTTGCAGAAGAAGCTGGAGGCATTGAAGGAGGAGCTAAAACAGAGCGATTCCGCTAGGCATGTGGGACTTGTGGATGGAGCCCTTCATTCGCTTAACCAGGATTCACGGGTGGTCAATCTGTTGAAATCAGAGCACTACATTTTGGCCACCGTGCTCGATCCTAGATTTAAAACCTACGTTGGATCTCTCTTTCCGGCAGACACAAGTCTGCAGAGGTTCAAAGAACTGCTGGTGAGAAAATTGTCAAGTCAAGCGGAACGCGACCCGTCAACATCTCCTCCTTCACATTCTCCCGCAACTGGGGGTGCGAGGAAAAGGCTACGAATTCCGAGCCCACCCGCTGGCGGTGATGCAGGGCAGTCTGGAGCGACTGCTGATGCTGACATCTGGTCCGGGCTGAAGGACCTGCCAACGATTACTGACATGTCGTCTACTGTCACTGCATATGATTCACCATTGAAAGAATGGTGGAGGATTATATGAGTGACCGCATCCAAGTAGGCACGTCAGACAGTCCGTACGTATACTGGCAGGAAAAAGAGGCAATTGGGAAGCCCTTGCAGAAACTGGCTTTATTCTACCTAAGTTGCCCTCCCTCCAGTGTGTACTCCGAAAGAGTGTTTAGTGCCGCCGCTCACCTTTTCAGCAATCGGCGTACGAGGTTACATCCAGAAAATGTGGAGAAGATGATGTTCATTAAAATGAATTATAATCAATTCCTCCATGGAGACATTCACCAGCAGCAATTGCCTCCAGAAAGTACACGGGGATCTGAGATGGTGGATTCCAGTGGGGACGAATTAATAATCTGTGAGGAGGGGGATGTACACAGTGAAAGGGGTGATGAATCGGAGGATGATGATGAGGTGGACATCTTGCCTCTGTAGAGCCAGTTTGTGCAAGGAGAGATTGCTTCTTTTTTGGTGGGGTCCCAAACCAACCAGTCATTTCAGTCACAGTTGTGTGGCAGACCCTGTCGCTGAAATGATGGGTTGGTTAAAGTGTGCATGTCCTGTTTATACAACATAAGGGTGGGTGGGAGGGCCCAAGGACAATTCCATCTTGCACCTCTTTTTTCTTTCATTTTTCTTTGCGTCATGTGCTGTTTGGGGAGTATTTTTTGGAAGGGCCATCCTGCCTGACACTGCAGTGCCACTCCTAGATGGGCCAGGTGTTTGTGTCGGCCACTAGGGTCGCTTAGCTTAGTCTTCACACAGCTACCTCGTTGCGCCTCTTTTTTTCTTTGCGTCATGTGCTGTTTGGGGAGTATTTTTTGGAAGGGCCATCCTGCGTGACACTGCAGTGCCACTCCTAGATGGGCCAGGTGTTTGTGTCGGCCACTAGGGTCGCTTAGCTTACTCACACAGCTACCTCATTGCGCCTCTTTTTTTCTTTGAGTCATGTGCTGTTTGGGGAGTATTTTTAGGAAGGGCCATCCTGCCTGACACTGCAGTGCCACTCCTAGATGGGCCAGGTGTTTGTGTCGGCCACTAGGGTCGCTTAGCTTAGTCGTCACACAGCTACCTCATTGCGCCTCTTTTTTTCTTTGCGTCATGTGCTGTTTTTGGAATATTTTTTGGAAGGGCCATCCTGCGTGACACTGCAGTGCTACTCCTAGATGGGCCAGGTGTTTGTGTCGGCCACTAGGGTCGCTTAGCTTACTCACACAGCTACCTCATTGCGCCTCTTTTTTTCTTTGCGTCATGTGCTGTTTGGGGAGTATTTTTTGGAAGGGCCATCCTGCGTGAGATGGGCCAGGTGTTTGTGTCGGCCACTAGGGTCGCTTAGCTTACTCACACAGCTACTTCATTGCGCCTCTTTTTTTCTTTGCGTCATGTGCTGTTTGGGGAGTATTTTTTGGAAGGGCCATCCTGCCTGACACTGCAGTGCCACTCCTAGATGGGCCAGGTGTTTGTGTCGGCCACTAGGGTCGCTTAGCTTACTCACACAGCTACCTCATTGCGCCTCTTTTTTTCTTTGCGTCATGTGCTGTTTGGGGAGTATTTTTTGGAAGGGTCATCCTGCGTGACACTGCAGTGCCACTCCTAGATGGGCCAGGTGTTTGTGTCGGCCACTAGGGTCGCTTAGCTTACTCACACAGCTACCTCATAGCGCCTCTTTTTTCTTTGCATCATGTGTTGTTTGGGGAGTATTTTTTGGAAGGGCCATCCTGCGTGACACTGCAGTGCCACTCCTAGATGGGCCAGGTGTTTGTGTCAGCCACTAGGGTCGCTTAGCTTACTCACACAGCTACCTCATTGCGCCTCTTTTTTTCTTTGCGTCATGTGCTGTTTGGGGAGTATTTTTTGGAAGGGCCATCCTGCCTGACACTGCAGTGCCACTCCTAGATGGGCCTGGTGTTTGTGTCGGCCACTTTTGTCGCTTAGCTTAGCCATCCAGCGACCTCGGTGCAAATTTTAGGACTAAAAATAATATTGTGAGGTGTGAGGTGTTCAGAATAGACTGGAAATGAGTGTAAATTATGGTTATTGAGGTTAATAATACTATGGGATCAAAATGACCCCCAAATTCAATGATTTAAGCTGTTTTTTAGGGTTTTTTGAAAAAAACACCCGAATCCGACAAAAAAAATTCGGTGAGGTTTTGCCAAAACGCGTTCGAACCCAAAACACGGCCGCGGAACCGAACCCAAAACCAAAACACAAAACCCGAAAAATTTCCGGTGCACATCACTAGTGCTAACTAAACACAGCAATCTGCACTTCAGAAGCACAAACAAAAAAACGTATCCGCAGCATACAGGTGATCCCGGCTGCTGTCCCTGGATCTCTGTACCCTAACCAAGCAGGAACCATTACCTTCACTACCCGCCAATAAACATATATAGGGCGGCATGTACTAAGATGCTACGCTGAGCTGCATTGCGCTGCGCTAATAGTCATCTTACCACTCCGAAGCATGTTAGATTACTCCTCAGCCTCCAGGCGCTGTCATTCTTTCAAAGCAGTTTCCTCATCACGTGAAATGTATGCACTAGCCAATGGAGTCAGGAAACAAAGGGATCACATGATGCGGAAGCTGCTTTGAAAGAATCACAGCGCCAAGAGGCTAAAGGTGGGTACACACTGGAAAGATATATCTACAGATCAATTGATCTGCAGATATATTTATGGACGGATCGGCAGTGTGCTGTGCATACACACTGCCCGATCCATCGGGAACTGACGTCATGAACTGGGTGGGCGTGTACACACGCCCGCCCAGTTCAGCTGTCAATCACCGCCGGCCACCGCAGCTTGTGTACGGGCAACCGCCGTACACACACAGCGACGCGCCAATATATCGATTGATATATTGGCCGTCGGCTGTGCTGCGGGGCCGACGCGATACGTCTGTGAATGAGTTCACAGACGTATCGGCCATACACACTGGCCGACGGACCCGCGATATATCGGCCGTTCAAGAGAACGGCCGATATATCGGCCAGTGCGTACGGGCCTTAAGGAGGATTCTAACATGCTTCGGAGTGGTAAGAGGGTACAGCACACAGGCGGCGGTGTTATCCGCTCACCTCACTGCCGTCTGCAGCCAGCGCCGGACGGAGAGAGTGTGCGGCTCTAGTGGGAAAGGGGGATGCTGTGGAGGGAGGAGATGTTTGCTCCCGGGTGTCCTCTCTTCCCGGGGAGGAGAGGAGGGGGGGGGGGGGAACGCGGCTGCGCTGCAACGGGTGAGGAGGAGGCGGAGGGTGGGGGCTTCAGAGCGGTAAGATAGCTATTAGCACCAGGCAATGCAGCTTAGCGCAGCGTAACATCTTAGTACATCCCGCCCATACACCCTCCTGTATATACACATAAACCCAATATACTGTAATAATATACACAGGGTTACACCATATAGTGGCCGTACACACAGAGTTACACTGCACACACCATAGAGTGGAAGCACACAGGGTTACACCGCACTGTTCCAGCACACACAGGGTTACAGCATACAATGACAGCATACACAGGGTTACACCGCACTGTTCCAGCACACACAGGGTTACAGCATACAATGACAGCACACACGGGGTAAAGCTGTACAGTGGCAGCACACACAGAGTTACAGCATACAATGACAGCACACACAGGGTAAATCTGTACAGTGGCAGCACACACAGGCTTACAGCATACAATGACAGCACACACAGGGTTACACCGTACTGCTCCAGCACACACCGGGTTACAGCATACAATGACAGCACACACAGGGTTACACCGTACTGCTCCAGCACACACAGGGTTACAGCATACAATGACAGCACACACAGGGTTACACCGCACTGTTCCAGCACAAACAGGGTTACAGTATACAATGACAGCACACACAGGGTAACACAGGTGAACAGAGGTGGAGTTTAGGGTGATTGGGGGTGGAGCTAAACGCAACCAGGGGGCTCCCACCCACATGTCACAGCTTCAGATGACCGGGGGCGGAGCTTAGCGTGGTCAGGGGCGGAGCTTAGCGTGCCAGAGGGCGGCGCTTAGAGCATCCAGGGAGTTCCACACTGGTGACACTGCTTCTGATGGCCAGGGGCGGAGCTTAATGCAGCCAGCGGGTGGAGTTTAGCACCACCAGGGGGCAGAGCATAGAGCAATCAGGGAGTTCCACACTGGTGACACTGCTTCTGATGGCCGGGGGCGGAGCTTAGTGTGGCCAGGTGGCAGAGGCGCAACTAGGGATTTCGGAGCCCAGGGCAAGATGGAAAATGGCGCCCCCCCAAAAAAACAAACACCAAATGAAGCATGTGCGCGCACCAAAAATGGGCGTGGTCACACTCCAGAAGAGGTGTAGTCATGCACCAGGAGGGGTGTGGCCACTGAAAATGGCCCACAGTGCCAGTTACATTGCCCCACAGTGCCAGATACAATGCCCCACAGTGCCAGATACATGCCCAACAGTGCCAGTTACATGCCCCGCAGTGCCGGATACATGCCCCACAGTGCCAGATACATGCCCCACAGTGCCAGTTACATTGCCCCACAGTGCCAGTTACATGCCCCACTGTGCCAGATACATACCCCACAGTGCCAGATACATGCCTCACAGTGCCAGATACATGCCCCACAGTGCTAGTTACATGCCCCACTGTGCCAGATACATGGCCCACTGTGCCACTTACAATGCCCCACAGTGCCAGATACAATGCCCCACAGTGCCAGATACATTGCCCCACAGTGCCAGATACATGCCCCACAGTGCCAGTTACAATGTCCCACAGTGCCAAATACATGCCCCACAGTGCCAGTTACATGCCCCACTGTGCCAGATACATGCCCCACTGTGCCAGATACATGCCCCACTGTGCCAGATACAATGCCCCACAGTGCCAGATGCATGCCCCACAGTGCCAGTTACAATGCCCCACAGTGCCAGATACATGCCCCACTGTGCCAGATACATACCCCACAGTGCCAGATACATGCCCCACAGTGCCAGATACATGCCCCACAGTGCTAGTTACATGTCCCACTGTGCCAGATACATGGCCCACTGTGCCACTTACAATGCCCCACAGTGCCAGATACAATGCCCCACAGTGCCAGATACATGCCCCACAGTGCCAGTTACAATGCCCCACAGTGCCAGATACATGCCCCACAGTGCCAGTTACATGCCCCACTGTGCCAGATACATGCCCCACTGTGCCAGATACATGCCCCACAGTGCCAGATACAATGCCCCACAGTGCCAGGTACAATGCCCCACAGTGCTGGATACATGCCCCACAGTGCCAGATACATGCCCCACAGTGCCAGTTACATTGCCCCACAGTGTCAGTTACAATGTCCCACAGTGCCAGATACATGCCCCACAGTGCCAGTTACATGCCCCACAGTGCCAGATTCATGCCCCACAGTGCCAGTTACATGCCCCACTGTGCCAGATACATGCCCCACTGTGCCAGTTACAATGCCCCACAGTACCAGGTACAATGCCCCACAGTGCCAGATACATTGCCCCACAGTGCCAGATACATGCCCCACAGTGCCAGTTACAATGCCCCACAGTGCCAGATACATGCCCCACAGTGCCAGTTACATGCCACACTGTGCCAGACACATGCCCCAATGTGCCAGTTACATGCCTCACTGTGCTCCCCCCCTACCCCCCCCCGGTCACTCACCGCTTGTGGCTCGCCTCTGATACGTGAGGGGAGGAGTGCTCAGTGCAGCGCCTCTCCTTCCCCTCACAGCTCCAGGTCTCTGGCGGCTGTGTGGCACCGGTTCGCTAGCCAATCAGAGCTCGTGGACCGGCAGCCAATCAGGAGCCGGTCCGCAAGCTCAGATTGGCTAACGCCGCCGGAGACCGGACACACGCAGCGCTGCTGGCAATGCTGCTAGTGCTGGCAGCGGCGGTGAGGGAGAGACGCTGTGCTCTCCTCCCCTCACATTTTGGCGTGACTGGGGCGAGTGGGGCATGATGCCCTGGCCGCCGGCGGCGCCCCCCTCTCCTGGGCCTGCCCCACTCGCCCTACCCTAGTTACGCCTCTGCCAGGAGGCGAGCTTCGGGCGCTGTGTTGAGGTGATCGGTAGCCGGGGGTGGGTGTTCAGTAGGCACTGGCAGTGCTTCGAGCAGCCAGGCTGCCAGGAGAATCGTGTGGTGGCCTGTGCTGTTGGT
The DNA here is from genome assembly GCF_028390025.1 of Pseudophryne corroboree. Taxonomy (NCBI): domain Eukaryota; kingdom Metazoa; phylum Chordata; class Amphibia; order Anura; family Myobatrachidae; genus Pseudophryne; species Pseudophryne corroboree. The sequence continues at coordinate 190,777,882 of NC_086452.1, read as the reverse complement.
CGGTCACAGTGGTGACAGGAAAAAAAGTTTTTTTCTCTAACGTCCTAGTGGATGCTGGGGACTCCGAAAGGACCATGGGGAATAGCGGCTCCGCAGGAGACTGGGCACAAAAGTAAAAGCTTTAGGACTACCTGGTGTGCACTGGCTCCTCCCCCTATGACCCTCCTCCAAGCCTCAGTTAGATTTTTGTGCCCGAACGAGAAGGGTGCATACTAAGGGGCTCTCCTGAGCTGCTTAGAGTAAAAGTTTAAAGTAGGTTTTTTATTTTCAGTGAGACCTGCTGGCAACAGGCTCACTGCACCGAGGGACTAAGGGGAGAAGAAGCGAACTCACCTGCGTGCAGAGTGGATTGGGCTTCTTAGGCTACTGGACATTAGCTCCAGAGGGACGATCACAGGCCCAGCCATGGATGGGTCCCAGAGCCGCGCCGCTGGCCCCCTTACAGAGCCAGAAGACTGAAGAGGTCCGGAAAATCGGCGGCAGAAGACGTCCTGTCTTCAATAAGGTAGCGCACAGCACCGCAGCTGTGCGCCATTGCTCTCAGCACACTTCACACTCCGGTCACTGAGGGTGCAGGGCGCTGGGGGGGGGGCGCCCTGAGACGCAATAAAAACACCTTTTTTGGCAAAAAATACATCACATATAGCTCCTGGGCTATATGGATGCATTTAACCCCTGCCAATTTTTCCATAAAAAAGCGGGAGAAAGGCCGCCGAGAAGGGGGCAGAGCCTATCTCCTCAGCACACTGGCGCCATTTTTTCCTCACAGCTCCGTTGGAGGAAGGCTCCCTGACTCTCCCCTGCAGTCCTGAACTACAGAAACAGGGTAAAACAAGAGAGGGGGGGGCACTAATTTGGCAGATAAATATATACAGCAGCTATATCAGGGAAAAAATAAGAATTTACTTACCGATAATTCTATTTCTCGGAGTCCGTAGTGGATGCTGGGGTTCCTGAAAGGACCATGGGGAATAGCGGCTCCGCAGGAGACAGGGCACAAAAAGTAAAGCTTTCCGATCAGGTGGTGTGCACTGGCTCCTCCCCCTATGACCCTCCTCCAGACTCCAGTTAGGTACTGTGCCCGGACGAGCGTACACAATAAGGGAGGAATTTTGAATCCCGGGTAAGACTCATACCAGCCACACCAATCACACTGTACAACCTGTGATCTGAACCCAGTTAACAGTATGATAACAGCGGAGCCTCTGAAAAGATGGCTCACAACAACAATAACCCAATTTAGTTAGCAATAACTATGTACAAGTATTGCAGATAATCCGCACTTGGGATGGGCGCCCAGCATCCACTACGGACTCCGAGAAATAGAATTATCGGTAAGTAAATTCTTATTTTCTCTATCGTCCTTGTGGATGCTGGGGTTCCTGAAAGGACCATGGGGATTATACCAAAGCTCCCAAACGGGCGGGAGAGTGCGGATGACTCTGCAGCACCGAATGAGAGAACTCCAGGTCCTCTTTTGCCAGGGTATCAAATTTGTAGAATTTTACAAACGTGTTCTCCCCCGACCACGTAGCTGCTCGGCAAAGTTGTAATGCCGAGACCCCTCGGGCAGCCGCCCAAGATGAGCCCACCTTCCTTGTGGAATGGGCCTTAACAGATTTAGACTGTGGCAGGCCTGCCACAGAATGTGCAAGTTGAATTGTGCTACCAATCCCACGAGCAATCGACTGCTTAGAAGCAGAAGCACCCAGCATTGTTGGGTGCATACAGGATAAACAGCAAGTCAGATTTCCTGACTCCAGCCAACCTGGAAACTATATTTTCAGGGCCCTGATAACATCCAGCAACTTGGAGTCCTCCAAGTCCCTAGTAGCCGCAGGTACCACAATAAGCTGGTTCAGGTGAAACGCTGACACCACCTTAAGGAGAAACTGGGGACGAGTCCGCAGTTTTGCTCTGTCCGAATGGACAATCAGATATGGCTTTGTGAGATAAAGCCGCCAATTCTGACACTCGCCTGGCCGAGGCCAGGACCAACAGCATGGTCATTTTCCATGTGAGATATATCAAATCCACAGATTTGAGTTGTTTAAACCAATGTGATTTTTTAGGAATCCCAAAACTACGTTGAGATCGCCCAGTGCCACTGGAGACATCAAAGGGGCTGTATATGCAGTACCCCCTTAACAACTTCTGGACTTCAGGAACTGAAGCCAATTTCTTTCTGGAAGAAAATCAACAGGCCGAAATTTGAACCTTAATGGACCCAATTTGAGACCCATAGACACTCCTGTTTGCAGGAAATGTAGAAATTAACCTAGTTGAAATTCTTCCGTGGAGCCTTCCTGGACTCACACCCTGGCACATATTTTCACCTAAGTGGTGATAATGTTGTGCGGTCACCTCCTTCCTGGCTCTGACCAGGGTAGGGATGACCTCTTCCGGAATGCCTCTTTCCCTTAGGATCCGGCGTTCACCCGCCTTGGCGTCAACGCAGCTGCGGTAAGTCCCGGAACAGACACGGTTCTTGCCGAATCAAGACCCTTCTTAGTATCTCTTGAAGTTCCGGGAACCAAGTCCTTCTTGGCCAAACCGGAGCCACGAGTATAGTTCTTACTCCTCTCCTTCCTATCATTTTCAATACATTGGGTATGAAAAGCAGAGGATGGAACACATACACCGACTGGTACACCGACGGTGTTACCAGAGCGTCCCAGCTATTGCCTGAGTGTCTCTTGACCTGGCGCTTCAGGTGGGACGCCATCATAACCACCTTTGGTCTTTCCCAACGGTTTACAATCATGTGGAAACTTCCAGATTAAGTTTCCACTTTTCCGGGTGGAATTCATTTATGCTGAGAAAATCTTCCCAGTTGCCCACTCCCTGAATGAACACTGCTGACAGTGTTATCACATGATTTTCCGCCCAGCGAAGAATCCTTGCTGTCATTGCCCTCCTGCTTCTTGTGTCGCCCCGTCTGATAACGTGGGCGACCGCCATGATGATGTCCTACTGGATCAGCACCGGTTGACTTTGAAGCAGGAGTCTTCCTAGGCTCAGAGCATTGTAAATTGCCCTTAGCTCCAGTATATTCATGTGGAGAGAAGTCTCCAGACTTGACCACACTTCCTTGGAAATTTTTTCCCTGTGTGACTACTCCCCAGCCTCTCAGGCTGGTATCCGTGGTCCCCAGAACACAGTCCTGAATGCTGAGTGTGCTGCCCTCTAAAAGATGAGCACTCTGCAGCCCCCACAGAAGAGACACCCTTGTCCTTGGAGACAGGATTATCCGCTGATGCATCTGAAAATGCGATCCGGACCATTCGTCCAGCAAATCCCCTGAGATCTGCCGAATGGAATCGCTTCGTAAGAAGCCACCATTTTTCCCAGGACTCCTGTGCATTGATGCACTGATACTTGGCCTGGTTTTAGGAGGTTTCTGACTAGGTCGAATAACTCCTTGGCTTTTTCCTCCCGGAGGAACACCTTTTTCTGGACTATGCCCAGAATCATTCCTAGGAACAGCAGACGTATCGTCGGAAAACAGCTGCGATTCTTGGAATATTTAGAATCCAGTCGTGCTGTCGTAGAACTACTTTAGATAGTGCTCTTCCGACCTCCAACTGTTCTCTGGAACTTGCCCTTTTCAGGATATCGTCCAAGTAAGGGATAATTTAGATGCCTTTTTTCTTTGAAGAAACATCTTTTCGGCCATTACCTTGGTAAAAGGCCCGGGGTGCCGTGGATAATTCAAACGGCATCGTCTGAAACTGATATTGACAGTTCTGTACCACGAACCAGAGGTACCCTTGTTGAGAAGGGCAAATTTGGACATGGAGGTAATCCTTGATGTCCAGGGACACCATATAGTCCCCTTTTTTCCGGTTCGCTATCACTGCTCTGAGTGACTCCATCTCGATTTGAACCTTTTATGTAAGTGTTCAAAGATTTCAGTTTAGACTATGTCTCACCAAGCCGTCTGGCGTCAGTACCACAATATAGTGTGGAAAAATAATACCCTTTTCCTTGTTGTAGGAGGGGTACTTTGATTATCACCTGCTGGATATACAGCTTGTGAATTGTTTCCAATGCTGCCTCCCTGTCGGAGGGAGCCGTTGGTAAAGCAGACTTCAGAAACCTGCGAGGAGAAGATGTCTCGACTCTCCAATCTGTACCCCTGGGATAATACTTGTACTATCTAGGGGTCAACCTGCGAGTGATCCCACTGCGCGCTGAGACTCTTGAGACTACCCCCCCACCTTGAGTCCGCTTGCATGGCCCCAGCGTCATGCTGAGGACTTGGCAGACGCGGTGGAGGGCTTCTTTTCCTGGGAAGGGGCTGCCTGCTGCAGTCTACTTCCCTTACCTCTATGTCTGGGCAGATATGACTGGCCTTTTGCCTGCATGCCCTCATGGGAAAGGAAGGATTGAGGCTGAAAAGACGGTGTCTTTTTCAGCTGAGATGTAACTTGGGGTAAAAAGGTTGGATTTCCCAGCTGTTGCCGTGGTCCCCAGGTCCGATGGACCGACCCCAACTAACTCCTTCCCTTTATACGGCAATACTTCCATGTGCCGTATGGGATCTGTATCACCTGACCACTGTCGTGTCCATGACATCTTCTGGGTGATATGGACAACGTACTTATCTTGATGCCAGAGAGCAAATATCCCTCTGTGCATCTCACGTACATATATATAGAATGCATCCTATTAAATGCTCTATATGAATAAAATATTTTCAGTCAGGGAATCCGACCAAGCCAACCCAGCACTGCATCTCCAGGCTGATGGCGATCGCTGGTCGCAGTATAACCACCGTATGTGTGTATATACTTTTTAGGATATCTTTCCAGCTTCCTATCAGCTGGCTCCTTGAGGGCGGCCGTATCTGGAGACGGTAACGCCACTTGATAAGCGTGTGAGCGCCTTATCACCCTAAGGGGTGTTTCCCAACGCGCCCTAATTTCTGGCGGGAAAGGGTATAACGCCAATATTTGCTATCGGGGTAACCCCACGCATCATCACACACTTCATTTTATTTTATCTGATTCAGGAAAAACTACAGGTAGTTTTTTCACTCCCACATAATACCCTTTTTTGTGGTACTTGTAGTATCAGAAATATGCAACACCTCCTTCATTGCCCTTAACGTGTGGCCCTAATGAGAAATACGTTTGTTTATTCACCGTCGACACTGGATTCAGTGTCCGTGTCTGTGTCTGTGTCGACCGACTGAGGTAAATGGGCGTTTTTAACGCCCCTGACGGTGTTTCTGAGACGCCTGGACCGGTACTAATAGTTTGTCGGCCGTCTCACGTCGTCAACCGACCTTGCAGCGTGTTGACATTCTCACGTAATTCCCTAAATAAGCCATCCATTCCGGTGTCGACTCCCTAGAGAGTGACATCACCATTACAGGCAATTTCTCCGCCTCCTCACCAACATCGTCCTCATACATGTCGACACACACGTACCGACACACAGCACACACACCGGGAATGCTCTGACAGAGGACAGGACCCACACTAGCCCTTTGGGGAGACAGAGGGAGAGTTTGCCAGCACACACCAAAACGCTATAATTATATAGGGACAACCTTATATAAGTGTTTTCCCTTATAGCATCTTTATATATATCTCAATATCGCCAAAATCAGTGCCCCCCCTCTCTGTTTTAACCCTGTTTCTGTAGTGCAGTGCAGGGGAGAGCCTGGGAGCCTTCTCTCCAGGCTTTCTGTGAGAGAAAATGGCGCTGTGTGCTGAGGAGATAGGCCCCGCCCCTTTTTCGGCGGGCTCGTCTCCCGCTATTTAGTGAATCTTGGCAGGGGTTAAATATCTCCATATAGCCTCTGGGGGCTATATGTGAGGTATTTTTCGCCAAAAAAGGTTTTCATTTGCCTCCCAGGGCGCCCCCCTCCCAGCGCCCTGCACCCTCAGTGACTGCCGTGTGAAGTGTGCTGAGAGGAAAATGGCGCACAGCTGCAGTGCTGTGCGCTACCTTTAGAAGACTGCAGGAGTCTTCAGCCGCCGATTCTGGACCTCTTCTTACTTCAGCATCTGCAAGGGGGCCGGCGGCGCGGCTCCGGTGACCATCCAGGCTGTACCTGTGATCGTCCCTCTGGAGCTGATGTCCAGTAGCCAAGAAGCCAATCCATCCTGCACGCAGGTGAGTTCACTCCTTCTCCCCTAAGTCCCTCGTTGCAGTGATCCTGTTGCCAGCAGGACTCACTGTAAAATAAAAAACCTAAGCTAAACTTTCTCTAAGCAGCTCTTTAGGAGAGCCACCTAGATTGCACCCTTCTCGGCCGGGCACAAAAATCTAACTGGAGTCTGGAGGAGGGTCATAGGGGGAGGAGCCAGTGCACACCACCTGATCGGAAAGCTTTACTTTTTGTGCCCTGTCTCCTGCGGAGCCGCTATTCCCCATGGTCCTTTCAGGAACCCCAGCATCCACAAGGACGATAGAGAAACACTTATATAAGGTTATCCCTATATATATATAGCGCTCTGGTGTGTGCTGGCAAACTCTCCCTCTGTCTCCCCAAAGGGCTGGTGGGGTCCTGTCCTCTGTCAGAGCATTCCCTGTGTGTGTGCTGTGTGTCGGTACGTTGTGTCGACATGTATGAGGAGGAAAATGGTGTGGAGGCGGAGCAATTGCCTGTGTTAGTGATGTCACCCCCTAGGGAGTCGACACCTGACTGGATGGTCTTATGGAAAGAATTACGTGATAGTGTCAGCACTTTACAAAAGACTGCTGACGACATGAGACAGCCGGCAAATCAGTTAATACCTGTACAGGCGTCTCAAACACCGTCAGGGGCTCTAAAACGCCCGTTACCTCAGACACTGACACGGACACTGACTCCAGTGTCGACGGTGAGGAAACAAACGTATTTTCCAGTAGGGCCACACGTTACATGATCACGGCAATGAAGGAGGTTTTGAACATTTCTGATACTACAAGTACCACAAAAAAGGGTATTATGTGGGGTGTGAAAAAACTACCCGTAGTTTTTCCTGATTCAGATGAATTAAATGAGGTGTGTGATGAAGCGTGGGTTTCCCCCGATAAAAAACTGCTAATTTCTAAAAAATTATTGGCATTATACACTTTCCCGCCAGAGGTTAGGGCGCGTTGGGAAACACCCCCTAGGGTAGATAAGGCGCTCACACGCTTATCAAAACAAGTGGCGTTACCGTCTCCTGATACGGCCGCCCTCAAGGAACCAGCTGATAGGAAGCTGGAAAATATCCTAAAAAGTATATACACACATACTGGTATTATACTGCGACCAGCAATCGCCTCAGCCTGGATGTGCAGTGCTGGGGTGGCTTGGCGGATTCCCTGACTGAAAATATTGATACCCTGGACAGGGACAATATATTATTGACTATAGAGCATTTAAAGGATGCATTTCTATATATGCGAGATGCACAGAGGGATATTTGCATTCTGGCATCAAGAGTAAGTGCGATGTCCATTTCTGCCAGAAGAGGGTTATGGACGCGACAGTGGTCAGGTGATGCGGATTCCAAACGGCATATGGAAGTATTGCCGTATAAAGGGGAGGAGTTATTTGGGGTCGGTCTATCGGACCTGGTGGCCACGGCAACGGCTGGAAAATCCACCTTTTTACCCCAAGTCACCTCGCAGCAGAAAAAGATACCGTCTTTTCAGGCTCAGTCCTTTCGTCCCCATAAGGGCAAGCGGGCAAAAGGCCACTCATATCTGCCCCGGGGCAGAGGAAGGGGAAAAAGACTGCAGCAGACAGCCTCTTCCCACGAACAGAAGCCCTCCCCCGCTTCTGCCAAGTCCTCAGCATGACGCTGGGGCCTTACAAGCGGACTCAGGCACGGTGGGGGCCCATCTCAAGAATTTCAGCGCGCAGTGGGCTCACTCGCAAGTGGACCCCTGGATCCTGCAGGTAGTATCTCAGGGGTACAAATTGGAATTCGAGACGTCTCCCCCTCGCCGGTTCCTGAAGTCTGCTTTACCAACGTCTCCCCCCGACAGGGAGGCGGTATTGGAAGCCATTCACAAGCTGTATTCCCAGCAGGTGATAATCAAGGTACCCCTCCTACAACAGGGAAAGGGGTATTATTCCACGCTGTTTGTGGTACCGAAGCCGGACGGCTCGGTGAGACCCATTTTAAATCTGAAATCCTTTAACACTTACATAAAAAGGTTCAAGTTCAAGATGGAGTCACTCAGAGCAGTGATAGCGAACCTGGAAGAAGGGGACTATATGGTGTCTCTGGACATCAAGGATGCTTACCTCCATGTCCCAATTTGCCCTTCTCACCAAGGGTACCTCAGTTTTGTGGTACAGAACTGTCACTATCAGTTTCAGACGCTGCCGTTTGGATTGTCCACGGCACCCCGGGTCTTTACCAAGGTAATGGCCGAAATGATGATTCTTCTTCGAAGAAAAGGCGTCTTAATTATCCCTTACTTGGACGATCTCCTGATAAGGGCAAGGTCCAGAGAACAGTTAGAGGTCGGAGTAGCACTATCTCAAGTAGTACTACGACAGCACGGATGGATTCTAAATATTCCAAAATCGCAGCTGATTCCGATGACACGTCTGCTGTTCCTAGGGATGATTCTGGACACAGTACAGAAAAAGGTGTTTCTCCCGGAGGAGAAAGCCAGGGAGTTATCCGACCTAGTCAGGAACCTCCTAAGACCAGGCCAAGTGTCAGTGCATCAATGCACAAGGGTCCTGGGAAAGATGGTGGCTTCTTACGAAGCGATTCCATTCGGCAGATTCCACGCAAGAACTTTTCAGTGGGATCTGCTGGACAAATGGTCCGGATCGCATCTTCAAATGCATCAGCGGATAACCCTGTCTCCAAGGACAAGGGTGTCTCTCCTGTGGTGGTTACAGAGTGCTCATCTCCTAGAGGGCCGCAGATTCGGCATTCAGGATTGGGTCCTGGTGACCACGGATGCCAGCCTGAGAGGCTGGGGAGCAGTCACACAGGGAAAAAATTTCCAGGGCTAGTGGTCAAGCATGGAAACGTCACTTCACATAAATATCCTGGAACTAAGGGCCATTTACAATGCCCTAAGTCAGGCAAGGCCTCTGCTTCAGGGTCAGCCGGTGTTGATCCAGTCGGACAACATCACGGCAGTCGCCCACGTAAACAGACAGGGCGGCACAAGAAGCAGGAGGGCAATGACGGAAGTTGCAAGGATTCTTCGCTGGGCGGAAAATCATGTGATAGCACTGTCAGCAGTGTTCATTCCGGGAGTGGACAACTGGGAAGCAGACTTCCTCAGCAGACACGATCTTCACCCGGGGGAGTGGGGACTTCACCCAGAAGTCTTCCACATGATTGTAAAACGTTGGGAAAAACCAAAGGTGGACATGATGGCGTCCCGCCTCAACAAAAAACTGGACAGATATTGCGCCAGGTCAAGGGACCCTCAGGCAATAGCTGTGGACGCTCTGGTAACACCGTGGGTGTACCAGTCAGTATATGTGTTCCCTCCTCTGCCTCTCATACCCAAGGTACTGAGAATCATAAGAAGGAGAGGTGTAAAGACTATACTCGTGGCTCCGGATTGGCCAAGAAGGACTTGGTACCCGGAAATTCAAGAGATGCTCACGGAAGACCCGTGGCCTCTACCTCTAAGAAAGGACCTGCTCCAGCAGGGACCATGTCTGGAAGAAGGGGACTATATGTTGTCTCTGGACATCAAGGATGCTTACCTCCATGTCCCAATTTGCCCTTCTCACCAAGGGTACCTCAGTTTTGTGGTACAGAACTGTCACTATCAGTTTCAGACGCTGCCGTTTGGATTGTCCACGGCAATTGTCTGTTCCAAGACTTACCACGGCTGCGTTTGACGGAATGGCGGTTGAACGCCGGATCCTGAAGGAAAAAGGCATTCCGGATGAAGTTATCCCCACCCTGATCAAAGCCAGGAAGGATGTAACTGTGCAACATTATCACCGTATTTGGCGTAAATATGTTGCGTGGTGTGAGGCCAGGAAGGCCCCTACAGAGGAATTTCAACTGGGTCGATTCCTGCATTTCCTGCAAACAGGACTGTCTATGGGCCTCAAATTAGGGTCCATTAAGGTTCAAATTTCAGCCCTGTCAATATTCTTCCAAAAAGAACTAGCTTCAGTTCCTGAAGTTCAGACGTTTGTCAAGGGGGTACTGCATATACAGCCTCCTTTTGTGCCTCCAGTGGCACCTTGGGATCTCAATGTAGTTTTGGGATTCCTAAAATCACATTGGTTTGAACCACTCACCACTGTGGACTTAAAATATCTCACATGGAAAGTGGTAATGCTGTTAGCCCTGGCTTCAGCCAGGCGTGTATCAGAATTGGCGGCTTTATCCTATAAAAGCCCTTACCTAATTTTTCATACGGACAGGGCAGAATTGAGGACTCGTCCTCAATTTCTCCCTAAGGTGGTTTCAGCATTTCACTTAAACCAGCCTATTGTGGTGCCTGCGGCTACTAGGGACTTGGAGGATTCCAAGTTGCTGGACGTAGTCAGGGCCCTGAAAATATATGTTTCCAGGACGGCTGGAGTCAGAAAATCTGACTCGCTGTTTATCCTGTATGCACCCAACAAGCTGGGTGCCCCTGCTTCTAAGCAGACGATTGCTCGTTGGATTTGTAGTACAATTCAGCTTGCACATTCTGTGGCAGGCCTGCCACAGCCAAAATCTGTAAAAGCCCATTCCACACGGAAAGTGGGCTCATCTTGGGCGGCTGCCCGAGGGGTCTCGGCTTTACAACTTTGCCGAGCAGCTACTTGGTCAGGGGCAAATACGTTTGCAGAATTCTACAAATTTGATACCCTGGCTGAGGAGGACCTGGAGTTCTCTCATTCGGTGCTGCAGAGTCATCCGCACTCTCCCGCCCGTTTGGGAGCTTTGGTATAATCCCCATGGTCCTTTCGGAGTCCCCAGCATCCACTAGGACGTTAGAGAAAATAAGAATTTACTTACCAATAATTCTATTTCTCATAGTCCGTAGTGGATGCTGGGCGCCCATCCCAAGTGCGGATTGTCTGCAATACTTGTACATAGTTATTGTTACAAAAATCGGGTTATTATTGTTGTGAGCCATCTTTTCAGAGGCTCCTCTGTTATCATGCTGTTAACTGGGTTCAAATCACAAGTTGTACGGTGTGATTGGTGTGGCTGGTATGAGTCTTACCCGGGATTCAAAATCCTTCCTTATTGTGTACGCTCGTCCGGGCACAGTATCCTAACTGAGGCTTGGAGGAGGGTCATAGGGGGAGGAGCCAGTGCACACCAGGTAGTCCTAAAGCTTTTACTTTTGTGCCCAGTCTCCTGCGGAGCCGCTATTCCCCATGGTCCTTTCGGAGTCCCCAGCATCCACTACGGACTATGAGAAATAGAATTATCGGTAAGTAAATTCTTATTTTTTCTGTCAATTCTGCAGAGAATCCTCTGGGCCTATTTTCAATGGGGGGCTTGGAGCTACCACTCCATCCGCCCCATTGTTAATCCGGCCCTGGGGTTCGGTTCTCTGAGAACCGAACCCGCTCATCTCTACTTCAGAGGGCTAGCTAATGGTATTTGGTGGGAAATGGGCTCCACAAATTAAATGCATAAACAAAAATTCCATACATGAGTATTAACGAAAATAAAGACAGTTAGCCATAACACCAGGGGCGGAACTGTGGGAGGCAGTGGAGTCGGCTGCCGCCGGGCTCCTGACCTGCAGGGGGCACATCTCCTCCACTGTCTCCCGCTGCCTGATCGCCGCTGCTCAGCGGCGGAACTTGCGCCTGTGCAAGTGGTGCAATGCACCAAGGCTCAGCGCTAAGAAGGGGCCCACAGCCGGAGCAGTGTAATGAGTCACACTGACTCATTACACGCTGCCGCCGCTGCGCTGCACAGGAGGAAGCCGCCGGACGTGAGCGTACAGCGCCAGCAAGTGAGAAGGGTGAGCTCATCACCCTTCTTCTCGGCTGCATCTTCCTCCAGAATCCTGCCTGGTCTCTGCCACCGCTGCATGCTGGGAGAAGGGGGAGGGAGGAGGGACAGTCACGGCAGCAATGTGTGTGGAGACTGGAGAGTGAGGACTGGGAGACATCGGCTCAGCTGCAGTGAGGAGCCTTACAGGAGCCAGGAGGTGCAAAGTATGTTGTACACACATGCAAATGCTGGCTGTGTGTATTTAGCTGTGTGTGTGTTTTGCTATGGGTGTATGTGTTTTGCTAGGGATGTATGTGTGTGGTTTTGCTATGGGGGTGTGTATGTATTTTGCTATTGGTGTATATATATACTGTATTTTTTTGCTATGGGTGTGTGTTTGTGTATGTATATCATTCCCTCCAACATTTTACACTGAAAAATCGGTACAAATCCGAAAAAGGGGCTCTTCGCGGGTAAAGGAGGCGTGGCCATGTCCCTTTTCCTATACTTTCAATGGAAGTTTGGAGAGCCAAAAATCGGTACAGACCATGAAAAAAGGTACTGTACCTATTAAAAAGGTACAGTTGGAGGGTATGGTATATATGTGTTTTGCTATGTGTGTTCAGTAGTGTGTGTGTGTGTGTGTGTGTTTGTACGTTTTTGCTATGGATGTGTGTGTGTATATGTATTTTGCCGTGCGTGTGTGTTTACTATGTGTGTATATAGAGTAATCTGTATATCCATATCTACAGATGTAGCCACACTCACGACTAGTGTTCCCATGTCTATGAAATGTGCGTGCACTATAGAGAGAACGTCGGCTGTGACTTAGCGCAGCACAGCGTTCATTGAAGCTTGTCGCAATGCGTACGCCCATACCAACGCATCACGGCAAAAATGAGGCTGGCTACATCTGTTTCTATCTAGCTCACATTCCTCTTAGTTAATCTTGGTGTGCACATCAGGTAGACACTGGCGTAACGTGTATAATGCTCTCTACTGTGTGACGTAACGTGTATAAGGCTCTCTACTGTGTGACGTAACGTGTATAAGCCTCTCTACTGTGTGACGTAACGTGTATAAGCCTCTCTACTGTGTGACGTAACGTGTATAATGCTCTCTACTGTGTGACATAACATGTATAAGGCTTCTACTAATCCATGTACCGTGTACAAGGATCACTACTGTGTGATGTACCATGTATAAGGATCTCTACTGTGTGGCGCAATGTGACATTAGAGTACTATTGTATGGTGACACCATTCTCTGTGAGACAAAACTCAATTTTCTGGGTGATGCGCTTCACCTATTTATAATATGGGAGGGGGGCCCAATGCATATTGTTGCACCTGGGCCCACCATTCTCTAGTTCCGCCACTGCCATTGCTAATTTTTTTTGTTTTATGATTCTTACAGACGGAGGAGCTGTGTCAGTGACACGGAAGCTGCCTCCTGTATATACAGAGAGCTGGCATTGGCTGCAGCTAGGGGTAGCACCAGAGCGCAGCTCCTCCCCGGCCCTTCCAGTTAAGCAAGCCAGCCGAGTGAAGCTCAGGCTGATGATAGCCAAAGGTAGGCACTGGCAGCACTTGCCTCAAGCTTTAATAAATGTTGGAAGCACTGTGTTTTGTGTGTGCATGTTTTTAAGTGAGGTGTGTGTGTGTGTGTGTGTGTGTGTGTGTGTGTCTTTTTAAATAAAGTTGTGTGTTCAAGTAAGAGGCATGTGTGTGTGTGAGAGGCGCGCGCGTGTGTGTGTGTGTGTGTGTGTGTGTGTGTGTGTAAGTGAGAGGCATGTGTGTGTGAGGCATGTGTGTGTGTGTGAGGTGTGTGTGTGTGTGTGTGTGTGTGTGTGTGTGTGTGTGTAAGTGAGAGGCATGTGTGTGAGAGGCAAGGATTAAAGGGGCATTTGAGCATTTCTACAGGACTATGTACAGAGCACACACCTGGTCTGGGTACACGCTCCCGTACAAATATATGGAGGGGTGTCAGTTTCTGAATGTGTGTGTAAGAGGCGTGTGTGTGAAAGTGAGAGGCATGTGTGTGTGTAAGTGAGAGGCATGTGTCTGTAAGTGAGAGGCATGTGTGTGTTTAAGTGAAAGCGGTGTGTGTGTATGTATGTGTGTGTGTTTTTAAGTCTAGGAGGTGTGTATGTGTGAGTGAAAGAGCCATGTGTAAGTGAGAGGCATGTGTGTGTTTAAGTGAAAGCGGTGTGTGTATGTGTGTGTGTGTGTGTGTGTGTGTGTGTGTGTGTGTGTGTGTTTTTAAGTGAAGGAGGTGTGTATGTGTGAGTGAAAAAGCCATGTGTAAGTGAGAGACATGTGTGTGTTTTTAAGTGAAAGGCATGTGTGTGTTTAAGTGAAAGCGGCGTGTGTGTGTTTAAGTGAAAGAGTCGTTTGTGTGTTTTTAAGTGAATGAGGTGTTTGTGTGTTTTTTTTTAGATATATCGGCACACCGCTGCGCCAAAGCATCTCCATCGAGACCCGCTGGCGGGTGAGGGAGCACTGTAGGTGTACTATAAAGGTATGCTGGTGTCTGTTTTATTGTAATGACTGACTTGGAGTGCCGTCCACTTTGTATGTGTATGTATATTACTATTGGGAAAGGTACCTGAGCACGCTACTACTGTTCACCCTGAGTGCCGGATAGTTACATATGGTATGTTTGTGTATATGTATGGGGGCACCAACATTTATCATGCCTCCGGGCGACTGGGACAAACTTACGCCACTGCATAACACAAAATGTACAAACTAGTAGTGTAGTAGTCTGAAAGGCCTTCTTTTGTGGGAGTTGTAGCACTTTTCATTGTTTTAAACTGGCTTAGTGGATTTACTTACATGATTCAGGATATGCACTGACAATAGCAGATTGAGTTCCCGTCTTCAGCAGTCAACCCTGCAAGGAAATATGAGTTTTCCTGCTGGAAGTCCCACAGAAAATGGTCATCTGCTGTGCCTCCTGATGTAGTGTTTATGAAGAGTGGCCACACAAATGAACTGCAGAAAAGCTAAGATGATTGCCAGAAAGGAGCATTAAAACAACAGAGAATGGGAACATCAGGAATAAGCTGGGTCAGATACAATGAAAACAATGAGGATTCCGGATAAATACTGGAATCCATGAAAGCTGGAGCACAGGTAGTAAATTTAAAACGCTTGCACATCTGTTTCCATTGACAACATCAGTGGTCACATGACCTCCGCTTTAAGTAGCCAACAAAGCCACGCACACGTATAGTAGCAGGTGGGGGAACCACCAGCGGAAACCATTGGACCTTGTAAGATATCACTGGTAGCTAGGTCCAGTGTACAACAGCTCTCTAGCAACCCTAATATCCATCCATGGAAATCACCATTATTTTTAACACAGGACAAGGCATTTCCATTCACACCTTCACCATAAATACCACTATGAAATTTAGTGATAGTAGAATTGCAACTACAGAATTAGGTTTAAACAACAGTTCCATAGCCAGGTTTTGAAGTGATAGGGAGCAAAGAACCATTATAGGAGCATGGCTACATCACACAGAGGCATGACTGCATCATAGTGGGCATTGCCAAGCCTCCTGGGGCTTGTAAAACACCCTTAAATTGTCGCAGATACCACCCTCCAAATTAGAACAAAAGTCGGTAAGACTCCAGTGCAGAAACTACTGCTCTGCAAGATGATAAGATACTCTGCAAAAATTATTAAAATAAAAAATTGTGTTTAACTGCTTTTCGTAGGTTTAGTTAAATGGTGGTTTACATGGTTGTGCTTCTGTTAGTCCCTAACTTTTCAGATTAGCAGCCACCAGCAGTGACTTTGTCTATCATACCATCCCTGAAGGAAAGATAGGCATAAAGATGGGAGAGGTAGGAAGCGAGTAGGGAGAAGGTGTAGTACAAGTGGCTTGTACAAGTGGTTGTGGGAGAAGATGTGAGAAAAAGGAGAGAAAACAGATGGGATGTGGAGAAAATGGGCAATACGAGGTATACATGCAAAGTGGGGACAGAGAACCCCAAATGGGGGCATGGGTACACACATAGGTTAGAGACAGACAGATTACACAGAGACTATGACAGACATAGAGGGGGAAGGGACAAACATAAGGAGGAATGGACTCAGAAGTATGCAAGGGAGGAGTGAGAACCTTACCAACATTGAATTTCTGCATGGGATTCGGTATGTTATCCTGATGGACGGGATGCCGGTGGTCAGAATACTGAATGTTTCCATTTTCTTGTGTTTTGGTTTTGGATCTGGATCCTCGCTCGTGTTTTGGATCTGGATTAGTTTTGCTAAAACCACCCTTTCGGGTTTTGGTTTTTGTATCTGGATGATTTTTGAAAAACAACAACACAAAAACAACTACAATCACAGAATTTGGGGGTAATTTTGATCCTACGGTATTATTAACCTCAATAACATTCATTTCCACAGTGGTCGCTGGATGACTAAGCTAAGCAACACAAGTGGGCAGCACAAACACCTGGCCCATGTAGGAGTGGCACTGCAGTGGCAGACAGGGTGGCAGTTTTAAAAACTAGGCCCCCAAAGAGCACATAATGCAAAGAAGAAAAAGAGGTGCAATGAGGTAGATGGATGTCTAAGCCCATGGTTCTCAAACTCGGTCCTCAGGACCCCACACAGTGCATGTTTTGAAGGTAACACAGCAAGTGCACAGGTGTATTAATTACTCACTGACACATTTTAAAAGGTCTGCAGGTGGAGCTAATTATGTCACTTGTGATTCTGTGAGGAGACCTGCAAAACATGCACCGTGTGGGGTCCTGAGGACCGAGTTTGAGAACCTGTGGTCTAAGCTAAGCAACCCAAGTAGATGGCACAAACACCTGGCCCATCTAGGAGTAGCACTGCAGTGTCAGACAGGTTGGCAGTTTTAAAAACTAGGCCCCAAAGAGCACATCATGCAAAGAAGAAAAAGAGGTGCAAGATGTAATTATCCTTGGGCCTTCCCACCCACCCTTATGTTGTATAAACAGGACATGCACACTTTAACAAACCAATCATTTTAGCAACAGGGTCTGCCACACGACTGTGGCTGAAATGATTGGTTTGTTTGGGCCCCCACAAAAAAAGAGCAATTAATCCCCCAACAAAAAAGAAGCAATACATCTCTCCTTGCTCAAACTGGCTCTACAGAGGCAAGATGTCCACCTCCTCCTCATCCTCCGATACCACACCCATTTCAATGTGTACATCCTCCTCCTCATAGAGAATTAATTTGTCCCCACTGGAATCCACCATCACAGGTCCCTGTGTAATTTCTGGAGGCAATTGCTGGTAAAGGTCTTCCTGGAGGAATTTATAATTCATTTTGATGAACATCATCTTCACATTTTCTGGAAGTAACCTTCTACGCCGATCGCTGACATGGTTACCGGTTACACTAAACACTCTTTCAGAGTACACACTGGAGGGGGGGGGGGGGGGGGGGGGAGGCAACTTAGGTAAAATAAAGGCAGTTTGTGCAAGGGCCTCCAAATTCCCTCTCTTTCCTGCCAGTATACATACGGACTGTCTGACATGCCTACTTGGATGCTGTCACCCATATAATTCTTCACCATTTTTGGTGACAGCATCATATGCAGTGACAGTAGACATGTCAGTAATCGTTGGCAGCTCCTTCAGTCCGGACCAGATGTCAGCATTTGCTCCTGAC
Source organism: Pseudophryne corroboree (assembly GCF_028390025.1). Lineage (NCBI taxonomy): Eukaryota > Metazoa > Chordata > Amphibia > Anura > Myobatrachidae > Pseudophryne > Pseudophryne corroboree. The sequence goes on along the minus strand of NC_086452.1, from coordinate 190,760,341 downwards.
TGCCCTGCATCACCGCCAGCGGGTGGGCTCGGAAATTTTATCCTTTTCCTCACAGCCCCAGTTGTGGGAGAAAATGAAGGAGGAGCTGTTGATGGGTCACGTTCCACTTGAGTTGACAATTTTCTCAACAGCAGGTCTATGAACCTCTCAAGACTTGTGTCTGCTAGAAAGAGAGATACAATGTATGCTTTAAACCTAGGATCGAGCACAGTGGCCAAAATGTAGTGCTCTGATTTCAACAGATTGACCACCCTTGAATCCTGGCAAATTGAATGAAGGGCTCCATCCACAAGTCAAACATACTTAGCAGAATCGCTCCGTCTTAGCTCCTCCTTCAATTTCTCCTGCTGCTTCTGCAAAAGCCTGATGAGGGGAATGACCTGACTCAAGCTGGCAGTGTCTGAACTGACTTCACGTGTGGCAAGATCGAAGGGTTGTAGAAATCATTCTCCACTGCGCTTGAGTCAGGTGCATTCCCCCTCCTATGCCTATATCGTAGGTGGATCGGTGGATGTATAGGCTTGAATGGCCTTTTGCTGCTCCTCCATCCTCTGAAGCATGTAGACTGAGTGTTGAATTCCACCTCTTGCTTCAGGTGTTGGCAGGGCAGGTTCAGGAGTGTTTGCTGACGCTCCAGTCTTCGGTATGCGGTGGCTGAATGCCGAAAGTGGCCCCCAATTTTTCGGGCCACCGACAGCATCTCCTGCACGCCCCTGCCATTTTTCAAAAAATTCTACACCACCAAATTAATTGTATGTGCAAAACATGGGAAGTGCTGGAATTTGCCCAGATGTAATGCATGCACAATATTGGTGGTGTTGTCCGATATCACAAATTCCCAGGAGAGTCTGAGTGGGGTGAGCCATTGTGCGATGATGTCTCTCAGTTTCCGTAAGAGGTTGTCAGCAGTGTGCCTCTTACGGAAACCGGTGATACACAGCGTAGCTTGCCTAGAAAGGAGCTGGCGTTTGTGAGATGCTGCTACTGGTGCCGCTGCTGTTGTTGCTGCGGGAGACAATACATCTACCCAGCGGGCTGTCACAGTCATGTAGTCCTTAGTTTGCCCTGCTCCACTTGTCCACATGTCCGTGGTTAAGTGGACACTGGGTACAGCCGCATTTTTCAGGACACTGAGGAAACTTTTCTTAATGTCCCTGTACAGTCTGGGAATCGCTTTCCTAGTGAAGTGGAATCTAGATGGGATTTGGTACCGGGGACACACTACCTCCATCAATTGTCTAAATACAACTCAAGGCAACCCAATTCAAGGCCTCAGTTATCCGCTTTGCAACAGGATGACTGCTGTCATATTTCATCTTCCTCGCATGGACTGTTGAACAGTCAGTTGCTTAGTTGAAGTAGTACAAGCGAACTTCCGACTTCCCCTCTGGGATGATGATCGACTCCCAGCAGCAACAACAGCAGCGGCAGCAGTAGGAGAGGACTCGTCAGTCATGCCAATGACATGGCCTGCATGACTACTGACGTTCCTGACTGAGGAGGAAATTGACGTTGAGGGAGTTGGTGGTGTGGCTTGCATGAGCTTAGGTACAAGAGGAAGAAGGGATTTAGGTGTGAGTGGACTGCTTATACTCTTAGGCAAATTTTCTGAACTTGCAATGACTTCTGATGAATGCGATGCAGGTGATGTATAAGGGAGGATGTTCCTAGGTGGTTTACGTCCTTGCCCCTACTTATTACAGATTGACAGAGACAACACATGGCTTGACACCTGTTGTCCGGATTTGTGGAGAAATAATTCCACACTGAAGAGGTTGCTTTTTTGGTATTTTGCCCAGGCATGCCATTGGGCTTATTCATCTCATGGACAAAAACGGTCTACCCTGGTGCCTGATTTAAACAAACCACATCACCATCAGAATCCTCCTCGTCAACTTCCTCCTCAGCGCCAGCAACACCCATATCCTCATCCTGGTGTACTTCAACATTGATATCTTCAATTTGAAGATCAGAAACTGGACTGTGGGTGTTCCTTCCAGCACTTGCAGAGGGCGTGCAAATGGTGGAAGGAGCCACCTCTTCCCGTCCAGTGTTGGGAAGGTCAGGCATTGCAACCGCCGACACACTTGGACTCTCCTTGGGGATTTGTAATACCATTTTAGAACGCACAGTTCTTTGCTGTACTTTTGCCAGCTTAACTCTTTTAATTTTTCTAGCGGGAGGATGAGGGCTTCCATTGTCATGTGAAGCTGAACCACTAGTCATGAACATAGGCCAGGGCCTCAGCCGTTTCTTGCCACTCCATGTCGTAAATGGCATATTGACAAGTTTAGGTTTCTCCTCAGACCATTTAAATTTATTTTTTTTGGTCATTTTACTAAACTTTGGCTTTTTGGATTTTACATGCCCTCTACTATCACATTGGGCATCGGCCTTGGCAAATGCCGTTGATGGCATTCCATCGTCTATGTCATGACTAGTGGCAGCAGCTTCAGCAATAGGAGGAAGTGGTTCTTGATCTTTCCCTATTTTATCCTCCAAATTTTTGTTCTCCATTACTTTTCTGGAGTTATATAACACAATGGGGGTTATTCTGAGTTGTTCGCTCGCTGCTTTTTTTTAGCAGAATTGCTAATAGGCTAAAATCCGGCAGTTCTGCGCATGCGTATGCACCGCAGGGTGCACGCGCTAAGCAATTTTACACAAAACTATGCTATTTTACTCACGTGCGAACAAAGCTTTTCAGTCGCTCTGTTGATCGGAGAATGATTGACAGGAAGTGGGTGTTTCTGGGTGGTAACTGAGCGTTTTCCGGGAGTGTGCTAAAAAACGCAGGTGTGCCTGCAGAAAACGCAGGAGTGGCTGGAGAAACGGGGGAGTGGCTGGCCGGACGCTGGGCGTGTTTGTGACGTCAAACCAGGAACTAAACGGACTGAGGTGATCGCAATCTAGGAGTAGGTCTGGAGCTACTCAGAAACTGCAAGGAAATACTTAATAGCAGAATTGCTAATCTTTTGTTAGCAATTCTGCTATGCTAAAATACACTCCCAGAGGGCGGCGGCTTTGCGTTTGCATTGCTGCTAAAAGTAGCTAGCGAGCGAACAACTCGGAATGACCACCCATATGCGGCACAGGAGAGCCTCTACACCACACAGGGCAAATCCTGTAAAAATTATTTGGCTAAAATATTAATAACCCCTTTATTTAGAGTAAATAATATACAGCACAGGACAGTACCACTGGACTTGACTTGTACGGCAGTACCACTTGACTTATACGGCAGTACCACTGGACTTGACTTATACGGCAGTACCACTGGACTTATACGGCAGTATCACTGGACTTATATGGCAGTACCACTGGATTTATACGGCAGTGCCACTGGACTTATACGACAGTACCAATGGACTTATACGGCAGTACCACTGGACTTATGCGGCAGTATCACTGGACTTATATGGCAGTACCACTGGACTTATGCGGCAATACCAGTGGACTTATATGGCAGTACCACTGGACTTATATGGCAGTACCAATGGACTGGACTTATACAGCAGTACCACTGGACTTATACGGCAGTACCACTGGACATATGCAGCAGTATCACTGGACTTATATGGCAGTACCACTGGACTTATACGGCAGTACCACTGGACTTATACGGAAGTACCACTGGACTTGACTTTTACGGCAGTACCACTGGACTTGTATAGCAGTACCACCGGTCTTATATGGCAGTACTACTGTACTTATATGGCAGTATCACTGGACTTATAAGGCAGTACCACTGGACTTATACGGCAGTACCACTGGACTTATACGACAGTATCACTGGACTTATACAGCAGTACCACTGGACTGGACCTATACGGCAGTACCACTGGACTTATACGGCAGTACCACTGGACTTGACTTATACAGCAGTACCAATGGACTTATATGACAGATCACTGGACTTATATGGCAGTACCACTGGACTTATACGGCAGTACCACTGGACTTATATGGCAGTATCACTGGATTTATATTGCAGTACCACTGGACTGGACTTATATGGCAGTACCACTGGACTTATACGGCAGTACCACTGGAGTTGACTTATACAGAAGTACCAATGGACTTATACGGCAGTATCATTGGACTTATATGGCAGTACCACTGGACTTATACGGCAGTACCACTGGACTTATACGGCAGTACCACTGGACTTATACGGCAGTATCACTGGACTTATATGGCAGTATCACTGGACTTATACGGCAGTACCACTGGACTTGACTTATACAGCAGTACCAATGGACTTATATGACAGTATCACTGGACTTATATGGCAGTACCACTGGACTTATATGGCAGTACCACTGGACTTATACGGCAGTACCACTGGACTTGACTTATACAGAAGTACCAATGGACTTATACGGCAGTATCATTGGACTTATATGGCAGTACCACTGGACTTATATGGCAGTATCACTGGACTTATACGGCAGTACCACTGGACTTATACGGCAGTGCCACTGGACTTGTACAACAGTACCACTGGACTTATACAGCAGTACCACTGGTCTTGACTTATACGGCAGTACCACTGGACTTGTATGGCAGTACTACCGGACTTATATGGCAGTACCACTGTACTTATACGGCAGTATCACTGGACTTATAATGCAGTACCACTGGACTTATACGGTAGTACCACTGGATTTGTACAACAGTACCACTGGACTTATACGGCAGTACCACTGGACTTGACTTATACGGCAGTACCACTGGACTTGTATGGCAGTACCACTGGACTTATATGGCAGCACCACTGTACTTATACGGCAGTATCACTGGACTTATACAGCAGTACCACTGGACTGGACCTATACGACAGTACCACTGTACTTATACGGCAGTACCACTGGACTTGACTTATACAGCAGTACCAATGGACTTATACGGCAGTATCACTGGACTTATATGGCAGTACCATTGGACTTATACGGCAGTACCACTGGACTTATACGGCAGTATCACTGGATTTATATTGCAGTACCACTGGACTGGACTTATATGGCAGTACCACTGGACTTATACAGCAGTACCACTGGACTTGACTTATACAGAAGTACCAATGGACTTATACGGCAGTATCATTGGACTTATATGGCTGTATCACTGGACTTATACGGCAGTACTAGTGGACTTATACGGCAGTATCACTGGACTTATATGGCAGTATCACTGGACTTATACGGCAGTACCACTGGATTTGACGTATACGGCAGTACCACTGGACTTATACGGCAGTACCACTAGACTAATACGGCAGTACCACTGGACTTATATGGCAGTATCACTGGACTTATACGGCAGTACCACTGAACTTATACGGCAGTACCATTGGACCTGTACAACAGTACCACTGGACTTATACAGCAGTACCATTGGTCTTGACTTATACGGCAGTACCACTGTACTTGTATGGCAGTACCACCGGACTTAAATGGCAGTACCACTGTACTTATACGGCAGTATCACTGGACTTATAAGGCAATACCACTGGACTTATACGGCAGTACCACTGGACTTGACTTGTACGGCAGTACCACTGGACTTAAACGGAAGTACCACTGGACTTATACACCAGTAGCACTGGACTTATACAGCAGTATCACCAGACTTATACAGCAGTACCACTGGACTTGACTTATATGGCAGTACCACTGGGCTTATACGGCAGTACCAATGGACTTATACGGCAGTACCACTGGACTTATACAGCAGTACAAATGGACTTATACGGCAGTACTACTGTACTTATAAGGCAGTACAACTGGACGGGACTTATACGGCAGTACCACTGGACTTATACAGCAGTACCACTGGACTTGACTTATACGCCAGTATCACTGGACTTATACGCCAGTATCAATGGACTTATACGGCAGTACCACTGGACTTATACGGCAGTATCACTGGACTTATAAGGCAGTACCACTAGACTTATACGGCAGTACCACTAGACTTATACGGCAGTATCACTGGACTTATAAGGCAGTACAACTGGACTTAATCGGCATTATCACCGGACTTATACGGCAGTACCACTGGACTTGACTTATACGGCAGTACCACTGGACTTATACGGCAGTACCACTGGACTTATATGGCAGTACCACTGGACTGGACTTATACGGCAGAACCACTGGACATATTCGGCAGTACTACTGGACTTGATTTATACGGCAGTACCACTGGACTTGTACGGCAGTACCACTGGACTTATTCGGCAGTATCACTGGACTTATACGACAGTACCACTGGAATTATACAGCAGTACCACTAGACTGGACTTATACTGCAGTACCACTGGACTTATACGGCAGTACGACTGGACTTATACGGCAATATCACTAGACTAGACTTATACGGCAGTACCACTGAAGTTATACAGCTGCACACCTGGACTGGACTTATACAGCAGCACTGGACTTATACGGCAGTATCCCTGGACTTATACGGCAGCACCACTGGCCTTATGGCAGCACAGGGACACCACCACTGGACTGATGCAGGACAACACAGCACCACTGCAATGGACAAGACTTATACAGCAGCACCGGACATATGGCAGTAGAGGACACCACCACTGAACTGATGCAGCACAACACAGCACCACTGGACCACTGTAGCAGCACAAGACACCACCACTGGACTGATGCAGCACAACACAGCACCACTGGACTGGACTTATACAGCAGCACTGGATATATAGCAGCAAAGGACACCACCACTGTGACTGGACTGATGCAGCACAAGACACCACCACTGGACTGATGCAGCACAATACAGCACCACTGGACTGGACTTATACCGTAGCACTGGACATATGGCAGCAGAGGACACCACCACTGTGACTGGACTGATGCAGCACAAGACACCACCACTGGACTGATGCAGCACAACACAGCACCACTGGACTGGACTTATACAGCAGCACTGGACATATGGCAGCACAGGACACCACCACTGTGACTGGACTGATGCAGCACAAGACATAACTACTGGACTGATGCAGCACAAGACAGCACTGGAATGACACATTAGACAGAACAGGTCGCCACACCACTTTCCCGCACAGACAGACACTGAGGAGAGACACGCGTCCTCTCGCTACACTCTCCAGGACTGGAGTGAAAATGGCAGCGACGCGCGGCTCCTTATATGGAATACAGAACCCGTGAGAATCCAACAGCGGGATGATGACATTTTACCTTGTTCTGGTTTCCGAGTCTGGCAGGAAGTCCTGAGCCGGGCTCGGTTCCGGGCTCGGGTGGTGAAGTCCCGGGGGGTTCAGTTCTCAGAGAACCGAACCTGCTCATCTCCAAATAAAATCCCCTAGAGCTTAATTCTAATTAATATTAAATAAATAAAAATATATAGATATTTTTTTGGGGGGGCATATTCTATTCTTTAGGGTCACATTATTCTCACAATTCTTAAAACTATCTTTCCACTTGAGCTTGTCTTGCTGTTGATACCGGGCTAACTCTCATAGGAAATAATTAAACGTAATAACTAAAAGATAACATGCTTATCTCTGACAACTAGAGCTGTTATATCCCAGAGGTGAACACTGTGGATGGGCATCACAGCTTAGTAAACAGCATTTTAATTCCATTGCATTTCAATATAAGCCCAGTGTGCTGTCAGGTAAATGGCGCATTATTTTTTTCAAAAACACAGCGGGCATTGCGGTAGTAGAAGTGTGAAATAGCTTTAATGGCAATGTTTGCACCTTAGAAAGGAAAATATGTATGATAAAGCTCTAGGCCTGCAGGTTGGCATTCATACAGGCAGCGCACTTTCTGTTAGGTGGTATAAGATGTATTTGCAGAATCCAGGTGTTTCAGAAACACTGTGATGGCTTCAGAAAGGCTATCCATAAGTGGGTGAGCTGTTTTCTTACTCCTATTACTTATTCTAATTCAATTGGGATGTAAATGAAAAATCAAATGCCTGTAGTATTGTACGCAACACAGGTATTTTCTTGTGATCTTCACTGTTTGGCGGCATTTGCAAAATTTGTGGTGTAAGGGTTAAACATATCTGCCAATGGTTTCCTGAGTCTTTCCGACCTCATAAAGAGCTGGTGATCTCTCCAGCTTTTCAGCAGCTAATAATACACTGGCTGATTTTCTGCCCACAGGGAGATTGTCATCCATGCTAAAGTTTGACATTTTACACTTTAAGTAAGCGTAGCCAGCAGCAAAGAGGAAAAAAAGCAGCTGAGAGACAGATTCGTCCTATTAAAAGAAGATGTCACCAAAAGAACAAGTCAACAAATATTCCACTGCTGTCCAGACACAGCCAGGAAAGGATACTTGACTAGGAAGGGGAGCTAGCCTCTGCTTTAGATATAACCGGATTTCTTCATTACCATAGAAGCTTATGGTTAAATATGTCTAATTAATGCTGATTGGCTGTTGGAATTGTGACCAAACAAGTGAAATAAGGAAAATCTCTTATTCTATTGTACCTCTGTACCAACTCAGCATCCTAGTGTTACTGGAATGCGTACTCCATCATAGATGGACTCAAACCCTTTTAGTATTTCTTACACAGATGGGGGTATTTAGCAAATGTGTCTCAAGGTTGTAGTGACAGAAGCTTCCGTTCAGCTAGCATCCCAATTCCCTATATGCATTAGAATTTCCTCCACAGTTTTCAGTGCCATTGTTACCATCCCTCGGCTGTCAGCAATGGTGATTAATAGGTACAATCTTGTAATGGCAATAGCAATGACTAGCACTGAAAGTAGCCATATGGCATTATCACCGCCACCACCAACAACATGGTAACTAAACCACTTAACTGACCATTTTTCCCACAAAACCGCTCATAAATTGTAATTTTTTTTATCACCTAATAAAAGTATTTTAATAATATATAAAAATATTTTATTTAAAAGATATATATATATATATATATATATATATATACTGTATATATATATCCAGGGGGTGTTTTGTAAACCAATTTTTTTGCACCCCTCTGACCAATGTATTTTTTTTTTAATCTTTAACCCCCTCCCCCCTCCAGCATCAATGAACTTTATTTTACGACATCCCCACTAATGACTGATCCCCCCAGTGGGTTACCCCCACCCCCATTGGTATATACCAACCCCATTCCCCCACATGCAGAGTGCTGTGGAGCGTGTGTCAGGGGGGACTGACAATCAGTCTTCACTGCTACAGCTGATCTCTGAACTAAAAGGCTCATTCCGAGTTGATCGCTCGCTAGCAACTTTTTGCAGCACTGCGATCAGGTTAAATCTCGGCAAAACTGCGCATGCGTATGCACTGCAATGCACAGGCAGTTCGTATGGGCACAAAGAGGATCGGTGCTGGGTGATGGATTTAATGAAGAATCCATTCGCACAGCCGATCGCAAGGAGATTGACAGAAAGAGAGCGTTTGTGGGTGTCAACTGACCGTTTTCTGGGAGTGTTTGGAAAAACGCAGGCGTGTCCAAGCATTTGCTGGGCGGGTGTCTGACGTCAATTCCGGGACCAAAAAGACTGAAGTGATCGCAGCGGCTGAGTAAGTCCAGAGCTACTCAGGAACTGCTAAAAACTTTTTTGTGCCATCGGCTGCAAAAGCGTTTGCACACTTGCAAAGCGAAAATACACTCCCCCATAGGCGGCGACAATCTGATCGCAGCACTGCAAAAAGTTGCTAGCGATCGGAATGATCCCCTGAGTTTCTCACACTGTGATCCTCGGCGCATGTGCTCCAGAATGCTGACCGCAAAGCATTCTGGGGCGTGATTCCGGCAGTGATGTTGGCGGTCATAGACTGCCGTATCACTGCAGGGGTGTAGGGAGTCAGAGGCAGGGCAGCATGGTCACATGTGGTGTGACCTGGCCAGGTAACATACTCCTGGCTCCGGTTGGATCACATGCGACATTGCCAGGAAATTGGTTAAAACACATTGGGAGAAATTTTTGAAGGGGTACTTTTTCTGATGGGTTATTAATCACCTTACATTGCTGATGAATTTGCAGCCAACGTTAATTATTGTAGCGTTGGTCCCTTTCTGGTAACTACTAGCCGAAAGTTACCAGGGATAAAAAAAAAGAAAGAATTGTTTGCTCCTTAACCACTCATATTTTTTCCCCAAAAAACACTCAATAATTGTAATTTTTTTATGATTGAATTAGGTTAATAACATCTACTTTAAACTTATCCAACAAGATTTTATTTTATATATATATATATATATATATATATAGTATATATTTCCTTGTCTAAAATATAAAAAAAAAATTTCCACCAAGCATCAGTGCCCAATATATTGGATCACTGATCATCAGAACATTGCAACATTTCAGCTTTTTTTTCTCCCAGCGGCTTCCCAATGGGGTGAGGATGCCGCTAGACTGGCTGATCAGCAGTGATCAGCAGCACTGCAAACAGTGGGGAAGGGAACTAGGAAGCAGAGGGGTTGGCAGGTTCCTCTGAGAGTGACAGCTGCTGGAAGATTATCTTCCAGCAGCCTCACAGTGGGCATTTCTAACTGGTCACATGAGGTGCAACCATGACAGGCAAATAGTTAATAAATAAAAGTGTTTTCTGCACCCCTTATATAATTTTCAATCATAAAAGGTGTCCCTTAAATATTTTTATCATATATGGTGCATCTTTCAAACTAAAAAAGTGATTGTCTCCTTTTAATAAGAGCCACCCTTACTGTTTAATAATAATTTTTGTGATGTATTAATATTATTATTTACTGGTTTACCCCCATAATTACTTTATATATAGGCAGCCAATCAGTAGCATTATATGATTGCTTCCATAAAAGATGATTAGCTGCCCAGAATCAGTGATAAATAACAAAGGTCCATAGACGGGTAAGGGAGAAGTTTTTTGTTTTGTTTTTTTTAACAGAATGAGCTGCAAGATAGCTGTGATTTTAGTTATCTCACCTGTCAAAACTACTTCTGTTTTTGGATATTTCTTACATCGAATTAACCTGTGGTTTGTGTAACCTCAGAGTAATGTATCCAGCACATTGTATAATTTTAAAGAAAAAAATTAGCATGATGATTTGTGGTAATTAATGTTAAAAATTGGCAGTTTTCCAGCTAGTTTTGTGTGGCTTTGTGTTAATAAATTTATCCACTGCAAAAATGATTGATATGACCTATTAGTATAACCAGGGTGGTTTCAATAGGGAGTACAGCGGGATGTGGAATGGATGTTAGTCCACACAGATGTCCTTATCTAGGCTTGCAGATTTATTGGTAACAGCAGTAACAATGGTAGACACACAGTGATAACAGCAGTACTTACTGTATCTATGGCCTCTGGCGACAGCTGTGGCAGCAGTAATAAAGGTAAATACTAGAGATGAGCGGGTTCGGTTTGTTGAGATCCGACCCCCCCCGAACTTCACCTATTTTACACGGTTCCGAGGCAGCCTCGGATCTTCCCGCCTTGCTCGGTTAACCCGAACGCGGTCGAACGTCATCATCCCGCTGTTGGATTCTCGCGAGATTCGTATTCTAAATAAAGAGCCACGCGTCGCCGCCATTTTCACTCGTGCATTGGAGATTGAACGGAGAGGACGTGGCTACATTCTCTGCCTGAAAAGCTCCATATCTGTGCTCAGTGTGCTGCAAATATCTGTGCTCAGTGTGCTGCAAATATCTACGTTCTCTGCCTGAAAAGCTCCATATCTGTGCTCAGTGTGCTGCAAATATCTGTGCTCAGTGTGCTGCAAATATCTACGTTCTCTGCCTGAAAAGCTCCATATCTGTGCTCAGTGTGCTGCAAATATCTGTGCTCAGTGTGCTGCAAATATCTGTGCGCAGTGTGCTGCATTTTGGTGAACAACAGTATATAGTTGTACAGTACAGTAGGCCATTGCTGTGTCTTGCAGCTCCGTGTCACTGCAAGTATCCATTCCATATCTGTGCTACATTTTTGTGAGCAGTATACAGTATATAGTAGTACAGTGCAGCATTTTGGTGACCAACAGTATATAGTTGTACAGTACAGTAGGCCATTGCTGTATCTTGCAGCTCTGTGTCACTGCAAGTATCCATTCCATATCTGTGCTGCATTTTTGCGAGCAGTATATATAGTAGTACAGTGCAGCATTTTGGTGACCAACAGTATATAGTTGTACAGTACAGTAGGCCATTGCTGTATCTTGCAGCTCAGTGTCACTGCAAGTATCCATATCTGTGCTGCATTGTTGTGAGCAGTATATATAGTAGTACAGTGCAGCATTGTGGTGACCAGTATACTACAGTACAATAGTCCAGTGCTGTTCTAGCTGCTCAGTGTCAGTTCTCCGTAGTATCATCAGTGCTCAGTTTAATCATTGCTCAGTATAATCAGTATCACTTTCTTAGTGTATATGACACTTTATTTCATTTTCATCCATGTGTTTATATGCCAGCTCCGCCATAGTTTTTTAAATTTTTATTTTATTTTATTATTTTTTACATTGTTTATTTTATTAGGATGCATTTTTGAAATTAGGCAATCAGTTATATTGGTAATCAACAGCCAAGGAATCTATACATAAGTGCATGTGTTTTTATTGGTGTATTAGTACATAGATTAATTGCAACTGTGCAGGCTCAATTAAGAGCTCTTTAAATAACACATGCTTTGAAAAAGGAGTCATCTTTGAAAAAGTCACGGGTCACGTGACGAAACGCGTCAGGACTCCTCCCACATTGTTCTTTCACCAAACACTTGCTTCTCAGGACGCCTCCAGGTCACAGCCATTTCACCTGGCCCTCATCTACGATAGCTGCGGGCGGCTTTTACCTGTCTACACATCCAGCCGCAGGCGCTGTGCGGCCACGACGACTGTCTCCAACTTCTTCCACTCTGTCGTCTACCGGCGGACGGCGCACGTCCAGGTAGACTGGAAGTAAGTCTCCTCATACAGCTGGGCACCTCTGGGACGCTTTCAGGTTACAGCCATTTCACCTGGCCCTCACCCACGGAAGTTGCAGGTACTTTCCATCTGGCATACATCCAGCCGCAGGCACTCTGCGGCTACGACGACCGTCTCTAGTATCCTCCACCTCGCTTTCTACCGGCGGACGGCGCACGTCCAGGTAGTTTGGAAGGTAGTTTATTCACATAACTGGGCATCTCTGACGGCGTTCTGATTCAGCAACTACACACTTGATATTACTCACCGTTTGCACAGCATTTACAAGGTGATACCAGCAGACGAATTGAATAAACTGGATGTTTCATTTAGACACCAACGTACCCTCCAGTTTTTTCATCTATTGGGCAAATTCTTGGACTTACCCGGGGACGCTCGGGTTTACCAGCCCCTATGGAGAGGTAATCTTATATATATATATATATATATACTAATACTTTATGCTGACAATTCTTATTATATGCAGCCCCAGTGATATGCTCAGGAATCACATCTAGCAGCTGTGGTAACAGCGTCTCTAAAAGGACTGCAACAATCTGCTACATATTATCCAGTTCGGTGAAATTTCAATAACACTAAGCACAATAATCAAAGCTTAGACAATTAATGTGTGTTTTTAAATTTCTGTATTTGATTAATGAAGTGAAATCATAAGGAATAGTACTTATGAATTATCTATTATATAATAGTATTTTTTATTTATATTAGAATACTGTCATTAATAAATATATATATCTTTTATTAATATATTCGATTCCTTGGTTGTTATTGAACCTGTGCAAATCTGGTGTGTGGTTTTTTATGAGCGCCTCTATTAATTTTCTGCATCCAGTATAATCAGTGATTGATCAGTATAATCAGTTCTCAGTATAATCAGTGCGCTCTTAGACGTGCACCCGTTTTCCTCCATTAGTGCATTGGGATTTAGACAATTGATGAAGTTATTGTGTACCCGGTACAAAATCCCATCTAGATTCCACTTCACTAGGAAGGCGATAGCGAGATTTTACCAATTAATATCAGTGATTTATAATTAATTATTAATTACAGTGATCTTGCCAAAGGATTCCAGTGATTCTGTAATTTTCTTCCAGTGATTTGTACCAATAATACCATTGATTAGAACAAATAATTCCTGTGATATTGAGGTGTTTGTGTCGCTTAGCTTAGCCGTCCACTGACCACAGTGCACCTCTTTTTCTCTTTTCTTTGCATCATGTGCTGTCTGGGGACAATTTTTTGAAGTGCCATCCTGTCTGACACTGCAGTGCCACTCCTAGATGGGCCAGGTGTTTGTGTCGGCCACTTGGGTCGCTTGGCTTAGTCATCCAGCGACCTCGGTGCAAATTTTAGGACTAAAAATAATATTGTGAGGTGTGTGGTGTTCAGAATAGACTGGAAATGAGTGGAAATTATGGTTATTGAGGTTAATAATGCTATAGGATCAAAATTACCCCCAAATTCTATGATTTAAGCTGTTTTTGAGGGTTTTTTGAAAAAAAACAACCGAATCCAAAACACACCTGAATCTGACAAAAAAATTTCAGGGAGGTTTTGCCAAAACGCGGCCGAATCCAAAACACGGCCGTGGAACCGAATCCAAAAGCAAAACACAAAACCTGAAAAATTTCCGGTGCACATCTCTTGTAAATAGAGGTCTCACCAGAGGAGCAAAGTTATTATGGCACGCTACATAGTGGTGTACATGTGCACATGTGACACTGCTGAGAGAGAGAAGGAGACAGTGCAGGAGCGCACTCCTCTCCAACAAAAACTGACAAACTCCTGTCAAGGTAAATGAAAATTTCCCTCCCAATTGTCTTAAAATTCTATTTTAACAACTTTTTTCACTTTTCTGTAGGTTCAACCAACCGGCCCAAGTGCACATCACTACATTACTCAAATTTACAAAACAGGGACATCTCTTCTTCTTCTTCGTGTACAAGAGCAATTCAGACAGTTGATTCAATAACCTTTAAAGGACACTTTTCACAGTTGGAGATGAGCAGAGATAAGATTTCGTAATAAAGGAGGACAAAATGACTGTAAATCAGCTTGTTAGAAAGACACAAATGAAAAGAATCCTGAGAGTCAACTAATCCTTTCCACATAAAGAGTTTTGTAATTTATATAAGCATTTAATTCTGTGTAAAGAGGATTCTGAATTATAGCTTTAATTGATGTTGGAGATGTCAGGAATTCTCTGTACATGAAGTCTCTAGCAGAGAATATGGTTTTTAATGGCCTGCATTAAATATCTAACCTCCCTGTTTACTTTGCCATTGAATGGTTTAGGGGACCTTTCAACATATGTATATATTATATTTAGGAGATAATACAAGTGCTGGAGGGGATCGGGTCTGCTGCCCCCCTCCGAATATTCTAACGAGCTGGGCAGTGCCATCTTCCCAATGACAATTTCGGGAAGATGGCCGCTGTAATTTGAAAGCAAAGACACTGTGCCAGACTATTTGCTCTCTAGTGCACATTTGCCATCTTCCCAAATATCACTCGGAACACGGCGCAAGCTGAGAAGGAGTGAACCACTTCCAAAGCAAACAAGGTAGGAAGCATTGTACTTTCCCCCACGTTCTACTTTGCCCCCTTAAATAAATGGTAATTAGTTTATTAAATAATTTTTTGGGGGGTCGTAGACACCTATTTAGGCCACGCTTCCATTACATTACTGGGGCCCGGCGTGGCTGTCTACACCCGTGAATATGCATAATTATTCAGTGGCGTAAATTAGTATAATTTAAGGTATATGCACCCTTAGCCAGTCCTTGGAACTGCACACTTAGCATGTTTGCTGATGCACCTAAGAATAAATATGGTGTACACATAAAAAGGTCTCTACAAAGTTCAACACACAGGACCGTTCTCTATTTTTTTTTTATTTTTTTTTTGCAATTTGACAGTTTTATTGACAATTTCTCAAAAAATGGGGTACAGAAAAGAAAAAGGGGCATGGGTATGGGAAACAGACAACATGTTGTAAAATGTACAGTATTACCTAAAAATACATTGACAGAGAAGAATCCGGTCAGGATCCAGATGGTTGGAATCCCGGCTGTCAAAGTACTGACACCGGAATTCTGACACAGCAGAGAATGGCGGTGCTGGAATCCCGAATGGGATCACAATCTCAATAGCGGCATACCATCACCCAGGATCCTGAATGTCCAACTGCTGGACCACAAGTGATGTAGGCCGTGCGAGGGAGGGGGGGTTAAGCTTAGACTGCGGAGGGAGGGTTAGGCTGCGGGGAGAGGGGTTAAGATTAGAGGGCCATTGGGGGAATGTAGGTATACTCACCTTCCCTCTGTCAGGATTCACACTGTTGGGATGCCGCGGTTAGTATTCTGAAAATTGGCAATCTGACCGCCAGCATTGCATACCCAACCCGACAGAGGCAATATAACACTATCACCAAGCAACAGAGAGTGAAATAAATGTTTAACTGTTGTCGCCATCAGGGGGGGTTTATTAAAATTGAAGGGCATGGGGCCCTGGCTAACGGAATAGTGAGGGGTAGACACCCCGTCACCTTCTGTAATATTGAAGGATACAATTTTATGCAGGACAAGGAAGCACATGTGGAATATTCATTCACATATCAAAAGAAGATTGTATCTTAGATATTACTTTGTCTCAAAGGGGCAGGGAAAAGGATATCCAGTTTTGTGCTATGGCAGCACGGGCTACTATGAGAAGGTAACCTAAGACACATAATGAGACAACTTAGGGACAGCAAGAAGGTACCACTGGAGCAGAGCCAACACTGGGTTAGGTAAGAACAAATTCTTGAGCAAAGATCTCTTTCCAAAAGGGTCGGATATTAGGACAATCACAAAATAAGTGTATAATAGTACCCTTTTGGCCACACTGGTTCAAGCACAGCTTAGAACAGGTGGGCCATATCTTATGGAATTTAGTGGGCAAAGGGGAAGGGGGAAGGAGAAAACCTAATAATGTTGTAAGAAAATCCAAATCCAAAATGATCATACCTCTAAGGGCTTTATTAAAAATACCATGACGGAGGTGCACCCATGAGAGTAAAATCAAGACAACAGAAAAGGAGAAATCAAGACAGCCAAAAAAGGGTGAGTTCCCCCCTCTTTTTGGGGACCACTCACCCTACTAAACAATAATAAATTAAAATATACAGTGATGTTTTGTTTATTGGTAAAGTTAAAGAAAACATAACATCAAGATACTGTATAGCAAAAAAGGGGGGTCTCAGGGACAATCCACAATAATAGGCACTATGGCCGGGATGTAATGAAGTCCGAGTTCTGCGGCTGTGCGAGATGCCGTCTGAACTAGGATTTTTTTTTAAAGGGGCAATTATGTACAAGGCATGGTTTTCTTGTACATGATTGTCCCTTTAAAGAAACGTCCGAGTTCGGTCGGCATCCTGCACGGCTACCGTACTCAGACTTCTTTACATCCCACCCAATGTCTTGATGTTGTGGGGTTTTTTTTACATTTACCAATAATAGTTAAGTTTTTCATTTATTATTGTTTAGTAGAGTAGGTGAGTGCCCCAAACAAAACAGTTCTTTTCCGTTTTCTCTTGCTGTAATTTAGTGGGAGTAGAGCATGTTCAAAAGCTTAATATGCATCTCAATGTGGTTAAATACATTAAGAGGTGCAATGTATGTATTTCCACCTGTGTAGTGAGAGTGTGTGTCCACCTTCCATATTTGTATGGGTGATTCCTTTGGGAGGTCTATGGGGGAAAGGAAACTATACCAGAACACGATGACTCCTAGAGTGGGGGCACTAGAGAGTCTGGTAATAAAGTGGGCTAGTGGAATACAGACGGAGTTAAGAGACTTGCTCAGTACTCTCACATAATGTGTGATTTTGAGAAAATGTAGTAGTGTGTTGGGGTTGGGGGTTTAATGTTGCTTATAGTTGCTGAAATGGGAAAGGACATGGGGGAGAGAACATATCCTCTGGGCTGACAAGTGCTTTACGGTGCAAGACTAAGATTTTGATATTTGGAATTAGTCTATTCAAGTCTTTAAAGGATAAGTTCATGATAGGTAAAAGATTAAAATGGGTAAGAAGTTTCTGCGTCCCAGATCCACAAAGCATCTGATATAGCTGTGACGTAAGGCGGATTGACGGGCTAAAACTTTTGGGGTCCACAACAGATCCCTTAAGGCGGGGCAGATACCAAATCAACCCATTTGTATGCCGTTCATGTGGTTTTGTGCCAACAAATTTATGAGGTATATGTAACATAAGAT
Source organism: Pseudophryne corroboree (assembly GCF_028390025.1). Lineage (NCBI taxonomy): Eukaryota > Metazoa > Chordata > Amphibia > Anura > Myobatrachidae > Pseudophryne > Pseudophryne corroboree. Next base: position 190,742,147 of record NC_086452.1, on the reverse strand, counting down.
ATGTAATGGAACATATACATGATGTGTGTTAAGAGTAACATTTTTAATGCTGCCAGGTGATTCAACTAGGAAACCCACGGTTAATCCAATTATTAGTTATGCCCATAAGGTAAGATATCATGAGAGTTATATTAACAGTGAAGATGCCCTTGATAATGGCTGGGATCTGGATGCCCAAGTAATTTAATAAAGTATCTTTCGAGTGTTAAGTTTGTTAAGAGAGGGGAGGGAGATGTTTAATGGCAGTGCTTCCGACTTGGTGATGCTGAGCATAAAATAGAAGGCCCTGCTTAGTTTGTCTAAAATTGCTTGGAGAGCGTCCAGCAAGGTTTCCAGAGTAGTCACAAATTTTAGGACACTGGTGGTCATTCCGAGTTGTTAGCTCGCTAGCTGCTTTTAGCAGCATTGCACACGCTAGGCCGCCGCCCTCTGGGAGTGTATCTTAGCTTAGCAGAATAGCGAATGAAAGATTAGCAGAACTGCTACTAAATAATTTGCTGCAGTTTGTGAGTAGCTCCAGACCTAGTCCTAGACTGCGATCACCTCAGTCCGTTTAGTTCCTGGTTTGACGTCACAAACACGCCCTGCGTTCGGCCAGCCACTCCTGCGTTTTTACCTGGCACGCCTGCGTTTTTCTCCCTGAAAACGGATAGTTTCCGCCCAGAAACACCCACTTCCTGTCAATCACACTACGATCACTCGAGCGTTGAAAAAACGTTGCTTGAGCTCGTGTAAATCTCCCAAGTTTTGTGTTAAATTACTTAGCGCATGCGTGCTGCGTACCATGCGCATGCGCATTTTTTCTGTTTTTTCACTTAATCGCTGCACTGCGAAAATCTGCAACGAGTAAACAACTCGGAATGACCACCACTGTCTGCAAAAAGACACTGTTTGTGACACGTGTCTTACAGTACATCATGAGTCCATGGAAATTGGAGAACAGCCTGAGCGATTAGACTGTGGAGATGGGACAGCCTGACTAGTACTGTTAGTGATATGCAATGTAGTAGAGATGAAGCTGTTACTGAAAACTCTGTCCATTAGCCCTTCATATAGAGCTGATAGAGAACAGAAAATCTCTCCTTGAAAGCCGTATTTGGTTACGACCTGTTTCGTACACCCCCAATGTAATCTATGGAAAAAAAATTCTGCATCAATGGAAAGGAGTAAAAATTCAGTCTGTGGTCAAAATGTGCCTAGAAATGTTTGTTTTCTGTTTCTTCAGTTTTTAGTTTGCTTATTCATTTAACAAATAATTATATGGTTTACTAGCTCGTTTGATTACCCTTTTCCGACAAAGCCCCCTAAAAAACCCAGGTCTGACCTGGATAGTTGAACATGGTTTTCAGCTGGAAACCCATTCACACCACAGGCTGGACCGCGGGTTAGTGGCAGGTCTTCCATCTGCCAGCATCTGGACATGACATAATCTCTAGTGCCGGATACCTTATGCTATAAGTGTGACCCGGGACAGATAACCCAGGTCACACATTTACACCATACCATTACTCAGGTCCTTCCGGGGTTCAACCCTGGTAGCTACAAGGGTCAGGTTCCTAGATTACATGACCTGGGTTATTTATGTCAGATACTCTCCCACCATACTTGAACTCGTGTTGCCCCGACAATAAACCGGGTTATAAATTTGGTGGAAAAATGGTATTACAGGGATGACGCACATAAAATTATAAATTTGAACACAAAAGGCATACACGGATGATATAAACATAAATACAGGCTTTGGCTTGCTTCTTCAAGCCTGCGTCTTAAACATGTCATCCAAAGTACAAAGAGTTTAAACTGGAGATTGAACTATATTTGGACTGTACTGTGGACCACTTCACAACTTCAAGCATTCTACAAGCACTGCACTGCGTTCACTGGGGTCTGCTGCTTTCTCCAGCATTTCCCTATCCCAACACCACACTACTGCCTACATGTCATCTGAAGCATTGTGTAATGCAATTTATTGACTCAGCTATTAGCTCATTTCAGGCCTATTAGGACGCTGCAGTGCCTAGTATATGAAGTGGCTAGTTATCAAGTGGCAGCTAAAATCAATAGCAGTGTTATACCTGTATGTTATTAGTTACATCTTCAACTGATACTCAAAATTGACTCCTGTCTCTCCTTTTCGTCAACAGGTTATTACAGCAGAGTGCAGCCCATTGTTTCTTTCTTGCTAAAGATATATTTGGTAATTACAGCAGAGTGCAGGCCATTGTTTCTTTCTTGCTAAAGATATATTTGGTAATTACAGCAGAGTGCAGGCCATTGTTTCTTTCTTGCTAAAGATATATTTGGTAATTACAGCAGAGTGCAGGCCATTGTTTCTTTCTTGCTAAAGATATATTTGATAATTACAGCAGAGTGCAGGCCATTGTTTCTTTCTTGCTAAAGATATATTTGGTAATTACAGCAGACCATTGCACATTACTTTGCATGTTTTGAAAATTGTTTTAAGTGGATTAATATCTTTAGTCTGCAAAAACTTATAGTGATTGACTGTGGTTTACAATCCTCACATTTGGTAGTTGATTAACACCTTTTGTTGGAGGGTTGCTGTGTGGGGGAGGGGGTTGTAATCAGAAAGGAAGTGTTTGTAGACTTATTTAGTCAGTATAGCATAGGACGCCAGGCCTATTAGGACGCTGCAGTGCCTAGTATATGAAGTGGCTAGTTATCAAGTGGCAGCTAAAATCAATAGCAGATGAGCGCCTGAAATTTTTCGGGTTTTGTGTTTTGGTTTTGGGTTCGGTTCCGCGGCCGTGTTTTGGGTTCGAACGCGTTTTGGCAAAACCTCACCGAATTTTTTTTGTCGGATTCGGGTGTGTTTTGGATTCGGGTGTTTTTTTCCAAAAACACTAAAAAACAGCTTAAATCATAGAATTTGGGGGTCATTTTGATCCCAAAGTATTATTAACCTCAAAAACCATAATTTACACTCATTTTCAGTCTATTCTGAATACCTCACACCTCACAATATTATTTTTAGTCCTAAAATTTGCACCGAGGTCGCTGTGTGAGTAAGATAAGCGACCCTAGTGGCCGACACAAACACCGGGCCCATCTAGGAGTGGCACTGCAGTGTCACGCAGGATGTCCCTTCCAAAAAACCCTCCCCAAACAGCACATGACGCAAAGAAAAAAAGAGACGCAATGAGGTAGCTGTGTGAGTAAGATTAGCGACCCTAGTGGCCGACACAAACACCGGGCCCATCTAGGAGTGGCACTGCAGTGTCACGCAGGATGGCCCTTCCAAAAAACCCTCCCCAAACAGCACATGACGCAAAGAAAAAAAGAGGCGCAATGAGGTAGCTGTGTGAGTAAGATTAGCGACCCTAGTGGCCGACACAAACACCGGGCCCATCTAGGAGTGGCACTGCAGTGTCACGCAGGATGGCCCTTCCAAAAAACCCTCCCCAAACAGCACATGACGCAAAGAAAAAAAGAGGCGCAATGAGGTAGCTGACTGTGTGAGTAAGATTAGCGACCCTAGTGGCCGACACAAACACCGGGCCCATCTAGGAGTGGCACTGCAGTGTCACGCAGGATGTCCCTTCCAAAAAACCCTCCCCAAACAGCACATGACGCAAAGAAAAAAAGAGGCGCAATGAGGTAGCTGTGTGAGTAAGATTAGCGACCCTAGTGGCCGACACAAACACCGGGCCCATCTAGGAGTGGCACTGCAGTGTCACGCAGGATGGCCCTTCCAAAAAACCCTCCCCAAACAGCACATGACGCAAAGAAAAAAAGAGGCGCAATGAGGTAGCTGTGTGAGTAAGATTAGCGACCCTAGTGGCCGACACAAACACCGGGCACATCTAGGAGTGGCACTGCAGTGTCACGCAGGATGTCCCTTCCAAAAAACCCTCCCCAAACAGCACATGATGCAAAGAAAAAAAGAGGCGCAATGAGGTAGCTGACTGTGTGAGTAAGATTAGCGACCCTAGTGGCCGACACAAACACCGGGCCCATCTAGGAGTGGCACTGCAGTGTCACGCAGGATGTCCCTTCCAAAAAACCCTCCCCAAACAGCACATGACGCAAAGAAAAAAAGAGGCGCAATGAGGTAGCTGACTGTGTGAGTAAGATTAGCGACCCTAGTGGCCGACACAAACACCGGGCCCATCTAGGAGTGGCACTGCAGTGTCACGCAGGATGTCCCTTCCAAAAAACCCTCCCCAAACAGCACATGACGCAAAGAAAAAAAGAGGCGCAATGAGGTAGCTGACTGTGTGAGTAAGATTAGCGACCCTAGTGGCCGACACAAACACCGGGCCCATCTAGGAGTGGCACTGCAGTGTCACGCAGGATGTCCCTTCCAAAAAACCCTCCCCAATCAGCACATGATGCAAAGAAAAAGAAAAGAAAAAAGAGGTGCAAGATGGAATTGTCCTTGGGCCCTCCCACCCACCCTTATGTTGTATAAACAAAACAGGACATGCACACTTTAACCAACCCATCATTTCAGTGACAGGGTCTGCCACACGACTGTGACTGATATGACGGGTTGGTTTGGACCCCCCCCAAAAAAGAAGCAATTAATCTCTCCTTGCACAAACTGGCTCTACAGAGGCAAGATGTCCACCTCATCTTCACCCTCCGATATATCACCGTGTACATCCCCCTCCTCACAGATTATCAATTCGTCCCCACTGGAATCCACCATCTCAGCTCCCTGTGTACTTTGTGGAGGCAATTGCTGCTGGTCAATGTCTCCGCGGAGGAATTGATTATAATTCATTTTAATGAACATCATCTTCTCCACATTTTCTGGATGTAACCTCGTACGCCGATTGCTGACAAGGTGAGCGGCGGCACTAAACACTCTTTCGGAGTACACACTTGTGGGAGGGCAACTTAGGTAGAATAAAGCCAGTTTGTGCAAGGGCCTCCAAATTGCCTCTTTTTCCTGCCAGTATAAGTACGGACTGTGTGACGTGCCTACTTGGATGCGGTCACTCATATAATCCTCCACCATTCTATCAATGTTGAGAGAATCATATGCAGTGACAGTAGACGACATGTCCGTAATCGTTGTCAGGTCCTTCAGTCCGGACCAGATGTCAGCATCAGCAGTCGCTCCAGACTGCCCTGCATCACCGCCAGCGGGTGGGCTCGGAATTCTGAGCCTTTTCCTCGCACCCCCAGTTGCGGGAGAATGTGAAGGAGGAGATGTTGACAGGTCGCGTTCCGCTTGACTTGACAATTTTGTCACCAGCAGGTCTTTCAACCCCAGCAGACCTGTGTCTGCCGGAAAGAGAGATCCAAGGTAGGCTTTAAATCTAGGATCGAGCACGGTGGCCAAAATGTAGTGCTCTGATTTCAACAGATTGACCACCCGTGAATCCTTGTTAAGCGAATTAAGGGCTGCATCCACAAGTCCCACATGCCTAGCGGAATCGCTCCGTGTTAGCTCCTCCTTCAATGCCTCCAGCTTCTTCTGCAAAAGCCTGATGAGGGGAATGACCTGACTCAGGCTGGCAGTGTCTGAACTGACTTCACGTGTGGCAAGTTCAAAGGGCATCAGAACCTTGCACAACGTTGAAATCATTCTCCACTGCACTTGAGACAGGTGCATTCCACCTACTATATCGTGCTCAATTGTATAGGCTTGAATGGCCTTTTGCTGCTCCTCCAACCTCTGAAGCATATAGAGGGTTGAATTCCACCTCGTTACCACTTCTTGCTTCAGATGATGGCAGGGCAGGTTCAGTAGTTTTTGGTGGTGCTCCAGTTTTCTGTACGTGGTGCCTGTACGCCGAAAGTGTCCCGCAATTCTTCTGGCCACCGACAGCATCTCTTGCACGCCCCTGTCGTTTTTTAAAAAATTCTGCACCACCAAATTCAAGGTATGTGCAAAACATGGGACGTGCTGGAATTGGCCCAGATTTAATGCACACACAATATTGCTGGCGTTGTCCGATGCCACAAATCCACAGGAGAGTCCAATTGGGGTAAGCCATTCCGCGATGATCTTCCTCAGTTGCCGTAAGAGGTTTTCAGCTGTGTGCGTATTCTGGAAAGCGGTGATACAAAGCGTAGCCTGCCTAGGAAAGAGTTGGCGTTTGCGAGATGCTGCTACTGGTGCCGCCGCTGCTGTTCTTGCGGCGGGAGTCCATACATCTACCCAGTGGGCTGTCACAGTCATATAGTCCTGACCCTGCCCTGCTCCACTTGTCCACATGTCCGTGGTTAAGTGGACATTGGGTACAGCTGCATTTTTTAGGACACTGGTGACTCTTTTTCTGAGGTCTGTGTACATTTTCGGTATCGCCTGCCTAGAGAAATGGAACCTAGATGGTATTTGGTACCGGGGACACAGTACCTCCAACAAGTCTCTAGTTGGCTCTGCAGTAATGATGGATACCGGAACCACGTTTCTCACCACCCAGGATGCCAAGGCCTCAGTTATCCGCTTTGCAGTAGGATGACTGCTGTGATATTTCATCTTCCTCGCAAAGGACTGTTGAACAGTCAATTGCTTACTGGAAGTAGTACAAGTGGGCTTACGACTTCCCCTCTGGGATGACCATCGACTCCCAGCGGCAACAACAGCAGCGCCAGCAGCAGTAGGCGTTACACGCAAGGATGCATCGGAGGAATCCCAGGCAGGAGAGGACTCGTCAGAATTGCCAGTGACATGGCCTGCAGGACTATTGGCATTCCTGGGGAAGGAGGAAATTGACACTGAGGGAGTTGGTGGGGTGGTTTGCGTGAGCTTGGTTACAAGAGGAAGGGATTTACTGGTCAGTGGACTGCTTCCGCTGTCACCCAAAGTTTTTGAACTTGTCACTGACTTATTATGAATGCGCTGCAGGTGACGTATAAGGGAGGATGTTCCGAGGTGGTTAACGTCCTTACCCCTACTTATTACAGCTTGACAAAGGGAACACACGGCTTGACACCTGTTGTCCGCATTTCTGGTGAAATACCTCCACACCGAAGAGCTGATTTTTTTGGTATTTTCACCTGGCATGTCAACGGCCATATTCCTCCCACGGACAACAGGTGTCTCCCCGGGTGCCTGACTTAAACAAACCACCTCACCATCAGAATCCTCCTGGTCAATTTCCTCCCCAGCGCCAGCAACACCCATATCCTCCTCATCCTGGTGTACTTCAACACTGACATCTTCAATCTGACTATCAGGAACTGGACTGCGGGTGCTCCTTCCAGCACTTGCAGGGGGCGTGCAAATGGTGGAAGGCGCATGCTCTTCACGTCCAGTGTTGGGAAGGTCAGGCATCGCAACCGACACAATTGGACTCTCCTTGTGGATTTGGGATTTCAAAGAACGCACAGTTCTTTGCGGTGCTTTTGCCAGCTTGAGTCTTTTCAGTTTTCTAGCGAGAGGCTGAGTGCTTCCATCCTCATGTGAAGCTGAACCACTAGCCATGAACATAGGCCAGGGCCTCAGCCGTTCCTTGCCACTCCGTGTGGTAAATGGCATATTGGCAAGTTTACGCTTCTCCTCCGACAATTTTATTTTAGGTTTTGGAGTCCTTTTTTTACTGATATTTGGTGTTTTGGTTTTGACATGCTCTGTACTATGCCATTGGGCATCGGCCTTGGCAGACGACGTTGCTGGCATTTCATCGTCTCGGCCATGACTAGTGGCAGCAGCTTCAGCACGAGGTGGAAGTGGATCTTGATCTTTCCCTAATTTTGGAACCTCAACATTTTTGTTCTCCATATTTTAATAGGCACAACTAAAAGGCACCTCAGGTAAACAATGGAGATGGATGGATTGGATACTAGTATACAATTATGGACGGGCTGCCGAGTGCCGACACAGAGGTAGCCACAGCCGTGAACTACCGCACTGTACTGTGTCTGCTGCTAATATATAGACTGGTTGATAAAGAGATAGTATACACGTAACTAGTATGTATGTATAAAGAAAGAAAAAAAACCACGGTTAGGTGGTATATACAATTATGGACGGGCTGCCGAGTGCCGACACAGAGGTAGCCACAGCCGTGAACTACCGCACTGTACTGTGTCTGCTGCTAATATATAGACTGGTTGATAAAGAGATAGTATACTCGTAACTAGTATGTATGTATAAAGAAAGAAAAAAAAACCACGGTTAGGTGGTATATACAATTATGGACGGGCTGCCGAGTGCCGACACAGAGGTAGCCACAGCCGTGAACTACCGCACTGTACTGTGTCTGCTGCTAATATATAGACTGGTTGATAAAGAGATAGTATACTCGTAACTAGTATGTATGTATAAAGAAAGAAAAAAAAACCACGGTTAGGTGGTATATACAATTATGGACGGGCTGCCGAGTGCCGACACAGAGGTAGCCACAGCCGTGAACTACCGCACTGTACTGTGTCTGCTGCTAATATATAGACTGGTTGATAAAGAGATAGTATACTCGTAACTAGTATGTATGTATAAAGAAAGAAAAAAAAACCACGGTTAGGTGGTATATACAATTATGGACGGGCTGCCGAGTGCCGACACAGAGGTAGCCACAGCCGTGAACTACCGCACTGTACTGTGTCTGCTGCTAATATATAGACTGGTTGATAAAGAGATAGTATACTCGTAACTAGTATGTATGTATAAAGAAAGAAGAAAAAACCACGGTTAGGTGGTATATACAATTATGGACGGGCTGCCGAGTGCCGACACAGAGGTAGCCACAGCCGTGAACTACCGCACTGTACTGTGTCTGCTGCTAATATATAGACTGGTTGATAAAGAGATAGTATACTCGTAACTAGTATGTATGTATAAAGAAAGAAAAAAAAACCACGGTTAGGTGGTATATACAATTATGGACGGGCTGCCGAGTGCCGACACAGAGGTAGCCACAGCCGTGAACTACCGCACTGTACTGTGTCTGCTGCTAATATATAGACTGGTTGATAAAGAGATAGTATACTCGTAACTAGTATGTATGTATAAAGAATGAAAAAAAAACCACGGTTAGGTGGTATATACAATTATGGACGGGCTGCCGAGTGCCGACACAGAGGTAGCCACAGCCGTGAACTACCGCACTGTACTGTGTCTGCTGCTAATATAGACTGGTTGATAAAGAGATAGTATACTACTAATATTATATACTGGTGGTCAGGTCACTGGTCACTAGTCACACTGGCAGTGGCACTCCTGCAGCAAAAGTGTGCACTGTTTAATTTTAATATAATATTATGTACTCCTGGCTCCTGCTATAACCTATAACTGGCACTGCAGTAGTGCTCCCCAGTCTCCCCCACAATTATAAGCTGTGTGAGCTGAGCAGTCAGACAGATATATAATATATATAGATGATGCAGCACACTGGCCTGAGCCTGAGCAGTGCACACAGATATGGTATGTGACTGAGTCACTGTGTGCTGTGTATCGCTTTTTTCAGGCAGAGAACGGATTATAAATAAAAGTGGTGGTCACTGGTCACTATCAGCAAAACTCTGCACTGTACACTACTGAGTACTCCTAATGCTCCCCAAAATTAGTAAATCAAGTGTCTCTCTAATCTATTCTAATTCTAAACGGAGAGGACGCCAGCCACGTCCTCTCCCTATCAATCTCAATGCACGTGTGAAAATGGCGGCGACGCGCGGCTCCTTATATAGAATCCGAGTCTCGCGATAGAATCCGAGCCTCGCGAGAATCCGACAGCGTCATGATGACGTTCGGGCGCGCTCGGGTTAACCGAGCAAGGCGGGAAGATCCGAGTCGCTCGGACCCGTGAAAAAAAACATGAAGTTCTGGCGGGTTCGGATTCAGAGAAACCGAACCCGCTCATCTCTAAGTGTTATACCAAGATAACAGAAGGACTGAATTACAACCACAAAACTCTGGAACTTTATGTGGCCTCTCCTCGCCTCTAACATGAGAACACCAAGACCAGGCTTACCACCTCTCTGGCTGAGAACTTCAAGTCTGCCCCTGGGCCTAACCATCAAGATAAACAGGGAACTGTGGGGGCACAGCACCAGGACCAGGCTCAGCAGGGACATCCCCATTGCTTCTGAGTATGCCACCCACATTCTCCTACCCACCCGTACTAAGATCTGATCAAAATAATGTTATCCCAATTTTACTTCTGCCGCTAATTACCTGCTATTGTGTTTTTTTTTTTCCATTGCTCGCTTCAGCCCACCATGTGTTTTTCCTGTAATGTTAACCTCCACTGATTGCACACCTTGCCAATGTGCCCTACATGCAGGGTACATCATACTACTACAAAAGCATCAGTATTCCCATATATGAACTTGACCTTTGTATGGCTCACCTACCACAGTGTAACCTTCAAAGTGCGCCCAACATGGCTGCCCCATATGGTACACTTGTGGATGGGATGAAAAATACATGGACCTTGTGGTTTTGTTGGAACCCTACTCTAAACTGTAGGACTCTGAAATCACCCCCATTTTGTGTCATCTCTTCTAGGGGTGGACTATTCCACCTTGGGTAATCCTACGCTGAGCGCCCAAGATGGCTGCCGCACTTGGTACCTTGTGAGGGTGGAATACACAACCCTTGGAAGTTATTACCCAAAATGCCTACACCAATCCTGCATTATGCTTTCTGCGTGCTTAAGGTTTTATTTTATGTCTGTGTGGCTTATCTATTGCTGTATTACTTAAATCTTCTGTATTATGTGTATTGTTTTTGATGTCTGTAAAACGCCTTGAGTGCTGTTGGAGAAAAAGCGCTATATAAATAAAATTATTATTATTATTATTATTATTATTATTATTTCATCTATTGCCATGCATTGCTTATACATTGCCATTCATACTGTACCTCATCTCTGTCTCTATACAGTTTAATTCCATTAAAATTTATCTGTGCTCTTTGTCTTTTCATAAGTAATAACTGTGATGTGCCCAAGATCACGTCCTAGTCTGTCCACTGGCCCTTCTATCCACCCCTAATGACTTCTATTACAGTATATCTAGGCCTCCACATCAACAGACTGGGACTGCGTACACACCGACAAGGCCCCTGCTACACTTTGACCTTCACAGTACACTAACATGACCATCACACCTCAAATTTGAAACCAAGACATTTGCCTAACTTGGGGCCTAATTCAGACCTGATCACTGGTCAGCGATTTTTGTAGCCCTGCGATCGGATAGTTGCCGCCTAATGGGGAAGTGTATTTTAGCTGTGCAAGTGTACGGATGCATGTGTAGCAGAGCTGCACAAACTGATTTTGTGCAGTCTCTGCGCAGCCTAGGACTTACTTAGCCGCTGTGATCACTTCAGCCTGTCCGGGACCGGAACTGACGCCAGACACCCTCCCTTTCAATGCTTGGACACGACTGCGATTTTTCAGACACTCCCTGAAAACGGTCAGTTGCCACCCACAAACGCCCTCTTCCTGTCAGTCACCTTGCAATCGCCCGCTTTCTTCACCCCATCCCGACGCTATACACCGATCCCTGTTGCTGTGGTCCATCGCACCTGCGCATTGCGGTGCATAGGTATGCACAGTTCGGACCTGATCGCAGGTTGTGAAAATGCAACCTAGCGATCAGGTCTGAATTACCCCCTTGGTCTGGAACTCTACAACCATGCCCCAAGCAATTTGTGTTATCCATCATTACCAACTTCAACCTTACCTACAGCAATATGCCCAGCCTCCCCCTTCACTGCTTTCCTCACTGCTTCCAACTATGTGTTATGCTTTGTTCTTACCCAGTGACAGATTTCCACTAAATGCCTAGAGAAGCCACCTGCTGGGGGTGCTGTAAGCACCCAAAAAGTAATACAGGTTGAGTATGCCATATCCAAATATTCAGAAATACAGAATTTTTTGAGTGAGAATGAGATAATGAAACATTTGTTTTCTGATGGCTCAATGTACACAAACTATGTTTAATACACAAGGTTATTAAAAATATTGTATTAAATGACCTTCAGGCTGTGTGTATAAGGTGTATATGAAACATAAATGAATTGTGTGAATGTAGACACACTTTGTTTAATGCACAAAGTTATTAAAAATATTGGCTAAAATTACCTTCAGGCTGTGTATAAGGTGTATATGTAACATAAATGCATTCTGTGCTTAGACTTAGGTCCCATCACCATGATATCTCATTATGGTATGCAATTATTCCAAAATACGGAAAAATCCGATATCCAAAATACTTCTGGTCCCAAGCATTTTGGATAAGGGATACTCAACCTGTATTGGAAAAAATACTCTTAGATATAGAACAACTCACTTTTTTTTATATATATATATATATATATAAGGGTTTTAACCCTGAGGTCCTGAGGTTAAAACCCTTCTATATAAAAAAAGTGAGTTGTTATATATCTAAGAGTATTATTACCAATATCACTTTTTGGGTGCTAACAGTGAATAGGCATAAACTGTCTTACCATTTGAGTGATAAGGCTTCACATTGGCTTCATTTGCACTGGGCACTTTATCTTTTGAATGATTGCACAAGTCACTATATTTTACGTGAAAATACGTGGTACTGACATATCCCTCCTCTTCCGTGGTGTGTGACATTGCATCTGATGCAAGGGCGTAGCTACCATAGGTGCAGGCAGTGCAGCTGCTATGGGGCCAAAAGCTGAGAGGGGCCCAGCTTCCCTGTCAAAGTTACATGTGTTATATACATTTTTCACCATTGAGTGTTACGTAGGGGGCCATTTTCCTTGGGGCCTGCAATATATTTAGGTATGCCTCTGGACCTGCTCATTGTAGTGTGGTATAAAATGATACATACTTGCCTACCTGACCCTCTCCATGAGGGAGAAAATGCTCTGTTCCTGGACTTTCCTGGTAATGTATGATTGCCATCACCTGTGGTGAGCTTGTTAATTGATAAGAAAAGTGTTTCACCACAGGTGATGGCAATCATACATTACCAGGAAAGTCCAGGAACAGAGCATTTTCTCCCTCATGGAGAGGGTCAGGTAGGCAAGTATGAAATGATATGGAGGGCATTTTAATGTTATATAATATGAACCGGGGCATTGCAATGAGGCACAATATGAACAGGGAACACTATATATCATAATGTGAATTGGGGATACTGCGCAGCATAATGTGTACTGGCAGCTCTGAAATGTGACATAGGGTGAACTTAAGCACTTCTGCGATTCATAAAATAAACTAGGGCACTTCTATGGGGCATAACTTTAAATAAGGCTCTACTGTAATTTAGAAAATGAACTAGGGCATTATTATAGGGCATAAAATTAACTACTGCTGCAGAGAAGTGTCTCTCGAGAAGCATTGGGACGGGGCCCCTTCAAAATGTTGCTATGGGGCCCACAAAGTTCTGGCTACGCCCCTGATCTGATGAGTACGTCCGCATAATTAAAGGATAGAGGAAGGACCTCCAAGAAAGGCGTAACTACGGGCCCTTACCTCTTGGATATCTGGTGCGCATATTTAAGTATAAGAATTCACACAGTGTAAAGCACGGAATCACTTTAAAAAGCACAGAAGGCGCAGAAGTTTTGCTATCAATGAACAGTAGTTAAGATGTATTTATCTGTGGGGGAGGCGGCCACCCTTGACACCCCTAGCAGGTGGCTTCTCTAGGTATTTAGTGGAAATCTGTCACTGGGTAAAAACAAAGCATAACACATAGGGGGTCATTCCGAGTTGATCGCACGTAGCAACTTTTTGCTGCTCATGCGATCAACTAGATCCCGCCTATGGGGGAGCGCATTTTAGCATAGCAAGGCTGCGATCGCTTGTGCAGCCCTGCTATGCTAAAAAGTTTTAGGTGAAGCAAGACTAGCCCTGCAGTTACTTACCCTGTGCGATGGATCCAACGATGAAGGTCCCGGAATTGACGCCAGACATCCGCCCTCCAAACGCCTGGACACGCCTGCGTTCGCTGCTCCACTCCCAGAAAACAGTCAGTTGACGCCCCGGAAAGCCTTCCGGCTGTCACTCTTCCAGTGATCGCTTTCTTTGTTATTCTTGTCGTTGCCCAGCGATGGGCACGCTGGAGCGATCAGATGTAGGATTCCTCCTTCTTGCTTGAACTTCCTTATTACTCTGGGCAGGAGTGACACCGGTCGGAACACGTATGGCAGCTGAAAGTTCCATGGAATTGCCAGTGTGTCCACAAATGCTGCTTGAGGATCCCTTGTCCTTGCTCCGAAGACCGGAACCTTGTGATTGTGTCGAGATGCCATCAGGTCCACACCTGGAAGGCCCCACCTGTCCACGAGGAGTTGAAACACTTCTGGATGGAGGCTCCACACTCCGGCGTGTACGTCCTGACGACTGAGAAAGTCCGCTGTACTTGAACATGTCTGTTCTGTATTAAATGCTGGGCCAAGTTCAATGAGTTGAACACCGCCCACAATTCCAGAATGTTTATCGGGAGGAGAGACTCCTCCTTGGTCCACCGACCCTGAAGGGAGTGTGTTGGAGATCCAGAAGGGACAATCCCAGCTCAATCGTTGGTCCTGAAGCCACCAGCTCAGTGACAGATGGAACTCCGGAGACGAGGAGATCCTTTGAGACCCAATCCGGTGAGGCAGGCCGTCCCACTTGGCAAGAATCAGCTTCTGCAGAGGGCGGGAATGGAATTGAGCGTACTCCACCATGTCAAAAGCTGACACCATGAGACCTAGCACTTGCATTGCCGAATGTATCGACACTTGCGGACGAGATAGGAAGTATCGAATCCTGTCCTGAAGCTTCAGGACTTTCTCCTGAGACAAGAACAACCGCTGGTTGTGAGTGTCCAACAATACCCCCAGGTGCACCATGCTCTGAGAAGGGACAAGGGAAGATTTCTTCCAGTTGATGAGCCGCCCGTGGGCTTGCAGAAACTGAATAGTTAGATCCAGATGGCGTAGGAGAATTTCTGGGGAATTTGCCAGGATCTACAAGTCATCCAGGTACGATAGGATCCTGACCCCTGCCTTTAAACAACCCTCCACACACTTATCCATTGGATCTTTCAGAGACATGACGGTAGTTACAGGCAGAGCCGAGGATACCACCAGCCTCGCCACCTGCAAATTAACTGGCGGGGGTGTATCACAAATTTTACTTAGCTCCGCTGCGAGGGGGTACTGAGCATCTCCTTGTGAGGCGTGAATTTCTTTCCTGGATTTTCTCAGGACTCCTGACGTATGCCAACTTAATGGTTAGAATGAGGTAAAACTTGTTTAACCACTTTCTGACGTTTAAACCTGTCCGGTTTCTTAGGGGCAGCATCAGGCTCCGGGTCATCAGTAATTTGAAGAATGAGCCTGATAGCCTCTAACAAGTCAGGGACATCCACCTGTGAAACAGCTTCCCCATCAGAGGCGTCGGGATCAGAATCTGTGGGGTCAGTATAAACGCCATCCTCATCAGACGAGGTGTCTGGGACGTTGATGGATTGTGAGGAAGTAATGGCCCGCTTAGAGGACCCCTTGGTCTTAGGCAGGCGAGGGTTAGACTTTTGAGTAGTCAGTGATTGGTTCAATTGCTGTAACTGAGCAGACAGTTGATCTGCCCATGGTGGGTTAACCGCGGGGACCATAAGCGTTTGTACCGGCACAGGAGGTCCCATAGGGGGCATTAGTCTAGTTACCAGCGTATTCAATAGTGTGGAGAAGGTAGCCCAAGGTGGGTAATTTTGAACCCCCGTTGCTACAGTCCCACTTGGGGATAAGGATCCCCCAGAAACTAAACCCTCAGCTGCTATGTTTTCCTCAAATGTGTCTGCAGCGTCACCACCACGCAATGTGGGATCAGCCCCAGCACCATTGCCCTGTGTAGCTGACATATCCGAAAGCTCATGCAAGGCAACACAGTACAATATCAGCAGCACAATACCTGACAAGAACCCCCTGTGCCACAAACAGGGGATTCAAGAGGTATATTGTGATTAAAATTAACAGAGAAAAATACACACTGAGTATATCCTGTGAACTACCTATATTAAATGACAAATCTGACGCACTTAGCCCCCTCAGGTTATAGAACATAGGGATAGCAATCTGAGTGAGATACACGAAATGGAGGTCACACAGCAGCTATATGCACTCACACATAGGGGGTCATTCCGAGTTGTTCGCTCGCTATCAGTTTTTAGCAGCCGTGCAAATGCTAAGCCACCGCCCTCTGGGAGTGTATTTTAGCTTAGCAGAGGTGCGAACGAAAGGATGGCAGAACGGCTACAAAAATAATTTGTGCTGTTTCAGAGTAGCTCCAGACCTACTCCTAGCTTGCGATCACTTCAGACTGTTCAGTTCCGGATTTGACGTCACAAACACGCCCTGCGTTCGGTCAGCCATGCCTGCCTTCTCCCAGGCATGCCTGCATTTTTCCCAACACTCCCTGAAAATGGTCAGTCGCCACCCAGAAACGCCCACTTCTTGTCAATCACTCTGCGGTAACCAGTGCGACTGAAATACATCGCTAGATCCTGTGCAAACCTGCATCGTTCGTTGTGCCCGTATGTCGCGCGTGTGCATTGCGACGCATGCACAGAACTGCTGTATTTTAGCCTGATCACTGCACTGCGAACATATGCAGCTAGCGATCAACTCGGAATGACCACCATTGTACAATGCAGAAATTATGACATGCAATAAAACTGCACTGGACTAGCAACACAGATTAGTACTATGTATAGCTATACACCGACTCAATAGATATAACAATGCACAGTAAAGACTGGATATATATCACAGGGTACTTGTACTATATAACCCTGACTAAATGCACTCTTTCTTAACTAACACTGTCAGCAGACATGTAGAATACTTAAGTGTCCTGTAAAATGTACAGCGCTGACATGCAGGCGGCTTTACAGAGGAGGATTTGCCCAAACAGTCCCAGGATCAGCTCAGCTTGTCCTAATGGCGCCCAATTGCTGACAGTGAGTGAGGGAGACAGAGAGATACAGCTCCAGGGCGGGAACATTTACTCTAAATGGAGCCCTGGGGCTGGGGGAGGGGCTACAGGTCAAAGTCTTATCCCCCTGCTAGACTTAACCCTGGGTACTGTGGGCTTATACGAACAGTTTATGAGAGAAAACCGACCTGTGCCCTTGCCCTGGTGGTCTAGTGGGGTCCCTGTACTACCACAGTGTCCACGCCAGCGCGCACGGCCCACCTCCCACCGGCAGCGCGGGATCGCGATTTACAGCAGGTCCCGCCCGGGGGACCCACTTACCTCCTCCCTGAGTGCGGCCACGTGATTCAGGAGAACAGCGGTCGTGTGTGTGACTAATTGGAAGAAAACTGGAGCCTCCGCTGTAGGTACCCGGCAACCAGGGCGCAGGAGTGTACTGTACCGCTGGGGGAGGTGATGGAGCTACAGCAGGAGATGCCTGACTGACATCTAACACAGTCAGTGTCTCTGCTGCAGCCCTTGAAGTCTTCATTTTTCTTAAAAAGCTTCTTTTCAGGGCTGCTGGAGCCCCTGTTGTATGCCTGCTTACTGCATGGCACCAACTACAAAACTGAGTTCCTGTGCATGGAGGCGGGGTTATAGAGGAGGCATCGCTAGGCATTCTGGGAAGAAGGTCAAATCTTTGAGCCTGTTGGTGCCTCGGATCAAGATCCTACTCTACACCCCAATGTAATTCCCTGTGAAGCCCAGTGTACCCCGCAGCAGAAATATATATATATATATATATATACATACTAGGTGATTCATCGCGCCCTATGGGCGCTCTTCACACCGTCATGAGGGGCTATGCCGCCTTAACCCTTGCACCACTCTTGTGGTGTGCAATAGTTGTATTATATGGAGTATTACCACCAATCATAATTGTGTGAGTGGTGAAATATTGCACAGACAAAGGGTGTGTGATGATTAAGGGGTCGTAGCCCCTTGCAATGGCGTGAACAGCGCACGCAGGGCCTGATGAATCACCTAGTAGGTGCTGTGGTTGGGGGAGTGGCAGGTGCGGGGGAGACGCGGATATGGGCCAGGGGAGCCGCGGGGGGTGGGAGGGGTAGTTGCGAGGGTGGTGCGGGTGGGAGAGGGTCTGGTGCAGTGGTGGGGGAGGGGAGGGTGCCACGAGTGGGGGCCTGGAGTCACCGCGGGTGCGGGGGTGCCGCGGGTGGGGGAGGGGCGGGTGCAGGGGTGCTGCGGGTGGGGGTCTGGAGCCACCGTGGGTGGTGGAGGGGGGGCATGCGGGTGCCGCGGATGGGGCCTGGAGGTACTGCGAGTGGGGGAGGGGCGGGTAATGTTTCTCCTGCTTCTCCTCCTGGAAGCAACTAGGCTGTTCTCCTCCCTTTGGCAGTGACTCTCGCGGAGACTCACACAGCAGCCAATCACTATTGTTAGCGCCGGTGTCCCAATAGTGCATTACAGGAAAGAAGATGCACTCAATAAACTACAGCTCCCAGCAGCCCTTACCGCCTGAATGCTTCGGCGCTAAGGGTTGCTAGGAGCTGTAGTTTATTTAGTGTGTATACTTCCCTGTAATACGGCGCATTGGGGCTAACGACGCTAACAATAGTGACTGGCTGGCGGACCTGACTGACTCGCTGAATCAATGTAAAAGGTGAGAGTCCTGTGCAGTGTCAGTGTCAGCGTCCAGACATTAACCTCCGCGATATCAGCCACTCTATCCGTTTCATTAGCCATTTCGGGGCTTCCAGGCCAGCCGGCCAGGTGCTGTGTTGCGTAGTCAGGGCCTCTGGGGCTCTGTGCACGGCTGTGGCGGGGAGGCACTTCTGTGACATCACATGCAGAGCAGGCTCCGGGGCTCAGAGAGTATGCGGCGCTGGGAGGGCTATGAAAGCCTTCCACTGCGCCGCTTGCATACACATCTATGCCGGTGTCCGCAGCAGCTTTTGTTCCACGTGCGCCGCGGCTAGGGAGTGGGGATTGTTGATGCCGGAGGGGGCAGGCGGACTGGCAGCAGGACATAGGGGGTCATTCTGTCCTGATCGTAGCTGTGCTAAATTTAGCACAGCTATGATCGCTTACACAGACATGCGGGGGTACGCCCAGCACAGGGCTAGTCCACCCCGCATGTCAGGCCGCATCCCCCCGCACAAGTGCAAAAGCATCGCACAGCAGCGATGCTTTTGTACTTGAAGAATAACTCCCAACCAGCGCAGCTCCTGCGGCTGGCCGAGAGTTACTTATCGCTGGCCGGGTTGCAGCTGCTGCGTGTAACATCACACAGCTGCTGTGGGCCGCCCACCTCATGGTCCGGCCACGCCTGCGTTGGCTGGGCCGCGGCCACAAAATGGTGGGCAAATGCCGCTGTGCCACCCACCTTCCACCCAGCGACCGCCTCTGCCTGTCAATCAGGCAGAGGTGATCGCTAGGCAACGACAGCCGTCGGCTGTCAGCCATGTGCCGGCGCATGTGCAGTTCTGACCTGATCGCTGCACTGCGATGAACTGCAGCGAGCGATCAGGTCAGAATGACCCCCATAGGTTTTTTCCCCCCTCTATCTACAGCACAGAGACTTGCTGCACATGCAGTGGCATACCCTCCAGCTGTACGTTTTGGCAGGTACAGTACCTTTTTTTTATGGTCTGTACCGTTTTTTGGTTCTCCAAACTTCCATTGAAAGTAAAGGAAAAGGGGCGTGGCCACGCTGCTGTACCCGTGACCACGCCCCCTTTTGGGGTTTGTCCTGATTTTTATGTGTAACTTGTTGGTGGGTATATTGCTGCAGATGCAGTGGGCCTATTTTGGGGTGTGGAGCTGGAGCTGCAGCTCCATCAACCCCATTGTTAATCCTGCTCTGGGAACACACAGCAGTCAAAAGACAGTGCCTTCCATTGGATGTAACCTGTGTGGGAGGGCGTTTCTTGCCCAATCAGCTGTGGACTGGGTGTGATAGACCTTCTGCTAACCCAATGAGAGCTCGTAGTCACGCCCAGCGTTAGCCACACAATCACAGAATGACAGATCTGGGCAATTATATAGGAGATATATAAAAAACATACAGGCAACACTCCAATACTTGTAATGTATAACGCTGGTGCCCTCCTAGGTCTCCCTTAGCCAATATACCAGTTTGGTCAGGCGGCACGCAAACAAATTTCACAGAGACATGATTTGCTTCGAAGCAAATCATGTCTCTGTGAATTTTTGTTTGAGTGCCACTTGAACAAACTGCTATATATATATATATATATATATATATATCTATCTGAGGGGGCCCCAGAGATATCACTGTATGGGACTCCATGATTTCTGTTGCCGACTCTGCATAGGAGGGAATGGATATTGGTCCATTGTGGAATAAAGTTGTAGGTCCAAAAGCTTATATAGCTTGAATCTGCGGCTAGTGTGCCCAACATCTGCTCATATGTCAGTGTGCGCTGCTCAGTTGTCACTGCTCAGTGGTTTGGGAGCACTGATACCAAGTTCCTATAGAAGGTCCTGCATATTCTTGTGGGATGCAAACTGCAAAGTTTGGTGTTGTGTAATTAGGAGTACACTGTTATCATTTTGTTGACCAAGGGCCTGATTCAGAGAGGGATGCAGGTATTATGTCCCATGCAGAATCCCGATTTTCGGGAATCTGCAGATGTGCAGAACGGGCCTTGCGCAGCTGCATGGAGTTCCCCTCTGCCGCTGCCTGTTTGACAGGCAGCAGTGTTGAGGGGGCTTGGGAGGGAATAGGGGGATGCCTGAATTCATGAAAACCAGGATGATTCGCCCACGTTACCTGGGAGGGGAGAACCGAGGGTCTGTGTCACTATACAGACTTCATGGCATTGCAGCCCATGCTTCCGCTGCCCAGCTGCGCAAGCTGAGGCGATGTTGGATATCAGCAGTGATAGTGCTGTATGGTAATGCAGCAGGAGGCATTTCCAGTATTACACCTCTTGCTGCAGTAGTGATCTGACTAGCATCCAAGGATTGGATCACTGATTTACCATCAGTCAGCTTGCAGTGATATGACAGAGATTCCTGGCCTCTTCCCATCCCCTCCCCCCAGGCGGCATTAGACTGTCAATCACTAGTACGACCGACCGTACTTTCAGCGTGGTCTCAGAGGAGGGGGGCGGCAGATAGCATGCTCGGTGGCCTTGCCCTGCGACGCGTTGGGCAGCAACCAGCATGCGATGAAAGGGATTACAAATTCTGCTACTTAGCAGAATTTGCAATCCTTACTGAATCGGGTCCATAATTTCCAAGGGCTCTTTTAAGTATTATTGTCAGTATTTCTTCAAAATGTATCACTACTATTCAGCAATAAACTTTGCAGGAACAGTGGTTGCGGTAATATGCTGTCCCTGTGAAGTTCTAGATGGTTTTGTTTTTGGAAGTTAGAAACAAAACCTCTAATTTCTTGTTCTGCTCATGCTCATTCGTGTACTTTTTTAACAATGCGAATAGTCGCCTTCCCTGCAGTGTGACGAGCTGCAAGTGTATGCCTAGCTCCAGCCTCCCAAAACTGTCTTAACTGACTAAAATGTGTGCATAGGCTTTATATTAGTCTATATACAGTTATATTTTTGTAATATATACATTTTATATCTGTCCCTGCAGTTTCCATGAAATTTAAGGTTTTTCTTCATATAACACCATTTTGATATTTCTGTATTTTTTATGTATTTTTAATGTGAAAAAGAAAAGTTCTGAACAGAACCGTAAATGTGCTGGAAAAGTTACCATCACAATATACTCCGTTGTTTGGGAAAGAAACATTTGGCAACATTGCCACCTAATTAGCCAAATCATGGCCCTCATTCCGAGTTGTTCGCTCGCTAGCTGCTTTTAGCAGCATTGCACAAGCTAAGCCGCCGCCCTCTGGGAGTGTATCTTAGCATAGCAGAATTGTGAACGAAAGATTAGCAGAATCGCGAATAGAAATTTCTTAGCAGTTTCTGAGTAGCTTCAGACTTACTCCTACATTGCGATCAGTTCAGTCAGTTTCGTTCCTGGTTTGACGTCACAAACACACCCAGCGTTCGCCCAGACACTCCCCCGTTTCTTCAGACACTCCCGCGTTTTTCCCAGAAACGCAAGCGTTTTTTCGCACACTCCCAGAAAACGGCCAGTTTCCGCCCAGAAACACCCACTTCCTGTCAATCACACTACGATCACCAGAACGATGAAAAAGCTTCATTATGCCGTGAGTAAAATACCTAACTTTTGTGTAAAATAACTAAGCGCATGCGCTCTGCGAACCTTGCGCATGCACAGTAAGCGACTAATCGCAGTATAGCGAAAATCGTCAACGAGCGAGCAACTCGGAATGACCCCCCATATCCCCAATGGATTTACTACCTGGGCTGCCATATCCATTAGCTGAACTCAAATTAAAGGTTCTTAATAGAAACCTGGAATGAAACTCAGCAAAATGTTTTATTTGTTGTTCTACAGTCCCAGTTGGAGCACCTATCTTCCTTGTGAAGAATAAGTATGGATTATTATGACCTTGCAAGGACTGCAGAGAATTCAAAAAGATTACAATTAAAAACCAGTTTCATGTCCCATTTACTCCATAATCACTAGACAGGACTCATTCATTTCAGATGTTCACTAAACTATATTTTTGTAGACTTTATTATTTAAATTCACATATGCCATGGCAATGAATCAAATTATATTGACATTCTGAGAATCTGAAGATGCCCGTTCGAACTGTTCAGAGCACTTATCAACATTTCATAATTTAAATTTTTAGGAATTTACTATTTGTTTTGTTAATCTCAATAACATAGAAAAGCATTAAGAAAAGTTTACAACTGTCCCGGAACATCTTAAATATCACCTAAACATTAAACTGAAAAAATTTAAGTTTCATCAAATACAGGTTCCTTTCTTAGGCTGCATCATCTTGCTTCATGATCCCAGCAAGGTCCAGACTGTGATGGAGTGGCTGACTTCTAGAAATGTTGAGGATGTTTGGTGGTCTATAGATCCCAATGTCTATTGATAATTCAATATGACTAAAATTGCTGCTCCAATCACCTAATAAACTAAGACGGACTTCATTTATTAAAAAAGTCTCTTACCTTGATCTACAGTATCACAACCCTGAACTCCAATTTGTCATTGAGGAAGACACTTAAGACTTTACTGTCAGAGCAGAGAGTGGGGAGAAGATGCTATTGCGCCAGTGTGGTTTATTCACCAGTTAAATCAATACTTCAGAAAACAACTATGATGTGGGACATACTGTAAGGATGTCAGAATCAACTTTATTGGCCAGGTATGGAAGCGTATACTAGGAATTTGTTTCCGGTTTCCAAAGCATCAGCCAGGTATTCACATAGAAAGGGTAAACACATACAACATACATGTAGTACACAGTGCAGTAAAATACAGTAATACTGTAAATACAATACCAATCACGAAAGACTACAATACCATAAAATGGAAGTGTCTGCCATCAAGCAGCAATACAGTGCAATATTACATTAGAAGGAGATTTAGTTAGAGCCTTCTAGTTGTTGTTCAACAGGTGTATTGCTTGCGGGAAAATACTTTTTAAGCTTCTAGCTGACTTTGCAGGTAGTGCCCTATATCACCTGCCTGATGGTAGCAATTTGAGCAAGTCGTGGCCAGGATGTAACTGATCCCCTGCAATCTTCCCTGCACACTTCTTTGCTCTGGACAGGTACAATTCTTGGACAGAAGATAGGTCAGTCCCAACAATCTTTTCTGCTGACCTCACCACCCTTTGTAGCCTGCATCTGTCACTCTCATTGGCAGAGCTGTACCAGACTATGATCGAAGAACATAGTATACCATGGCTGAATAAAAGAGCAGCAGCAGCTTTTGTGGGACATTAAACTTCCTAAGTTACCTAAGGAAGAACAACCTCTGCTGCACCTTTTTTACAGTAGAGTCGATGTTGGAACTCCATTTCAGGTCCCGAGAAATTTTGGTCCGCAGGAACTTAAAGGAGTCCACCAACGACACCACACTATTAGCAATCACAAGCGGAGGTACAGTAGCTGGCTTCCTCCTAAAGTCTACCACCATCTCCACTGTTTTGAGTGAATTTAACTCGATGTTGTTGCTGCTGCACCACAGTGCCAGCCGGTCTACCATCTATATGCAGACTCGTCCCCGTCCTTGATTAAACCAATGACTGTGGTATCGTCTGCATATTTTATCATTTTTACCGATTGTGCATTCGAGGTGCAGTCATTTGTGTACAGAGAAAAAAACAAGGGGGAAAAGACACATCTCTGGGGGCCCCCAGTGCTGATCTTTCGTGCACATGAGGTAGACCTACTTTCGATCTGACAGAAAATCGACAATCCAGGAGTAGATATATTCCAAGACCCCTAAATGTAGTAATTTGGGGTTCAGAACGATAGGGACAATTGTGTTGAATGCCGAGCTGAAGTCGACAAGCAGGATCCTCGCATAAGTACCCAGCAGGTCCAAATGCTGCAAAATGTAGCGCAGCCCCATATTTACAGCATCCTCAACACACCTATTCTGCCGATAGGCAAATTGCAAAGGGTCCAGGTGAGGGCCAAACACCTTTTTCAGATGGTTCAACACTAATCATTCAAACACCTTTAGAACCACAGACATCAAGGCAATCGGTCTGTAATCATTCATGTCCGCGATGACTGATTTCTTGGGGACCTGGACGATAGTGGAGCATTTGGAACAGGAGGGCACCCTACACAACTTTAATGATTTGTTGAAAATCCTGGTAAAAATGGGGGCGAACTGTTCAGCGGAGGTCTTCATAGCAGATGGCGACACGCCATCTGGATCAGAAGCCTTCCTAGGTTTTACCTTCCTGTACAGCTCCTCCACCTCCCCTTGACCCACCCGTAATGGTTTAGAAGACAGGGATTCAGTTCTACCTGGGACAGGGCTAACACTGAGACAGGATGCAACCTTTCCATGTGTTAGCCATCTAGGTTGCATTTCTCAATGAAGGCATTTGTTTGAAAGTGCTGCACACCAAATAATTGTGTTGACAGTCTACCCTAATTTAGTATTTATCAGTTCTGCAAAGAGACTCTCACCTCTACGTGCCCTGTTTAGTTTTTCCTAAATTATTTTAATACATCTATTTCTAATAGAGATTATTCAGAACTGGAAGGCCAATGCTTTATCTAGGGCATGTACTGATGACTCACCAGGTTAAATCAGAAGAGGCAAACCTATGCAAGTTAGCTGTTTTGGAAGCTATTGACATTGGTGAGCTGTCTTACATCAACAAAGGTTATGTTACAGCTGGCGTCAAAATGTTACAGCTGGCATCAGTTCTCTTTCCAAGGAGGGTGGTGCTCTTGGATATATTCTGGGCAGTGACCCTTGTACACCCCAGGTTAAGACTCTCCAACAGGTCTACTAGCCTATAAAAGCCGCTTTTCCCTTTAGGCGCTATATGACTACGGGTACTGGGATGGCACCAGGACTTACGCCACTGGTAGTACAAGCTTAACCTGGAATGACCCAAATCAATGCCGGTAAGGAGAGAACACAAAAAAATACTAAAGGAGAAGCAGAGATAAGCAAGACAAAGGGAAGGCAAACAATGGAGACCAGGTTGGAATTGAGGAACGAGAAAAGGAACAATGGACAAGTTTGAGGGTATAGAGAAATAATGGAGACTATAACACAAAGTACCCCAAATCTGGGGAAGTAACCTCTGGTTCGGGAGGAGCAT
Source organism: Pseudophryne corroboree (assembly GCF_028390025.1). NCBI lineage: Eukaryota > Metazoa > Chordata > Amphibia > Anura > Myobatrachidae > Pseudophryne > Pseudophryne corroboree. The sequence continues at coordinate 190,716,599 of NC_086452.1, read as the reverse complement.
AAACTTCTATTGGACACTAGTGCACAAGTGTATAACAGAGGTATAGGGCTAGAAATGTAAGAAATATAAAGTACAAACAGCACAACAAACTGTAGTGCTAAACCTGGGCTGGATACAGGGACACGGTCAAGAAGTAGACAAAGACAAAACAGAGAAAGATATCCACAGGCTGGGACAGGAGCAAGAGACAAGGGCTCCCGCTGTGACCAGTGACTATAACCAGCAAGAAGTGATAGGCAGAGAACACCTATATAGGAGATAGGAGCCAATGAGATCACAGCACAGCCAACCTCCAATCAATAGAAAAAAAAAACTCCTTGCAGCTATGGTGCAACACGTCCACAGCCTTCCATCTTCACAAGAAGCACCCGGCACCCCCACTGCCTAGCAACCCCGACCACCAGAAGAACCCGGCATTCCAGTTGCCATGGAGCCGTCGACGACCGAACGCTGTGAGCCGCAAGCCGTGGCTTGTTACAGGTTATAAATGTTAATATGTGCATACTATTCTGTGCTGTACACAGTTATTAAATAATAGACACCAGTGGAAAGTTTGGCAGACACCATGGTGTAAGTTTACACAGTACCTGGCGTCCAGAGTCAAAATAGATGGTGGTGTCCCACCACCACTGATGGCACAGTAGCACAGCTAAGGGGACAAAGGGAGAAGTAATGTGCCAATAATCCTACCACTTACCATCCAGTTCTCCCTGTGTGTTTGCAGCTTCAGCTCCCTAGTGTCTGTCCAGCCAGCCCCCCAATGTCTGTCCAGTCATTCAGGGTGGTAACTCCCAGAGTCAATGGAAATGCCTGCCTCCGGGCATCAATCTCTGAAGGGGCATCTGCATGTACAGCAACACCTGTGTGGTTCACAGCGGGATCCAAGTGTGACCACTCTTTCAACAGAGCTCTGCGCTGCTCTCTGTCCCAGGATCCTCCGCTGTGGCAAGTGACGGTGCTGCTGGACTGTGAGATGGAAAACGCTATTGTACTCTGATTCTGCTGAGAGCGCTATATAATGTAATTATGTAAGCTGAGTGTGTTTATACACACAACACACTAACCCACACACACACCATATTTTTTCCCCTTTTTTTAAGTGGGGGGGCGCCAAACTTCAACCTGCCTCTGGGTGACTTGGGTGAACTTACGCTCCAGCAGCCATCCCCCTTCTAACTCACCAGCCAGCCCCCTTCTGTCTCACCAGTCTCCCCACATATGTCTCACCAGCCACCCCACGTCTGTCTCAACAGCCAGTCCACTTCTGTCTCACCATCCAGCACCCCATTCTGTCTCTACAGCCAGCACCCAACCCCCCTTTTGTCTATCAAGCCAGCACTCCTTCTCCAGCCAGCCCACTTCTGTCTCTCCAATGACAGCCCCTGCATTCAGCCCCCTGCAAGCCACAGACACTTACATTCTCCTAGCTGCTCCTCTTCGTGATGTTGGGGTCTTCTCTCTCTCAATAAGAAAACAAAAAAACAAAACTTTAGTTACCAGGCAGCCGCCGGCAAGCAACACAGACTGATACATTTATAACCGCTACTTGCACTTCTTCAGTGATCAGCAGGGCGTAAGCTTTGGTTGTAAATGGATTTATCTGTGCTCCTTGTGCCAATGCTTCAATGGTCTCCGGAAGTTATGCCACTGGTAGACACACCAGCCAGAATGATTTAATAAGGAGCTTGTACTGTATGTAGTTTAGTGTGCTGTGCAGATTGGGTACAGTTGTACTCACAGCTATATATACAGTACAAGCAGTGGAGATGGAGTGGAGCATACAGCGGACCAGCCGGTCATGTAGGCAGGATTTCAGCAAGATGCAGGGTCCCCCACAGAACTGAGTAGTACACCTGTTTATCACTGCAGCACTCAAATAGAGGGACAGGATGGCACCACACATGCGCAGACTAAAGAACGGTGGCCATCTTGGTAAAGTATCAGATGCTTCATGTAGGAGCTTTATGGAGGAAGCGCAATGGCGCACTCCATATCCCAACAATAAAATGGATCTAACCCATCTAGATCTCCAAATGGGTGTGCATTTATTTAACTTATTGGAGTAACATGTTGGAGTTTGAACATCAAACTCCCACATGTGTGCTGCTGCTCTAATAGGTAACCGTAGCATCACACTTATGCTGTACTAGCTGTTCTACCCGTTCTTCACACAGGAGTTTCTGATTTTCACAGTTGTACATATACATAAGTGTTAATAATTTGGTAAATCTCTAGAGATGTTAATTTGAGACGTGTTAATGTAAGTAAATATTAATCCATGGTTCTTGGCGTTAATCGAGGATCACCCGTAGCAGATAGAGTAAAAAGTGACAGGACCATTTTTGTAGTTTGCAATCCAAATTTTGATCCGATTGTCCGTTTGGGCGTTATCATTCATGCAATGCAAACCACGCATCGGTAATGACGTCATTATATCAACCCCCTTTTCATCCCCTTAAGGGAGGCTTATTAAAAATCTAATTACGTAGTTTTCCTATTTTCCACCTAAAGAAATATCATGTTTTGTGATCAAAATACGGCTCAATGGGATCCCAGGTGTCACAATACCGATGCTAGGATCCTGACTGGGGCACCATACCGCCGCCGGTATAATGGCGAGGTAGGTTATTCCTCCGTTATGGGTGTTCATGACATGACAAGACATAGAGCGATCGGGCACAGGTAGCATTGGATGTAATAATGTATATAAAGAAGGAACCAAAGTAGGACAGTGTATTACCCTTGTTAGTGGGAAGGCGAAAAATATATATTCACAATTTTCTCCTATTATATGCTGTCCTAGTTGGTGGTGCGCCCAGAGCCAGAAAGTACACAGACTTACAATGGGAGAGAAAAGAACGCTCTTGTGTGGGCGCACTCTTGTACAAAGAAAATTTATTAGGTAATGTGAATTAGAAAATATTTAAAATATAACTTTTAATGATAATATTAAACCATGATTACCCATCCAAAAGATCCATGAAAGAATAAAGAATTGTAAAAAAATGTTAAAATGTTCTGGTCTCTTTATTTCAAAGAGTGTTCGGAAAGGTTGTAGACACTGAGTTGTCATACCCCCATTTCCCCTGACCAGTACAGAGTTTCTGTATTATTGGAACCGAGGGGTGGTCAAACAAAATATTATAGAGATGTCCAAATATCTTCAATTAGATTAAGTTGAATAATAATCAATGGTCACCAAACTATTGATTTAAATACCTGAGTTATAGACAAATACCATATTTGTAGACAAAATTAGATGTATTAAACTGCAATCAAAGAATGAAATGGCTAAACAAGATAATGGAGAAGTGCTGGATAGGATTAGTGGTGATACTGCTGTTGGTGTCCCTTTTCACATAGAGAAGGAAATTAATTCCTGCTATACAACACCAGGTATTCACAGGTAGTCTCCTCTCCTGATACTGACCCGGCCCAACGCTGTTTAGCTTCCAAGATCGGACGAGATCGGGCGCTGGCAGCGTGGTATGGTAGTAGAGATTTATGTGGTCTGTACACCAATGAGAGTGCACCTATATAAGAAATTATAGAGTAGGAAATGATGAGAGAAGATAGAAGAGAGAAAATGAATAAGTAAAGTAAGTAAAAATGTGTGGATCTGCTTTCCACGTTAGACACGGTTCAACAGTTCCCACAAATGTGGTACAGAGTCAGAGTATTTCCCAGTGTCAGGTTGTGTGATCATTTATAGGGTTAACAATGAATAGCAATGAGCCAGGCGGATGTGGAATTGAAGATTGCAGATTCAGACATATGCTGGTGGGCAGCAGTTTGCAGACGCATGTGTCACAGTTGGATCTGATGGCAATGTTTGAGAAACAGCACTGCCATAAAATATTATACTTCATTTCCCTCAGCATATCTTTTTGCTGTAAAAATAATTGTAAAGATTGCAGAGACTTACAGATGGCATGTAAACACTTTCAACGCTCAGATCTGGCTTTGTTAAGAAGTTGAGAAGTGATTTGTTACGACATTAGTTTTAGTGAGATTTTCAAGCAGTCATTTTTTATTAGGATTCCCTCATGTCCATTTTTGCATCACACACAACTAAAAAGCTGAATAAATCTCTTCAGCAATCAGTTTGATACACTGCTACAAACATATCATGTTATCCTCATGAATTTCTCTGTGACATTTTAGACAAACATTCCACAGACGTGTCACTTGGAAACGCTGTAAGACTGTGATGTCCAAAATGGTGCTATTCTATTACTAAGGGAAATGAATAAGTCTTAGGGGCTGATTCAAACTTGCCTATTTTTGAAAAAGCAGAGGTGTGAACAGTGTGATAAAAATGACTAAGGCGTCTCTAGATTTATTGTGATTAACCTTTTTCAATAACCAATTAAGCTAGCTTAACATTAAAATAATGACACAGACAACAATAAGACACAGACAACCACTGCGTAAGTTTAAAAGGTCATTAAGTATTTAATAAGTGGAATGACCCTTCTGGTAAGGGATGGCAAGGAAAACGCTTGATGACCAGCTCTAGCCAATTAATGTTATAATAATAATGTCGGTGACTTAACCGCCGCAACTTAAAATGGTGGTGACTAACACGTCTCAACTCTATAAAATGAATCGACTAAAACGCCTTATCCAGCCAAAAGCACAACCTGCATTGAGAAAGTAACACAACCCCTCACTATGGCATAGCGTGACCATTTCCATGAAAATGCCCATTGTCCCCCCCTTACAGGCTGAACTCACTAGCCGTCCTTGGAAAGGGTAGGGGCCCCTCAAAAACCACTTATGCCCCATGTGGCCGCTGGTCAAAAGAGCCTTCCCGCCAGAAGTAGAAATGAAATTGAATCCTAATTAGGAGTCAAACCAGAGAGCAGCAAAATAAAAAACAAGGGAGGGTGGTTGGGCTTTCCAGGCACTCAAAAGGAATTGCTGCTGATGCAAAAGCCTATAAATACCCCTCTTATGTTACCTCCCCTAACTACCCTGATCAGGTATTCCAAGAGAAATCCTGGGCCCCAGTACAACAAATGTCCAGGCCCCCCTGGAGTGGGTGTGGCCACAGTATATATATAAATATATATATATATATATAAATATATATATATATATATATATATATATACGTATATCTATATCTATCTATCTATCTATCTATCTATATATATATATATATATATATATATATATATATATCCATTGTAGAAGAGCCGCACTCACATGTCGTTAATAATCACAGTTGCTGGGGTGCAAAAACCAGGAACAGGTCCTATCAGAACAAAGTTCCACGATACATGTGCACAAAGAAGGATGCACTCACCAGACTTCTCCAGGGTGAAATTGATAGATTTTAATCCAGACAACACATACTCACAAACAGAAGGTCAACATTTCGGCTCACAGCAGAGCCTTTGTCAAGACCAGATTACCAGGTTGCCATCTCCCTAGGGAAATGGCAACCTGGTAATCTGGTCTTGACAAAGGCTCTGCTGTGAGCCGAAACGTTGACCTTCTATTTGTGAGTATGTGCTGTCTGGATTAAAATCTATCAATTTCACCCTGGAGAAGTTTGGTGAGTGCATCCTTATTTGTGCACATATATACATATATATATATATATATATATATTTACATATATATATATATATATATTTACATATATACATATATACATACATATATATATATATATATATATATATAGATAGATATATAAAAAAAAATATATATATATATACCTCCAATAGAAAAAGGCACTCTGGAGACTTACATTTTTCTTTTGGATTCACAGATATATATTACTAATGGTAATGTATGGATGCATGTATTATAGAATATTTATATAGAATTTATACATTGTTAGCAGCTGCCTGCCGCACCACAGTGTTGTGTCTGTCACTCACAGTCACAGTTCTCAACTCACAATGTCGTGGCCTAACAGGCTAGCTCCTGACGAGATGACCAGCCCTGCTGCTGATTCTTATAACCGAGGTGAGCTGCACAACTTCTTAAACCCATGGGCCATGCTCAGCCAGTTGCATGCCTGCCCCTCCCAGTCCTTGCTCGGAGCCTGCTGATTCTGAAGAGGCCGCCCAGAGCTGGCAGCAGAGATTGACTCTCAAGATGATGTCATCATCTCACATAATCTTAACAGCTAGAAGTGACTGTGAGGGACATCCACAACAAGGGATAAACAGCCAGATGAAACACACATAAATACCACCTCTCAGCAGCCCAACCCACCGCTCGCCCGCCCGTCCGCCTGCCCACTGATTTGTAATCCCTCCCCAAAATGCTCGGGCCTGGGTAATCTGTACCCCATCGCCCCCTCTCTCGGCACCACTGACCCTGATAGGCTAAGCTAAAACCACAACCAAACCCCTCAAAGCTAATCTACCTAGCAATAGTTATCTTTCTTTAACACATCACAAACCAAAGACTTATATAATTTCGTGCTTATCCAGCCCTCATTTAATCTTACAACCAATTGTAAATGAGCCCAGAAATTAGTAAAATCTACTTGTTGAAGAAAAGACACTGATATTTTGCAGGATTTGTTTGTGCATTGTGTTTTACAAGAGGTTCCTAGGGGGTAATTCCAAGTTGGTCGCAGAAGGATTTTTGATAGCAACTGGGCAAAACCATGTGCACTGCAGGGGAGGCAGATATAACATGTGCAGAAAGAGTTAGATTTGGGTGGGTTATTTTATTTCTGTGCAGGGTAAATACTGGCTGCTTTATTTTTACACTGCAAATTAGATTGCAGATTGAACACACCACACCCAAATCTAACTCTCTCTGCACATATTATATCTGCCTCCCCTGCAGTGCACATGGTTTTGCCCAGTTGCTATCAAAAATCCTGCTGTGATCAATTTGGAATTACCCCCCATATACTGTAAGTGGCCACAAACAACCATAGGCATGCCTGGTGGCACAGGCGCCCCTGATAAAGGTAGCCAAAGGACAGGGCACCCCTTGCTGATCCAAGCTCAAGCACACACTCAACCGGTCAGGATCAGGTTCATTCATGGCTGCAGCCAGTGACCAGAAAACAAAGTAACCTTTGTAATAACTAGCCACGTGTGTATGATAAGAAATAACAGAGCAGGTTTTATTTCCTGGAAACAGCATATTATAAAGGAATACATATTTGCATACAGTGTCGTAATTTCCTTACACAAAGCTTAATCCTATTGGTTTATGATCGCTTTAACTCTATTGGTTAACATACTTTCTAATCCTATTGGTTAATAAACTCCTATCTTTTACGTAACATGTTTACCAATGTCTAAAATTCCTATATGTGCTCTTTAAGTAGAATATCTGGGGATTTTTGCTAAACTCGTAACCTACATATGTCTGGTTATGTTTTCACACCTGCTATACCGCAAACTGATAAATACCCTTTGAAGCTTATATGTCTAGCTGCTGACATAATATTTCTGCTAGGAAATTACCTTAAAATATATCTTAGCTAAAGGTCATAACTTCACAATATGGGTTCAAACAAATTACAATGTCTGGTACTTTTTCCTGTATCAGCACTAAGCTAAAGCAATTAGAAACAGATTATCAGATATCAATTAAAAATGGAGTCCTATGAACAAATATGGCTTCCATCTTTATCAACTTTCCCTCTTTGTTTCTAATTTTGACCTCTAATCTACCCTTCCTTTACCTGTTCATTGATTCTATAGGGACACCTACTTTCACGTCTAGTGTACCATAAGGGCACTCAGGACATGGGCTAGTCCATTCAACATCCCTATACTGAGGCAGAACCAATGTTCACTATTCTCTTATCCCTAACCACAAGATAAAGTTCATAAAGCAGAGGAGTCTTTTGAAGATGGAATCATTATAATGTTCATGGTCCTTGCTCAATAGTCCTCGAAAGTCTTTTTGACTCAATATTGTGACAGCAAAGTTTATTAGATTACATCATCATAACAGTAGGGACAGCTGGAAGCTTCTGTGTATCTTGTATGGCAGGTTTCACAGTAGTGTGATGTGGAGTTGTATATTGTAGCTCCTTCAATAAGTTCCATATAAATTGGTTGCGGTTTAGCAGTTTCAGCAGTGCCTTAGGTAGAAAAACATTTTAGTGTCAGTATCCACATAACATGCCTTAAAATATACAATTAATAGCAAAACAAGTCCCTTAGCAATAATAGATAATATTCCTGAAAAGCAATTGATTGTATAGTGTTTATAAAACCAAGAAAAGGAGGGGCGTGGCTTAGCGGCGGAGCTGACTAGAAGTGCACTCAGGGAGCTCCTGCTATTCTATGCCCAAAGTGCCCGACTACTGCCTCCTTTGCAGCCCATACAACCCTCCTGCTGCTGCCTGCGGTGGTGGGAAGCCCACAACACTCACCCCAGGTGGTGGGACCGCCGGAGAAGAGGTTTCCGGCACGCGGCCTACTCCAGCTCCAGAAGCCGGGGGCTAGATTTTATACTCCTGCCCGGCGGTGAGCTCCGTGGCCGGATCACGGACACGATGGCTGAAACGGACACCCGGGAGGCTCCACAGCAACAACCAGCACTGGCCCCTATATCCCCTCTGGATCCTCTCCTCTAGGGCCCTCTTCCCCACAGAATAGAGCTCATAATCTGGGACTGAATATCTGGCCCAGGAGACAGGAGGTGGCGGCCATCTTCACACTGCTGTGCATAAGGAGAGCCCAGGACACTGTGCTGCTGTGCTGCCCTATCAGCTGCTCTATCACTATTCTGCACCTCAGCAGCTCAGATTATTCTACTGAAGCCCTGTCTACCTGCATGACCAGTCCAGAGGTCGGAGTCCTCTGACTCTGCAGCTGCTTTCACATTCTCCATTGAGTCCACTGGGCCCTGTCTGTTGAGAAATTGACAACATTAACGCCCCGGAGTCGTGCACGCTACTGTACCTATAGGATGTAGACACCTCTCCAATGTATCTTCCTCGAACTCCCCACAATCATTTTAGCTGACGCAATCACGCACGTGGCATAGAAGATATCTACCGTTCTGGGCCTCTGACGGAATTCTCCTTTCTACTGGGGTTCTTCTATTTCCTCAAGGTGATACATGATGCCTCCAAAAAAGCATAAAGCCTCCAAATCAATCTCTCAAGTTGCCCTTTTCAAGCCTTCCCCTTATCGTAATAAGTCTCAAGGGCCTGGGGCTTCTGACACCGGATCGGATCCCCCGCCTACAACTTCCTCGCCCATGATGGCTCTATCTTCATCTCAGGATCCCCCCTCCTCTCCACGCCAGGAGGACAGTGAAGCCTTAACGGTGGGCGCCATGAAGCTTTTGTTACACCAGTTTAAAGATGAAGTGGCGTCTGAATTTCGTACTATGTTGCAATCTTGCCAGCGCTCCATTGAGGATTTGGGCGAGAGGACCGGACATTTGGAAACAAAGATGGGTGAGGTAGTGGGCTCTCATAATACCCTTATCGACTCCCATGATACTCTTGAGGAGGAGGTGGCGGCTTTGCGGGACAAAGTAGCCGACTTGGAGGACCGCTCACGCAGAAATAACCTCAAGCTTAGAGGGGTTCCTGAATCCGTATCTAATAGCAGCCTACATGACTATACAATCGAAATATTTAAGAAGCTGCTAGCCTCCGCTATATCTGCGGACTTGATATTGGACCGTATTCATAGGGTCCCGAAGGCCCGCAGCGCTCCCGAAGAAGCGTAGAGGGATGTCTTAATGAGAGTCCATTTTTTCCACATTAAAGAATCCCTGCTTAAAGCGGCTAGACCTACCTTTGACACGGTGAAAGCTTTGGGCCCGCTTCAACTTTTTGGAGACCTATCACAATACACCCTCACCAGGAGACGTTCCTTTCAGCCTGTCACCGCGGCCCTTCGGAAAGCTGGAATCATACATAGATGGGGTTTCCCCATGCGTTTATTGATTTCTAGAGAAGGTTCAACTATTGTGGTGTCTTCGGTCGAGGACGGTATGAGACTTCTTCACAAATGGAATATAGCTGGAGATCAGGGGTCCGGCTCTCCTGACCGCCGACTTCAGCCGGACTGGTCCACTTTCCCTGCCAAGAATGGCCATTTATAGGACTAGCGCTGTTTCTATAAGATAGTACTAATTTCAGTGTTTACTATAAGTCAATTGCATTGTTATTCCATGCTTAATACCTTTTATGCTATTGTATGGCGGGATTTTTCTCTTTAACGATTGTTGTTGTTTCACAGGTTCCTGGTCTGGTTTGTATGCTCCCCTTTGGGCCGTCTTATTGCTGTAATTACAGTATTACTCTTTGCCGGTCCAGGATCCTGTGACTCATTACAAATTAGCCTATTATTCCATTCTTAACGACATTCCTTTGATATGCCATGTGCGATTGTTTGTTTATAATGTTTACAAATTTTTGGTTACTTGATTGCGGGGAGGTTGGCCACTAACCTCCCAACCTTGTTGGGTATGGCGCTGTATGTTTTGGAGTCTTACTATGACTTCGTCTCTGCACGGAGTCGATTTTCTTGGTTTTGTGCACTGTGTTTTTCTCTTTTCTCTCTTTGTCCTCCTCAGTGTGTCTCCTTTTGTGTCTCATCCCCCCCGTGCTTTTTTCTTCTTTCACTCTGTGTTCTGGGTATTGTACTTTTTTAATTGCATTATTTGGTTTCAGCGGATGCTCCGCCTCCTGGTTAGTTTGTTATGGTTAATTTGGTATCACTGAATGTTAAGGGATTGAATTCCCCACAGAAGCGTAGATTGGCCTTATCTTCCTTCTATAAACTGAAGGCGAATGTGGTCGCTATCCAGGAAACCCATTTTAGGAAATTAGATCCCCCCAGACTCTATGATAACCATTTCCCTACCTGCTACATGGCCAATGGTCCCGTAAAAAAGGCCGGAGTGGCTATACTAATTTCTCGTGACTGCCCATTCACCCTAGAATCCCAAATCGTAGACCCCGAAGGAAGGTATTTAATATTAATTGGACAGCTTGAAGATACTACTGTTACCTTGGCTTCCTGTTATGCACCCAACTCTGGTCAACTCTCCTTTTGTAGGAAACTATTCTCCCTGATACAGAAACATGCTAAAGGTGCCGTCATGCTTTTGGGGGACTTCAATTTAGTTGTAGACCCCTCTGTTGATAGATCTCTCCCCACTAGAAGCCCCTTAGCTAAACCCAGAACTTCCCCTGTTAATACCCTTGGGCTTCGCCAATTGTTAGGAGAGTACGATCTCTACGATGCCTGGAGAACTAAACATCCTACTGTTAGAGATTACTCCTTTTATTCGCATGTCCACTCCTCATATTCTAGAATCGATCTCGTTTTGACTGACAGAGTGTCACTACTGGCCATTACGAAAATTAATATATTACCGATGTTATGGTCTGACCATTCTCCGCTGAAGGTGGTGTGGAAACTTGGGGCCCGTAAAGTATCTCCGGGCCCTTGAAGACTAGGAAATTTCCTGTTATGCCATCAAGAGGCTTCACTTGCCATACATCAAACCTTAAAGGTATATTTAGAAACTAACAAACCCGAAGATACTTTGGTCTTTAATAATTGGTGCTCTTGTAAGGCTGTAATGCGGGGGGCTGCCATTCTTAGCTGAAAGTGAAGTTGCAAAATCAGAACTAGCACATAAGGCTGACCCGCAGAATAGAACTGCCTTTAAGCTTTTGCTTGCCGCAAGGGAAAAGGTGAATGTTTTTTCTCTTCGGGAAGTACAACGCAATCTCGCTCGATTAAATCAGAGATTCTATGTATTTGGAAATAAGGCAGGGCGTCTCTTGGCATGGAAACTGCGAGGCCAGCGAGCTAATGCTAGACTTCACTTTGTTTACTCTCCTACGGGCTCAAGAGTCTCTGACCCTTATGGTATAGCAGACACCTTTGCAGAGTATTACTCCCGACTATACAACCTACAGTCAGATCCTAATACTCCCCAACCCATTGAAGCTGAAATCCAGTCTTTTTTTAAAAACCTGTCCCTACCGACACTGAACTCCGAGGCCTGCCTGTCCCTCAGCTCTCCCTGGACTATTCCTGATCTCGAGGCAGCTATTGACGGTCTTTCACGAGATAAAGCGCCGGGGCCAGATGGATTTCCGTCTAATTTCTACAAAACTTATAAAGCAGATTTGGCACCAGTGCTATGAGCAGTTTTCAACGAGGCGTCGGAGGCTGGGAGATTCCCGAGGGAGATGCTTGAAGCGCGGATAGTGGCTATCCCTAAGCCGGGTAAATCTCCCACATCCGTTCAAAATTACCGACCGATAGCTCTGTTGAATACAGACGTAAAGCTTTTTGCTAAGGTTATCGCTAACTGTCTTTGCCCTTTATTGCCTTCCCTTATAGCTGCAGATCAGGTCGGCTTCGTCCCGGGCAGGCAGGCCCCAGACAACACTCGGAGAGTTTACAATGTCATGGAGTATTGTGATGCTAATAAAGCGCCCCTCCTCGTCCTATCGTTGGACGCTGAGAAGGAGTTTGATAGGTTACACTGGGGGTATCTGAGATCAGTCCTGGGTAAGTTTGGCTTCCGGGGATGGTTTCTGGATTCCATTTTTGCATTATATTCTGCCCCCTCTGCTAAGGTGTATGTTAATAAGTGTCTATCCAGGGGTTTCGATATTCTTAACGGCACCAGACAGGGGTGCCCTTTGTCTCCCCTTATTTTTGCCCTGGCTATTGAACCCCTGGCTGAGACTATTAGGTCTGATACGAGGGTCTCGGGACCCGAGATAGGAGGATTGAGTCATACCTTTTCGCAGATGATATTCTACTCTGTTTGACCAACCCTGAATCCTCCCTTGTCGGTCTCCATGCCATATTAGATAAGTATTCTAGATTATCATACTATAAACTGAATACTTCCAAAACGGAGGCGCTACCGCTTCATATCCCACGACATATCCTGGCTCTACTTAAGGATAGATACAGATATGCTTGGCAAGCGAGAACTATTAAATATTTAGGCATACATCTATCGCTTGACAGAGATTTGTATGACTGTAACTACTCACCTCTGTTTAGTGCCTTCGAAAAATTGATCAAAGAGTGGTCTTTACATGAAATCTCTTGGCTGGGGCGTATCTCTGCAACTAAGATGGTGCTGCTACCTAAACTCCTTTACTTATTTCGGGCCATCCCCCGCAACTTCCCTAAACCTCTTAGTGTTAGGGCTAATAAAATTCTATCACACTTCATCTGGAAGGGATCTAGACCGCGTATCTCTAGGCAGGTACTGTCATTGCCCAAAGGCTTTGGTGGGGTTGCTTACCCCAACTTAGATGCATATCACTCCGCCTGCCTTCTTAGCCAGGCCCGCGACTGGTATGCCGCTCATTCCCCCAAACCATGGGTAATTATTGAAAAATCCTTCCTAGGGTCGATTAACATTACAGATCTATTTCTACTGCCTATAAATAGCGTTCCGAAATGGACTGGTCCTGGGGATGCGATTAGATGTACTTTGAAGTTATGGCACTCAGTGGTTGTGTCTGACCCAACTATTGCACTACCTACAGCGGATCTTCCTATCAGAACCGTTGCTTATACTATCCCTGATCTTATATTAAACACCTGGATTGACACTGGAGTTGTGAGACTGAAAGATCGTTTCTTGAATGATGGTTTGATTCCCTTCTCTCAGCTTCAGTCTCAATTTGGGATATCAAAGCATGATTTTTTCAAGTACTTACAACTACGCCATTGGCTCCATCCTTATGTTGACAGGTCTAGTGGCCCCCTCCCTCTACCTGCTATTATGCTCTCTAGATTGTCTACCTCTGGTCATAGGGTTGGGGTATCCAGATGGTATCAGTATATTATTCTTTTGAATAAAACCGGTAAACTACCTTTGCAGATTAAGTGGGAGAGGGATCTTTCTATTGTACTTCGAGAGGAAGAGTGGGATACAATTTCCTCACAGTGCTTTAAAATCTCTAAATGTCTCCAGCATTCAGAAATGTTCTATAAACTATGCAATAGGGCATACTTCACTCCGCAGAGGCTTCACCGTATCTGGCCCTCGACCTCCCAGCTATGCTGGCGAAACTGTGGTGGGGTGGGTACCATTTTACATATTTTCTGGGATTGCCCAGTTTTGAGGCCTCTGTGGACGGAAGTGTTCTCTCTCTTGGGGGAAGTGGTGGGAGCGACTGTGCCACTAGATCCACTATTTGCCTTATTCCACTACTCTCCTCACGCTCTCCTCAGCTGCGACAAGTATATTGTAGGTCACGTCTTAATATCAGCTAAGGCAGCGATAGGCCAATTGTGGAAATCACAGTCCATACCTCACATTCAGATGGTTATTAATAATACCCATAAGCATTTTCTTTTTGAAACAGCGGGATGTGTGTACTCTTCATCTCCTACTTATATCTATATGAGATTGTTTAAATGGAGTGAATTCCGGGAGAGACAGGGTCACTCCGTAATTTTTAGTGATCCCATTGACATGGCAATACTGCACTCTCCACAATCTGATAATACCCGTATGTGACAGATGCCCCCTATCTATCTATCTTTATGTTACAATATCTGAGTAAGGTACTCCCCTGACATATATGTTCTCCTCTCTTTGTCTATATTTCTTCCCTCGTGTGTCGCTGTCTTGTTATGTCTTTCCCTCTTTCCCTCTCTACTGTGCTCTCTATTTTATTACTTTTATGGTTCTATCTATGGTTGATAGTTAAGAGAATCTATGTACACTATTAGTGAACTGAGCTTCTGAATCCAGATTTGCTATGTATGATCGGGTCTAATGTATTAGCTCAATGTTGTACTCTTTATACGACCTCTGTTCATGTACATTTATTTGTTTTGTTTCTCTATATTTGGAAATTAATAAAAAAATCATTATTGAAAAAAAGAAAAAAGAAAAGAAAGAATCTGGAATTACACTGGTATAATTAGGATTAGTAGCAAACTGATTTTTCAACTGTAAAACTTAATTTATCTTTTCATCGATAATATCCTCTGGGTTAGTATCATTAGTCAAATAAGTGCAACGTTTAACTCCATACACAGTTTGCAATGTGACACAATAGCCTGCAGATACATTAAACAATTGGTGACAATTGTTTATATTGGTCCTGTTTTACGTTTAATGACCAGCATTTTCTATGCCTATTTGTCTTTACCTGAGTGATTGTTGACATCCTATGTGTAGACATTTCAGGTGGAGTAAGGGTAGTTAGTTGTGTATATATGTTCCCTTTTGTTCTGTTATTTTTGGCATAGTTACTGATCATTGCACTATCACTTGACTCCTCATATAAGTAAGGATCAATCATTACTGTTTATATAAGAATAACCATGCCAACAAGAAGAACTGAGTAACACATTATACATCCCCCAGACCCTTATATGGCCTGGGGCCTATTAAATTGTATTTGTATATTTTGATTATGTATCGTGATTGGATAATACTTCCTTTGTCACTTTCTTGCAATGAGATGCGTCTATTCACGAGTCTCTTTCACTCAACGTGACTGAAGTGGCGGTAGTCAACAGAACTTAAAACGGTCCTTTGAATCTGGGTTCAAGAGACTTTCTTTTTCTTAGTGACCACCCAATCACCTTGCTTTAGTTCATGTGAGTCTTGGGAACAGTTGGTATCTGGAATAGAATCAAAAACTTTGCCGTGCAATTTGGTTAGTTGCTGTTATATATGCATTACATACTAAGTTAAGTCACCATGCTCATGCAGAAGCTGCTGGGAAAATAACATACTGTCCTAGCAACAATACCAAAATAAGATTTCATATGGTATTAACCCATGCTTTTCACTTGAAGTATTTGTGAGAACAAAGCAATGGGTAAACCATCTAACCATGTTTTGCCTGTTTCTGTAACTTATATTTATAGCTTTAGTTTTAAGGTAATAGATAAGTTTTTCTACATGTTTACTACTCTGCTTATAGGGAGTGTAAAAGGCCTGAGTAACACCCAGATATGACATAATTTTGCCTAATACTTCTCCTGTGAAATGGGTACCTCTGTTGCTTTCAATAACTTAAGGTACTCTTTATTGACATACAGGTTGAGTCTCCCTTATCCAAAATGCTTGGGACCAGAGGTATTTTGGATATGGGATTTTTCCGTATTTTGGAATAATTGCATACCATAATGAGATATCATGGTGAAGGGACCTAAATCTAAGCACAGAATACATTTATGTTACATATACACCTTATACAGACAGCCTGAAGGTAATTTTAGCCAATATTTTTTATAACTTTGTGCATTAAACAAAGTGTATCTACATTTACACAATTCATTTATGTTTCATATACACCTTATATACACAGCCTGAAGGTCATTTAATACAATATTTTTAATAACTTTGTGTATTAAACAAAGTTTGCATACATTGAGCCATCAAAAAACAAAGGT
Source organism: Pseudophryne corroboree (assembly GCF_028390025.1). Lineage (NCBI taxonomy): Eukaryota > Metazoa > Chordata > Amphibia > Anura > Myobatrachidae > Pseudophryne > Pseudophryne corroboree. Next base: position 190,700,229 of record NC_086452.1, on the reverse strand, counting down.
TTCACTATCTCACTCTCACTCAAAAAAGTCCGTATTTCGGAATATTCCGTATTTCGGAATATTTGGTTATGGGATACTCAACCTGTATTACTTCTTGCATTAACTTCTTTTTAACTGTTTTAGCGTTTGCTGCCCTGCAAGGCCAAGCCTTGACCCAATTTGAAAATAGATCTTTGCACACAAGTACATTTTCATACCCAGAACATTTAGGTAACTGGATAAAGTCTATTTGTAATTATTGAAAGGAGTAGCAAGTTTTTGTGTACCTTTACTACCTTTCCTGGGTTATGTAAAGCACAAGTTACACACCCTTCAACATAAGCCTGTGCTGCCTGTGTGAAACCTGGTACCACCCAGTGCTGGTTTAAAATCCTCACCATTGCATCTCTTGATTGGTGCGTTTTTCCATGTAATATTTGTGCTAAAACTGGGTAAAGTGAGCGTGGTAAACAGAGATGGTTTCCCACCATCCAACTGTCACCGTATATTCGCCCACCTAATTTTTCCCAATCTTTTTTCTCCTTGCCTAAGGCCTGTGCTTGTAATTTGCACAATAACTGTAATACCCCTTTTCCACCTACGTACCGTGTCCGATCCGGGATGTTTAACACGGGTACAACCCGTGTCGGCTCCCCCGTTTCCACTACACGTCGACACGGGTTATTCCCGTGTCTGATCTGTTTCCACCTAACCCGGGTAAGCTCTGTAAAAGCCTATTGCTGTCATTACAAATGGACTTTTTACTGTCTCATCAAGATGATGTCATCAAAAGGACCAAAAGGGAGGGGTGGGGCCTGCTCACAGCATTGCAGCAATGGACGCCGGTGAAGTAGCCGGTGAAGTAGCTGTGTCTAGCATGGAGTCGCAGACTGTTTGCAGTTTACTGCTGCTTTCTGCTACAGACAGCTTGGTGCAGCTTTTCACCTTGTGCTACCTACTGCAGAGCTGGAGAAGGAGAGCTCAATTCTTTGCAGAGAGGGCTACCTATCGACGCAAATATTTGAAAAGGAGGAGAGCGCGTATATCATCCACTGTTGTTATTTCTCTCATAACAATGAACTCTACACCAAGCCGAAGAATGTGGATGAGAGATCACAGACATGGAGAAGCATTCATGCAGACCATTCTAGCATATAAGGAGGAGCAGTGGATGGAAAACTTCAGGATGTCTCGCGCTACATTCGAGTATGTTTTGGAACTACTGTCCCCCGCAATAACCATGCAGACCACCAGGTTCCGGAAGCCCATTGAGCCAGCCAGGAGATTAGTGATTGCTCTCTGGTGGTATGCTACCCCTGGAGAGTATCGCACAGTTTCCAGTTTATTTGGAGTAGGGATTGGCACGGTCTGCAAGATTGTCTACCAGGTCACGCGAGCATTGCTGGATACCATGTACCATCGCTTTATTTCCTTGCCACAAGGACAGCGGCTAGATGCAACTATAAAAGGGTTTAAGAAGCGTGGCTATACACAGTGTGCTGGTGCCATAGATGGGACCCGCATCCCCATCATCGCCCCCCGTGACAACCCAGCAGACTATTACAATCGTAAGGGTTGGCATTCCATTGTTCTGCAAGCTGTAGTGGACCACAAATGCTGGTAAGCACTGTTTCACTAATGTGTTTGAAATAGGCTTGGCCTGTTTTATGATAATGCATAAACCTTTATTTTTAGTTTCAGAGATGTCTTCATAGGGTGGCCCGGATGGTCACATGATGCAAGGGTTCTCGCCAACTCTGATCTTTACAGTATTGTGAGGACAAGCTTGGTGGATGGCTTTTCCCTCGAGAGGTAAGATTATTTACTACTTAAACTAATGTTCGCCCATAAACCAATAGTCAAGTTTTACCCCTGTAATAATATTAATGTTTTATTTACAGAAATCGGTGATCGTACATGGTGTGGACATCCCGGTCCACCTCATTGGTGATGCAGCATACCCATTACAGCGCTGGCTAATGAAGGGCTACACCCAGCATGTTCACTTATCCCCCGAACAGACATCATATACCCATGCCCTAAGTTCGGCCCGTATGGCAGTGGAGAATGCGTTTGGGTGTTTAAAAGGACGCTGGCGCTGCCTCATGAAGAGGAATGATGTGGACTTGAAAATAATGCCAGATATAGTAGCAGCCTGCTGCATTCTCCATAACATATGTGAGATTCAAAAGGAAAACTTTCTCCCGAGTGGAATGTACATGATCATGGGGCGGGGGTCACTGTACATGATGCACCAGGCTTGGTGGGGGGGCATGACGCTGCCAGCGAGTGCATAAGGGCCACCATTGCAGCTAATCTTCAAACAATGCTGCAGTAGAGAAGACAGACAAGTTTTTGTGTGCAAACAATTTTTGTTTATTTTGTTTTTCATTTATAAAAATTTGGTTCAAAAGTTATGTTATATGTTTTCTTTTAAACAGTTGGCACACATTTTATGAGGTAACAATATAAAATATTTAAATGCAAACATGACACTGTAAAATTCCACATAACGCAAGGGGTCTTCAACATGTGTCCCTCCAGCTGTTGTGGAACAACATGTACCAGCATGTGTTGCTATGTGTTTCCACAACAGCTAGAGGGCCACATGGTGAAGACACCTGCCCTGAGGTAACAGTATACAAGAGTAAAGGCAACAATATAAAAGTTTAAAGTGCCAACAGGGCACTCTGTAAAATCAAAATAATGTTTGGATTTGTAGGTATCAGGGTTGAGGATACAGTGCAAACAGAACCTTAAAACACAAACATTGTTTTATCACCCGCTGCTCTAAGGCAGTTGTCTATATACCCGAAATTCTGAGGATTGCGGGATTTGTGTTGGGGGATTTGTGGGAGGCTCATAGTTGTATGGACCATATGGGTGCTGTGGGTAGGCTGTGTCTTGCTGTTTTGCTTGTGTGGTATTCCCTATGGTACGTGCAAACGTGCGTTCAAAAAATGTCATCTGCCTATCATGCATGGTCATTAACTGCCTCATAAAAGTTTGATGCATTTCTTTTTCTGACGCAACAAATCTTTCAAGCCGTGAATCTTCCTGGGCATTGTGCTCACTATCCGCCTCACGCAGGTGATCCACGATAATGGACTTCATTGCTCTGACCGTTTGTTCTGCTTTGTTCAGTTTCTTTTTCCGCTGTGGAACGTTGTAGACTGTGAAGGAGATGAAACAGAATGTAATCAACAATATAAAAATAGCAGTGGTAGCATATACGTGTTTGTGGCCTTCTCCCACCTGCACACTAGCTATACTCTGCAACATTACCATGCCTTTACATAGATTTTGTATAGGGACTGCTGCAACTGTATTTGTAATGGTAATACTTACTATTTGAGCGCAAAGTTGTGGTCTAGGGGGGTTGCGACGTCTCCGCCTGAGACTGTGGTACGTCCTCAATAGTGGCACTGATGGAATCATCATTGACGGTCGAGTCTTCGAAACTGCTGTCCTATATAAGCAGCGGGGATGATGGGCTGCATTGTGAGCTGGGAAGGCTGTGCTGTGTTTTGTCACAGTCCTCGTCGACTGACATCTGGCGACTGGCAGAGCTGGATGACGATAGTGCTATGGGATTTGTTATCGCAGTTTTGCCGAAGACACTATAGCATAGGTCATAATATGCCCATTCCATACGCCCAGCACCACTTTTCTTGCGGTTATGGTCGTGTACTTTGGTGAATTGTCTGCGTAGTGCCTTCAATTTGTTAACGACTTGTTGCTGGGTTTTTTGGATGCCCCATTCTGCCAGCATAAGGGATATGTTCTTGCAGACGATAGCATCCTTAATTGTTCCAGTCACCTGCCTTCTAATTTCTTCCTCTCGCCGAATATTAAGCAGCTCTTTGATCTCTGTGTCTGACCAGGTATGGCTAGCCATGTTGCTCTGCTGGAGCTTCTGCTGCTGTATATTGTCTGTTTGTTTGGAAGCTGCTGCAATAAAAATATCTATATGTACCCAGCGTGACTTCAGAGTGTTTTGTTTGCAAGCTGCCTCAATGCCTGCATGTGCCCAGCGTAGTGTTGTAGCTGCTGCAATAGATGTGCATCCGCGTTTATTTGCTTCTGCGTTGCCTGCATGTGCCCAGCGTGTCTCCCAGGGATGACATCATCTTCCAGTGCCCCAGATGCACCAATCAGCGTCTCAGAGCGTTACTCGGGTCTGAAAACACGTGTAATGACCGTTTCCACTGCACCGTTATCCGTGTCATTACCGTGTTCTAGCCAGGTAAATAGCCGGGTAGGATTCCTGGGTCACTCAACCCGTGTTGACCCGTTTCCACCTACTAAAAACCTGTGTCGATGCGCGCCCCCGTGCAAAAACACGGGTAAAAACAGCTAGTGGTAAATGTGGGAGCACGAGGCCGGAGGAGGCACAGGAGAAACTTGGGGCTGTATAATAATATTAGGTTTTTTAGCTACAGTATATATGAACTACTGAATGTAATGCCTCCTAAAAGAAATTCTATAAACCTTTGGGGTTTAGAGTGGAACAAAACACCTTTCAGCTAGATTAGGAAGAATTACAGCATTTATATGTTTTTATATGGACTATTTTTTATGAAAAAATAAATTGTTTTTATGAACCTTGGGTCACGTTTGCTTGGTGGAGAATACGTGGACTAAAGAAACCTTTTGGTGCATATAGGGCTTTGTAGCCCAGGTGAGTGTCATTTCATATGCGTCTATATATGGTTATTGGTGGAAGATAAACAACGACCAATTAAAGAAACCTTTATGTGAATGCATCTCACTTAGTTACGGTGAGTCTGAAGGTTCCTGTACGGTGACAACAGTACAGTGTGCACCTATTGATTGATTGTACTCTTCCACCTATATCGACAATATACAGGTCATCAAGAAATATTTGGATCATCTAGCAGCGCTTGAGGACCGCTCTCCATTGTTTGTGAAAAGGGGTATAAGTCTAATGACTCTGGTGTGACAGTTAACATCACCTGAATGTCTGGGAGAGGCTGGACTGCTGTAGCTTTTGCTGCCTGATCAGCTAAAGCATTCCCTCTGACCTCTGCAGTATCCTCTTTAGTGTGTGCCTTGACCTTTATGACTGCTAATTTCTTTGGCAATTGAAAGGCAGCAAATAATGCCCTAATACAGTCTGCATGTTTTATTGGTTATCCTGAAGAGCCTATAAAATCTCTGCTCTTCCAGATAACCGCATAGTCATGGGCAATACCAAAGCAGTACCTTAAGTTTGTATAAATGTTAACTGTTTGACCTTCAGCATAAATACAGGCTGCAATCAGTGCCCTAAGTTCTGCCTCCTGAGCTGAACTACCTGGTGACAAAGGTTCCTGTATTAAGATGTCTGTTTCTGTGGTAAACGCAAATTCTGTATGCGGTTCCGGATCCACATAGTACCTGGAGCCATATACAAATAAATGTAAATCTGCATTTAGTAGAGGATGTTCCTGTATGTCTGGTGTACTTGCGGCTTCAAGGTTCATTAACTCTATACAATCATGTTCTTGATCGTGTGTAGAAACTGAAAAACTTGATTGGTTTTCTGTGCCTGTCATTTCATCATCACTCACATCATCCCACTTGTCACTAGTGTCAGGAGATTTTCCTCCCCCTTCACCTTTCCCCTCTTTTGAAACCAGCGGCAATAATGTAGCTGGGTTCAAAGAAGTACAGCGATTGATGGTGACATTGGACGGTGTGAGAAATGCTACTTCATACAGTATTTGGTCAATTTAGCAGCAGATAAGTGTTTTGATTTTAACTGACAGAATGTGTATAGCTGCTCATGAGTCAGTTATAATAATACACCTTGTGCATTATGTCCTATTTGGGCATCATATAAAACTTGGAGTTATTGTGATGCCCCTGCAACCCCTTTTTTGCAATATGTAATTATACCTAAAAGGATATGAGTTGTTTACATGTTTGAGGAGGTTTTAACTTCTGAAATAATTTTCCTTCTTTTTGTAGTGATATGCTTACTATAAGCAGAAATGCAGTGTCCTAGAAATTGTACTTTGTCTTGTGCATATTGTAACTTATTTCTATGTACCCTACATTTCTTTTCATATAGGAATAGCAATAAGGCTTGACATTTGGGTCCTATTTAAAAATACCTTACACTTGTTCTTTTGATGGCATCATATAAAACTTAGTTTTCTGTGATGCCCTTGGAATGTATTTTGTACAATAGGTGATTAATTCTAGAAATGACTTAAACTGTTGTAAGGTGCGTCATAGAGATATTTTTAAAATAAACCTCCCTCCTTTACTGTTATATGCCGAGCATCAGCAGTGATGCAATGTTAATGTATGTTCACCTAACATCTTTCAGAGGTATCATTTATGCATTGTTACATTTTACAGTTATAATCTTGATTTTATACCATGTAAATGTAATTGTATCATGAGGGCAGACTTTTATCTTATCGGTATGGACTATAACTACAGTTCTGCCCACTTCTCATACCTAGTTTACCTCATCACTTGGCCCCACCCCTTGTAATAGTTACCCAAACACTTCCTGATTCTTTGACATTTCATTACACACTGTAACTAGAACAGTAACGAGCTGTACATTAAAGAAAATATTTTCTTACATCTGTTACATGTTCCTAATTATTTACCTATGAACTGTTACTTTTTCTGACACAGATATTAATTTTACTGTGGAGATCTTTTTAATGCAAATACATGTTATATTTTTAGTTTTATGACAGGCCTTTGCTATTGGCTGGGACAATATTCATTTGGCCACAACACATGTCATTATACTTATCCAAAACTTTATATTAAAATAATACTATTTTACACACACAAATAAAACACTGAGAGTGAGCCAGCACTCTCCCAACTCCGAACAGGGGTTAGCTGGAGTTTAATGATAAACCATTAGAACTTACATAATACATTATATCACACACTTTCATTGAAGTCTACAAGTCATTTGTAGCCACTGATTCAATACATATTTACCAATGTAATTTACAGACTATATATTTTGCTATTCTGTGGCACAAAATGACAGAAAAGTGCAAAACACACTGATTACAATTTATGAATAATCTCTTTACACAATTTGATAAGCATGCAGTTCCAGAGACAAAAGCAGCCTGAAACTGAGACTTTGACAAAAGCAGCCTGAAACTGAGACTTTTGGACCCCAAATAAGTTTTACCTAATAACGGACCAGACCAGCCCACATGGGAAGGCAAAGAGAAGTAAATAATAGATTACTTCACCAGCTGGTTTTATGTTTGCATTTCCATGCCACCTGAGTCCAATTGTCCATCACTAAGCAGGATCCAGAAAACGCATAACCCTTTTTGGATTCTATTCCTAGGTTTAAATTATTCTTAATTTCCTTATATATCTAATGAACTTCATAAATTGTTGTTTAACATCAGGGAGTTTTGTAACTGTTGTTATGTTAACAGTTCTGAATTTTTAATATCATGCAGTGGTTCAGCGCAACTCTGAGCGCGCTGGATTAGGTCCGTCAGCAGCTACACCAGGTGTGACAGTATCTTATGTGCACACTGGATATAGTCTGCAGGGACCAAATCCTTAAGTAATTTATACACTGGAGGTGCAGATGCCAAACTTGAGACCATACATACATTTTTCTTAGGAGACATCCTGGTCTCTTGACATTACATGCTGTACAATTTTTAGTCTACCAATGTATTAGTCTGGGGCATGCACATCTTCAGGTATAATTAGTAGGTCTTTTATTTTTTTAACACTGGTAACCATTCTCTGATTAACTTTTTAGATTTAACAGATTTCCTAACATTTGGTTCTTTACAGGGCTTACATTTATAGGACCAAGGTGTTTGGCTAATTGGACATATTGTATCATTTGGTGGGTTACAATGTCTACAATTTGGACATGCCCAGTAAGTATACCCTTTGGTTTTCTAGGGACCTTTACATCTAATTATTCCCTGTCCAGATATGTCTGCATCTTCAAAATCATCCATATTAATTAGAGCCATTTGTTCTTGAGTTTGTCCTAACTCTTCTAACTCTTTCTCATACTGAAGTAATTTACCTGTTTTAATCCACAAATCAAGACTCTGTTCCAGATTATTATCCATCACATATCTCCCACAGGTTTCTCTGATCTGTTTCAACTTATCTGGGTCCAGTGTGTCATCAATGGACAACCCTGCCCGTTGAAACAACCGCTTCATACCCTTCAAGCATTGCTCACCATGTATACTTTTCATAATGTCCATGGCACTCCGAGGTGCTTCATCCGAAGGGTACCTATCTATATTTCCCCTACTAATGGCCAGTTAGTATTTTGAATCCGGGAAATATCAGTAACCTGAATCTAACGGATCCCCTGAGATATAACTGTGAGGAAAATTGCCTGTAACAGAGGTGATCTGTAACCAATCTTTACCTATGTTACTATCTTTTGGAATGAAATTACATTTCATCAATATGAGCACATCATCTGGGTTTTCTCTATTTTCCCAAACCCCTTCTTCTGCAGTGTACACTATGGCTTTTAAAATAAATGGATATCCTTCTTCTAACTTATATATGATAACTATGCAGACACAATCCTGACAGGACATCTAACTTGCATTTGCTGCACGCACCTGTTCAAGTTTCAAATGATTTCCGTTCCTCTTTTTTTTTCTTTTTCTCAACTCTGTATGCTATAATTTTTAAAGCGACAGGAAGTACGTTATTCAAGTACTAGCAGCATATACAAGTTAGATGTTTTCTTGGCAATGATATTCTACCTTAGCCATAACTTAGACCCTTATGTTATGTACAATATACTGTTCTGAGTTTGCCAATTCAGTTAATACATCTGTCCAATCCCTTCCAATGTCTCTCACTCTGTTATTTGAGGTCCAGACACCAAGTTCACGGATCCCAGAAGTTGCTACCGCCAGCAAGGGCAGCTGCAGCAACGTCCAGTTTAACAACCCGTCAGTTGATTATATGTGGACACACTCTAAATACTCAGAATCCATTTACTCCCACATTCATTCATTCATTCATTCATTCATTCATTCATTCATTCATTCATTCATTCATTCATTCTTACACCTTTATAACACATATAAGCAAGAGAATAGAAGGAAAATAAAAAAATCAACCTGATTACTGACTGACCGTTGTGCACGATCCCCGATACCTGTCTGGCAATGGAACAGATGGATAGCTAAAGGAATGACAGTCTGGAGATAAAATATCTCTACGTACCATGCGCATGGTTTTTGTGAGTCTCAGTCCAGTAACCATCCACCCAGCCGTCCGCTGTTCAAAAGGTGATAAGGGTCTCGCTGGAAACCTCCAAATTGATAAAGGTAGCCCCAGGACAGGGCACCCCTTGCTGATCCAAGCTCAAGCACACACTCAACCGGTCAGGATCAGGTTCATTCATGGCTGCAGCCAGTGACCAGAAAACAGAGTAACCTTTGTAATAACTAGCCACGTGTGTATGATAAGAAATAACAGAGCAGGTTTTATTTCCTGGAAACAGCATATTATAAAGGAATACATATTTGCATACAGTGTCGTAATTTCCTTACACAAAGCTTAATCCTATTGGTTAATGATCGCTTTAACTCTATTGGTTGACATACTTTCTAATCCTATTGGTTAATAAACTCCTATCTTTTACGTAACATGTTTACCAATGTCTAAAATTCCTATATGTGCTCTTTAAGTAGAATATCTGGGGATTTTTGCTAAACTCGTAACCTACATATGTCTGGTTATGTTTTCACACCTGCTATACCGTAAACTGATAAATACCCTTTGAAGCTTATATGTCTAGCTGCTGACATAATATTTCTGCTAGGAAATTACCTTAAAATATATCCTAGCTAAAGGTCATTACTTCACAATATGGGTTCAAACAAATTACAATGTCTGGTACTTTTTCCTGTATCAGCACTAAGCTAAAACAATTAGAAACAGATTATCAGATGTCAATTAAAAATGGAGTCCTATGAACAAATATGGCTTCCATCTTTATCACCCCCTAATGTCCGGCGCACACCCCCCCCCGCACTTCTCATCTGCGAACCGATCATCGCTGTTTGTGTGCTGCTGTTATAGCAGTGATACTACAGCAGCACACTGATAGCAATGATCGAATTACCAGCATCGCTGCCCGGGTTGTTCCACAGTCACCCCCACCTGCTGCGCCACCGGTCAGACTCACTGTTGTGGGAGGGGGGCTGGCCGCACAGCCCAGCCCACCCCACCCGCCATCATGATCCGATTGCACGGTGTGATGTCAGAACGTCACACCGCGCGCCCTCCTTTCCCATCCACCCGCCCTGCGCTGTCCTCCTCCCACCTGCACTCAGTCTCTAGTCCGGTCAATCGTATGTGCTCTGCCCTGCCATTTTCGACAGCCCAACACAAGCCAGGAGGACTGTCTGGAGCTTAGGACAAGCCACCACAGGAGGAGGACAGTGGTGGTCTCATCTGGACACAGGCAGCTGAGTCTCCCTGCCTAAGCCCTCAGAATGTGAGTGAGTCAAGACTTGAATGACCACTCACTCCCTCACTGTGTGCACCAGGGGATAGACCGAGAGGGGTTCAGGCCAGACAGGATGTGGGGGCATAAAATTTTGTATAAAATGATACTCAATTTGCACAGGTTATTTCCCAAACAAAAGGTCCTGTGTGGACCGAAAACATTTGGGAAATAACCCGTGCAAGTTGAGTATGTTCAATAAATGTATTATTCTTCTTTATATAAAGAAGTCTGCAGAGTGCACCGTTAGATAGATAGAAAGAAAGAAACAGTCAGTCTATCTATCTATCTATCTATCTATCTATCTATCTATCTATCTATCTGTATATAACCATCCCAAGGTGCGGCACGCAGGGCTCATATAATCAGGCAGACTGCATTTAGATGTTCATAATGTTTCAGTTTATATAAACTGTCCTCATGATGGCTACATAATAAGAACAGTTTACATAAACTGAAACATTATGAATATCTAAATGCAGTCTGCCTGATTATATGAGCCCTGCGTGCCGCAACTTGGGATGGTTGTAAGTTAAACTGGGGAGGCACCTAGTTGAGTTGTCTGTTTGCAAGAGTGCCGAACCTATGGACATATGTATATGAATATATATATATATATTTATATATGTATGTATATAAGTATATATATATATATATATATTTACATATATATTATATATATGTATTAGAGATGAACGGGTTCAGTTTTACTCGGATTTACTCTGAATTACCCGAACCTCCTTATTGGCTATCAGACGTCACGTGTTTTGGTTAGCCAATACGAAAAGTCCAGAAAATAATTCTGGCGTAAAGAACCAAGTAAATATATATATATATATATATATATATATATATATATATATAGAGCTCGAAAAAGTAAAGGGAACACTAAAATAACACATCCTAGATCTGAGTGAATGAAATATTCTTATTAAATACTTTGTTCTTTACATAGTTGAATGTGCTGACAACAAAATCACACAAAAATTATCAATGGAAATCAAATTTATTAACCCATGGAGGTCTGGATTTGGAGTCACACTCAAAATTAAAGAGGAAAAACACACTACAGGCTGATCCAACTTTGATGTAATGTCCTTAAAACAAGTCAAAATGAGGCTCAGTAGTGTGTGTGGCCTCCACATGCCTGTATGACCTCCCTACAATGCCTGGGCATGCTCCTGATGATGTGGCGGATGGTCTCCTGAGGGATGTCCTCCCAGACCTGGACTAAAGCATCCGCCAACTCCTGGACGGAATACATGATGCAGCAGGCCAGTGTATTCTTTTAGATCAATTTGCCTGTAGCATGGAGGCTATTGGAGGAGTAGGTTAATATAGGGTCAGGGATGAGTTCCTGAGAAAGATTCCCCAGAAGTTGTAATACTAGATACTTTATACATACATTGTCGACACGGTTCAGAACCAGGACGGACAGTAGCTGCACTGGATATTAGTGTTAGTATGCAGGATGTTTACTTTTTATTTATATTTTTTGCACGGGTATAAAATGTGTATAAACACTGTTTTTACATTTGACATTATCACTTTAATACAGATTTGCACTAGTATGTAACCAGTTCCTAGTTTGCACAGTATTTTTTTAAAAACGATGTTTGCATATGTTTTTTCTATTATGTATTGCCAGCGTCTCCATGGTAACGCGGCATACTCCCGCAACGTCACTTCCGGCCGCGGCAGACGCGCCCGGCGGCGCCGGGCGGTGAGATCGGCGGCGTGACCAGGGGAGACGCCAGGTGATTGGGTGTGATGTGGGGGGTAAGTACTTCTTTTAAGTATTTAAATGTTTGTAGTGCTGTGGTTACACTTATCCTGAAGAAGGGGAACTGGTCCCCGAAACGTTGATTTCTTTTTGCACTATTACAAGATTTTATGACAGTCTCCGAGTGCCGCCTTTTCTTTGATTGATATATATATATGTGTGTGTGTGTGTATATATGGGTGTACTACGATATCCCGGCTGTCGGGAACCCGACGTTATTCCGATCGTTGGAATGGCGTCAGTGGGGCGAGTGCAAAAGAGCCCCTTGCGGGCACGGTGGTGGATTTATTCTCCCTCCCCCAAGAGGGAGAATGTTGTCGGTATCCCGGCGGTCGGGATCCCGGCGCCGGTATGCTAAGCGCTGGGATCCCGACAGCCCAGCCGGGATATAGAATGCTTCCCATATATATATATTGTATATATATATATATATATATATATATATACAGGTTGAGTATCCCTTATCCAAAATGCTTGGGACCAGAAGTATTTTGGATATCGGATTTTTCTGTATTTCGGAATAATTGCATACTATAATGAGATATCAAGGCGATGGGACCCAAGTCTAAGCACAGAATGCATTTATGTTTCATATACACCTTATATACACAGCCTAATGGTCATTTTAGCCAATATTTTTAATAATTTTTTGCATTAAGCAAAGTGTCTACATTCACATAATTCATTTATGTTTCATATACACCTTATACACACATCCTGAAGGTCATTTAATACAATATTTTTAATAACTCTGTGTATTAAACAAAGTTTGTGTACATTGAGCCATCAGAAAACAAAGGTTTCACTATCTCAGCCTCACTCAAAAAAGTCCGTATTTCGGAATATTACGTATTTCTGAATATTTGGATATGGGATACTCAACCTGTATATATATACATACGGGAACTCAGATTAACATTTTCAGTGTTTATTTGGAACAGCAGGTCAGCACACAGCAAGTTACATCCATATGCACTCTGTGTTACAGGCAGTAGCATACAGGTACTTTCAGCCTATCAGACTCTAGATAGGCTCCAGTGGTCCCTAGTCTAACCCACACAACCCGGCCTATCACCTGGACACTAATTGCCATCAGAAGCAAGGTGAATCTGCCCTGGAAACCCTTATATCAGGAGATCCCAGTTGCTGCTGATCACACACCTGGGATTCTGCTACTGCTCCAAAACCTGGTCTGGATCCTCCACATTACTTTCACATGGAACAATGCTGTCTCTGCCACACTCCTTCCCCCTTAGCTTCAACCACCCTGGTGAAGCTACACCAATTTCAGGCGAGCTCTCTGCCTTGCCCACCCCTACCTGTGTCATCCACCCAGGTACACAGCCTTCCACTACCTTCCAGAGGTCACCCACCTCGCCTTCTTCCAACTCCCCTAGCTTCACCATAGGTTTGCTTGGAGGAACAGGACCTACAAACCTCCTGGAAAAGGCATCGGCATTGAGGTGCTGTTTACCCGGACAATGCCTCATCTCAGACTTAAATGGCTGCAAAGCCAAAAACCAACGGGGTCACATGAGCATTCACCTCTTTGTTTGTATGCATCCACTGTAAGGGTGCATGGTCTGTGACCAACAAAAACTCTCGTCCCAATAAATAATACCTTAATGACTCAACTGCCCATTTAATGGCCAAGCACTCCTGCTCTACAGTTGAGTACCTGCTTCTCCCTGGGCAATAATTTACGGCTAAGGTAGAGGATGGGCTTCTCCTCTCCATCTACCTCCTGGGATAGGACGGCTCCTAATCCTGTCCCAGAGGCATCCATTTGTAACACAAATTGCTTTTTAAAGTCAGGAGCTTGCAAGACAGGCTCAGTACACAAAGCTCGTCTTAAATCCTGCCATGCAGTTTCCACTGGTTTAGACCACATTATTTTGTCTGGGAATTGTTTTTTTAAGACATTAAGTTAGTGGAGCCGCTCTAGCGGCGAAATCTCGAATGAACCTGCGATACTATCCGACCAAACCGAGAAATGTCCTAAGTTGTGATTTACATTTAGGTCTAGACCAGGTGAGGACTGCTTCGACCTTACTAGGCTGAGGTTTAACCTGTCCTCTGCCCACAATGTACCCCAAATACTTGGCCTCAATCATACCAATGGCACATTTCTCAAGGTTGGCAGTAAACCCGTGTGCCCGTAGAGACTGTAAAACGGCTTCTACCTTTGGTAGGTGTGACTCCCAGTCAGAGCTGAAAATAACAATGGCCCTCATTCCGAGTTGATCGGTCGCAAGGCGAATTTAGCAGAGTTACACACGCTAAGCCTACGCCTACTGGGAGTGTATCTTAGCTTCTTAAAATTGCGACCGATGTAATCGCAATATTGCGATTACAAACTACTTTGCAGTTTTTGAGTAACTTCAACCTTACTCTGCCTGTGCGATCAGTTCAGTGCTTGTCGTTCCTGGTTTGACGTCACAAACACACCCAGTGTTCGCTCAGACACTCCCCCGTTTCTCCAGCCACTCCTGCGTTTTTTCCGGAAACGGTAGCGTTTTCATCCACACGCCCATAAAACGCCGTGTTTCCGCCCAGTAACACCCATTTCCTGTCAATCACATTACGATCGCCGGAGCGAAGAAAAAGCCGTGAGTAAAAATACTATCTTCATTGTTAAATTACTTGGCGCAGTCGCAGTGCGAATATTGCGCATGCGTACTAAGCGGATTTTCATTGCGATGCGATGAAAAATACCGAGCGAACGACTCGGAATGAGGGCCAATGTAATCTAAATATGCAGTTGCATATTCCCTGTGGGGCTGCAGCAACATATTCATAGCTCTCTGGACGATTGCTGGGGCACCATGTAAACCAAATGGGAGCATTTTATATTGGAATAAGCCTTCTGGGGTAGAGAAGGCTGTTTTTGCCTTAGCAGCTTCTGTTAACGGAATCTGCCAATAACCTTTTGTTAAATCAAGTGTAGTGAGGTATTGACTATTGGCTAAATTTTTTACCAACTCATCAACCCGGGGCATAGGGTAAGAATCAAATCGGGACACTTGATTTAATTTACAGAAGTCATTGCAGAACCGTAAGGCACCTGAAGGCTTCGGTACTAGGACAATTGGATTATTCCACTCACTGGTAGATTCCTCTATAACCCTTAGGCGTAACATCTCTTCCACCTCCTGCTTTACCGCTGCCCGCTTCGCTTCGGGTATGCGATATGGCCTCTGTTTAATGACCACCCTGGGTGGAGTCACAACATCATGTTGGATGATCTGTGTCTTTCCCCGGAATAGCAGAAAACACATCTTGGTAGCGTTTCGTCAAGTTCACCACTTCCCATTTCTGTTCAGGAGTAAGCATGACTTCCATGGGTACCTGGCATTCTGAAATCTTTTTAGCTACCAAAGTGGGCCTATTGGTAGTTTCCTTCCAGGGTTTTAACAGGTTTACATGGTAAACTTGTACCTCCCTCCTTCTACCCTCCTGTTGGACCCTGTAATTGACCAGTCCCACTGCCTCGATGATCTCATAGGGGCCCCGCCATTGTGCATACATCTTGCTTTCTGTGGTGAGCACCAGCACTAACACTTTATCTCCTGGATTAAAGGACCGGTTAACTGAGGTGACGTCATACCTCTGTTTCTGACGTTGTTCCATGTGTTCGTTCAGTAGTGGTGCAATCTGCCTTAGACGGCTGTATATCTGTGCTACAAACTGAACGATGTTAGGGTCCTGGCATGTTTGTTCTTCCCACCCTTCTTTTAAGAGATCTAGAATTCCTCTGGGCTGTCTCCCATAGAGGATCTCAAAGGGACTAAACCCTGTAGAGGATTGGGGTACCTCTCTGACCGCAAACATCAAGTAAGGTAGGAGCAGATCCCAATCTCGTTTTTCTTGTGACGCTGCCCTCTTTATCATTTGCTTAAGGGTTTTATTAAATCTTTCTACCAGGCCATCTGTCTGTGGGTGGTACACCGAGGTGGTAATCCTGTCTACTTTTAGCAACCGACATTATTTATTATTATTATTACCAGTTATTTATATAGCGCACACATATTCTGCAGCACTTTACAGAGACATAAATCTTTCATGAGTTTAGACATGAAAGGTGTACCTTGATCCGTTAGGACCTCCTTCGGTATTCATTACCGGGTATACATGGTTAGTAGTTCTCTGGCAATAGTGCTAGATTTCATATTGGGCAGGGGTATAGCCTCTGGGTACCTGGTGGCATAATCAACTACCACCAAGAAGTATTGGTGTCCTCGAGCAGATGTTTCCACTGGCCCTATCAGATCCATACCAATCCGCTCAAAAGGTACAGAAATGATAGGGAGGGGTACCAGTGGAGCTCTAAACTCTGGCCGTGGGGCTCTTCTCTGGCAGACTGGGCATTCCTGATAATACCTCTTAACGGAAGCATAGATGCCGGTCAAAAGAACCTTAACTATATGCGTTGGAGTGTTTTCTCCTCCCCTAGATGGCCACCCAACAAATGTGTATGGGCAGCTTCTAACACCAACCGCTCCAGTTTTCGGGGGAACCAAGAGCTGATCTACCCTTTTCCCTTGTAAAGTAGCAACACGATATAGCAAGTCATTTTTCAAAACAAAATATGGTACACCCTCTGATGATAAAGCATCAACTACCCTGCCGTTAACTACTTTAACAGTCTCAAAGGCGTGTACCAAATTGCTGTCATCGCGTTGATCTCTCCCATAGTCCTGTAGTGATATCTTCTCACCAACTGGGTTCCAATGGGCCCCGAACTCAGTCTCTTGGGGTGGTTTGGGACCGGCAGCCTCTCTCCCAGACGCTAAACTTTGGTAGTCTCTGGTCTCTGGCTCCTGAGTTGTTTCGGTGGTTGACGGTTTGTTGGTAGCATGCCAGGTAACCAGCTCCTGTAGCAATGGAAAGTCCCAGCCCAGGATCTTCGGATACGGGGGTCTGAAGGTCACCACCGCTACCACCTTTAACGATCAACCTTCAACGGTCAGGGGTAAGTAGACCCGTGGGCACTCCTCCACATCACCATGGACGCACAACACCCTGACAGGAGGCTGGACCTTGTCTGCTCCCGGAGGAACTACTTTGGCCGCGACAATGGTGAGCTCACTGCCGGTATCTACCAGGGCCCAAATCTCCCGGTTTTCCACCTGTACCTGCTCCCGGAATAGGGAGGATAACCCCATTGCCGCCATGCTGACCAACGGCCAAGCCATTTTCCCTGCATTGCAATCCATTGGCTCGCCCTGTTTCAGGCAGTCCCGCCACACATGACCAGGCTCGCTGCACTCAAAGCACACCAAGGGAGGCGGAGCCTTTGGTTTAACTACTGGGATGCTGTCTCTGCCACATTACATATATCATACCTCCCAACATGACCCTCTCCAGGAGAGACAAAATGCTCTGCTTCTGGACTTCCCTCTTAATGTATGATTGCCCTCACCTGTGTTGAAACACCTTTCTTATCCATTAACCTGTTCAAAACAGGTGCCGGCAATCATAAATGAAGAGAAAAGTCCAGGAGCAGAGCATTCTGTCCCTCCTGGAGAGGGTCACGTTGGGAGGTATGATAGATAGATATATATATATATATATATATATATATATATACAGTATATATATACAGTATATATACAGTATATATATACAGTATATATATACAGTATATATTAGTGATGAGCACCGGAAATTTTTCGGGTTTTGTGTTTTGGTTTTGGGTTCGGTTCCGCGGCCGTGTTTTGGGTTCGAACGCGTTTTGGCAAAACCTCACCGAATTTTTTTTGTCGGATTCGGGTGTGTTTTGGATTCGGGTGTTTTTTTCAAAAAACCCTAAAAAACAGCTTTAATCATAGAATTTGGGGGTCATTTTGATCCCAAAGTATTATTAACCTCAATAACCATAATTTCCACTCATTTTCAGTCTATTCTGAACACCTCACACCTCACAATATTATTTTTAGTCCTAAAATTTGCACCGAGGTCGCTGGATGGCTAAGCTAAGCGACCCAAGTGGCCGACACAAACACCTGGCCCATCTTGGAGTGGCACTGCAGTGTCACGCAGGATGGCCCTTCCAAAAAACACTCCCCAAACAGCACATGACGCAAAGAAAAAAAGAGGCGCAATGAGGTAGCTGTGTGAGTAAGCTAAGCGACCCTAGTGGCCGACACAAACACCTGGCCCATCTAGGAGTGGCACTGCAGTGTCACGCAGGATGGCCCTTCCAAAAAACACTCCCCAAACAGCACATGACGCAAAGAAAAAAAGAGGCGCAATGAGGTAGCTGTGTGAGTAAGCTAAGCGACCCTAGTGGCCGACACAAACACCTGGCCCATCTAGGAGTGGCACTGCAGTGTCACGCAGGATGGCCCTTCCAAAAAACACTCCCCAAACAGCACATGACGCAAAGAAAAAAAGAGGCACAATGAGGTAGCTGTGTGAGTAAGCTAAGCGACCCTAGTGGCCGACACAAACACCTGGCCCATCTAGGAGTGGCACTGCAGTGTCACGCAGGATGGCCCTTCCAAAAAACACTCCCCAAACAGCTCATGACGCAAAGAAAAAAAGAGGCGCAATGAGGTAGCTGTGTGAGTAAGCTAAGCGACCCTAGTGGCCGACACAAACACCTGGCCCATCTAGGAGTGGCACTGCAGTGTCACGCAGGATGGCCCTTCCAAAAAACACTCCCCAAACAACAGCACATGACGCAAAGAAGAAAAAAATGAGGCGCAATGAGGTAGCTGTGTGACTAAGATAAGCGACCCTAGTGGCCGACACAAACACCTGGCCCATCTAGGAGTGGCACTGCAGTGTCACGCAGGATGGCCCTTCCACAAAACACCCCCCAAACAGCACATGACGCAAAGAAAAAAAGAGGCGCAATGAGGTAGCTGTGTGACTAAGATAAGCGACCCTAGTGGCCGACACAAACACCTGGCCCATCTAGGAGTGGCACTGCAGTGTCACGCAGGATGGCCCTTCCAAAAAACACTCCCCAAACAGCACATGACGCAAAGAAAAAAAGAGGCGCAATGAGGTAGCTGTGTGAGTAAGCTAAGCGACCCTAGTGGCCGACACAAACACCTGGCCCATCTAGGAGTGGCACTGCAGTGTCACGCAGGATGGCCCTTCCAAAAAACACTCCCCAAACAGCACATGACGCAAAGAAGAAAAAAAAGAGGCGCAATGAGGTAGCTGTGTGAGTAAGCTAAGCGACCCTAGTGGCCGACACAAACACCTGGCCCATCTAGGAGTGGCACTGCAGTGTCACGCAGGATGGCCCTTCCAAAAAACACTCCCCAAACAGCACATGACGCAAAGAAAAAAAGAGGCGCAATGAGGTAGCTGTGTGAGTAAGCTAAGCGACCCTAGTGGCCGACACAAACACCTGGCCCATCTAGGAGTGGCACTGCAGTGTCACGCAGGATGGCCCTTCCAAAAAACACTCCCCAAACAGCAGCACATGACGCAAAGAAGAAAAAAAGAGGCGCAATGAGGTAGCTGTGTGACTAAGATAAGCGACCCTAGTGGCCGACACAAACACCTGGCCCATCTAGGAGTGGCACTGCAGTGTCACGCAGGATGGCCCTTCCAAAAAACACCTCCCAAACAGCACATGACGCAAAGAAAAAAAGAGGCGCAATGAGGTAGCTGTGTGAGTAAGCTAAGCGACCCTAGTGGCCGACACAAACACCTGGCCCATCTAGGAGTGGCACTGCAGTGTCACGCAGGATGGCCCTTCCAAAAAACACTCCCCAAACAGCACATGACGCAAAGAAAAAAAGAGGCGCAATGAGGTAGCTGTGTGAGTAAGCTAAGCGACCCTAGTGGCCGACACAAACACCTGGCCCATCTAGGAGTGGCACTGCAGTGTCACGCAGGATGGCCCTTCCAAAAAACACTCCCCAAACAGCACATGACGCAAAGAAAAAAAGAGGCGCAATGAGGTAGCTGTGTGAGTAAGCTAAGCGACCCTAGTGGCCGACACAAACACCTGGCCCATCTAGGAGTGGCACTGCAGTGTCACGCAGGATGGCCCTTCCAAAAAACACTCCCCAAACAGCAGCACATGACGCAAAGAAGAAAAAAAAGAGGCGCAATGAGGTAGCTGTGTGACTAAGATAAGCGACCCTAGTGGCCGACACAAACACCTGGCCCATCTAGGAGTGGCACTGCAGTGTCACGCAGGATGGCCCTTCCAAAAAACACCCCCCAAACAGCACATGACGCAAAGAAAAAAAGAGGCGCAATGAGGTAGCTGTGTGAGTAAGCTAAGCGACCCTAGTGGCCGACACAAACACCTGGCCCATCTAGGAGTGGCACTGCAGTGTCACGCAGGATGGCCCTTCCAAAAAACACTCCCCAAACAGCACATGACGCAAAGAAAAAAAGAGGCGCAATGAGGTAGCTTTGTGAGTAAGCTAAGCGACCCTAGTGGCCGACACAAACACCTGGCCCATCTAGGAGTGGCACTGCAGTGTCACGCAGGATGGCCCTTCCAAAAACACCCCCCAAACAGCACATGACGCAAAGAAAAATGAAAGAAAAAAGAGGTGCAAGATGGAATTGTCCTTGGGCCCTCCCACCCACCCTTATGTTGTATAAACAGGACATGCACACTTTAACCAACCCATCATTTCAGTGACAGGGTCTGCCACACGACTGTGACTGAAATGACGGGTTGGTTTGGACCCCCACCAAAAAAGAAGCAATTAATCTCTCCTTGCACAAACTGGCTCTACAGAGGCAAGATGTCCACCTCATCATCATCCTCCGATATATCACCGTGTACATCCCCCTCCTCACAGATTATCAATTCGTCCCCACTGGAATCCACCATCTCAGCTCCCTGTGTACTTTGTGGAGGCAATTGCTGCTGGTCAATGTCTCCACGGAGGAATTGATTATAATTCATTTTAATGAACATCATCTTCTCCACATTTTCTGGATGTAACCTCGTACGCCGATTGCTGACAAGGTGAGCGGCGGCACTAAACACTCTTTTGGAGTACACACTTGTGGGAGGGCAACTTAGGTAGAATAAAGCCAGTTTGTGCAAGGGCCTCCAAATTGCCTCTTTTTCCTGCCAGTATAAGTACGAACTGTCTGACGTGCCTACTTGGATGCGGTCACTCATATAATCCTCCACCATTCTTTCAATGGGGAGAGAATCATATGCAGTGACAGTAGACGACATGTCCGTAATCGTTGTCAGGTCCTTCAGTCCGGACCAGATGTCAGCATCAGCAGTCGCTCCAGACTGCCCTGCATCACCGCCAGCGGGTGGGCTCGGAATTCTGAGCCTTTTCCTCGCACCCCCAGTTGCGGGAGAATGTGAAGGAGGAGATGTTGACAGGTCGCGTTCCGCTTGACTTGACAATTTTCTCACCAGCAGTTCTTTGAACCCCAGCAGACTTGTGTCTGCCGGAAAGAGAGATCCAAGGTAGGTTTTAAATCTAGGATCGAGCACGGTGGCCAAAATGTAGTGCTCTGATTTCAACAAATTGACCACCCGTGAATCCTTGTTAAGCGAATTAAGGGCTCCATCCACAAGTCCAACATGCCTAGCGGAATCGCTCTGTGTTAGCTCCTCCTTCAATGTCTCCAGCTTCTTCTGCAAAAGCCTGATGAGGGGAATGACCTGACTCAGGCTGGCAGTGTCTGAACTGACTTCACGTGTGGCAAGTTCAAAAGGTTGCAGAACCTTGCACAAAGTTGAAATCATTCTCCACTGCGCTTGAGACAGGTGCATTCCACCTCCTATATCGTGGTCAGTTGTATAGGCTTGAATGGCCTTTTGCTGCTCCTCCAACCTCTGAAGCATATAGAGGGTTGAATTCCACCTCGTTACCACTTCTTGCTTCAGATGATGGCAGGGCAGGTTCAGGCGTTTTTGGTGGTGCTCCAGTCTTCTGTACGTGGTGCCTGTACGCCGAAAGTGTCCCGCAATTCTTCTGGCCACCGACAGCATCTCTTGCACGCCCCTCTCGTTTTTTAAATAATTCTGCACCACCAAATTCAAGGTATGTGCAAAACATGGGACGTGCTGGAATTTGCCCATATTTAATGCACACACAATATTGCTGGCGTTGTCCGATGCCACAAATCCACAGGAGAGTCCAATTGGGGTAAGCCATTCTGCGATGATCTTCCTCAGTTGCCGTAAGAGGTTTTTAGCTGTGTGCGTATTCTGGAAAGCGGTGATACAAAGCGTAGCCTGCCTAGGAAAGAGTTGGCGTTTGCGAGATGCTGCTACTGGTGCCGCCGCTGCTGTTCTTGCGGCGGGAGTCCATACATCTACCCAGTGGGCTGTCACAGTCATATAGTCCTGAGCCTGCCCTGCTCCACTTGTCCACATGTCCGTGGTTAAGTGGTCATTGGGTACAACTGCATTTTTTAGGACACTGGTGAGTCTTTTTCTGAGGTCTGTGTACATTTTCGGTATCGCCTGCCTAGAGAAATGGAACCTAGATGGTATTTGGTACCGGGGACACAGTACCTCCAACAAGTCTCTAGTTGCCTCTGCAGTAATGATGGATACCGGAACCACGTTTCTCACCGCCCAGGATGCCAAGGCCTCAGTTATCCGCTTTGCAGCAGGATGACTGCTGTGATATTTAATCTTCCTCGCAAAGGACTGTTGGACAGTCAATTGCTTGGTGGAAGTAGTAAAAGTGGTCTTACGAGTACGACTTCCCCTCTGGGATGACCATCGACTCCCAGCAGCAACAACAGCAGCGCCAGCAGCAGTAGGCGTTACACGCAAGGATGCATCGGAGGAATCCCAGGCAGGAGAGGACTCGTCAGAATTGCCAGTGACATGGCCTGCAGGACTATTGGCATTCCTGGGGAAGGAGGAAATTGACACTGAGGGAGTTGGTGGGGTGGTTTGTGTGAGCTTGGTTACAAGAGGAAGGGATTTACTGGTCAGTGGACTGCTTCCGCTGTCGCCCAAAGTTTTTGAACTTGTCACTGACTTATGATGAATGCGCTGCAGGTGACGTATAAGGGAGGATGTTCCGAGGTGGTTAACGTCCTTACCCCTACTTATTACAGCTTGACAAAGGCAACACACGGCTTGACAAATGTTGTCCGCATTTCTGTTGAAATACTTCCACACCGAATAGCTGATTTTTTTGGTATTTTCACCAGGCATGTCAATGGCCCTATTCCTCCCACGGACAACAGGTGTCTCCCCGGGTGCCTGACTTAAACAAACCACCTCACCATCAGAATCCTCCTGGTCAATTTCCTCACCAGCACCAGCAACACCCATATCCTCCTCATCCTGGTGTACTTCAACACTGACATCTTCAATCTGACTATCAGGAACTGGACTGCGGGTGCTCCTTCCAGCACTTGCAGGGGGCGTGCAAATGGTGGAAGGCGCATGCTCTTCACGTACAGTGTTGGGAAGGTCAGGCATCGCAAACGACACAATTGGACTCTCCTTGTGGATTTGTGATTTCGAAGAACGCACAGTTCTTTGCTGCGCTTTTGCCAGCTGGAGTCTTTTCATTTTTCTAGCGAGAGGCTGAGTGCTTCCATCCTCATGTGAAGCTGAACCACTAGCCATGAACATAGGCCAGGGCCTCAGCCGTTCCTTGCCACTCCGTGTGGTAAATGGCATATTGGCAAGTTTACGCTTCTCCTCTGACAATTTTATTTTAGATTTTTGAGTCCTTTTTTTACTGATATTTGGTGTTTTGGATTTGACATGCTCTGTACTATGACATTGGGCATCGGCCTTGGCAGACGACGTTGCTGGCATTTCATCGTCTCGGCCATGACTAGTGGCAGCAGCTTCAGCACGAGGTGGAAGTCGATCTTGATCTTTCCCTATTTTTGGAACCTCAACATTTTTGTTCTCCATATTTTAATAGGCACAACTAAAAGGCACCTCAGGTAAACAATGGAGATGGATGGATACTAGTATACTTATGGATGGACGAGCGACTGCCGACACAGAGGTAGCTACAGCCATGGACTACCGTACTGCGTCTGCTGCTAATATAGACTGGATGATAATGATATAAAAAATATATATATATCACTACTGCAGCCGGACAGGTATATATTATATAATGACGGACCTGCTGGACACTGTCAGCACTGCAGACTCCTAAAGTAAGCTACTAGTATCAAGAAGATAGAAAAAAAAAACACCACAGGTAGGTGGTATACAATTATGGATGGACGAGCGACTGCCGACACAGAGGTAGCTACAGCCGTGGACTACCGTACTGCGTCTGCTGCTAATATAGACTGGATGATAATGATATAAAAAATATATATATATATCACTACTGCAGCCGGACAGGTATATATTATATAATGACGGACCTGCTGGACACTGTCAGCTCAGCACTGCAGACTCCTAAAGTAAGCTACTAGTATCAAGAAGATAGAAAAAAAAAAAAACACCACGGGTAGGTGGTATACAATTATGGATGGACGAGCGACTGCCGACACAGAGGTAGCTACAGCCGTGGACTACCGTACTGCGTCTGCTGCTAATATAGACTGGATGATAATGAGATATAAAATATATATATATCACTACTGCAGCCGGACAGGTATATATTATATAATGACGGACATGCTGGACACTGTCAGCTCAGCACTGCAGACTCCTAAAGTAAGCTACTAGTATCAAGAAGATAGAAAAAAAAAAACACCACGGGTAGGTGGTATACAATTATGGATGGACGAGCGACTGCCGACACAGAGGTAGCTACAGCCGTGGACTACCGTACTGCGTCTGCTGCTAATATAGACTGGATGATAATGATATAAAAAATATATATATATCACTACTGCAGCCGGACAGGTATATATTATATAATGACGGACCTGCTGGACACTGTCAGCTCAGCACTGCAGACTCCTAAAGTAAGCTACTAGTATCAAGAAGATAGAAAAAAAAAACACCACGGGTAGGTGGTATACAATTATGGATGGACGAGCGACTGCCGACACAGAGGTAGCTACAGCCGTGGACTACCGTACTGCGTCTGCTGCTAATATAGACTGGATGATAATGAGATATAAAATATATATATATCACTACTGCAGCCGGACAGGTATATATTATATAATGACGGACCTGCTGGACACTGTCAGCTCAGCACTGCAGACTCCTAAAGTAAGCTACTAGTATCAAGAAGATAGAAAGAAAAAAAAAAACACCACGGGTAGGTGGTATACAATTATGGATGGACGAGCGACTGCCGACAAAGAGGTAGCTACAGCCGTGGACTACCATACTGCGTCTGCTGCTAATATAGACTGGATGATAATGATATAAAAAAAATATATATATCACTACTGCAGCTGGACAGGTATATATTATATAATGACGGACCTGCTGGACACTGTCAGCTCAGCACTGCAGACTCCTAAAGTAAGCTACTAGTATCAAGAAGATAGAAAAAAAAAAAAACACCACGGGTAGGTGGTATACAATTATGGATGGACGAGCGACTGCCGACACAGAGGTAGCTACAGCCGTGGACTACCGTACTGCGTCTGCTGCTAATATAGACTGGATGATAATGATATAAAAAATATATATATATCACTACTGCAGCCGGACAGGTATATATTATATAATGACGGACCTGCTGGACACTGTCAGCTCAGCACTGCAGACTCCTAAAGTAAGCTACTAGTATCAAGAAGATAGAAAAAAAAAAACACCACGGGTAGGTGGTATACAATTATGGATGGACGAGCGACTGCCGACACAGAGGTAGCTACAGCCGTGGACTACCGTACTGCGTCTGCTGCAGTGCTAATATAGACTGGATGATAATGATATAAAAAATATATATATATCACTACTGCAGCCGGACAGGTATATAATATATAATGACGGACCTGCTGGACACTGTCAGCAGAATGCGTTTATAGAATAAAAACATCACACGACGAGTGTTTAACTTTTTCAGGCAGACAATCACAATATACTGGTGGTCAGTGCGGTCACTGGTCAGTCACACTGGCAGTGGCACTCTGGCAGCAAAAGTGTGCATTGTTAAAATATGTACTCCTGCTATAACTGCTCCCCAGTCTCCCCCACAATTAAGCTGTGTGAGCAGTGAGCACTCAGCACAGTCAGATATACAGTATTACATAGATGATGCAGCACACTGAGGCTGAGCACAGATATGGTATGTGACTGTGTCACACTGTGTATCGTTTTTTTTCAGGCAGAGAACGGATTAATTAAACTGGTGGTCACTGGTCACACTATCAGCAAGTAGTACTCCTAATATGCTCCCCAAAATTAGTAAATCAAGTGTCTCTACTACTCTCTAGTCTACTCTAAACGGAGAGGACGCCAGCCACGTCCTCTCCCTATCAATCTCAATGCACGTGTGAAAATGGCGGCGACGCGCGGCTCCTTATATAGAATCCGAGTCTCGCGATAGAATCCGAGCCTCGCGAGAATCCGACAGCGGGATGATGACGTTCGGGCGTGCTCGGGTTAACCGAGCAAAGCGGGAGGTTCCGAGCCTGCTCGGACCCGTGTAAAAAAAGCTGTAGTCCGGGGGGTTCGGTTTCCGAGAAACCGAACCCGCTCATCACTAGTATATATACAGTATATATATATACAGTATATATATATATATATATATATCAGTGAAAGGCTGCGGCACTCACAGGTCTTGTAATCCGTATTCAGGTTATATACTTGTCCACCTCATCCCAGCAGGACACTCCAGTACATATACAGGTCAACGTTTCATTTTATTACATAAAATTTTGTCAGGACATACAAAATTTTATGTAATGAAATGAAACGTTGGCCTGTATATGAATTAGAGTGTCCTTCTAAGGTGAGGTGGACCAGTATATAACCTGCACATGGATTACAAGACCTGTGAGTGCCGCAGCCTTTCACTGACTATATATCTCTATATTACTGAAGGCATTGACCGCTAATACATGATGGTAGGCACGCCCAGTAGGCGGTGCTAGGCACACCATTATAGTCATCCACCCCCTAATAAAACGTGCTGCGCACGCCTATGATCATTTGTGCCTCATAACGAATGCAGGGAAATGTGATGATCCCATTTGAATGTATGTATCTCTGATTTCTTTTTTTCCCACAAGAATGTTACAGCTACATAATGGGGGTAAGATGCAATCAGGGAGATTGCTGGACTTTTCAGGGCATCTCCTGCAGAATGAGGAGGTAGGCAACTATGGGCTGATTGTCCCAGCGCCCTATCCCTCTAACCACTCAAGTGGTGAAGTTACATGTGATGCAAATGGCCAGCTGGGTATTCGCTGACCATGTCAGCAATTGGTTGCAATGGACAACTTCTCCACTTCATTCCATGCAACTGCACCATCCACTGTGTCCTCCAGTTTTTGAAGAGTCCCCTCGGCTCTATGGTTGTGATGTTGTGGTCTGTGAGTACCATCCAAACGGCACATTGGAGCTTATACAGCTCTACCAAAAGCTCCAGAAGTGTCATTTGGATATTTCTTATAGATTGTGTTAGGCGCCGGGGTCCGCTCGTCGGTGCGGCCCGGCGCCTAGCAACCAGGGACGCCGTACGCGTACAGCCGCCGGCTCCCTGGCAACGCTAGACGCCGGGCGCACTGAGCCGCACGGACCCTAGCAACGGGGACGCCACTGGCGGACCGCGTTCCCCGTTGCTGGGTCCAGTTAAAATGATTGTGCACCTGTTTCCTGGCCGTGCAGCAAGGCAGCTGCACGGCATTTAGGTAATCAGCCCTGTCAGCAGCTGATTGGAGGACTCCTGTTTATATGCACTCTCAGGGCTTCTCATAGACGCAGGTAATAGCTTCCTGCATGCTGTCCTTGTTTGCTGAGAGTCTGTTTCCAGTCTTGCTGTATCCGGTCGTTCCAGTCTCCAGTAGTCCTGTACTCGGAAGTTGTCATCTTGTTCCTGGAGTCCTGACTGATCACCGTTTAACATCCAGTGGTGTTCGTGAGTCGCGGCTTTGCCGTGTGTTGCGGCTTGGCCGCTTTACCATTTATTATTTGTGTTTTGGAGCATTTTGCGGAGGGTTCCGCTTCCACAGGTCCACTCTGGTATCCGGCGGTGCTGGGTAGGAGTATTGGACAAGTGGATTTTTGGTTGTCCTTTTCCCTGGCGGTTTTTCCGCACATACTTCAAGTCTTTGCTAGTTAGCTTGTTGCCCCTGGCCTGTTGTCAGTCAGAGGTCCTCTTGTTATCATCCTGCCTCGGATTTCCCTTTGTCTCTCATTAAGACCGGGGGGCACCGGAGTTGGGCAGACATAATCCGCCCTTCAAACGTGGCTGCCAAGGGCTCAAGAAACCATAGTCTCGCAAGGGATTTCCGATAGCACGGGTGAGACAATAGAGTTAGGGTGCCAGGGGCAACTTGTCTTTCCTGCTCCCGTTACCAGCATTCCATTCCAGCGCTCTGGTCATTGTCATAAGATCTCCTCTGGTCAGGAGTGCTGGAATCATAACATTATTACCGGCCTAACCAAAACTTAAAATTAAACGGGGTTTAATTTTTTTTCTCATTCAGTTTTGTAAGAGTTTATCGGCCTCATGAATCCAACAGGTTTAGGGCCAAACCTGGTCAGCTCTTAGTCAGCCAGATTCAAGAACTTACTCAGATGGTTCAGGATCTTTCCCTTCGGGTGAAGTCGCAGGAAGATCTTTTGCAAACTTCCCCGAAGGTAGTCCCTGAACCAAAGATGCATTTGCCTGACCGTTTTTCTGGTGATAGGAAAGAGTTTTTTAATTTTAAAGAATCCTGTAAACTTTATTTTTGTTTAAGACCGATCTCCTCGGGTACTGAATTTCAGCGGGTTGGGATTATTATTTCTTTGCTCCAGGGGGATCCTCAGACCTGGGCATTTGGTTTAAAAGCAGAGGATCCGGCCTTGTTGTCAGTAGACGCCTTTTTTGGGTCTTTAGGGCTATTGTATGATGACCCTGATAGAGAGGCATCCGCTGAAGGTCAGTTGCGCGCTCTCAGACAGGGTAGGAATCCTGCAGAGGTTTATTGTACGGAGTTTCGCCGTTGGTCGAACGACTGTGGCTGGAATGACCCAGCCCTGCGCAGTCAGTTTCGCCTCGGCTTATCAGAGTCTATAAAAGACAGTCTCCTTCAGTATCCCGCTCCTGAGACTCTCGATAAACTCATGGAGCTTTCTATTAAGATTGATCGTCGTCTCAGAGAGTGGAGGGCTGAAAAAGGAGCACCTGTCAGGTCAACTCCATGTGTATATTCCATTCCTGAGGACGTAGAGGAGCCCATGCAGATGGGTCTCTCCCGGCTGTCTCCTGAAGAAAGAGCCAGAAGGCAAAACTCTGGTCTTTGTTTGTACTGTGGGGGTAAGGGACATTTTGCTCGTAATTGTCCGAACAAGTCGGGAAACGCCTCGACCAGGTGAATTGTGAGGGGGTTCACCTAGGTCTGCAGCTTATCTCCTCGAATAACTCCCTTTTAGTCCCAGCTAAAGTCTCCTTTGGCAGCCTCAGTTCTTTGGTGTCGGCTTTTGTTGACAGTGGAGCTGCAGGAAACTTTATGGATTTAACTTGGGCTAAGGCCTTAGGCATTCCTCAGTTATCTTTGGGTAGGTGTGTCACCATGCATGGCTTAGATAGGAGTCCACTGTCCAATGGGGTTATTTCCCTTTGTACACCCCCTGTACTACTTACGGTAGGAGCTCTTCATTCTGAAAAAATCGAGTTCTTCCTTACCCATTGCCCAGCAGTTCCAGTGGTTCTGGGTCACCCTTGGCTGGCCTTTCATAATCCCACCATTGATTGGCGGTCGGGGGAGATTTCACAATGGGGTACCTTCTGTGATAAGGAATGTATTACGTTTCCAGTCAGAATAGCAGCTGCCATTCCTGAACTCATTCCCGTGGAATACCAAGAGTTTGCTGATGTGTTCTCCAAGGGCAATGCAGACATTCTGCCTCCACATCGGCCTTATGATTGTGCTATTGAGCTAATTCCTGGTGCCGCATTGCCAAAGGGAAGGTTATATGCTTTATCCGGGCCAGAAACTGCGGCCATGAATGATTATGTTAAGGAGAGCCTAGGGAAAGGATTTATTAGGCCATCAAAATCTCCTTTAAGTGCAGGCTTCTTCTTTGTGGA
The DNA here is from genome assembly GCF_028390025.1 of Pseudophryne corroboree. Classification (NCBI taxonomy): domain Eukaryota; kingdom Metazoa; phylum Chordata; class Amphibia; order Anura; family Myobatrachidae; genus Pseudophryne; species Pseudophryne corroboree. Next base: position 190,669,841 of record NC_086452.1, on the reverse strand, counting down.
GAAAAAGGATGGCTCGCTTAGACCTTGCATTGACTTTAGAGCCCTGAATAAAATCTCAGTTAAAAATACTTATCCTCTGCCGCTGATTTCTGTCCTCTTTGATCAGCTGCGTTCGGCTGTGATTTTTTCTAAAATTGACCTAAGAGGAGCGTATAACCTCATCCGAATCAAGTCTGGAGATGAGTGGAAGACGGCCTTCAGTACTCAGTCGGGTCACTACGAGTACCTGGTGATGCCGTTCGGCTTGTCTAACGCTCCAGCAGTTTTCCAGGACCTCATTAACGATGTGCTCCGTGACTTCATAGGGAAATTCGTGGTCGTTTACTTAGACGACATCCTGATTTATTCTGACTCAATTGAACAACATGTTACCCAGGTGCGTCAGGTTCTTCAAAAGTTACGTGAGAATCATCTATATGCCAAGCTGGAGAAATGTGAGTTTCATGTCACGGAGGTATCTTTTTTAGGGTACATTATTTCCCCTCGGGGATTTTTCATGGAACCTAAGAAGCTCCAGGCCATCCTTAGTTGGGCGCAACCCACCAATTTAAAAGCAATTCAGCGCTTTTTAGGGTTTGCGAATTATTATAGGAGGTTCATTCATTCTTTTTCCGACCTGGTTGCTCCCATTGTGGCTCTGACAAAGAAAGGAGCGGATCCTACCAACTGGTCGCGTGAAGCTGAGTTGTCCTTTCGGGCCCTGAAACAAGCTTTTGTCTCGGCTCCAGTCCTCAGACATCCCAATCCAGAATTGCCCTTCGTTGTGGAGGTTGATGCCTCGGAGGTTGGAGTGGGAGCTATCCTATCTCAAAAGGATCCGGAGTCTCTGGAACTACATCCTTGTGCCTTTATGTCCAGGAAATTCTCCTCCGCTGAATCCAACTATGACGTTGGTAACCGGGAGTTACTGGCAATAAAATGGGCTTTCGAGGAGTGGAGGCATTGGCTGGAGGGAGCAACACATACTATTTCAGTATTGACTGACCATAAAAACCTGCAATACATCGAATCAGCTAAGCGGCTGAATGCCCGGCAGGCTCGTTGGGCTTTATTCTTTACTCGTTTCAAATTTATTATCACTTTCAGGCCAGGTTCCAAGAATACCAAGGCGGATGCCCTGTCACGCAGTTTTCTTCCGGTTCACAATAACAGTCCTGTTACTCCCATACTTCCATCTTCAGTCATTTGGGCAGGCCTCACACAAGATTTATTTACCCAGTTAAAACAGCTTCAACACCAAGCTCCTGGAAATACTCCTGCTGGTCGTCTTTACGTCCCTGAGTTTTTGAGAGCTACTGTTTTGACTGAGTTCCATGATAACAAAGTTTCCGGGCATCCGGGGATCTCTAAGACTTTGGAGTTAGTCTCCCGCTCAGTATGGTGGCCTGGTCTTTCTAAAGACGTTAAGGAGTTTGTTTTTTCATGTCAGGTTTGTGCACAGCATAAGGTTCCCCGTTCCTTGCCTATCGGGCAACTTATGCCCTTAAATGTCCCTCTCAGGCCATGGTCTCATATTTCCATGGATTTTGTGGCAGACCTTCCCCTTTCAGCCGGATTCCGAGTCATATGGGTGGTAGTGGACCGTTTTAGCAAGATGGCTCATTTCATTGCTCTTCCCCGACTGCCATCTGCCCAAGGATTGGCAGTTTTGTTTCTCCGCCACGTTTTCAGACTTCATGGGTTGCCCACTGATATTGTTTCTGATCGGGGTCCACAATTCATTGCACAATTCTGGAAGTGTTTTTGTGCTTCATTAAAGATGAAATTGTCATTAACATCCAGTTACCACCCCCAATCCAACGGGCAAACCGAGCGAGTTAACCAATCATTGAAACAGTATTTGCGTTTGTACTCAGCCAAACTCCAGAATGATTGGTCCGAGTTTCTTCCATTGGCGGAGTTTGCTTACAATAATTCTTGTCATTCCTCCACTAATGTGTCTCCATTCTTTTCAGTTTTTGGTTTTCACCCCAGAGCTAATTCTTTTTTTCAACATTCCTCAGTTTCCTCGCTAACCTTAACCTCTCATCTCAGAGCCATTTGGAAAAAAGTGCATCTTGCTCTCAGAAAAGCGGCCTTTCGAGAGAAAATTTTTTCTGACAGGCTCCGACGTCCTTGCACTTTTAAGGTGGGAGATAGGGTATGGTTGTCGACTCGTAACATTAGACTTCGACAATCCTCGGCTAGATTGGGACCCAAATTTATTGGACCATATCATATTATTAAAAAAGTCAACCCAGTTGCTTTCCGGTTACGTTTACCAAGATCTCTCCGGATTGGAAATACGTTTCATTGCTCCCTGTTGAAACCATACGTTTCTTCCAGTAGATTTCCTCGGAAGATCTCTCAGGGAAGATCTCCAGTGGATGTACAGGGACAACAGGAGTTCCTGGTGGAGAAGGTTCTCGATTCCAAATTGTCCCGGGGCAGGCTTTATTTTCTGGTTCACTGGAGAGGCTATGGTCCAGAGGAAAGGTCTTGGGTCCTGGATAAGGATCTTCATGCCCCGAGGCTCAAGAGGGCATTTTTTCGGGAATTTCCTCGGAAGCCTGGCTTTAGGGGTTCCTTGACCCCTCCTCAAGGGGGGGGTACTGTTAGGCACCGGGGTCCACTCGTCGGTGCGGCCCGGCACCTAGCAACCAGGGACGCCGTACGCGTACAGCCGCCGGCTCCCTGGCAACGCTAGACGCCGGGCGCACTGAGCCGCATGGACCCTAGCAACGGGGACGCCACTGGCGGACCGCGTTCCCCGTTGCTGGGTCCAGTTAAAATGATTGTGCACCTGTTTCCTGGCCGTGCAGCAAGGCAGCTGCACGGCATTTAGGTAATCAGCCCTGTCAGCAGCTGATTGGAGGACTCCTGTTTATATGCACTCTCAGGGCTTCTCACAGACGCCGGTAATAGCTTCCTGCATGCTGTCCTTGTTTGCTGAGAGTCTGTTTCCAGTCTTGCTGTATCCGGTCGTTCCAGTCTCCGGTAGTCCTGTACTCGGAAGTTGTCATCTTGTTCCTGGAGTCCTGACTGATCACCGTTTAACATCCAGTGGTGTTCGTGAGTCGCGGCTTTGCCGTGTGTTGCGGCTTGGCCGCTTTACCATTTATTATTTGTGTTTTGGAGCATTTTGCAAAGGGTTCCGCTTCCACAGGTCCACTCTGGTATCCGGCGGTGCTGGGTAGGAGTATTGGACAAGTGGATTTTTGGTTGTCCTTTTCCCTGGCGGTTTTTCCGCACATACTTCAAGTCTTTGCTAGTTAGCTTGTTGCCCCTGGCCTGTTGTCAGTCAGAGGTCCTCTTGTTATCATCCTGCCTCGGATTTCCCTTTGTCTCTCATTAAGACCGGGGGGTACCGGAGTTGGGCAGACATAATCCGCCCTTCAAACGTGGCTGCCAAGGGCTCAAGAAACCATAGTCTCGCAAGGGATTTCCGATAGCACGGGTGAGACAATAGAGTTAGGGCGCAAGGGGCAACTAGTCTTTCCTGCTCCCGTTACCAGCATTCCATTCCAGCGCTCTGGTCATTGTCATAAGATCTCCTCTGGTCAGGAGTGCTGGAATCATAACAGATTGCAGTCCTGATTCAGTGCACAAATGGAAAAAAAAAGATATTATATTGCATTGTATAGCAAGATATTCTCATGAACATTAAAGGCTGGGGACTATGCACTTAAGAAGGGGCTGATGTTTACATATACTCTGCAGTTGCAGTGATTGGGAGCTGAATAGTGCATTCAGTGGGACACCTTTGTGCCATCTATTGTATGTGCATTTGTTTTGGGAAAGAGTATTTATGTGCTTATGCAAAGTAGTATCAATAAAATACAAAGTGTACATATATTACAGAGGTACCCTTGATATCATATTAATTTTATTACTTATTTAACCAATAAAAAGCCCTGCTGTATCTTAGTGATCACCATACAGTAAACTGCATCCTAATAACCAATATACAATACAGAGAGCAGCCTAGAGACTCACATACCATGGAGGGAACATTCTAATGACCGCCATACAGCACAGAGAGAATTCTAGTTGCTGCCATACAAATACAGAAAAAAAAGCATTTTTATGACTGATAGAGATTACCAACCTCATAATTAATTAACCCCTCCTCAAAATCATTACCACTATAAGCTTAGTTATGACAACTCTATTCAACATAACTCCATTATAACCATAATTAATTAACCTCCACATACAGTATATCTATAAATTAATTAATCATCCCTTTCATTACATCCCTCAGTCTTATCAAAAGACTCAGGGCTACATGTATTAAGACTCCACTTACCGTGAAGGAAATGCTGCTACTGTTTTGCCTATTATCATGGTTACTGCACTGATAACTGAGAAAAGGTATGCTAAAGTGGGTGAATGAAATGTCTCTCCTCCAGCAATCACAGAAGAGACATCATGAATGACAGCGTCCTGCACATGCATCTTATGTGCAAACTGCATAATAATAATAATAATAATAATAATTTTATTTATATAGCGCTCTTTCGCATGATATGCAGCCTCCATTTCAGTAACTCTGCCCACAAGCTAATGTACTCCATCTTCCTCATCACAGTGACCTCCATACAGCCCCTCAGAGGCGACATCCAGGCTCCACTCACCGCCGCCTGTACCGCTACTAGAGTGTAAGCTGGCAGGAGGAGTGAGCGGTCAGAGAAGAGCGAGTGATACAGAGCTGCTGCTGCTGCTGTATGGCCAAACCTTGTTTTGTACAAACTTTATTGAAAGCGGACAAACTGACAGATCACTTCCTGTTTCCCTCGCTTCACGTAAACAGTTCTCAGCAGCTACAGGTGGCAAAATCAGCACTGGAGAAGACACCCAATGAATCTATTGATCTTCGTAATACCTTGGTCATTTATTACCGTCATAGGTGCCTATGGCAGTACCAATAATTATGCCTGCTGGGGCACTTGCAGAAGACAGAAAATTCCCTTTTGTACATATTATCAAGAAATTATATATACAGGGATTTTCTCTGTCTTTTTTTAAATTTTTGCTTAGTATGTACCCCTTAGTGCATCAGACTCGCCATTACATCCTTTATTGTCATCAATAGAACCCCTTTAGTAATTAATGACAATAACCCTTCATCCTCATATACCAAGTCAATCTTTGCAAACTAATCCCATTATTAATAACATTTCCTTCAATTATATTCCTTCCTCCACCCCTCACCAGCTGCTTTTTCTATTAAACTCTCTATCGACTAAGGTCTGCCCACATTCATACACAATAAGTAACGATAACTGATCTAACAATAACAACTCAAGACTTAAATCAAGACAGCCACTAATACCGTTTTTCTGCAAGAAAGCCGACACCACATTATTTTGAGAATGAAAGATATGAAATAATTGAGTTACATGTTATGTCCTAAAGCTAAAGAGAAAAACTGGTTTGATTCCGCACTAGGGGGGTAATTCTGAGTTGATCGCAGCAGCAAGTTTGTTAGCAATTGGGCAAAACCATGTGCACTGCAGGGGGGGCAGATATAACATTTGCAGAGAGAGTTAGATTTGGGTGGGTTATTTCGTTTCTGTGCAGGGTAAATACTGGCTGCTTTATTTGTACACTGCAATTTAGATTTCAGTTTGAATACACCCCACCCAAATCTAACTCTCTCTGCACATTTTATATCTGTCCCCACTGCAGTGCACATGGTTTTGCCCAACTGATAACAAATTTGCTGCTGCGATCAACTCACAATTAGGCCCCAGGTCAATAATTTAGAGAAAATAAGTATGAACCAACACTCGGCAAATAATGGGGCATAAGTCCCTATGTCTATGCTGTTGGTGGTGCACCAGGAAGTCAGTAATTGCTTACTATATCTGTGTCACAAGAAAAAAGAAAGATGACTCCTTTTTGGCGCACTCTTGGAAAAACATATCAAGATAGCGTATATGATTGAGAAAAGTTAAAACGTAACTATTACTACGTTATATTAAAATATATCTCCTAAGAAAACAGAAGAAACGTATAAAAACATACAATTGGGGCAGTACGGATGGTGTAATGGTTAGCATTACTGCCTCACAGCACTGAGGTCATGGGTTCAATTCCCACCATGGCTCTACCTGTGCGTAGTTTGTATATTCTCCCCGTACTTGCTTGGGTTTCCTCCGGGTACTCCGGTTTCCTCCCACAATCCAAAAATATACTGGCAGGTCAATTGGATCACAACACAAATTAACCCATAGTATGAATGTGTGCTTGTGTACATTTGGTAGGGAATATAGATTGTAAGCTCCACTGGGGCAGGGACCGATGGGCAAAATAGTTTCTGTAAAGCGCTGCGGAATATGTTTGCGCTATATAAAATAACTGGTAATAAATAATAATAATAAGAGCAGTGAACGGTAGAGTAATAGAGAATAATACAATCACATTCTTATGCCCCTCATTGGGCAATATGCAGCGGGGGAATCTAGGTCAATGCCTATATACAACTCTGCACACCCTATTTACATGTACATAGATAGATACTACGTTGCTGAACACTTATGCAAAATATATAGCTCATAATAAATTAAACAATTTAGGTCACTGATAAATGATGCCTAGAATGGCTGAAACACAGGTGAAGTAAAAGAATAAATCTGCTGTCAACGTTAGACTGGATTTGCTGTTATAGACCTACTAGACCGGGTATTCCCTGGGAGTCTCCCACCAGGTACCTGCCAGGCCCTGTACTGTATGGCTTCCAATATCAGACGGGGTTGGGCATATACGGTATGGTATAATAGTAGGTACTGATTTTTTGTATACGCAGCTCTCCAGAATCATTGATGAGAGTTCTGAAAATGAGATTAAGAATAGAAAAGGTGAATCTGCTTTTGGCGTTAGATAATTGGTAATTCCCCAGCAGTTGAAAAACTGCCGTGGGACAAATTCATTGAATCACCAATGAGAGTCCAGAACATGAGAAAAAAAGAGATAATTACATACATATTTATCTCTTTTTTCTCATATTCAGGATGTATATGGATTATGGACAGATCACCCCTTGTGAGATACAACAGACAGAGCACCCCTGATCTGATACACCAGCCAAACAGCAGCAGCGAGCCCCACGCCACATAACTCAACGCTGAGACCATCACGTCCGTTCAGTGCACTCTCCACAGCCTCTCCACAGAAAAGTGCACGCTCCACAGAAAATGACGAGAATCTGACAGCGGAATTATGACGTTTTGTCTCATTTTGGTATCTGAGTCTGGTGGGAAACCCCTAGCCGGACCTAGATCCCAGCCCTGATCAGGAAGTTCTCAGACAACCAGACCCTCATCTCTAGTACTTTCTAACCTGACCTTAACCAAAATACTGATCACAACAAGTGAAACATACAGTATGGGTTCTGTATGTGGTATTGCAGTGAATCCTGTTAAAAGCACACTGCCACCAGTCGGAGTACATACCTATTACCGGCGGCCAGGATCCCGGCTGTCATGATCTCGACAGTGAGATCCCGGCCACCAGTATGCCAGTAGCTGGGCGAGTTCTAGAAAGCCCCTTGCGGGCACGGTGGCTCGCTGCACTTGCCACAAGATCTATTCTCCCTCTATGGACATCAACAGAGGGAGAAAAGCCTGTGGTGCTTGTATTCTGGTGGCAGCATTTCACCACCTGTCAGGATTCTGGCGTCGGCATTGTGACCGCCGGGTTCCTTACAGGTGGTCTTGTGATTGTCTCCCCACCAGTCATCCTTAGATGATATTGCAGCAGATCCTCACATCATCTAAATGTTTGTAACCTTTGTTTGCACTGTTATGTTATAGCAGTATTTTCTCACTGAACCCTACCTGCCAGTGTATAGATTAAACAATGTCTGTAGCTGTGCCTTTCCTTCATCACGAGGGGTGTGGGATTTTGTGGGTAAACAAACAGGATCCATTTACAGGACACACAGATGTGAATAAAAATGAAAATCAGGTGAGGCAGGTGAAACATAAATTCTCTGCCTCCAACTCTCACTTACATCAGTTTAGCTGTGCTCAGTGCTATCCTTATCTTATAGTCACCAAGCGCTCAGTAATAACACTTGACGTATGTCTCTGCTGCTCTGCATGGCTGTCTCAGACTTTGGACATACAGTACACATGTTCCTGTCTCTTCCTCTCAGCACTTCCCTCCAACCTGTTGACTCTCATGGACCTGAAAAAATATGTCTCACTCATTCCCGTATCGCTCATTGTTCACACCAAACGTCACTCAGCAGTGGAAATCATAGCTCCTCCCACCCGTATTGTTACAAACCCTCAAGGTTGGTAGACACTTAGCGATGACGTAAACGATGCAGCTCAGTTTGACCCTTCCTGAGTGACGTTGTTTACTTTATCACTAAGTGTGTATGCTGCCGCCCTCGGTTTTGGCCGTACATGCAGCTCAATTTGTACTCATCGTCTATAACTGCATGCTGCATCCGGCTGTTGCATGAGGTCACTGTGCAATATCATTAGTGATATTGCACAGTGTGTAAGCCCGCCGGCCTGACCGGAGGGGAAACACCAGGCAATGTCGCTCATCAAGCACATCGCCTTGTGTGTACCCACCTTTACACCATACAGGACATTTGGGCACTACACTTTGTTCAAGCATTGTCTTATGACAGAAACTAATTTTGGGACCTACAGTATTATCTAGAACATAAAGTTAGTAATACTGTATATACTTAAACCACAGCTTTGACAAAATAAATCATAACATGAATGTCATTGCACTTTGGCTCCTTAGACAGATACTATGGGGTAAATGTATGAAGCAGTGATAAGAGTGGAGAAGTGAGCCAGTGGAGAAGTGGCCCATGGCAACCAATCAGCTGCTCTGTATAAATTTATAGTATGCAAATTATAAATGTTACATCAATTGTGATTGGTTGCCATGGGCAACTTCTTCACTGGCTCACTTCTCCACTCTTATCACTGCTTCATACATTTGCCTATATATCTGCCAATAATCCAGGATATCGTGAGTTTGTCATATTTAAGGCTAAAAAGGGCTGGAGTATATGCATGGTGGGTCATAAAAAGGTATGATGATAATCAAGGGTCAACGTCTACATTTGTGGGTGCTCGTATTCATTTAGTATTGCTATTTAAATGCAAAAATAGGCATGAGTTCTGTATAGGAAATGGGTCCTCTATGGGAGATTAGCGGTCTCGCCAGTTGCCCTAAAAAAATAATATCATTTTGATTTATTGAGTGTAATAATGCCGCACAGTATTTGTTAAAAGCCTTGTTCTTCAAACTGCTTCTGCCCTCCTGTCTGAAGGGTTTACTCTGTGTGTATTTCTTGAAAAAAAATCTGCATCTTTCAGAGACTTATAAGAATATCACTTTGAAGGAGTTTAAGACCTGACTCATAAACGTCACTCACAGTATCCACTGCTGTGAATTTTCCCATTTATTTCTCAGCAATAAAATGCAAAACGCTCTGTAAAATGTTATCATTTCCTTAATGCGATCAGATGGCGCTGGGATTCCGATCCATCAGATGGAAACAGGTCTCAGACTATACAGTTTTTATCTTAGTCTAAATGGTCTGATCCCTCCTTAAAAGACAAGCTCAGACTAAAGAAGAATTACATTTATTAATGCAAATATCTTGCCTTTGTTGTCAGAAGTGCTGTTAACTCGGATAATCCTGCATTAGTTTGTCATGATAACTGCAAATTGTCATATTTGTAAACACAAAATGCTGTCTCACAGAAGTCAATGGACCTCATTTGCATAGGGGAATAATCCTTAGTTGTGCACTTGTGTACCTATATGCCATATAGTGTATATATATATATATATATATATACCATATTGTATACATATATGGTTCACCTGGTTAATATCATGGTACACCATTTACTATGCACTCCATGCAGAGAAGTCTGAGGAATCGCACTGTGAGAACGTTGCATCAGAAATCACATAAACAAGCACCTTAGCATAACCTTTTTTATGATAAAACTAATACTGTATTATGTTTCTATCCTAAATTACTGCTGGGTTAAGTATCATTTATTTATTAAATTAATCATTAGAGAGAAGAGCACTGTCTATAGTATATGTTGCACTTTTGTCAATATTGGCTTGGAAATGTGACGTCTTGAATAACATGTTCCATGAAAAGTATAGGCCAAAACCACATCAAACCACAATAGTCATAAACATCCTAGTGATATTTGGTGGACCCCCTTCCTTCAAAGTAAAGCATTCGTTACCTTCAAACCCAGAAATAAAGACACGGAGACTTGAATTTTGGCAGAAAAATTGCTAGCTATTTATTTGACCCTAACCAATAGCAAACCTGTAATAGAAAATTTTATTAAGATGCCGATCCAGCCGGCATATGGTGGCAGAAAAAAGAACGGCTCTATTAACCTAAACTAACCTTAAAATACTAAAATTCGAAACCATCCTAATTTTACACAACTATCAAAAAACCGGTAATAGGTGACAACTCAACCCCCACAGTGACTACCCACCCTGATGGGCGCCCTGCCGCTGCCTTCCCGGACGGGTGGTCGAGCGGCCAATAAGTCGATGGAGGTGAGTGCACCTAAACCACACCAAACTGTAAAACACTACAGCTTACCATACAACTACAAACTGCCGTTCTTTTCCGCCAATAAATAGCCAACGATAAAACCAGCCAACAATTTAACGCCAAGGCACCCCGTGCCAGAACCTCTAACAAAAGGGGCGGGAGGGTGGGAAGGCAAATCACCACAAGAGAGAGCTAAAATGGCCTCACCTTCCCTATATATATTAAACCCTCCCCTTCAAAAAGGCTGTACTTTCCTCACAGCTAGGTCCACCCCTCACCAGATGTTTAACTCTTTCCTTTCCCATGCAGTCATTTCTCTCTCCTAAACATCCTAGTGATATTTGGTGGACCCCCTTCCTTCAAAGTAAAGCATTCGTTACCTTCAAACCCAGAAATAAAGACACGGAGACTTGAATTTTGGCAGAAAAATTGCTAGCTATTTATTTGACCCTAACCAATAGCAAACCTGTAATAGAAAATTTTATTAAGATGCCGATCCAGCCGGCATATGGTGGCAGAAAAAAGAACGGCTCTATTAACCTAAACTAACCTTAAAATACTAAAATTCGAAACCATCCTAATTTTACTACAACTATCAAAAAACCGGTAATAGGTGACAACTCAACCCCCACAGTGACTACCCACCCTGATGGTGCCCTGCCGCTGCCTTCCCGGACGGGTGGTCGAGCGGCCAATAAGTCGATGGAGGTGAGTGCACCTAAACCACACCAAACTGTAAAACACTACAGCTTAACATACAACTGCAAACTGCCGTTCTTTTCCGCCAACAGCGAAAGACTCATCCCCAAAGTCTTCGCACCGCCACCATAACCTACCCTAACTCCTGCAAAACGAAACCCAGATCCTCCAGGAAAAACATCATCCCCTCATTGGATAGATGTACACCATCAGGCCGAAAAAGGTGACTGTCTCTGAACCGAATCCTAGGGTGGCGAACTACCTTGCCTCCGTGGGACAGTACCCACTTCGCCACCGCCCCATTCACCTTTTTTCTGGCCTCATCAATCTGGCGGCCATCCGCCACACCCCTCCAACTCAACCTTGGCACCATCAAGGAGAAAACCAATACGCAATTGGTCCATGCTGCGGCCACACTTGCCAGATCCTGTATCATGGCCCACCGCAGATCCAAAGATGTCCTCTTCCCCAGGTCTTTGCCACCTAGATGGACAACCAAGACCCTAGGGACTCCATGCTTGCTGGCCTGACTGACTAGTCTACTCCTCAGCTCGCTCCACATCATCCCTCGCCAACCAAGCCATCTAACACCCTGAGCTCTAGGCAACGTCTGAGCCCCCTCCGAGGCCACAAACTTGGCGGCCCAGTATACATAAGAGTGGCCGACCACCCAAATAGCCAAATCGTCTTCAAACCAACCTGAAGAGGGGTAAAAAGGGGGGTAAAATTGATTACTAATAAGTTTCATTAATTGCATTCACCTGAAGGATCTGCCAAAAAGAAAAACTTTTAGTTCTCGATATTGCAGAAGTCACGGCCTAGCCGATCTGCACAATGCTTCTAGCCAATTTGAAGCGAACATAAACAAACAATGGGGAAATTCAAATTAAATTAAAAAAAACAAATTAAACAGGGGGGGGGGTATAAAATGGGAAACACATGTAATAACTCAGCTGGAGGTGAAAGCGTAAAAACCTGCTGAGGGACTTTGATTAGAACTGATCAGCCGAATTGTGGATTAGAATTCAGTCCGTCAAGTCAGGCAAAAATTCGCAAAAGAACTCCAGACCCCCGCTGCCGGCTCATGCCAGCAACGGCGAGTAGCTAATCCCTGAGTAGGATAAAAAAGGGGGACAAACAAACGCACAATACCATAACGCACTGAACTGTAACAACATGATTATACAACTGTAACTGACAAAATACCCCGCGCAAACCGACCTCTCATGCAACGGGGCGAATATATCGTCTGTAACTTGACGACTTCCATCGCCCCACCGCCTGGATTTCAGTCCTGGACAAACCCGCCGCCGCAGCCGACGTCGCAGCGCCTATGCAAAAGGAATGCGTCCCGAACGCAGCGGGTGGAAGGCCCAAGCTCGCCAAACAGCGACCCAGCATCCAACGAAATTGGTATTTCGTCACCGGCAGCCCGTCGTAATGCAGCAGCCATGACCCCCTCCTAACGGGTTGCACCGCCACATATTGCACCGCCAACCTTACTGGGCAAACGCTCTCCTCAAGTGCCGGAACCAAAGTGACCCATCGACCTCTCCCCACTTGGTCCGTCTTAGAGCGCCGCAATCTGCATAGCAAGGACCTCTCACCCACCACCACGTCCCCGACCAGCATGCGCGAATCTGTTCTTTTAGAAGGCGCTACCAATTCCGAAACCCTAAAGGCCCCATGGTAAGCCATTGAGAACGCCAAACTGAACAATAGCGACTCAAACCTGGACGACGCGACTCGCCCAACCGCCGCGATGACAGCCGGCAACAAAGCCGCATCGATGGGCCGCCTCCTGTCAGGTGGCGTCGGCGCGACTCGCGTCCATCCTTTCATCGCCTTCCGCAGAACATCGCTTTTTGTCACGTCAGGGACGCCCCGCAGTTTGCTGAAAAACGAAACACCAGCCAAGTACCGGGATACCACCGCTCTGGACCTACCCGAAACATACAGCTGCCAAATAAAAGAAAGCATCATCCGATGCCTGCTCTTACCTTGTTGCTTACGTCCTCGAACAAACTCCTCCCACTCGCTCCAAGCTTGACCGTAAGCCTTGAGCGTGGCTGGTGCGACTGACCGCAACGCTAGACCCTCCAGTCCGGCCCGATCACCTGCCAAACATAACCGGGACAATGAAAACCATGCTCGTCGGCCTCGGGTGCCAACAACCAAAACCTTTCCCACTGCCCTCGCGACAAAGCGTCGGCAATTCCATTCTCCAGACCGGGCACATGCTGCGCGCGGAACCACAGGTTCCTACGTAAGCATGTCAATAGCAACTGTCCTAGCACCCGCAGAACCACCAGCGACTTTGCCCTCTGGTTATTAATCGCATGCACCACGCCCAGATTATCGCATCTAAACAAAATGCTGCGATGAGCCAGCCGATCGCCCCAGACCTCCAACGCCACCATAATGGGGAAAAGCTCCAGAAGCACCAGGTCTTTAGTTAAACCTTCGCTATGCCATTCCGCCGGCCAGGATGCCGCGCACCAAGATCCCTCCAGATAGCAACCAAATCCAGAGGCACCTGCTGCGTCGGTAAACAGCTGCAACCGCTCGCTGTCCACCGCTGGCGCCTGCCATATACACACCCCGTTGAAATCCTCCAAGAACGAGGCCCATACGGCCAAATCCCTTTTTATCTCGGAGGACAAACGCACGAAATGGTGTGGTCTGGCACACCCTGCCGTCGCCCTTTCTAGCTTCCGGCAGAAAACCCTGCCCATCGGTATTACCCGACAAGCAAAGTTCAACATGCCCAGCAAGGACTGCGCCTGCCGCAGCGTGACTTTACGCGACCCCTCGAACCGGCAAATAGCGTCGCGGAGCTTCAAAACCTTGTCCCGAGGCAGTCGACACTCTCCCGCCACAGTGTCAATTTCAATCCCCAAAAATGACAAACAGGAGGCCGGACCCTCTGTTTTATCCACGGCCACGGGAACGCCGAAGTGGTAAAACAGAGCTCGGATGCTAAAAAGCAAGTCGCCGCAGCGTGGAGAATTTGCCGGACCCGCACACAGGAAGTCATCGAGGTAATGGGCGACCCCGTGACCCCCTGACGAAGACTCCACGCACCAATGTAGAAACGTGCTAAAACGCTCGAAAAATGAGCATGAAACGGAACATCCCATCGGCAAACATTTGTCGATGAAATACTCCGCCCCAATCCGGAAACCCATAAAACGGAATGAGTCCGGATGTAACGGCAACAACCGAAAAGCGGACTCAACATCAATCTTACCCATGAGGGCCCCAGTCCCGTAGCTGCGGACCATCTCTAACGCTTCGTCAAACGACTGATACACCACCGAGCAATGTGCCGGCGGTATTGCGTCATTGACCGACGCCCCCGACAGGTAAGAAAGATGCTGAATGAGCCGGAATGCGCCTGGAGTCTTCTTAGGAACCACCCCGACCTGAGAGATGACCAAGTCATCCAACGGGGGTGATATAAACGGACCCTCCATCCTGCCCAACCTGACCTCTTTATCCACTTTCTCCCGTCGCACTAACGGCAAGGCTCGGGCAGATTGGAGGTTCCGCTGAGCCCGCACGGACACCTCGCTCGCAACAGGCAAGCGAAACCCAAACTGAAAACCGGAAAACAAAAATTTTGCATCCTCCCTATTCGGATACAAGTCCAACCACCGGCCCATAGTCTCCAATTTAATTGGTGTTGGAGCTCTGCAGAGCGTTCCCGCTCGCGGCCTGTCTGGGGTAAGACTGCTTACCCCGCGCACCCTGCCGACTGCCTTTGAAGCAGGAGGAGGCTGGGTGGGATCCGCCACATTGCAGGCAGGAGTGTCGAAAACGACACTGCTTGCCGAAGGAACATGTCGCGCTGTTAAACGCGAAACATTTTCCTCTTGTGGCGGCTCGCCCCCCTGCACGGACGGCCGACCCACCTGTTTTGGCCAGTCCTCCGTCCGCGCAGGACCCCTGGGCGGATGACCCTGCGCGGCGCCCGTCCGCCCCCGGTTTCCGGGGTTCCTCAGCCTGTTGCGAGGCTTGAGTTACCTTGAGCCAGACCTCAACATCCTTGAACCCAAAGTCCATGACCCGCAAACCGTCCTGCTTTTCCCTAAATTCCTGGTCATACCAACGCCACTCAGAGCCCGAAGATGTGCGCTGCATGTCGTGTACGAGATGCAGGTACCGGATTACGTTCATGTGCTCTTCCGGCCTGTCCTCCAGGTAGCACGCCGCAAAGACCCAGAACCCGGCCAGCCAATTATCGAAGGTCCGGAATGCCTCAGCCCCGATGCCCTTCTTCGCGGCCACCGCCTTATAATCCTTCTTCGTGACCTTCGTCAATACAAACACGTCCACGAAGTCACCCCTGCGAATCTTCTTGCGGCAGCTATCCCGCAGCCCTCGCATTACGGCAGTGTAGTCGCAGCGAACGACCCCGGGAAAATCGCGGCGCTTCTTGGCCCTACGAGCTTCCTCGCTAAGCCGCTTGCGCCTCTTCCGCCTCTTCTGCTGGCCTGCTGCCCGCTTGGCGAATTTTGCCGCCCTCTTCTTCGCCCTAGTAGTGCTACTTACTTCGGACGCCTGCGACGACAGAGAAGATGAAGAGGAGGAAGAAGAAGATCTACGAGAACTAGAGCTCGTGGGGGAACCCGATACCGACTGCACCACCTCACCTGATGCCGTCGACTGCCCCGACATGGAATCCTCTGGCGTGTCCACCTCGACGTCTTCCTCCATGGATTCTGCCATCTCTATTTCCTCGTGGTCCCCTGTAAAAGATAAAGAAGAGGGGGACCCGGCCCGCACTCGCGGCGCATGCCGAGCCCTACGCGGGGGGGGGCGCGCCCCTGCCCGTCCTGCCCAGGACCTAGTTCCAATTCTGCGGCGGCCGCTCCGAGCTCCCGGCAGGCGCGTGCTACTCGCTGCGCCGCTGAGGCCCTCCGCCTGCCGGACCCGCCCGCCCCCGCAGGCGCGCCGGAACTTGCAGCCGCCCTCGGGGAGGCAACCGCGGCTAGCGGCCCCAACGCCTCCACCACTGTGGCCAGGGCCGACGCCAGCGCACCGGAGGGGTCCCGACCGCCGCGAAACGCGGCAACGGACCCCGAGGGACCCCCCGCCAGTGCCTGGGCGCGCCCCCGCGCCCGCCGCCCGACAGTCGTGACCCGGGCACCCGACGCCCGCTGCCCCAGCGGGAAAGCGGGGGTACCCCTGTCGGAGCCCTCACTTTCCCCGTCCGAATACGCCTCCTCCCCTTGCGGATCGGAACTATCCCCCGCTCCTGGGGAGGACCCGCCGCCATGCCAAGCAGCGCGTGCAGCTGCCCTGCGGCCACTAATCCATTCCCTGTCCCCCCTCCTCCCCCGAAAGCCGCTGCATCCCGGCTCCGGTGGAGTGTTTTGGGGAAACAGGGAAAACCGCGGCGCAGCTGCGCGCGGACGCGCGCGCACTGCGCCGCTCGCGATGGGCACGCGCGCATCCCGTGCACGCGCCCCATCACCGCTCGCTGCCTTGCCCCTATTTGAATACCCTGCCCTCTCTTGCCCCGCGCTGTCCCTTAATAGAACCAGCTGCATCCCCCTGCTTCCCCCCCCCCCCCCGGCCCCTGCCGGACTCCGGCTTCCGGGGAGTTATCTGTGGGGACAGAGGGGCTGGCGGCGCCGCTGCGCGCACACGTGTGCGGCTGGCGGCGCCGCTGCGCGCACGCGTGTGCGGCTGGCGCCGCCTGTAGCGAGTGTGGGCGCGCGCGCACCTCGTGCGCGCGTCCCACTGTTTCCCGCCACAGAACTCCCGGCCGCCGCACCAGTCACAGCCGCCGCGCGAGGCTCCGTGACAGGCCCCGCGCGGCGAACACACGACCCCCTTCCGGCCCTCCCCCCTCGCCCGGCACTTCCACCCGGCCGCGGCAAGGGGGAAGCGATAGAGGCCGGGTCAGGACGTACCGCCTAGCGCCCTCTGCGGCGCGCGGGCGCCGGACGCCGCCACTGGATCCGCCGCTCCAGGAGGCGAGGGCCGATGCCCGTCAACCTCCGGGCGGCCTGAACGGACCTCCGCCCCCCCCCCCCGCCGCCCGTGCCTGGCCGGCAACGCCGGCCCGGCCCCCAGCGACGAGGCCGACCTGGTCCGCCGCACTGCGCTCCCGCCCGCGCTCGTGGAGGCCCCGGGGGACGGAGCCCCATCCCCCAGGCCTATCACCCCTTCCCCCGGCCCAGCTCCACCGTCAGAAGCGCGGTACCGAGCTGGGGGCCCGGCGGAACGTTGAGGGCGGGAAGCCATGTTAGAACTGAATGCAGGGGAGCTAGAAGCAGGTAGAAGGGACTAAGTGTATTTGGAAAAACAACACACTCCAAATAATGTGGGAAAAAATCCTGCACTGCAGCACTCACCCACTCAAGGCAAATCACCACAAGAGAGAGCTAAAATGGCCTCACCTTCCCTATATATATTAAACCCTCCCCTTCAAAAAGGCTGTACTTTCCTCACAGCTAGGTCCACCCCTCACCAGATGTTTAACTCTTTCCTTTCCCATGCAGTCAATTCTCTCTCCTGTGCCCTCTAAGCCAGTGTTTCCCAACCTCAGTCCTCAAGGCACACTAACAGTCCTGGTTTTAGTGATATCCAGGTTTGAACACAGGTGACTTAATTAGTACCTCAGTTATTTTGATTTAACCATCTGTGCTGAAGCCTGGATATCACTAAAACCTGCACTGTTGGTGTGCCTTGAGGACCGCGGTTGGGAATGCCTGATCTAAGCAATAAAGAATGAGCTTAATATGTGCCCTATCAGCTATGAAATCTCATTCTAATATCACTCCACAAAAGGAAATTCCAGTGTTCCGCTAATGCATTGTTCCACAAATCTAGGTGCCCAAATGCCCCTACTCCGTATGCAGCAAGGACTGCCCTCAGCAGGTTTGCACTGTTTCACAGCCTTCTTTACCTACAGATTGGTCATATATAACATATATCAGGTCTTACTTGTTCTTCTTTTAGCACAATCTCCTTGGAGCATAGTATGAGCACTCCACATTACAGCCCTCACTTTCTCTGAGCAGCAAAGGAAAAAAGTACTCAGCGGAGCAGTGACAAAATGGCAGAGCAAGAATAAGTTGGGAGAAGGTAGCGCAGTGAAGCATGAAATTGATCCATGTATGAGGAATGTAATGGAGCATGAGAGAGGGCAATGGGATGACAAACAGACATAAGGGCCGAGGAGCAAAGATACATGAGAAAAAGCAATGGGGGATGGCATTCAGAGATATGACAGTGCCAATGAGAGATACTGTATGAATGGGGCAATGAAAGGAGGCACTGAAGGTGGCAATAAAAGTGTTGCATGAAAAAGCACAGTATTTTTTGGGAGGGAAATCCAAATGCTCAATGTCAGAAAGGCATTATAATTAGCTACGGTAAGCCTGCAAGTCACTTTTTTGTCGTTAAATATTTTTACTGTAAATCACAAGTTTGGTTGAGAAATCACACATAAAAACAACTGATGGCCACTTATCCAATGAGTAGTACTTCTACCAGTGCAGCTCTCAAGGAGAGATCACACCAGCCACACTGTGGGTTGATTCAATTAACCAGTAGCTTCCTACTTCAAGGACAAGATTGATAAAATCCAAGATTAAATGGTATGCTCTACCTCAGCCAATGACCTGCTCAATTCCCTACCTGAAACCTTGGCCAGCTTCTCTTATTTGATCCCACAAATTTAGATGAAGTATCAACACTCTTCTCATCCTGCTACTCTACTACCTTTCCTCTTGATCTTATACCCTCAAAAAATAGGATTTTGATAACCTACCGGTAAATCCTTTTCTCCTAGTCCGTAGAGGATGCTGGGGACGACATCAAGATCATGGGGGTATAGACGAGATCCGCAGGAGACATGGGCACTCCAAAGACTTTTCATTGGGTGTGAACTGGCTCCTCCCTCCATGCCCCTCCTCCAGACCCCAGTTGTAGGAACTGTGCCCAGGGAGACTGACATTTCAAGGAAAGGAATTACTTAACTAGTGGTGAGATATCTACCAACTCACACCCTCAACCATGCCGCACACATGGCATTCAACATAACACACTCCAACAGGCATGAACTAATTGCAGCAACATGCTGAAACCAAGATAACACAACTTGTGTAACTGTAATAACTAAACTGCAGGTAAGGTACGCACTGGGATGGGCACCCAGCAACCTCTACGGACAAAGAGAAAAGGATTTACCGGCAGTTATCAAAATCCTATTTTCTCATACGTCCTAGAGGATGCTGGGGACGACATCAAGACCATTGGGTCTTCACCAAAGCTCCAGTACGGGCGGGAGAGTGCGGATGACCCTGCAGCACCGATTGACCAAACTTTAGGTCCTCATCGGCCAAGGTGTCAAACTTGTAGAATTTTGCAAATGTGTTTGACCCTGACCAAGTAGCTGCTCGGCAAAGTTGTAATGCCGAGACCCCCCGGGCAGCCGCCCAGGAGGAGCCCACCTTCCTAGTAGAATGGGCCTTCACCGACATCGGTAACGGCAATCCAGCCGTAGAATGAGCTTGCTGAATCGTACCTCTGATCCAGCGCGCAATAGTCTGCTTGGAAGCAGGATACCCAATCTTGTTGGGAGCATACAGGACAAACAAAACCTCTGTTTTCCGTATTCGAGCTGTTCTAACGACATAAATCTTCAAAGCTCTAACCACATCTAGAGACTTTGACTCAGCAAATGTGTCAGTAGCAACTGGCACCACAATAGGTTGGTTTATGTGGAAAGAGGAAACCACCTTTGGAAGAAAATGTTGACGAGTTCTCAACTCTGCCCTATCTTCATGGAAGATCAGGTAAGGGCTCTTGTGGGACAAGGCCCCCAATTCAGACACCCGCCTTGCGGATGCCAACGCCAAAAGCATCACCACTTTCCAAGTGAGAAACTTCAACTCTATTTCTTGTAGAGGCTCAAACCAACCCGATTGAAGGAACTGCAACACCACATTAAGGTTCCATGGTGCCACTGGAAGCACAAATTGAGGCTGGAAGTGCAGAACCCCTGCACAAACGTCTGAACTTCTGGAAAGGAGGCCAATTGTTTTTGAAAGAAAACTTATAAGGCCGAAATCTGGACCTTGATTGACCCCAATCTAAGGCCCGCATCCACACCAGCTTGGAGAAAATGGAGAAAACGTCCCAACTCAAACTCTTCCGTAGGAGCCTTCTTGGATTCACACCAAGACACATATATTCACCAAATACGGTGGTAATGTTTAGACGTTACTCCTTTCCTGGCCTGACAAAGAGTGGGGATGACTTCCTTGGTAAATACCCTTTCGGGCTAGGATCCGACGCTCAACAGCCATGCCGTCAAACGTAGCCGCGGTAAGTCTTGATACACACACGGCCCCTGCTGTAGTAGGTCCTCTCGAAGAGGAAGAGGCCGAGGATCTTCCATGAGCAACTCCTGAAGATCTGGATACCAAGCCCTACTTGGCCAGTCTGGGGCATTGAAGATTGCTCAAATCTTGTTCTTATTATTATTTTGAGAACTTTTGGAAATTAGTGGAAGTGGAGGGAAAACATATACTGACCGAAACACCCACTGGGTCACCAGTGTATCCACTGCCATTGCTTGCGGGTCTCTCGACCTGGAACAATATCTCTGAAGCTTCTTGTTTGTTATGATTCCAGCACTCTGGTCTGAGGAGATCTTATTGCAAGGACCGGAGCACTGGAACGTAATGCTGGGGAAGGGAGCGGGAATGGAAAATAGCCCCTGGCGCCCTAACTCCGTTGTCTCGCCCGTGCTGTCAGAAATCCCCTGTGAGACTATGGTTGCTTGAGCCCATGGCAGCCGCGTTTGAAGGGCGGATTATGTCTGCCCAACTCCGATGCCCCCTCAGGTCTTAATGGGAGACAAAGGGAAATCCGAGACAGGGTGATAACAAGGGGCCCTCTGACTAAACAACCAGGCCAGGAGCTACAAGCTAACTGGAAACTAGAATATGTGAGGAAAAACCGCCAGGGAAAAGGACAACCAAAATATCCACTTGTCCACTCTCCTACCCAGCACCGCCGAGTTCCGGAGAGGACTTATGGAAGCGGAACCCTCCGCAAATGCTCCGAAACAGAATATAAAGATAAAGCGGCTGAGACGCAACACACGGCAGAGCTGCAACTCATGAACACCACTCGATATTCTCTGGTGATCGTTGAGGACTACAGGTGACCAAACGACTTCTTGGGATGAGATGACAACTCCAAGATACAGGACTTCTGAGGACAGGAATGACCGGACACAGCAGGACTGGAACAGACGTTCAGCAAACCAAAACAGCATGCAGGAAGCTATTACCGGCGTCTGTGTGAAGCACTGAGAAGCATTTAACAAAGAGTCCTCCAATCAGATGCCCCCAGTCTAATTGCCCTAAATGCTGTGCCGCTGCCCTGCTGCACGCCCACAAGACCAGCGTGTATGTTGAAATCTGACCCCGCAACGGGGAACGCGGTCCGTCCATGGTGTCCCCGTTGCCAGGGTCCAGGCGGCTCAGCCGCTCGGCGTCCCTGTGTTGCTAGGGAGCCGGCGGCTACGCACGCACGGCGTCCCTAGTTGCTAGGCGCCGGGCCGCGAGGACATCGCGGACGCCGGCGCCTAACATTGTTTAGACGAGATGCCATCATGTCTACTTGAGGAACTCCCCAAAGACTCGTCACTTCTGTGAAGACTTCTTGGTGGAGGCCCCACTCTCTTGGATGGAGATCGTGTCTGCTGAGGAAGTCTTCTTCCCAGTTGTCCACTCCCAGAATGACACAGCTCTAACATGTCTTTCTGCCCAGAGGAGAATCCTTGTCACCTCTGCCATTGCCGCTCTGCTTTTCGTTCCGCCTTGCCTGTTTATGTACGTGATTGCTGTTACATTGTCCGACTGGATCTTGGAGAATATGTACCGCTTGTAGAAGGCCGTTGTAAATGGCTCTAAATTCCAGAACGTTTATGTGAAGGCAGGCTTCCTTACTTGACCATTTTCCTTGGAAGCTTTCCCCCTGTGTGACAGCTCTCCAGCCTCGGAGACTTGCATCCGTGGTTATTAGGGCCCAGTCGTGAATCCCAAACCTGCGTCCCTCTAGTAGGTGAGAACTGTGTAGCCACCACAGGAGTGAAATCCTAGCTTGGGGGACAGGATTATTTTCCAGTGTATGTGTAGGTGGCATCCGGACCACTTGTCCAACAGGTCCCACTGGAATACTCTGGCATGAAATCGGCCAAACTGTATGGCCTCGTAGGCCGCTACCATTTTCCCCAACAACCGAATGCATTGATGGATCAACACGCTTGTTGGTTTCAATATTTGTTTGACCATTTTCTGGATTTCCAGAGCCTTTTCCACTGGAAGAAATACTCTCCGTACTTCTGTGTCCAGAATCATCCCTAAAAAGGACAATCTTGTCATCGGTTCCAACTGCGACTTTGGAAAATTCATGATCCAACTATGTTGTTGGAGTATTGACAGGGAGAGTGCGATGTTCTGCACCAACTGTTCCCTGGATCTCGCTTTTATCAGGAGATCATCCAGATAAGGAATTATATTGACTCCTTTTTAACGAAGGAGGACCATCATCTCCGCCATCACTTTGGTGAATACCCTCGGTGCCGTGGAGAGTCCGAACGGCAACATCTGAAACTGGTAATGGCAATCCTGTACTGCGAATCGTAGATAAGCTTGGTGAGGAGGATAAATGGGAACATGCAAGTAAGCATCTTTTATTTCTACTGACACCATGAAGTCCCCCTCTTCCAGACTGAAAATCACTACCCTCAGGGATTCCATCTTGAACTTGAACCTTTTCAGGTAGAGATTCAGATTTTCAGGTTTAAAATCGGTCTGATCGAGCCCTCCGGCTTCGGAACTACGAAGAGGCTTGAATAAAAAAACCTTCTTCTTACTGTGCCAAGGGTACCAGGACAATGACCTGATCCTGACATAATTTTTGAATTGCCGTTGTTACTGCCTCTCTTCCCGGAAGAGAAGCTGGCAAGGTCGATTTGAAAAATTGGCATGGGGGACGTCTTGAAACTCTAGTTTGTACCCATGGGACAGTATTTGTAAGACCCATTGGTCCAGGTCAGATTGAATCCAGATTTGGCTGAAAAGTTTCAGACGTGCTCCCACCCGAGCAGACTCCCACAAGGGAGCTCCAGCGTTATGCTGCAGATTTGGAAGAAGCAGGGGTGGACTTCTGCTCCTGCGATCCGGGAGACGCTGCGGATTTCTTTCCTTTTTCCCTTCCCTTACCTGCAAAAAAAGGGGAGACCTTTGGCCTTTTTGTATTTGTTGGGCCGAAAGGACTGTATGTGAGAGTGATGTGTCTTTTTTGCCGGTGTAGGAGCATAAGGCAAGAATGTCGACTTACCTGCGGTAGCCGCCGAGACTAACGCATCCAGCCCATCACCAAACAAGGCCTCACCTTTATACGGGAGAGCCACCATATTTTATTTTGGAATCTACATCAGCATTCCACTGGCGAATCCACAACGCCCTCCGAGCCGATACTGCCATGGTAGCGGTTCTTGATACCAAGAAACCTATATATTTCATGGATTCTAGTATGTACGCAGCAGCGTCTTTGATATGACCTAACGTTAGGAGTATCTCGTCTCCATCTATTGTGTCAATGTCTAATGACAAGTTTTCTGACCACTTTTCAATAACACTACTCACCCACTCACAGACAATGGTAGGCCTGAGTAGTGTCCCATTGGCCACATCAATAAATCACCTCACTCACTTGCGGTCTGTCGGCTCTTTAAGTGAAGCCATTCCAGGCGCAGGGAGAAACACCTTTTCTCTTTTATGACAGGGCCCTGTCTAAAATGTGGGGTGACTCCCACCTTTTTTGGAAAAAGGTAAGCTGCCTGAATTCCTTTTGGGAATCTGAAATTTCTTATCAGGTTAAATCAGACCTGAGGTGGAGGGAAAATTACATTACTTCTTTACTAAAGTAAACCCTCTCCTTGTGGTAAAAGAGGGAGCTTCGTAACTTCTAACACCTCCTTTATAGCTAAAACATGTTTTGAATGCTTTTTTGCTAACTTAGGACCTATTCCCCTGGAATCACTAGTGTCGACACAGGAATCAGAGTCCATGTCGGTATCAGTTTGTACTACTTGTGCAAATTTGTATGTGACCCAGAAAGGTCCCTGTGGATGAAAGGCAGAACTATTAAAAATCACATCTTCAACAGATTATTTTCATTTTCTGTATGAGATTCAGTCCAACCTCTTACTGATATGATTCACACTATCATGTAACCTTTCACCCAGTCAGGCTCTCGGTGTCATATTACACCTCTGTGTCCCTAACATGTCTCCACAGAGTTCCCTGCCACAGACATGTCACACACGTGCAGAACCACACCACAGACACTCAGGGATTTATAGGGGACAGACCCACAGTAAAATCTGTCAGAGGGACACAGATGGGATTTGCCAATTCACAACCCAGCGCCAGCAACACAATGTCTGTGAACACAAAATGCCCACTGACATTCAGCGCTTTTATAATGTTAATCACACAATTATTTAGCACCAAATTCACTGTGGCCCCCACCCCCTGTTTTGCAGCCTGATACTTGTTGAGTAGTGGAGGAGGACCAGCGTTGTCTCTGCAGCCTGAGGAGAGAGAGAAAATGGCGCTGAGCAGTGTGCTGGCTGACTGAGGAGGAAGCTCCACTCTTCAATGGTGTGTTTCTCCTCAGCTTTTCTGAGGTAATTTTTTTATACTGGTGGGGGTAGGACTGTGTCTCAGCAACTTATGCCCCTTATTTATGCCAGTTTCCATAGGTTTTATGCTGCCCAGGGCGCCCCCTCCCCCCGCACCCTGCAGTGCCTGTGTATGTGTGGGCAACATGGCGCGCTGTGCTCCCGCCAGCCGCTCGGTACCTTTAGCCGTCATTTTCTTGATTGAAGATCAGTCTTCTAACACTCACCTGTCTTCTGACTTCTGGCTCTGTGAGGGGGTGACGGCGTGCTGTGGGAGTGAGCATCTAGGCACGGCTAGCATTCAGTTCCCTTCAGGAGCTAATGGTGTCCTGTCAGCCAGAAGCAGAGCCATGAAACTCTTTAGGAAGTTGGTTCCTACTTCTGCCCCCTCAGTCCCACAAAGCAGGGAGTCTGATGCCAGCAGATCTCCCTGAAAATAAAAAACCTAACATAAGACTTTTCAGAGAAACTCAGTAGAGCTCCTCAGAGTGCATCCAGTCGACCTGGGCACATTTCTAAAACTGGGGTCTGGAGGAGAGCCATAGAGGGAGGAGCCAGTTCACACCCAATGAAAAGTCTTTTGAGTGTCTTTTGAGTCTCCTGCGGATCCCGTCTATACCCCATGGTCTTGATGTCATCCTCAGCATCCTCTAGGACGTATGAGAAATAATTAAATCTATGGGCAGGATGTAGATAGATGGGCGTTCCGCCTCATCACCGCCGTGGCCACTCTGTCCTGAACTCTCCATAGCGGTTGATCAGCACTGCACTCCGCCTGTCAGTTGTGCATGCGCAGGACTTACTCAGCCGCTGAGATTGGCAAGCAGGCAGGGAACAAGATCCAGCGTCCCACATGCCAGTGTGCACATGTCAGGAAGCAGAGACAACTGATGAGGAGAAAACTACAGGGAGCGACGGGGAGCGGGAGGAGACCAGTTAACGAGAAGAACCCACAGGGAGCACAGAGATAAGCAAGATACCGCAGCGGGAGAGGTTAGTACATCCCGACCTCTGGCTCCTGTGCTCATCCCAAACTTAACTAACATCTGTAATCTCTCTCTCTCTCTCTCTCTACTAGTATCTTTACTTCACTGTTGAAGCATGTAGTACTTACTCCCATTCTGAAAAAAACTAAATTCTGACCCCCAACACTCTCTCAAACTACCATCCGATCTCTCAGCTCCCTTGCCTCTCCAAACTACTTGAGAGACTTGCCTTCACGCACCTCATACACTTTCTTAACTCACACAATTTATTGGACCCTCTTCAATCAGACTTTCATTCCCAACACTCCAAAGAGACAGCATTGACTAAATTAGTGAATGATCTGGTCACTGCAAAGTCTAAAGGCCATTGCTTACTTCTTATTCTTCTAGATCTCTCTGCTGCTTTTGACACTGTTGACCACACTCTTCTCATACAAAAACTACAATCCCTAGGTCTTCAAGACACAGCCCTTTCTTGGTTCCTCTCCTACCTATCTAATTGCTCCTTCAGTGTTCGCTTCTTTGAATCCACCTCCTCTTTGCTACCTCTTTCAGTTGGCGTACCGCAAGACTCAGTCTTAGGTCCTCTGCTTTTGTTAATCTATATCACATCCCTTGGTAAAATAATCAGCTCTTTTGCATTTCAATATCATCTGTATGCAGATGATACTCAAATCTACCTATACTTCCCAGATTTGTCACTGAATGACTTCCTTTCGTTTCATCTTGGATGTCATCTCGCCGCCTCAAACTTAATATTTCCAAAACAGAGTTAATTATATTTTCACCGGCCAATAATACTGTAGATACCAACCTGATATCTCTATCACTGTTGAGAACTCGACAATCAATCCTACCCCACAAGCTCGCTGCCTAGGGGGGAAATTTACTAAGATTCGTATTTTCCAGATTCAGGTCAAAGTTCAATCACGAATGACATCGACAGTGTAAAATTGCAACTTTTTGAATTGATTACGACTCATTTACTAAGCTGTCGTATTCGTGTTTTTCTGTTGTTCCGATGTCGATGTCATTCGTGGTTTTCTGCTGTATAATGCGGCCGCGTTTGTTGTTTCGCGGCCGCGTTTTTGTTTATTTTTATGACTGCGTCACATGTCTGTTACGGCAGTGATTTAGAAATTGCTGCCGCGTTTTTAGTCCTAAGTTTCGTTTTTGTCACGCGTCCGTGATTGGTTGTATTCGTGAAGGAGGAGTGTCTGTGCATATTACTATAAAACCGCCCCAAACACACCGCACCTCGTGGGTTTAGCTAGTGGAGAGGAGAGAGGAAGGTGTATTTGGAGTTGGTGAGTTTGGTGGAGTTTTTGGAGGTTTTGGAGAGGAGTTTTGTGATTGTTGAGTGCTGTACTGTGTGTGTAAGTAGTCTTGTCATATTTGTCGTATTGTTTTTTCTCAGTTTGTCAATTTTTTTGTCCTTGTTTTTTTTTTAAAGTCTTTTGTCATTGTTTGTGAGTGAGTGAGCGTGTGTGTTGGCTGTGTGGTGTGTAGTAGTAGTAGTAGTGGAGGAGTGTGTTTTGTGTTTTGATTTTTCAGTGTTTTTTGTCGTTTGTCATCATGTCAGACTCAGAGGTCAGTGTGGTGGCGGAGGTTAGTGAGGTGGAGGCTGGTAGTGAGGTGGAGGCTGGTAGTGAGGTGGAGGCTGGTAGTGAGGTGGAGGCTGTTAGTGAGGTGGAGGCTGTTAGTGAGGTGGAGGGGGGTAGTGAGGAGGAGGAGGAGGGGGTGCCTGTTGCTGTATTCTCCAGTGATAGTGATGGTGTTGTGGCTCCGCAGCCACGCACCACTACCAAGACTGGCAGGAATATTAAGTTCAGCTATGCTGAAAACATGGCGTTGGTGCGTGAGCTGATGAAGCACCATCGCCAATTGTTTGGTCAGGATGCTGGCAAGGTGTCCTCCCGCAGGAAGTCTGTCCTGTGGGGGCAAGTAATAGTTGCCGTCAATAGTGAGGGTGTGGGGAGGCGGACTGAGGACACGTGTCGCAAGAGGTTCTATGACATAAAGCGGCGTGTCAAGGCCAAGATGGCCAAAGAGGCAAAATCAGCCCGAAAAACCGGAGGTGGCCCCCCTTTCCGGGCAACCTATCGGGAGTGGGAGGAGCCTGTGCGGGCATTGATTCCTGCAGAAGTGGTGTCTGCTACTCATGTACGGGATTCGGACCGACCCACGCAGGATGGTGAGTTTGATTTGTTATATTTTTATTTAAATGTCCTCTAAATGTTTTTTAAATCATTTTTTAAGGGTAAATTATGCAAAAATTGTTGGTCAGATATTGCAGGCCTATGCACCCTTAAGGTGTGTTTGTGTTTAGAAATGGCATTTTCCATCTTGCCTTGGCTGTTTTTTTTTTATATTTTTGCGCTAAAACAGGTGCAATGCCTGCTGGTATGTGTATTTGCCATAATAATTTTGCGATATTGCTTGGACATCGGTGTTGTATCTAATTGTTTTTTAAAATATTTGATTTATTTACTTCCTAAAAAAGGTTATATTAATTCAAAATTACATTTTGGTAACATTTGCAAGTAGTCAATCTATGCAATATCTGACGCATAATTCTCAAATGTAACAGATTTATTTTGTGCAACACCATGTACATTTTGATATACACCACAAATTAAGGAAGCACAAAGATCTTTCGCAGAAATTAGTTTATTTTCGAATACCTAATAGATGGTTACAGTACACTAAGGCTTTGCAGTTGTAATTTTTACACAAAGCATGGTAATAATGTTTGCTCCACTTTTTCAACAGTCCGACAGACCAGCCGGCCAGACAGGCCTCAGACAACTCAGGATGATGCTGGGATTGCAGGTAAGACTTCACTGTAGTCACATATTCTGCAAACACATAGAAGTACAAAATATTAATGTTTATATATTCTCATAGGTTCTGCTTCTGTAAGCCGACCTCCTGTAAGGCGCCCATCACAGGGCTCGGGCCACTTACCCAGGAGGCCAAGTAAGACACGGCGTCTTGGCACGGAATCTGCGGCTCCATCTTCCCCACCCAGG
The DNA here is from genome assembly GCF_028390025.1 of Pseudophryne corroboree. NCBI lineage: Eukaryota > Metazoa > Chordata > Amphibia > Anura > Myobatrachidae > Pseudophryne > Pseudophryne corroboree. Next base: position 190,640,843 of record NC_086452.1, on the reverse strand, counting down.
CGGCGCATTTCTGCAGTGTCACCCCAGCCACCACTGGCACTATTGGCGAGTCCACAGAGTGATGAGCCCCGATCACCTCAGTTATCTGGTGAGTCAAAACAGAAACTAAACACATAGCAAATAATCTACACAGTACAGTTACTATGTTGTGAGTTGGAGTTGAGATTACATGTTTGACATAACAAGCAATGTGATGTTACGTCTTCAATTGCTAAAGGTGAAAATGTTCAATTTTTCAAGGTCTTAGTGGTTGATATCGCCAACATCATTATTAAAAAAGAACATACATTTGTACAAATTTAGGCCACACACGTGCACATTAAAATAAATATAAAAACCAAAATAAAAAATAAAAAAATCCTCCACAACATTATAGTGTTCACACATCTCCCCTGTCCGGTATGTAGACTGCTTACTTGCTCCGCTCCTCTGGACTATCCAGGTAAGCAGTCTATATCGTGGCCAGGGGAGGTGACATAACACTGTAATGCTGTGGAGGGGAGGTAGTTAGGTGAGGATTACTCAAGTCTGTCTATGTGCACGCCTGTGATGGTATATATGTTTTTGGCGAAAAAACACATTATAAGTAGAGATGAGCGCCTGAAATTTTTCGGGTTTTGTGTTTTGGTTTTGGGTTCGGTTCCGCGGCCGTGTTTTGGGTTCGACCGCGTTTTGGCAAAACCTCACCGAATTTTTTTTGTCGGATTCGGGTGTGTTTTGGATTCGGGTGTTTTTTTTAAAAAACACTAAAAAACAGCTTAAATCATAGAATTTGGGGGTCATTTTGATCCCATATTATTATTAACCTCAAAAACCATAATTTCCACTCATTTTCAGTCTATTCTGAATACCTCACACCTCACAATATTATTTTTAGTCCTAAAATTTGCACCAAGGTCGCTGGATGACTAAGCTAAGCGACACTAGTGGCCGACACAAACACCTGGCCCATCTAGGAGTGGCACTGCAGTGTCACGCAGGATGTCCCTTCCAAAAAACCCTCCCCAATCAGCACATGACGCAAAGAAAAAAAGAGGCGCAATGAGGTAGCTGACTGTGTGAGTAAGATTAGCGACCCTAGTGGCCGACACAAACACCGGGCCCATTTAGGAGTGGCACTGCAGTGTCACGCAGGATGTCCCTTCCAAAAAACCCTCCCCAATCAGCACATGACGCAAAGAAAAAAAGAGGCGCAATGAGGTAGCTGACTGTGTGAGTAAGATTAGCGACCCTAGTGGCCGACACAAACACCGGGCCCATTTAGGAGTGGCACTGCAGTGTCACGCAGGATGTCCCTTCCAAAAAAACCTCCCCAATCAGCACATGACGCAAAGAAAAAAAGAGGCGCAATGAGGTAGCTGACTGTGTGAGTAAGATTAGCGACCCTAGTGGCCGACACAAACACCGGGCCCATTTAGGAGTGGCACTGCAGTGTCACGCAGGATGTCCCTTCCAAAAAACCCTCCCCAATCAGCACATGACGCAAAGAAAAAAAGAGGCGCAATGAGGTAGCTGACTGTGTGAGTAAGATTAGCGACCCTAGTGGCCGACACAAACACCGGGCCCATTTAGGAGTGGCACTGCAGTGTCACGCAGGATGTCCCTTCCAAAAAACCCTCCCCAATCAGCACATGACGCAAAGAAAAAAAGAGGCGCAATGAGGTAGCTGACTGTGTGAGTAAGATTAGCGACCCTAGTGGCCGACACAAACACCGGGCCCATTTAGGAGTGGCACTGCAGTGTCACGCTGGATGTCCCTTCCAAAAAACCCTCCCCAATCAGCACATGACGCAAAGAAAAAAAGAGGCGCAATGAGGTAGCTGACTGTGTGAGTAAGATTAGCGACCCTAGTGGCCGACACAAACACCGGGCCCATTTAGGAGTGGCACTGCAGTGTCACGCAGGATGTCCCTTCCAAAAAACCCTCCCCAAACAGCACATGACGCAAAGAAAAATAAAAGAAAAAAGAGGTGCAAGATGGAATTGTCCTTGGGCCCTCCCACCCACCCTTATGTTGTATAAACAAAACAGGACATGCACACTTTAACCAACCCATCATTTCAGTGACAGGGTCTGCCACACGACTGTGACTGATATGACGGGTTGGTTTGGACCCCCCCCAAAAAAGAAGCAATTAATCTCTCCTTGCACAAACTGGCTCTACAGAGGCAAGATGTCCACCTCATCATCACCCTCCGATATATCACCGTGTACATCCCCCTCCTCACAGATTATCAATTCGTCCCCACTGGAATCCACCATCTCAGCTCCCTGTGTACTTTGTGGAGGCAATTGCTGCTGGTCAATGTCTCCGCGGAGGAATTGATTATAATTCATTTTAATGAACATCATCTTCTCCACATTTTCTGGATGTAACCTCGTACGCCGATTGCTGACAAGGTGAGCGGCGGCACTAAACACTCTTTCGGAGTACACACTTGTGGGAGGGCAACTTAGGTAGAATAAAGCCAGTTTGTGCAATGGCCTCCAAATTGCCTCTTTTTCCTGCCAGTATAAGTATGGACTGTGTGACGTGCCTACTTGGATGCGGTCACTCATATAATCCTCCACCATTCTTTCAATGGTGAGAGAATCATATGCAGTGACAGTAGACGACATGTCCGTAATCGTTGTCAGGTCCTTCAGTCCGGACCAGATGTCAGCATCAGCAGTCGCTCCAGACTGCCCTGCATCACCGCCAGCGGGTGGGCTCGGAATTCTGAGCCTTTTCCTCGCACCCCCAGTTGCGGGAGAATGTGAAGGAGGAGATGTTGACAGGTCGCGTTCCGCTTGACTTGACAATTTTCTCACCAGCAGGTCTTTCAACCCCAGCAGACTTGTGTCTGCCGGAAAGAGAGATCCAAGGTAGGCTTTAAATCTAGGATCGAGCACGGTGGCCAAAATGTAGTGCTCTGATTTCAACAGATTGACCACCCGTGAATCCTTGTTAAGCGAATTAAGGGCTCCATCCACAAGTCCCACATGCCTAGCGGAATCGCTCCGTGTTAGCTCCTCCTTCAATGTCTCCAGCTTCTTCTGCAAAAGCCTGATGAGGGGAATGACCTGACTCAGGCTGGCAGTGTCTGAACTGACTTCACGTGTGGCAAGTTCAAAGGGCATCAGAACCTTGCACAACGTTGAAATCATTCTCCACTGCGCTTGAGACAGGTGCATTCCACCTCCTATATCGTGCTCAATTGTATAGGCTTGAATGGCCTTTTGCTGCTCCTCCAACCTCTGAAGCATATAGAGGGTTGAATTCCACCTCGTTACCACTTCTTGCTTCAGATGATGGCAGGGCAGGTTCAGTAGTTTTTGGTGGTGCTCCAGTCTTCTGTACGTGGTGCCTGTACGCCGAAAGTGTCCCGCAATTTTTCTGGCCACCGACAGCATCTCTTGCACGCCCCTGTCGTTTTTTAAAAAATTCTGCACCACCAAATTCAAGGTATGTGCAAAACATGGGACGTGCTGGAATTTGCCCATATTTAATGCACACACAATATTGCTGGCGTTGTCCGATGCCACAAATCCACAGGAGAGTCCAATTGGGGTAAGCCATTCCGCGATGATCTTCCTCAGTTGCCGTAAGAGGTTTTCAGCTGTGTGCGTATTCTGGAAACCGGTGATACAAAGCGTAGCCTGCCTAGGAAAGAGTTGGCGTTTGCGAGATGCTGCTACTGGTGCCGCCGCTGCTGTTCTTGCGGCGGGAGTCCATACATCTACCCAGTGGGCTGTCACAGTCATATAGTCCTGACCCTGCCCTGCTCCACTTGTCCACATGTCCGTGGTTAAGTGGACATTGGGTACAGCTGCATTTTTTAGGACACTGGTGACTCTTTTTCTGAGGTCTGTGTAAATTTTCGGTATCGCCTGCCTAGAGAAATGGAACCTAGATGGTATTTGGTACCGGGGACACAGTACCTCCAACAAGTCTCTAGTTGGCTCTGCAGTAATGATGGATACCGGAACCACGGTTCTCACCACCCAGGATGCCAAGGCCTCAGTTATCCGCTTTGCAGTAGGATGTCTGCTGTGATATTTCATCTTCCTCGCAAAGGACTGTTGGACAGTCAATTGCTTGGTGGAAGTAGTAAAAGTGGTCTTACGACTTCCCCTCTGGGATGACCATCGACTCCCAGCAGCAACAACAGCAGCGCCAGCAGCAGTAGGCGTTACACGCAAGGATGCATCGGAGGAATCCCAGGCAGGAGAGGACTCGTCAGAATTGCCAGTGACATTGCCTGCAGGACTATTGGCATTCCTGGGGAAGGAGGAAATTGACACTGAGGGAGTTGGTGGGGTGGTTTGCGTGAGCTTGGTTACAAGAGGAAGGGATTTACTGGTCAGTGGACTGCTTCCGCTGTCACCCAAAGTTTTTGAACTTGTCACTGACTTATTATGAATGCGCTGCAGGTGACGTATAAGGGAGGATGTTCCGAGGTGGTTAACGTCCTTACCCCTACTTATTACAGCTTGACAAAGGGAACACACGGCTTGACACCTGTTGTCCGCATTTCTGTTGAAATAGTTCCACACCGAAGAGCTGATTTTTTTGGTATTTTCACCAGGCATGTCAACGGCCATATTCCTCCCACGGACAACAGGTGTCTCCCCGGGTGCCTGACTTAAACAAACCACCTCACCATCAGAATCCTCCTGGTCAATTTCCTCCCCAGCGCCAGCAACACCCATATCCTCCTCATCCTGGTGTACTTCAACACTGACATCTTCAATCTGACTATCAGGAACTGGACTGCGGGTGCTCCTTCCAGCACTTGCAGGGGGCGTGCAAATGGTGGAAGGCGCATGCTCTTCACGTCCAGTGTTGGGAAGGTCAGGCATCGCAACCGACACAATTGGACTCTCCTTGTGGATTTGGGATTTCGAAGAACGCACAGTTCTTTGCGGTGCTACTGCTTTTGCCAGCTTGAGTCTTTTCATTTTTCTAGCGAGAGGCTGAGTGCCTCCATCCTCATGTGAAGCTGAACCACTAGCCATGAACATAGGCCAGGGCCTCAGCCGTTCCTTGCCACTCCGTGTGGTAAATGGCATATTGGCAAGTTTACGCTTCTCCTCCGACAATTTTATTTTAGGTTTTGGAGTCCTTTTTTTAATGATATTTGGTGTTTTGGATTTGACATGCTCTGTACTATGACATTGGGCATCGGCCTTGGCAGACGACGTTGCTGGCATTTCATCGTCTCGGCCATGACTAGTGGCAGCAGCTTCAGCACGAGGTGGAAGTGGATCTTGATCTTTCCCTAATTTTGGAACCTCAACATTTTTGTTCTCCATATTTTAATAGGCACAACTAAAAGGCACCTCAGGTAAACAATGGAGATTGATGGATACTAGTATACAATTATGGACGGACTGCCGAGTGCCGACACAGAGGTAGCTACAGCCGTGAACTACCGTACTGTGTCTGCTGCTAATATAGACTGGTTGATAAAGAGATGTCGTAGTATGTATGTATGAAGAAGAAAGAAAAAAAAACCACGGTTAGGTGGTATACAATTATGGACGGACTGCCGAGTGCCGACACAGAGGTAGCCACAGCCGTGAACTACCGTACTGTACTGTGTCTGCTGCTAATATAGACTGGTTGATAAAGAGATGTAGTAGTATGTATGTATAAAGAAGAAAGAAAAAAAAACCACGGGTAGGTGGTATACAATTATGGACGGACTGCCGAGTGCCGACACAGAGGTAGCCACAGCCGTGAACTACCGTACTGTACTGTGTCTGCTGCTAATATAGACTGGTTGATAAAGAGATGTCGTAGTATGTATGTATGAAGAAGAAAGAAAAAAAAACCACGGTTAGGTGGTATACAATTATGGACGGACTGCCGAGTGCCGACACAGAGGTAGCCACAGCCGTGAACTACCGTACTGTACTGTGTCTGCTGCTAATATAGACTGGTTGATAAAGAGATGTCGTAGTATGTATGTATAAAGAAGAAAGAAAAAAAAACCACGGTTAGGTGGTATACAATTATGGACGGACTGCCGAGTGCCGACACAGAGGTAGCCACAGCCGTGAACTACCGTACTGTACTGTGTCTGCTGCTAATATAGACTGGTTGATAAAGAGATGTCGTAGTATGTATGTATGAAGAAGAAAGAAAAAAAACACACGGTTAGGTGGTATACAATTATGGACGGACTGCCGAGTGCCGACACAGAGGTAGCCACAGCCGTGAACTACCGTACTGTACTGTGTCTGCTGCTAATATAGACTGGTTGATAAAGAGATGTCGTAGTATGTATGTATAAAGAAGAAAGAAAAAAAAACCACGGTTAGGTGGTATACAATTATGGACGGACTGCCGAGTGCCGACACAGAGGTAGCCACAGCCGTGAACTACCGTACTGTACTGTGTCTGCTGCTAATATAGACTGGTTGATAAAGAGATGTAGTAGTATGTATGTTTAAAGAAGAAAGAAAAAAAAACCACGGGTAGGTGGTATACAATTATGGATGGACTGCCGAGTGCCGACACAGAGGTAGCTACAGCCGTGAACTACCGTACTGTGTCTGCTGCGACTGGATGATAAATAATGATATAAAAAATATATATATATCACTACTGCAGCCGGACAGGTATATATATTATATAATGACGGACCTGCTGGACACTGTCTGTCAGCAGAATGAGTTTTTTATAGAATAAAAAAAAAAACACCACACAAGTGAAGTCACACGACGAGTGTTTAACTTTTTCAGGCAATCACAATATAGTATACTACTAACTATACTGGTGGTCAGTGTGGTCAGGTCACTGGTCAGTCACACTGGCAGTGGCACTCCTGCAGCAAAAGTGTGCACTGTTTAATTTTAATATAATATGTACTCCTGGCTCCTGCTATAACCTATAACTGGCACTGCAGTGCTCCCCAGTCTCCCCCACAATTATAAGCTGTGTGAGCTGAGCACAGTCAGATATATAATATATACATAGATGATGCAGCACACTGGGCTGAGCAGTGCACACAGATATGGTATGTGACTGTCTTGTACTCCTGGCTCCTGCTATAACCTATAACTGGCACTGCAGTGCTCCCCAGTCTCCCCCACAATTATAAGCTGTGTGAGCTGAGCACAGTCAGATATATAATATATACATAGATGATGCAGGCATGCAGCACACTGGGCTGAGCAGTGCACACAGATATGGTATGTGACTGAGTCACTGTGTGTACCGTTTTTTTCAGGCAGAGAACGGATATATTAAATAAAACAACTGCACTGCTGGTGGTCACTGTGGTCAGTCACTAAACTCTGCACTCTCTTCTACAGAATCAGCCTCAGGTCAATCTCTCTCTCTCTCTCCTAATCTAAATGGAGAGGACGCCAGCCACGTCCTCTCCCTATCAATCTCAATGCACGTGTGAAAATGGCGGCGACGCGCGGCTCCTTATATAGAATCCGAGTCTCGCGAGAATCCGACAGCGTCATGATGACGTTCGGGCGCGCTCGGGTTAACCGAGCAAGGCGGGAAGATCCGAGTCGCTCGGACCCGTGAAAAAAAACATGAAGTTCGTGCGGGTTCGGATTCAGAGAAACCGAACCCGCTCATCTCTAATTATAAGTTTACAAAAACAAGTCAAAAAACTTGTAAAATGGAGTATTATGAATGTAGTAATGTGTAGAACTAGCAAATAAATTAATAGAAAAATAAACATTGCATGTTGGCCACCCCATACAGAGCCCAGCTTGATGGCCGACGTGGACCAGCAGGGACAAGACCAACAGGCAACCATCACACTGCAACTTACACCTGTTGACCCGAGCCAGCCAATACAGCTGCAGGATATCCCCCAAGCCTCCATGAGTCCACACCTGGCACAAGCTCCACCCCAAACACAAATACCAGATGACTTTTGGGCCAGTTGGACAAGCCAACAGGCCCAAAGCAATGCCAGCCTGACCGCACATACCCAACACCTTGCCAGTCTGCCCCATCATCTACCGCGCATTTTTCGCAACTCGGGCAGACTGATTGTACAAGTAGGCCGAATCGCAACATCGATGGAGCAAATAAGGGCTGACAACAACCAAATGCTGGCTCATTTAACGCGCATCATTGATGAGCAACAGCGCCATCAGCAGGCACTCGTTCAACTCATTCAGCACAACCAGGTTGTGAATGAGTCGTTATCCCGGATTGTAGCCAGCCACACTGCAACCAACACACAACTGAATGCTAGCATTAATAATTTGAGCAACAACATAACATTGATGGCAGCTCAACAAGTGACCTCCAGCTCTGGGACCACGACCCCTATCCAAACGCCAGTAACCTCCCCTGTTCGGCGTTCATCCAGAGCACGTGCCAGTGAGCCAGCACAAAGCACAGCACCCAGCACACACAAGCGAAAAAAATAACAATTTTGACAAATGTTATTTAAACAATAAAAATTTGGATTTGACAAACACACAACTTCCTGTGTCCGTCTCAAACATTGTTGAAGCTGCTATGTATGTATGTATGTATGTATGTATGTTTTTCATGGGTAATGACTGAAAAGGTATTTATAACATAAACTAAGTACAATGTACACACCACTATAAACAACAAACAGTAAGTAACAAAACACACAATAGAAAGTATTGCAAAGTGTTTAGTCAAGGATAATTACATCCTACAAAAACTTACCTGAAAAATACCGCAGGATCACTTCTTGCCGTACCTGCCTCCCTACATATGTACTCACACTGTCACCAGATGGCTGTAACTCCTCTGCTTGCTGACTGCTTTCTCCCTCATCATGTGCCAGATGTTGACTTAAACACAGATTATGGAGAAAACAGCAGCAGAACACAATTCTAGTCACCTTTGAGGGACTATACAACAAAAGGCCTGCAGATTTATCCAGACACCGAAACCGTGACTTCAGCACACCAAAACATCTTTCTATCACATTCCGCGTAGCCTTATGTGCATGATTGTAACTGTGTTCAGCAGGAGAATCAGGTTGGGACAATGGAGTAAGGAGCCAAGAGTAGCAGCCGTAACCCCCATCACCTGAAAAACAGATATAGTCAACATTAGTACATGTGTTAGATTATTCTTTCCCCTACTCAAAACTAGAGTTTGTGGTTAAAAGACATACACACAAAACATTTTTAACATACCCAACAGCCAGCCATCAGGCATTTGTCCGTCCTCAAATTTATCGAAGAGCGATGACTGACTGAGGATGAAGGAGTCATGGCAGCCACCAGGGTAACCTGCAACAACACTCATAATTTTAAAGTTTGCATCACAGACCACCTGGACATTAGTTGATTGTGCCAGATGTCTATTTGTATATATGTATTGCCGGCCCCTAGGTGATCTCAGCTGAACGTGTGTGCAATCTATGGCCCCCAGCACATTGGGCATGCCAGCAAGCTCATAGAAAGCTACCCTGATAGCACGCCACTCCGACTCCTCGGTAGGGAAGCAGATTGAGGCATTAATGTGTGGATCCAACACATCCAAAACCTGAGTGGACATTAAAGAAGCTAAGGTGAGTGTCATGTTAGGTATTCTATACAATACTGTGTTGTTTGTACTTACAGAAGCAACACTTACACATAACCGCATATGTATTTTTAGACTCACCTGATTCAAATATCTTGAAAAGGTGGGCTGTGAGATACCAATGACGTCGCCTGCCACAGCCTGGAAGCTCCCAGTAGCCATAAAGTGTAACACAGCCAGGAGTTTGTGTAGGCCTGAGACAGAGCGAGAGCGTGCTGTCTCAGGGTCTAGGCCCAGTTTGACAAGGTCATACAGGTGGAAAATGTTGGTTCTATTTAGGCGGAACATCTGTATGACCCTATCATCGGACAATGCGTTTAAGTTTAAACGCCCTCTAAAAAAATGAGGCTGGCGCAGCCTCCGCGGCACCTGGACAACCTGTTGACCATGTTCACTTACCTGGGCCTGATTCCTGGAAGCCTCATGGAGCAGTCTAAGGTATCCCACAGCAAACATAAATTCATTGGCACACACCACAGCCGCCATTTCAGAGTGAGAGAAATTCAAAATGTGCCTGGAACACTTTTATAGGGCCAAACATTCAGGTGTGAGTAATGGATAATTGAGTACACATGTAAACACGCTTTTCAAATGCTGGCGCATTTTTTTTTAGGAATTTTTTACGATGTGTAATTTTTCGCGGCCGCAAATGCATTTTCACGGCAGCAATTACAATTACGAATGGTTAGTAAATGACCGAGATTCATATCTAAACAGGCGTAATTTGACCGATGGTGTATTCATTCGTGATTTTTAACTTGAACTTCCAAAATATTACGAATGACCACATCACTGCCGTGATTTGAGTTTAGTAAATTACCGAGATGACACTTTGATGAAAAAACGCCATCTCGGTCAAAATCGGGAGCTTAGTAAATTTACCCCTAGGTGTCATCCTTGACTCTGAACTGTCCTTTGTTCCCCACATTCAATATTTCTCAAAATTATGTTACATGCATCTAAAAAACATATCAAAATACGACCATACCTTACACAAGACACTCCAAAAACTGTAATCCATGCTCTCATTATCTCATGAATTGATTATTGCAAAAGTCTTCTTACTGGTCTTACCAAAAAGAGACTCTCACCACTAAAATCCATTCTGAATGCAGCTGTGTGGCTAATCTTCCTCGCCAGATGTTCATTGTCTGCAGATCCAGTCTGTCAGTCCATCCAGTGGATACCTGTATTCTACCGTATTTAATATAACATACTTTTACTCACACACAAGGCCATTAACCAAACTACACCAATATACATCTCTTTGTTTATCTCAAAATATCTCCTAATCCTATCTCTTCGCTCTTCAAAAGATCTATTTCTTATCCACACTCGTTATTTGCTCCCATTTTTGATTGCAGGACTTACCTCGGGCTGCACCCACTTTGCGGAATGCCCTACCATGCACAATAAAACTTTCCTCTAGTTTCCAAACTTTCAAGATTTCGCTGAAAACTCACCACTTCAGGCAAGCTTATCAAATTCCAGAGCTGCTCACATTGGACCTAATTCAGCAAGGATCGCAAATCAGCAAAATGTGCAAAAAAATCGTAAAAACGCAAATTCTGCAACTTAAATAGCAAAAACTGAGACAAAAAAACAATTTCTGAGACTTAGCAAAAACTGCGTATGCACTACGAAAAGTAGGCATGTAGGGGGCGTACTAAAGGGCTGGACTCGCAAAAACTATGATCAGGTGCGTATTGCGGGGCATGTTGTGGGCGTATGCTGATGGTCGGTGGGCGGTGCATTCGCAATTTTTACAACAGATCGCACATTTCTGATGTGAAGTTTCTGAGTGACTACAGGTCTACCTTAAAAATTGCACAAGCTGACCTCAGCTGTAGACTGTATGTATACTGCAATCATTGCTTCATTACACCCAGCTGAAGAAGCTCACGCCTCAGACCACAAATCACTTCATTCAGCTGTATTGGAACTTAGAAACATGGCCCTCATTCCGAGTTGATCGCTCGCTAGCTGCTTTTAGCAGCAGTACAAACGCTAAGCCGCCGCCCTCTGGGAGTGTATCTTAGCTTAGCAGAAGTGTGAACGAAAGGTTAGCAGAACTGCTCGTAAAAATTTTCATGCAGTTTCTGAGCAGCTCCAAACCTACTCCTGCCTTGCGATCACTGTAGACAGTTTAGTTCCTGCTTTGACGTCACAAACACGCCCTGCGTTCGGCCAGCCACTCCCCCGTTTCCCCAGGCACGCCTGCGTTTTTACCTGTCACGCCTGCATTTTTTAGCACACTCCCTGAAAACGGGCAGTTACCACCCAGAAACTCCCACTTCCTGTCAATCACTTAACGATCAACCCAGCGACAGAAAAGCGTTGCTCAACCTTGTGTAAAACTGCATAGTTTTGTATGAAAGTACTTGGCGCGTGCGTACTGCGGCCCGTACGCATGCGCAGAAATGCCGATTTTTAGCCTGATCGCTGTGCTGCGAACAACGGCAGCTAGCGATCAACTCAGAATGAGGGCCCATGTAACGTATTGTTTAACTCTGTAACACATGTTGATTGTGAAAATATATGTTACGTAATACTAACCGATTTGTGTTTACACTTACTAACGATCGAGGTTTGACAACCACACTATTTGATAGAAGCAAATGTAAAATAACCTTTACAAGCATTTTACTTAGTAGTATCTGCTGAATGACATTTAGCTTCCTAACATTTTTTTTATTTTTTTTGAACAACCAACATTTTTTTGTTAAACAAAATATACCCACATACATTTTTTTTTGTTTTTTACATTTTATTTGTGCGCTACACATATAAGCATATGTTGAAGAACAGCAACACCATCTTTTTATTTTCAAGTTTTGCAAATTCTGCTCCATTTGTATACTTATTGAAACAAATATTTACACATAATTCCTTAAAGTAAGATATGTAAAAAAAAGCAAAGAAACAATAATATGTAATGCTTGACCACTTCACAATCAAAAAAACACTATTATTACTATTTTATAAAAATGTTACTGTTGTTTCCGAATTAAAATATTTTGACTCCAACAAAAGTGTGTTTGTTAAAACATACACCAATAATTGCTGTTGTGTAGGGTTTAGAGGCTAGAATTCACACTCTCTCTAGTTGAATATATTTGAACACAGTTATGGGGATTAGTCAATGTTTGAAGAAAAACATTATGGTGTCTTTAAGATAATAATTGCTAAATTACCACAAGATCATTTGACCAATTAAGTGATGATTGAATTGATTTACAATTATCGAGTAGTTTCTTTAATTTGGGTGCAGGAAAGTAGGTTGTGCAATTTTTAAGGGAAAAACACTGTTGTTAGCAAAAAATGCAACATCAGAAACATGTACGCAAAAATTGCGTACATTTGTAATATGTATGCATTAGGATGGTTTTCGTAATATTTGCACATTTCACAAGGCCACCTTCTTTTTGTTAAATTAAATTAGTGTTGTAGTTTTTCCATTTGGGTGTGCTTTCGCAATTTTGCTTTTGCTCGCAATTTTTGCTAATTTGTAATTTTTGCAATACTTACTGAATTTGCCCCATAATCCTCATAAACATTCCTATCCAATTACATCCCACTGTACAGTCCACACATATCCTCACCAGTGGTGCAAGTAGAAATATTTTCTTAGTAGTACTGAGTGTGCTGAAAAATGGGCGTGGTCACATGTTATGAGTGGGCATGACCACATGACACTAGGGGGAGTGGCTACATTACACTAGGGGTGTGGCCATACAGCATAGTCCCTTTTCTTTGCACTCTGGAGGCAAGGCTAGAAATATATAGTACTACCTCCAGTATAATAGAAATATATAGTAATAACCCCAGTATAATAGAAATATATTGTAATGCCCCCAGTATAATAGAAATATATTGTAATGCCCCCAAATTACTAAAAATACATGGTAATGCCCCCTTTATAAAAGTAAAATATACTGTAGTAGTGCCCCTGGTATAATAGAAATATATAGTAGTGTCCCACATTACAATATAAATATATAACAATGCCCTATAATAATAATAATAATAATAATAATAATAATAATTTTATTTATATAGCGCTCTTTCTCCAATAGGACTCAAGGTGCTTAACAGAAACATAGCATAATATAGTACAGAAAATAATGAAGTACATTTTCATAAAATACAGAAGCATGAAGATACTAAAAGGGACACTATGGAAATGTTTGAGTAAACAAGCTAACAACAGTGTTTTTCCCTTAAAAATTGCACAACCTACTTTCCTGCACCCAAATTAAAGAAACTACTCGATAATTGTAAATCAATTCAATCATCACTGTGTGGGGAAGTGAGTTCCATAGAGTCGGAGCCGCATGACTAAAAGCTCGACCCCCAGAGGAATTACGGTAGATTCTAGGTACTGCTAAAAGTCTTTCATCTACAGATCGCAGTAATCGAGTGGGGCAGTATGGGGTCAGAAGCTGTTTCAGGTACCTTGGGCCTTGGTCATGTAATGCTTTGAAACTCAGTAAGCCAATCTTGAAGATGATTCGCCAATAGACATATATACTGTAGTAGTATCCCACATTACAACAGAAATACATAGTAATGTCCCCATAATAATAGACATATATAGTAGTGTCCCACATTACAAAAGAAATATATAGTAATGCCCCCATAATAATAGAAATATATAGTAGTGTTCACATTACAATAGAATTATATAGTAATGCCCCATAATAATAGACATATATAGTAGTGTCCACATTACAATAGAAATATATAGTAATGCCCCATATTAATAGAAATACATATTATTGTCCAAATTATATGAAAGAATTCATTACCCCACACAGTGAAGCCAGAGACATGCCCAGCAGCCCAGCCTGTGAAGAACAAAAGCCGCTCAGTGCCGATGCGCCACTCGAGTCGAGTGAAGGGAAACCCCAGGCTCCTCTCTTTGTGCCAGCCGCGGCCGTCAGGAGAGGAAGCCTGGTGTGATCTCATGACATTACCGTCGTGCTCCCTGTAGCCCTGACAAAGTGGGAGGTGCCGTCATGCTGCCAAACACCATGGTCTTGTGCTTCTGCAGCGCATTATAATTTTGGTAATGGCAGTCACAGGTGCAAAATGCGCAGTGGGTGGTACTACGTACCTGCTGCCAAATTCTTGAGGGTACTCTATACCTGAGCGCACCTGCATACTTGCACCACTGATCCTCATATATTTTCTTGCTCTTCACTTTCACTTTCCCTTCCTCCTGACCCTGTTTCATCATTGTTGTATGGCCATATCATGCAGTCCACCAAGAACCTTTGCGGTCTGGTGGACAATTATGCCATAGATAGCACCTATACTTGTGTATCAATGCCTATTTCGTATAGATAGTAAACTTGAGAGCAGGGCCTTCCTACCTCTATGTTTGTTATTACCAGGTTTGGTTTTATCATTGTTGTTTCCAAGCACAACAGAATATGCTGCACTATATAAGACACTGTTAATAATAAGTAAAACCTTTCATTGTTATTAGCCCATTTTACATAAATCTGACCATTTTACCAAATTAATACTACTCTACAAAACTAATATTAATTTTCCCTCACACCCAAATAAAATAAATCATATTAAATATCAATAAACTTTAGGGGAGCACAAGTCGTTTACTGCCCACATTTACATGTGTACACACATTCCAACTCTCCTGGGAGACCAGGACCCCTTCCTATGAAGTTCTGCCCCCTTTTTAATCATCTCAAGTCAGACATCTCAGATTCATAGTCTCAGTTTCTTTTTATCCTCTCTTAAGAAGATACAAATTATATTAAGGTTTAAAAAAAAACCAATAAAAAACAAAACACATGTAGATTTAAATTAGAGATGAGCAGGTTCGGTTCTCAGAGAACCGAACCCTACCGAACCTTCCTACCTGAGTCCAGATCCGAGTCAGGCTCGGGTTTTCCCATCTGACTTGGAAACCAGAACAAGGCAAAACGTCATCAGCCCGCTGTCGGATTCTCACGGGATTTGGATTCCATATAAGGAGCCGCGAATCACCGCCATTTTCACTATGGCATTGGAGAGTGTAGAGAGAGGACGTGTCTCTGTTCTCTCAGTGTCCTCAGTTTCCGTGTCTTGTGCTGAATCTGTCCAGTCACAGTGCTTGTGTCCTCTGCTGCCATATGTCCAGTGCTGCTGTATAGGGTGCTGTGTTGTGCTGCATCAGTTCAGGGTGGTGTATTGTGCTGCATCAGTCCAGTCACAGTGGTGGTGTCCTCTGTTGCCAAATGCCCAGTGCTGCTGTACAATTAGCTGTGTTGTCCTGCATCAGACCAGTGGTAGTGTCCTGTGCATCAGTCAGTCCAGTGACCATTCACAGTGGTGGTGTCCTCTGCTGCCATATGCCCAGTGCTGCTGTATAATTAGCTGTGTTGTCCTGCATAAGACCAGTGGTAGTGGCCTGTGCATCAGTCAGTCCAGTGACCATTCACAGTGGTGGTGTCCTATGCTGTCATATGTCCAGTGCTGCTGTATAGGGTGCTGTGTTGTGCTGCAACAGTTCAGGGTGGTGCAATTTGTGCTGCATCAGTCCAGTCACAGTGGTGGTGTCCTCTGTTGCCAAATGCCCAGTGCTGCTGTATAATTAGCTGTGTTGTCCTGCATCAGACCAGTGGTAGTGTCCTGTGCATCAGTCAGTCCAGTGACCATTCACAGTGGTGGTGTCCTCTGCTGCCATATGCCCAGTGCTGCTGTATAATTAGCTGTGTTGTCCTGCATAAGACCAGTGGTAGTGTCCTGTGCATCAGTCAGTCTAGTGACCATTCACAGTGGTGGTGTCCTATGCTGTCATTTGCCCAGTGCTGCTGTATAATTATCTGTGTTGTCCTGCATAAGACCAGTGGTAGTGTCCTGTGCATCAGTCAGTCCAGTGACCATTCACAGTGGTGGTGTCCTCTGCTGCCATATGCCCAGTGCTGCTGTATAATTAGCTGTGTTGTCCTGCATCAGACCAGTGGTAGTGTCCTGTGCATCAGTCAGTCCAGTGACCATTCACAGCGGTGGTGTCCTCTGCTCTCATATGCCCAGTGCTGCTGTATAATTAGCTGTGTTGTCCTGCATAAGACCAGTGGTAGTGTCCTGTGCATCAGTCAGTCCAGTGACCATTCACAGTTGTGGTGTCCTCTGCTGCCATATGCCTAGTGCTGCTGTATAATTAGCTGTGTTGTCAGACCAGTGGTAGTGTCCTGTGCATCAGTCTGTCCAGTGACCAGTCACAGTGGTATACTCTGCTGCCATATGTCCAGTGCTCCTGTTTGTGAAATATTGTGTTATATAACTCAAGAAAAATAATGGAGAACAAAAATTTGGAGGATAAAATAAGGAAAGTTCAAGAACCACTTCCTCCTAGTGCTGAAGCTGCTGCCACTAGCCATGACATAGATGATGAAATGCCTTCGTCGTCTGCCAAGGCCGATGCCCAATGTGATAGTAGAGGGCATGTAAAATCCAGAAAGCCAAAGTTCAGTAAAAAGACCCAAAAAAAGAAATTTAAATGGTCTGAGGAGAAACGTAAACTTGCCAATATGCCATTTACGACACGGAGAGGCAAGGAACGGCAAAGGCCCTGGCCTATGTTCATGACTCGTGGTCCAGCTTCACATGACGATGGAAGCCCTCAAACTCCATTTTACCATTTAATTCCAGGGATTTGGACGTATAATTTCTGTGATTTTGCACTATAATTCCAGTGATTTGGACGTATAATTCCAGTGATTTTGCCATTTAATTCCAGTGATTTGAACGTATAATTCCAGTGATTTTGCCATTTAATTCCAGTGATTTGGATGTATAATTCCAGTGATTTTGCTATTTAATTCCAGTGATTTGGACGTATAATTCTAGTGGGAATTGTTTGTGTTGCTTGGTTTAGTCATACAGCTACCTAATTACACCTCTTCAACATCTTTGCATTTTTAAAAAAGACAGGGCGTGCAGGAGATGCTATCAGCGGACCAAACAATTGCGGCCGACTTTTGACATTCAGCCACTGCGTGACACTACTAGATGGGCCAGGTGGTTGTGTCGCTTATCTTAGTCATACAGCAACCTCGGTGCACCTCTTTTTCTTATTTGCATCATGTACTGTTTGGGGCCTTTTCTTTGGATATCTGCCCTCTTGTCTGCCACCGCAGTACCACTCCGAGATGGGCCAATAGTTTGTGTCGCTTGGCTTAGTCATACAGCTACCTCATTGCACCCCTTCTACATCGTTGCATGAGGTGCTGTTTGAGGCCTAGTTTTTGAAAAGTGCCATCCTGTCTGACACTGCAGTGCTACTCCTAGATGGGCCAATTGTTTGTGTCGCTTGGCTTAGTCATACAGCTACCTCATTGCACCTCTTCTCCATCTTTGCATGAGGTGCTGTTTGGGGCCTAGTTTTTGAAAAATGCCATCCTGTCTGACACTGCAGTGCTACTCCTAGATGGGCCAATTGTATGTGTCGCTTGGCTTAGTCATACAGCTACCTCATTGCACCTCTTCTACATCTTTGCATGAGGTGCTGTTTGGGGCAGGGACGTGCAGTCAGGGGAGGCAGTGCCTCCCCTGTCATTAATGATTAAAATAATACAAAGAAGATACTTATGACATAGATTCTCTGTCATAAGTATATCTGTATTATTGTAATCATTTTTATCCACATCAAAAGTGTTTCGGAGGCACCGCTGTCGGTGCCTCCCGCTGACAATGTAAAAGGTCAGAAGCGGGGGGCGGGGCCAAGCTGCGGGGAGTAAAATCCCATTAAAAAAAAGCTCTATAAGCGGCACTAGTAGTAGTGCCGCTTTGAGCACGCCCCTGTGACTGTGGAGGAGGTGATTGGGCGCCGGTACTTGAGGGGCGCTGCTGAGTCTGTCCCACAGCCGCTGCTATGCCGGACCACACTGTGACCTGCACCGCAAACCCCTCTCTACATCAGCTGCCCTCACACTCGCTGTGGCTTCTTCCAGCCACCTTCCCCCTCGTTGCACCCCAGCTCCTTACTCCCAAAGACCCGCTGCCGCAGCTGTCCGGGCTGACTCACCTCCGCCCCCCATGCCGGATGGTGCTCTACCTGCTGCCGGTCTATGTGCACGGGTGGCACGGGAGGATCATCACAGCTGGCCCGACTACAGGCGGACCCTGGGACCTCCTGGACAGCGTTTAGCCCGGTGAGTGTCAGAAATTCGGAGCGGGGGGGGGGGAGGGAGGATTGGAGGGGGTTTGTAGGCAGCAGTGATAGAAGCAGCAGGAGCGGTGGCGTGGGGGGTTTGGGGGGGTGACAGCAGTCCATAGTGACCACTGCTCCCTGCATGTAAGTCCTGACCAGTTGAAGCCCTCAAGGATCCAGAGCAATACAGATCATGGGATCCCCACTACAACTATGATTGCTCGCGAAGTCCCCCCCCCCCCTACCCCGCTCCTGGGCACATATACATACATGCATGCCACGATCACCCGCTCCTCACTCTTCTCTCACTCTGGATGGGATGTACTAAACTGAAAATGCGGTAAACCCCAGTTTTGTTTTTTTTTTACCGCATTCTCATATGTACTAACCCCCGTCTGTGGCGTTTTCGCAGCTGAGGGTATCGCCATCAAAAGATGGCGATACCCTATAGAAGCCTATGGGCTTCTTACCACCACTGAGTCGTGGAGCAGGGGGTCTGTGACTATGGGAGTGTCAGAGCAGCGAGGGGTTGCGGGGCTGGGTGTCGCCATCAGCAGGATGTTTGGGGAGGGGGGTGTAGTATGGCTGTCCGGCGGTCAGGGGACCGCCGGTCAGCTTACCGACGCCGGGATCCCGGCAGCATACCGACGCCGGGATCCCGGCGGGGAGGGGCGAGTGCAGCCTATTCCCTATTTCCACTCTATGGGTGTCGTAGACACACACGAGTGGAAATAGTCCCTGTTGGTCGGCATGCCGACCATCGGAATAGTGAGGTCACATGAATACCACCCATGTGGGGCATGGGCACAGCTGCCGAGTTCTCCCCTCTCCCCCGCCCCCGGTATCTGTCATCTTTCGGTCTCATGCTTACCTCGTCTGCTGCCCTCGTCTGTGCTGTCTCGTGACCCCGCCGGGCACCCTCTCCCCTCTGCTATATTGCTATTAACTCTGCCTGGCTGCAGGGAGGAGGCACTTGGGACAGCCGGAGACTCCAGGGAGGTGACTGAGATCCCCCGCATTCCCCCCACACAGGTATCGCGGGGGGCCTCCATCACCGCATTGCGATGTTAATCGCATATGTCAGTACATATGCGATCAACATCGCTGCGGTAGGTAGCGAGGAGCAGCGATGTATTTGAATACATCCAGCCCTCTTTCTCCGATGATGGATTCCTGTTCAGGCTGCTCTTGTCACCGGCGATCCCCGGAGTTAACACCAAAGGATGAGCCACGCTGCAGTTCTAGGCCCAGGTGCTTGTAAGTAATACCCCTTTTCCACTAGCTCAAAAAACATGGGTAAATGCATGGGGGCGCACATTTACCCGTGTTTTTTGCTAGTGGAAACGTCTCATTCAGGAAAAACCTGGATCAAGTGACTGATCCGGGTAAGGTGTAGTGTAAACGGAAGCCATGTCGATGCGACACGGCTCCCGTTTACACTGTATGGAAGGGCGGCGCTGGGAGATCATGTGATCTCCCAGCGCCGCCCCTGCCATGTCACCAGCAGCGCCATCCACCCGGCAATATGCCGGGATGGTGACTGCTGATGGGAAAGGGGCCGATGTGGGTCGCAGCCGGGTAGCACCCGTGTCAGGCTCCCGGTTGCGACCCGCATCGGTAGATGGAAAAGGGGTATACATAGCACTATAATTGTCATTCACTGCCTATCCCCATTACCCTTTCCTTCTCTCTTTTACACTCTCACCCACTGCTACTGCTGTTAACCTTTCCCTGGCATCACCCTCTCCCTGCCACCCACTAATCTCGCCCTCTCCTTACTGTCACCCTCTTCCTGTCATCACCCTCTCCCTGGCGTCACTCCCTGTCACCCACTGCTGCCACCCTCTCCCTGGCGTCACCCTCCCCATCACCCTCTTCCTGGCATCATCAACTGCTGTCACCCTCTCCTTGGCGTCACGCTCTTCCTGTCACCCTCTCCCTGGCGTCACGCTCTTCCTGTCACCCGCCACCCGTCATCCTTTCCCTGGCATCATCCACTGCTGTTACCCTCTCCCTGGTGTCATGCTCTTCCTGTCACCCTCTCCCTGGCGCCCTCTCCCTGCAATCACCCTTTCCTTGGCGTCACTCCCTGTTACCCACTGCTGCCACCCTCTCCCTGGCGTCACCCTCCCCATCACCCTCTCCCCGGCATCAACTGCTGTCACCCTCTCCCTGGCATCACGCTCTTCCTGTCACCCTCTCCCTGGCGTCACGCTCTTCCTGTCAACCTCTCCCTGGCGTCACCCACTCCCTGTCACCCACAGCTGTCACCCTCTCTCTAGCGTCACCCTCTCCCTGTCACACACTGCTGGCAATTTTGGTGTCCAGGACTTCCATTAACTTAATAGCGCCACAATCACGGTGCTATTAAGTTAATGGAAGCCCTGGACAACAAAATTGCATTCATGTCCTCCTCCCACTCCCTCCCCAGTCCCAAACAGTAATTTATTTTTTTCTATAAAAATGTACAATATATTAGCCACCTGCTCATCACAAGTTTAATGAGCAGGCAGGCTGCAGGCATAGGCGGCAGTGGCGGCATCGGACTGAGATGCGAATTAGTGGCGGAGTGCTGGGGCAGATGATGTGTGGGCGAGTTTGTAAGCCATTGGTGGTGGCGGGGGTAGCGGGCATTGGATCAGAGGCGGTAGGGGTCATCGGCAAACATTATGGCTGCAGTGCCTCACCAGCCACTGAACTCACCGCACGCCACTGGTTTGGGGCCTAGTTTTTGAAAAGTGCCATCCTGTCTGACACTGCAGTGCCACTCCTAGATGGGCCAGGTGTTTGTGCCGCACACTTGTGTCGCTTGGCTAAGTCATACAGCAGCCACGGTGCACCTATTTTTCTTCTTTGCATCATGTGCTGTTTGGGGCCTTTTTTTATATCTGCCCTCCTGTCTGGCACTGCAGTGCCACTCCTAGATGGGCCAGGTGTTTGTGCCGCACACTTGTGTCGTTTAGCTTAGTCATACAGTCACCTCGGTGCAACCTTTTGGCCTAAAAACAATATTGTGAGGTGTTAGGTGTTCAGAATAGACTGGAAATGAGTGGAAATGTATGTTATTGAGGTTAATAATACCGTAGGAGCAAAATTACCCCCAAATTCTGTGATTTTAGCCATTTTTATGTTTTTTCAAAAATCATCCAGACCCAAAACCAAAACCAAAACTCGAAAGGGTGGTTTTGGCAAAACCAAGTCAAAACCAAAACACGAAAGTGGAATTAGAACCAAAACCAAAACACAAAACACGAAAAGTGCCAGCTGCACATCTCTAAATTTTAAATGGAACAATACCTCAAGAAATTATGCAATACTGTACTATGGTCCTCATTCTGAGTTGATCGCTCACTAGCTACTTTTTGCAGCCGTGCAAACGTATAGTCGCTGCCCACGGGGGAGTGTATTTTCGCTTTGCAAGTGTGTGATCGCATGTGTAGCCGAGCGGGACGAAAACGTTTTTTGCAGTTTCTGAGTAGGTCTGAACTTACTCAGCCCTTGCGATCACTTCAGCCTGTCCGGTCCCAGAATTGACGTCAGACACCTGCCCTGCAAACGCCTGGACACGCCTGCGTTTTCCCTACCACTCTCAGAAAATGGTCAGTTGACACCCATAAACACCTTCTTCCTGTCAATATCCTTGCGATCGGTTGTGTGAATGGATTCGTCGCTAGAAGCATTGCACAGCAACGATGCTGTTTGTACCTGTACGACGCGCGTGCGCATTACGGTGCATATGCATGCGCAGTAGTAACATGATCGCTGCGCTGCGAAAAACGGCAGCGAGCGATCAACT
Organism: Pseudophryne corroboree; assembly: GCF_028390025.1. Classification (NCBI taxonomy): domain Eukaryota; kingdom Metazoa; phylum Chordata; class Amphibia; order Anura; family Myobatrachidae; genus Pseudophryne; species Pseudophryne corroboree. The sequence goes on along the minus strand of NC_086452.1, from coordinate 190,618,352 downwards.
CGCGGAATGAGGGCCTATATGCTAATAATTCACTCTCTCTCGCTATTTCAAGCAATAGTGCAAATTAGCTAAATTATCTTAGTCTTGAAATATAAGTGATTTTTTTCAATAATCCTACAGACTAATAATAACTATTAAGTACTTGTCTCAGTTTTGTACCATTAACATGTCAGGAAACAAGTCTAACAGATTATGCAGTGTATTTGTATTAACATATTTGTTTCTGCCTGATCCTGATGGTTATGCAGGATGAGATTCTGGTCATCACCCAAATGTCCAGGACACTTAACAAAGATACCCCCTCCACTCCAAGAGCATTGGCAACCTGGTTCATTTCAGGGTCTTTGAGTGCACAGTTAGTGTCTGTAGTACAGCATGTCCAGTCCCGTTTATTAACTTGCAGTAGTAATGTCTGGCACTTGTAGTGGGTGCTGATGTGTGAAGACGTAAAAACTACTTTATCTTGCCAATTATAGTTAAAGGTCCAAACACACTTACTTTTTCAGAAGCTCATTCTTGGATGCTGGAAAACACATTGGATGTAGGTCTCCTCAGCAACTTGACCAACCTCTACCTCTATAGACAGGTTCTCAATGTCTTCACTCGGTTTAAGAGGGACAATTTGTTCAGTGCAGGGGGAGGTAGCACGTCCCCTTTCTCAACTCCCCACTCACACAACGGAGTTAGGTCTAACTCCATTGTGTGTAAATTTTCTGCATTGCCTGAGAGCCGCAACTTTGCTTGCTCTCTCTCTCTCTCTCTCTCTCTATATATATATATTTATATATAAGCGACGTGCACTGAGATGAGGTAGATAGATATATATATATATATATATATATATACTGTATAGATAAAATCACACACACAGACACACACACACACACACACACACACACACACACACACACACACATATCTAGGACAACAAGTAAACTAAACTCCATGAATTACCGTGACCAGATTAGCAAAGATACATCAGGTTCACACCCATTTCCATGCACAATCGACTGCATGCTATATATTCATGCGACATGCGACAACTGTATTTACAAATGGGACATCCAGGTACAGCGTCTTCCTGTGCACAGTACACAGGAAGTACCCATCTAAACTAGAGATGTGCACCGGAAATTTTTCGGGTTTTGTGTGTTGGTTTTGTATTCGGTTCAGCGGCCGTGTTTTGGATTCGGACGCGTTTTGGCAAAACCTCCCTTAAAATTTTTTGTCGGATTCCGGTGTGTTTTGGATGCGGGTGTTCAGCTTAAATCATATAATTTGGGTGTAATTTTGATCCTATAGTATAATTAACCTCAATAACCATAATTTCCACTCATTCCCAGTCTATTCTGAACACCTCACAATATTATTTTTAGTCCTAAAATTTGCACCGAGGTCGCTGGATGACTAAGCTAAGCGACCCAAGTGGCTGGCACAAACACCTGGCCCATCTAGGAGTGGCACTGCAGTGTCAGACAGGATGGCAGTTTTAAAAACTAGGCCCCAAAGAACACATAATGCAAAGAAAAAAAAGGGTGCAATGAGGTAGCTGGATGACTAAGCTAAGCGACACAAGTGGGTGGCACAAACACCTGGCCCATCTAGGAGTGGCACTGCAGTGTCAGATAGGATGGCACTTAAGAAAATTGGCCCCAAACATCACATGATGCAAAGATAAATAATAATAAAAAAAGAGGTGCAAGATGGAATTGTCCCTCCCACCCACCCTTATGTTGTATTAACAGGACATGCACACTTTAACAAACCAATCATTTCAGCCACAGGGTCTGCCACACGACTGTGGCTGAAATAACTGGTTGGTTTGGGCCCCCACCAAAAAAAGAAGCAATCAATCTCTACTTGCTCAAACTGGCTCTACAGAGGCAAGATGTCGACCTCATCATCATCCTCCGATTCCTCACCCCTTTCACTGTGTACATCCCCCTCCTCACAGAGTATTAATTCGTCCCCACTGGAATCCACCATCACAGGTCCCTGTGTACTTTCTGGAGGCAATTGCTGGTGAATGTCTCCACGGAGGAATTGATTATAATTAATTTTGATGAACATCATCTTCTCCGCATTTTGTGGAAGTAACCTCGTACGCCGATCGCTGATAATGGTGACCTGCTGCACTAAACAGTCTTTCGGAGTACACACTGGAGGGGGGGTAACTTAGGTAAAATAAAGCCAGTTTGTGCAAGGGCCTCCAAATTGCCTCTTTTTCCTGCAAGTATACGTACGGACTGTCTGACGTGCCTACTTGGATGCGGTCACTCATATAATCCTCCACCATTCTTTCAATGGTGACAGAATCATATGCAGTGACAGTAGACGACATGTCAGTAATCGTTGGCAGGTCCTTCAGTCCGGACCAGATGTCAGCACTCGCTCCAGACTGCCCTGCATCACCGCCAGCGGGTGGGCTCGGAATTCTTATCCTTTTCCTCGCAGCCCCGGTTGCGGGAGAATGTGAAGGAGGAGCTGTTGACGGGTCACGTTCCGCTTGAGTTGACAATTTTCTCACCAGCAGGTCTTTGTACCTCTGCAGACTTGTGTCTGCCGGAAAGAGAGATACAACGTAGGCTTTAAACCTAGGATCGAGCACGGTGGCCAAAATGTAGTGCTCTGATTTCAAGAGATTGACCACCCGTGAATCCTGGTTTAGCGAATGAAGGGCTCCATCCACAAGTCCCACATGCCTAGCGGAATCGCTCCATTTTAGCTCCTCCTTCAATCTCTCCAGCTGCTTCTGCAAGAGCCTGATGAGGGGAATGACCTGACTCAGGCTGGCAGTGTCTGAACTGATTTCACGTGTGGCAAGTTCAAAGGGTTGCAGAACCTTGCACAACGTTGAAATCATTCTCCACTGCGCTTGAGTCAGGTGCATTCCCCCTCCTTTGCCTATATCGTAGGCAGATGTATAGGCTTGAATGGCCTTTTGCTGCTCCTCCATACTCTGAAGCACATAGAGGGTTGAATTCCACCTTGTTACCACCTCTTGCTTCAGCTAATGGAGGGGCAGGTTCAGGAGTGTTTGCTGGTACTCCAGTCTTCGGCATGCGGTGGCTGAATGCCGAAAGTGTCCCGCAATTCTTCGGGACACCGACAGCATCTCTTGCACGCCCCTGTAATTTTTTTAAAAATTCTGCACCACCAAATTCATTGTATGCACAAAACATGGGACGTGCTGGAATTTGCCCACATGTAACGCATGCACAACATTGGTGGCGTTGTCCGATGTCACAAATCCCCAGTAGAGTCCAATTGGGGTAAGCCAATCTGCGATGATGTTCCTCAGTTTCCGTAAGAGGTTGTCAGCTGTGTGCCTCTTATGGAAAGCGGTGATACAAAGCGTAGCCTGCCTAGGAACGAGATGGCATTTGCGAGATGCTGCTACTGGTGCCGCTGCTGCTGTTGTTGCTGCGGGAGGCAATACATCTACCCAGTGGGCTGTCATAGTCATTTAGTCCTGAGTCTGCCCTGCTCCACCTGTCCACATGTCCGTGGTTAAGTGGACATTGGGTCCAACTGCATTTTTTAGACACTGGTGACTCTTTTTCTGACGTCTGAGTACATTCTCGGTATTGCCTGCCTAGAGAAGTGGAACCTAGATGGCATTTGGTACCGGGGACACACTACCTCAAGAAATTCTCTAAGTCCCTGTGAATTATCGGTGGATACCGGACACACGTCTAACACCAACACAGCTGCCAAGGCCTGAGTTATCCGCTTTGCAACAGGATTACTGCTGTGATATTTCATCTTCCTTGCAAAGGACTGTTGGACAGTCAATTGCTTACAGGAAGTAGTACAAGTGGTCTTCCGACTTCCCCTCTGGGATGACGATTGACTCCCAGCAGCAACAACAGCAGCGCCAGTAAAGTAGGCGTTACACTCAAGGATCCATCGGAGGAATCCCAGTTAGGAGAGGACTCGTCAGACTTGCCAGTGACATGTCCTGCAGGACTATTGGCGTTCCTGTCTAAGGAGGAAATTGACACTGAGGGAGTTGGTGGTGTGGTTTGCAGGAGCTTGGGTACAAGAGGAAGAAGGGATTTAGTTGTTAGTGGACTGCTTCCGCTGTCACCTAAAGTTTTTGAACTTGTCTATGACTTCTGATGAATGCACTCCAGGTGACGTATAAGGGAGGATGTTCCTAGGTGGTTAACGTCCTTACCCCTACTTATTACAGCTTGACAAAGGCAACACATGGCTTGACACCTGTTGTCCGCATTTCTGTTAAAATAATTCCACACCGAAGAGGTGATTTTTTTTTTGTAATTTAACCAGGCATGTCAATGGCCATATTCATCCCACGGACAACAGGTGTCTCCCCGGGTGCCTGACTTAAACAAACCACTTCACCATCAGAATCCTCCTTGTCAATTTCCTCCTCAGCGCCAGCAACACCCATATCCTCATCCTGGTGTACTTCAACAGTGACATCTTCAATTTGACTATCAGGAACTGGACTGTGGGTGCTCCTTCCAGCACTTGCAGGGGGCGTGCAAATGGTGGAAGGAGCCACCTCTTCCCATCCAGTGTTGGGAAGGTCAGGCATCGCAACCGCCGACACAATTAGACTCTCCTTGGGGATTTGTGATTTAGAAGAACGCACAGTTCTTTGCTGTGCTTTTGCCAGCTTAAGTCTTTTCATTTTTCTAGCGGGAGGATGAGTGCTTCCATCCTCATGTGAAGCTGAACCACTAGCCATGAACATAGGCCAGGGCCTCAGCCATTCCTTGCCATTCCGTGTCGTAAATGGCATATTGGCAAGTTTACGCTTCACCTCAGACGCTTTTAATTTAGATTTTTGGGTCATTTTACTGAACTTTTGTTTTTTGGATTTTACATGCTCTCTACTATGACATTGGGCATCGGCCTTGGCAGACGACGTTGATGGCATTTCATCGTCTCTGCCATGACTAGTGGCAGCAGCTTCAGCACTAGGTGGAAGTGGATCTTGATCTTTCCCTATTTCACCCTCCACATTTTTGTTCTCCATTTTTTAATGTGTGGAATTATATGCCTGTAATATTATTATATCAAGAGCAATGGCCTACTGTACTGTACAACTATATACTGTTGGTCACCAAAATGCTGCACTGTACTACTATATACTGCTCACAACAATGCTACACAGATATGGATACTTGAAGTGATATGGAGCTGCAAGATACAGTAATGGACTACTGTACTGTACAACTATATACTGTTGGTCACCAAAATGCTGCACTGTACTACTATATACTGCTCACAACAATGCAGCACAGATATGGATACTTGAAGTGATACGGAGCTGCAAGATACAGCAATGGACTACTGTACTGTACAACTATATACTGTTGGTCACCAAAATGCTGCACTGTACTACTATATACTGCTCACAACAATGCAGCACAGATATGGATACTTGAAGTGATACGGAGCTGCAAGATACAGCAATGGACTACTGTACTGTACAACTATATACTGTTGGTCACCAAAATGCTGCACTGTACTACTATATATACTGCTCACAACAATGCAGCACAGATATGGATACTTGAAGTGACATGGAGCTGCAAGATACAGCAATGACCTACTGTACTGTACAACTATATACTGTTGGTCACCAAAATGCTGCACTGTACTACTATATATACTGTTCACAACAATGCAGCACAGATATGGATACTTGAAGTGATACGGAGCTGCAAGATACAGCAATGGCCTACTGTACTGTACTACTATAATTATCAGTGGCGGTTCTTGCCACGGGCAAGCGGTACTTTTGCCCGGGGCGCCGCTTTCCGGAGGGCGCCGGCGCCGGCCGGAGGGCGCCGCACCAGGGCAAGATCCGCCACTGTGCCGCCCTGCAGTGCCCTGCTGTGCCCCCTCCCCCGCTTTGAAGGGAACCAGACGCGTAGCGTCTAGTTTCCCTTCATTGAGAGGACCTTAGTTGTGCGGTGCGCGATGTCGTCATCGCGCACCGCACAGCAAAGGTCCTCTCCATGAAGGGAAACTAGACGCTACGGTCTAGTTTCCCTTCGTGTAGAGGACCTTTGCTGTGCGATGCGCGATGACGTCATCGCGCACCGCACAGCATAGTGGCACAGACACTAGGGGTCATAATTGACCTCTAGTGTCTATGCTGTTCTATGGGAGAGACGTAATAACGTCTCTCCCTTAGATCGAAGAGAAGAGAGAGGGGAGAAGAGCGGTGCAGCCGGCGGAGGGGGTCTGGATCAGGAACGGGGATGGTAAGTATTCTTTTTATTTATTTATTTATTTATTTTCTTGCAGCGTCGTGACCACGCCCCCAATTGAAGCCACACCCCCATATTTTGCCCGGGGCGCCACAACTCTTAGAACCGGCCCTGATAATTATATACTTGTGGTCCACACAATGCAGCACACTGAGCACAGATATTTGCAGCACACTGTGCACAGATATTTGCAGCACACTGAGCACAGATATGGAGCTTTTCAGGCAGAGAACGTAGATATTTGCAGCACACTGAGCACAGATATTTTCAGCACACTGAGCACAGACATTTGCAGCACACTGAGCACAGATATGGAGTTTTTCAGGCAGAGAACGTAGCCACGTCCTCTCCGTTCAATCTCCAATGCACGAGTGAAAATGGCCGCGACGTGCGGCTCTTTATATGGAATACGAATCTCGCGAGAATCCGACAGCGGGATGATGACGTTCGGTCTCGTTCGGGTTAACCGAGCAAGGCGGGAAGATTCGAGGCTTCCTAGGACCCGTGTAAAATAGGTGAAGTTCTTGGGGGTTCGGATCTCGATGAACCGAACCCGCTCATCTCTAATCTAAACCTAACTCTGCTCCTCCTCCAATGAGGAATTCCTGGCCGGCTTTGCTACTGCAAGGGATATATTTACTAAAGACTGGTGTTCATAGATTTTCATTGATCTAAACTGATTAAAATCAATCAACATTAATACACACATTTACTGGGATTAATACTAGAGATGTGCAGCGGAAATTTTTCGGGTTTTGTGTTTTGCTTTTGGATTCAGTTCCGTGGCCGTGTTTTCGATTCGGACGCGTTTTGGCAAAACCTCCCTGAAAATGTTTTGTCGGATTCGGGTGTGTTTTGGATTTGGGTGTTTTTTTTCAAAAACCCCTCAAAAACAGCTTAAATCATAGAATTTGGGGTCATTTTGATCCTATAGTATTATTAACCTCAATAACCACAATTTCCACTCATTTCCAGTCTATTCTGAACACGTCACACCTCACAATACTATTTTTAGTCCTAAAATTTGCACCGAGGTCGCTGGATGACTAAGCAAAGCGACCCAAGAGGGCGGCACAAACACCTGGCCCATCTAGGAGTGGCACTACAGTGTCAGACAGGATGGCACTTAAAAAAATTGGCCCCAAACAGCACATGATGCAAAGAAAAGAGAAAAAGAGGTGCACTGTGGTCGCTGGACGGCTAAGCTTAGCGACACAAACACCTCAATATCACAGGAATTATTTGTTCTAATCAATGGTATTATTGGTCCAAATCAATAGAAGAAAATTACAAAATCACTGGAATTATTTGTTCTAATCCATGGTATTATTGGTCCAAATCACTGGAAGAAAATGACAAAATCACTGGAATTATTCGTTCTAATCAATGGTATTATTGGTCCAAATCACTGGAAGAAAATGACAAAATCACTGGAATTAAATGGCAGTAATGTCGGGAATTATATCAAATGGCAGTAGCACTGGACATATACGGAAGTGTCAGACAGGATGGCACTAAAAAAAATTGGCACCAAACAGCACATGATGCAAAGGAAAGAGAAAAAGAGGTGCACTGTGGTCGCTGGACGGCTAAGCTAAGCGACACAAACACCTCAATATCACAGGAATTATTCGTTCTAATCAATGGTATTATTGGTCCAGATCACTGGAAGAAAATGACTGGAATTATTCGTAAACATTTGTAGAAAGTCGCTGCTTTCTGATTACAGAAATGCTCAGATATTCCTGCGAATCCACAATCCCTTCCCAGAGGTAAAAGAAATTGAGAAACCATTGTTTGAGAACGTTTGTTCTCTTTCCCTTACAAAGGAACAAACCACTTTCCAAGAAGACTGACGTTTTTGGGATTATGGAGACATAATGTTTTTTAATATAAATCCTAAAGCAGGTGGTGTATTAGAGCAAAAGAGTGCAAGAGACCAGCCATGCAGTTTCTGAAATATTATGACAAAATGTTACTGTATTTCATAAGCACTCATTCCTAACTCTGCTATGTACTGTTTGGTATACTGTATATGGCTTCCATGAGGTAGTTGTCATTAATTCAGCTTCCATTGACCTTTTTGAAAGCGGTAGAAGTTATCGATTCTTTTTTTTTTTCCCTATTTTTAATTTTCTCCTGCATAGCCCAGTAAAATGTTGCAATGTTAAATTTTGACTTGTGCCTTCTGGGGGTCCACTTCTTCCCCAAACCCAGCCAAATCTCATCCTAACCCTCTGTTCCACGTTCTCTATGTACCCCATCTGTGTCACCCATGTCTGTCTACCCCTCCCCTTTAGATTGTAAGCTCTCACGAGCAGGGCCCTCTTCCCTCATGTGCTTATCCTTTGTCTTACTTTAATAATCTTCAACTGTACCACATCCAGCAGTCTTCTGCCACCTGATACTTATTCCAGTGTCATCTGCTGATTTAACTATGTTTATTTACCCTGTACTTGTCCTATACTGTCATCAACTGTAAATTGCTGTTTTCCTGTTTGATTATTTATGTACTCTGTAATTGGGCGCTGCAGAAACCTTGTGGCGCCATATAAATAAAGGATAATAATAATAATAATAATATAGGGTGTATAATCCCCAGGTGAATCTCACACATCACACAGTACAGTATATAGGGTGTATAATCCCCAGGTGTATCTCACACATTGCTCAGTACAGATTACAGGATGTATAATCACCAGGTGTATAACACACGTCGCACAGTACAGTATCCATACTGGTCAAAACAATGCAGCAGATATTGAGCACTGATCAGGATACTAGAAGTGACACAGAGCTGTAAGATACTACAGCAATGGCCTAATGTACTGTACAACTATATACTGTTGGTCACCAAAATGCTGCACTGTCCTACTATATACTGCTCACAATAATGCAGCACAGATATGGAATGCAGTGGCGGAACTAGCGAGCGGTGGGCCCAGGTGCGACAAAATGCTTTGGGCCCCCCATCCCATCCAAGTCCACCCCCTCACCCCTGGAGAGGATCTGGTGAGGGGGACCTGCTCAGGGCCAGAGAAATGGATACCTAGCAACAGTGCCGTAACTAGACGTTTTAGCACTGTGTGCAAGAAATGGCATCGGAGCCCCTCCCCTGCATGTAAAACAGGGGCAGTGCACGCCGTAGGCGCGCGCAAAAATACATAGTGGCATGGCTTCGTAGGGAAGGAGTGTGGCCACAAAATAATACCAATTCATAAAACGGTGCACAGTAGTCTCCATTATTCAAATTACGCCGCACAGTAGCACCACTACACCAGGTAGAGACCCTTTTACACCCTACGGCAGACAGATTCCTCTTCTTACACATTACAGCAGACAGCGTCCCCTTTTTACACATTACGGCAGACAGCGTCCCCCTTTTTACACATAACGGCAGACAGCGTGCTCTTTTTACACATAGCGGCAGACAGCGTGCACTTTTTACACATAACGGCAGACAGCGTCCCCTTTTTACACATAACGGCAGACATCGTGCCCTTGTTACACATAGCGGCAGACAGCGTACACTTTTTACAAATAACGGCAGACAGCGTGCCCTTGTTAAACATAGCGGCAGACAGCGTACCCATTTTACACATAACGGGAGACAGCGTGCCCTTGTTACACATAGCGGCAGACAGCGTACACTTTTTACACAAAATGGCAGACAGCGTGCCCTTTTTACACATAACAGATGACAGCGTGCCCTTGTTACACATTATGGCAGACAGCATCCCCCTTTTTACACATTGCGGCAGACAGTGTCCCCTTATTATACATTACGTCAGGCAGATTCCCCCTTTTTACACATTGCGTCAGGCAGATTCCCCCTTTTTACACATTGCGTCAGGCAGATTCCCCCTTTTTACACATCACGTCAGGCAGATTACCCCTTTTTACACATCACGTCAGGCAGATTCCCCCTTTTTACACATCGTGTCAGTCAGATTCCCCCTTTTTACACATCACGTCAGGCAGATTCCCCCTTTTTACACATTGCGGCAAGCAAACTCCCCCTTTTTACACATTGCGTCAGGCAGATTCCCCCTTTTTACACATTGCGGCAGGCAGATTACCCCTTTTTACACATTGCGGCAGGCAGATTCCCCCTTTTTACACATTATGGCAGGCAGATTCCCCCTTTTTACACATTGCGGCAGGGAAAGGCAGATTCCCCCATTTTACACATTACGGCAGGCAGATTACCCCTTTTTACACACTGCGGCAGGCAGATTACCCCTTTTTACACATTGCGGCAGGCAGATTACCCCTTTTTACACATTGCGGCAGACAGTCCCCCTTTTTGAAGAAAGAAAGAAAGAAAGAAAGAAAGAAAGAAAGAAAGAAAGAAAGAAAGAAAGAAAGAAAGAAAGAAAGAAAGAAAGAAAGAAAGAAAGAAAGAAAGAAAGAAAGAAGAATTATACTTACCCTCTCCGCTGGCTCAGGCTCCTCGGTGCAGCTTCTGGTCACGTTTCCCAGGCAGGAGAGAAGGAGGAGGAGGGAGGTGGAGGAGTGAGCCGCAGCAGCGCTGTGTTATTGGTGGAGGCGCTGCTGCCCCTCTGCTTCACTATAGGCTGTTCTCGGAAGACAGCCTATAGTGAAGCAGAAGGACAGCAGCAGCAGCGCCTCAACCAGTAACAAAGCGCTGCTGCGGCTCCCTCCTCCACCTCCCTCCTTCTCCTTACCCCGTGCCCGTGACCGCTGCAGTGCGCTGCGCTCCTCTCCGATTTCTGTGTCCTGCGGGCGGCTGTATGCTGCGGGCAGCGGTTGCCCGCAGCACACAGCGGCATGTAATGAGTCAGTTTGACTTATTACATGCTTTGGGCCCCTGGACAGTGGCGGGCCCCAGTGCAACGCACTGGTTGCACTGGCGGTAGTTCCGCATCTGATGGAATGGATACTTGCAGTGACACAGAGCTGCAAGATACAACAATGGCCTACTGTACTGTACAACTATATACTGTTGGTCACCAAAATGCTGCACAGATATGGAATGGATACTTGCAGTGACACAGAGCTGCAAGATACAGCAATGGCCTAATGTACTGTACAACTATTATACTGGTGGTCCCCAAAATGCTGCACTGTAATACTATACAGGTTGAGTATCCCATATCCAAATATTCTGAACGGACTTTTTGAGTGAGAGTGAGATAGTGAAACCTTTGTTTTCTGATGGCTCAATGTACACAAACTTTGTTTAATACACAAAGTTATTAATAATACTGTATTAAATGACCTTCAGGCTGTGTATATAAGGTGTATATGAAACATAAATGAATTGTGTGAATGTAGACACACTGGGGTATATTTACTAAGATTCGTATTTTTCAGAATCATGTTCAAGTTCAATCACGACTGACATCGACAGTGTAAATCTGCAACTTTTTGAATTGATTACGACTCATTTACTAAGCAGTCGTATTCGTATTTTCCGTATCTTTCGATGTCGATGTCATTCGTGTTTTTTTGCTGCTGAATGCGGCCGCGTTTGCTATTTTGCGGCCGCGTTGTTGCGTTTTTTTTACGACTGCGTCACAAGTCTGTTACGGCAGTGATTTGGAATTTGCGGCCGCGTTTTTACTCCTAAGTTTCGTTTACGTCACGCGGCCGTGATTGGTTGTATTCGTGAAGGAGGAGTGTCTGTGCATGTTACTATAAAAACGCCCCAAACACTCCGCACCTCGTGGGTTTAGCTAGTGGAGAGGAGAGAGGAAGGTGTATTTGGAGTTGGTGAGTTTGGTGGAGTTTTTGGTGGATTTGGAGAGGAGTTTGGTGATTGTTGAGTGCTGTACTGTGTGTGTTAGTAGTCTTGTGATCTTTGTAGTATTGTTTTTTCCCAGTTTGTAAACTTTTTTGTCCTTGTTTTTTTTTTTCAGTCTTTTGTCATTGTTTGTGAGTGAGTGAGCGTGTGTGTTGGCTGTGTGGTGTGTAGTAGGAGTAGTGGAGGAGTGTGTTTTGTGTTTTCATTTTTGTGTGTTTTATGTTGTTTGTCATGTCCGACTCAGAGGTCAGTGTGGTGGCGGAGGTTAGTGAGGTGGAGGCTGGTAGTGAGGTGGAGGCTGGTAGTGAGGTGGAGGCTGGTAGTGAGGTGGAGGGGGGTAGTGAGAGGGAGGAGGTTAGTGAGGAGGAGGAGGAGGGGGTGCCTGTTGCTGGATTTTCCAGTGATAGTGATGGTGTTGTGGCACCGCAGCCACGCACCACTACCAAGACTGGCAGGAATATAAAGTTCAGCTATGCTGAAAACATGGCGTTGGTGCGTGAGCTGATGAAGCACCATCGCCAATTGTTTGGTCAGGATGCTGCCAGGGTGTCCTCCCGCAGGAAGTCTGCCCTGTGGGGGCAAGTCATACTTGCTGTGAATAGTGAGGGTGTGGCGAGGCGGACAGAGGACACGTGCCGCAAGCGTTTCTATGATATTAAGCGGCGTGTCAAGGCCAAGATGGCCAAAGAGTCCAAATCTGCACGGAGAACCGGAGGTGGGCCACCTTTACGTGTAAGCTATCGGGACTGGGAGGAGCCTGTGCGGGCATTGATTCCTGGCGAAGTGGTGTCTGCTACTCATGTCCGGGATTCGGACCGACCCACGCAGGATGGTAAGTTTGTTTTGTAATATTGTTCTTAAAATGTCTGTAAAATTTAGTTAATTTCATTTGTAAAGTTTAAAGGATGATTTTTTTCTCACAAAACAGATTGCATGCCTATGCTCCCTTAAGGTGTGTTTGTGTTTTGAATGTTTTTTTTTCTTTTTTTGTTGCAATTTTTGGCGATAATGCTTGAACATGTGTGTTTGTTTAAAATCCACAAAAGGTTTTTGTTTTTTTAACAAACAGAAAAGCGGGGAAATTTTTAAAACATTACATTTTAAAAATATTTGCAAGTACTCAATCTCTGCAATATCTGAGACCAAAAACTTATTTTAAATAAATTTATTGTGTGCCACATCAAGTACATTTTGATATTCAACTCAAAATCATGAATGTAGAAGCTCTTAAGCTTAAAAATTTGTTTTAAACAAAACCATATAGATGCTTACAGTACATTAATGGTTTTCAGTGGGTCATTTTTCCAAAAACATGGTAATAATGTTGGGGTCACTTTTTCCACAGTCACACAGACCAGCCGCCCAGACAGGCCTCACACAAGTCAGGATGATGCCGGTATTGCAGGTAAGTCTTCACTGTAGTCACATATTCTGAAAACACATAGAAGTACAAAATATTAAGTTTAAATTTTGCACCTAGGTTCTGCTTCTGGAAGCCGACCTCCTGTAAGCCGCCCATCACAGGGCTTGGGCCACTTACCCAGGAGGCCAACTAAGACACGGCGTCTTGGCTCTGATTCCTCACCTCCATCATCCCCACCCAGGCGAAGACTTTCGGCAGTGTCACCCCAGCCACCACTGGCACTATTGTCGAGTTCGCAGAGTGATGAGGCCAGATCACCTCAGTTATCTGGTGAGTAAAAACATAAATTAAACACATAAGCAATAATATACACAGTACACTTAAGATGTTGTTAGTTGGTTTGGAGTTTACATGTTTTCCTCAACAATCAATGTGATGTAACGTCTTCAATTGCTCAAGGTGCTTTAATAAAATTAGATAAGGTCTTAGTGGATGGTCTAGACAACCTATTTGTATGAAAACAACAGATTTGAGGATACATTAAGCACACACACGTTCACATTTTAAAAAAAATATGAATAAAATTAAATGTTGGACCGAAATAAAAAAACCATTAGAGTGTTCACACATCGCCCCTGTCCAGTATGTAGATGGCTTACTTGCTCCGCTCCTCTGGACTATACAGGTAAGTAGTCTATATCGTGGTGAGGGGAGGGAATCTAACAGTGTAATGGTGTGGAGGGAAGTTAGTTAAGTGAGGAATATGCAAATTTGGCAATGTTTGCGCCTGTGTTGGTTTTTTAAAATATAAAAATTATAAATTGTTAACGTTGAGAAAAACAAGTGCTAATAATGCAAAAATGTAGTATTAGGAATGTATTAATGTGTTGCATTAGCCAGGCCAAATTAAAAAAAATTACAACATTGCATGTTGCCTACCCCATACAGAGCACAACTTGATGTCCGCCGAGGACCAGCAGGGACCAGAACAAGAGCCATCCTTCACACTGCAACTTACAGCTGTTGATCCAAGCATGCCAATACAGTTGCAGGATATACCCCAACCATCCATCAGTCCCCAACTGGCACAAGCTCCGCCCCCAAGCCAAATTCCTGGCGATTTTTGGGCCAGTTGGACAAGCCAACAGGCCCAAAGCAATGCCACCCTGACCCAACATACACAACACCTTGCCAGTCTGCCCCATCATCTACCGCGTATTAGTCGCAACTCGGGCAGACTGATAGTACAAGTAGGGAGAATGGCTACCTCAATGGAGCAAATTAGGGCTGAAAACAGCCAAATGAATGCACATTTATCCCGCATTATAGATGAGCAACAGCGACATCAGCAGGCACTCGTTCAGATCATTCAACACAATCAAGTGGTGAATGAGGCCTTATCCAGGATTGTAGCCAGCCACACTGCTACAAACACTCAGCTGATTGCCAGTTTAAATAATTTGAGCAGCAATATTGCTATGATGGGAGCTCAGCAAGTTACCTCCAGCTCGGGGACCACGACCCCTGTTCAAACGCCAGTAACCTCCCCTGTCCGGCGTTCCTCAAGAGCACGTGCCAGTGAGCCAGCACCCAGCACACACAAGCGAAAAAAATAACACCAATCTTTTTGTGCAAATAAATACAAAAATTTGTTAAAAAAAAACATTCCTGTGTCCGTCTCCAAAATTTTTAAAGCTGGTCTGTATGTATGTAGTTATGTTTTTCAAGGGTAATGACTGTAAATGTTTTGTTAGCATCAACTAAGCACAATGGACACACCACTATAAACAACAAACAGTAAGTAACAGAACACACAATAGAAAGTAGAGCAAAGTGTTTAGTGAAGGATAATTACAGCATAATAAAACTTACCTGTAAAATATCGCAGGATCACTTCTTGACGTACCTGCCTCCCTACAATTGTACTCACACTGTCACCAGATGTATCTAACTCCTCTGCTTGCTGACTGCTTTCTCCCTCACCATGTGCAAGATGTTGACTTAAACACAGATTATGGAGAAAACAGCAGCAGAACACAATCCGAGTCACCTTTGAGGGACTATACAACAAAAGGCCACCAGATTTATCCAGACACCGAAAACGTGACTTCAGCACCCCAAAACATCTTTCTATCACATTCCGCGTAGCCTTATGTGCATGATTATAACTGTGTTCAGCAGGAGAATCAGGTTGGGACAATGGAGTAAGGAGCCAAGAGTAGCAGCCGTAACCCCCATCACCTGAAAAACATATATAGTCAACATTAGGACATATGTTAGATTATTCTATCACCTCCTCCAAAATCTAGGCTGTGGTTAAAAGACATACACACATAACATTTTCAACATACCCAACAGCCAGCCATCAGGCATTTGTCCCTCCTCAAATTTATCGAAGAGCGATGACTGACTGAGGATGAAGGAGTCATGGCAGGCACCAGGGTAACCTGCAACAACACTCATAATTTTTAAATTTGCATCACAGACCACCTGGACATTAGTTGATTGATCCATATGCCTATTAGTATATATATACTGGCGGCCCTTAGGTGATCTCAGCTGAACGTGTGTGCAATCTATGGCCCCCAGCACATTGGGCATGCCTGCAAGCTCATAGAAAGCTACCCTGACAGCACTCCACTCCGACTCCTCAGTAGGGAAGCAGATTGAGGCTTTATTGTGTGGCTCCAACACATCCAAAACCTGAGTGGACATTAAATAAGCTAAGGTGAGTGTCATGTTAGGTATTCTCTACAATACTGTGGTGTTTCAACTTACACAAGCAACACTTAGCCATAACCGCATATGTATTTTTAGACTCACCTGCATCAAAAATCTTGAAAAGGTGGGCTGTGAGATCCCAATGACGTCGCCTGCCACAGCCTGGAAGCTCCCAGTAGCCATAAAGTGTAACACAGCCAGGAGTTTGTGTAGGCCTGAGACAGAGCAAGAGCGTGCTGTCTCAGGGTCTATGCCCAGTTTGACAAGGTCATACAGGTGGAAAATGTTGTTTCTATTTAGGCGGAACATCTGTATGACCCTATCATCGGACAATGCATTTAAGTTTAAACGCCCTCTAAAAAAACGAGGCTGGCGCAGCCTCCGCGGTACCTGGACAACCTGTTGGCCATGTTCACTTACCTGGTCCTGATTCCTGGAAGCCTCATGGAGCAGTCTAACGTATCCCACAGCCAACAAAAAACCATTGCCACACACTACAGCCGCCATTTCAGAGTGAGAGTAGTTCAGAATGTGCCTGAAACACTTTTATAGGCCCAAAAAAACAGGTGTGAGTAATGGATAATTAAGTTCACATGTAAACGCGGTTTTCAAAGGCTGGCGCGTTTTTTTTTAGGAAAAAAATGCGAATCGTAATTTTTCGCGGCCGCGAAATCATTTTCGCGGCAGCAAATGCAATTACGAATGGTTAGTAAATGACCGAGATTCATATCTAAACAGGCGTAATTTGACCGATGGTGTATTAATTCGTAATTTTGAACTTGGACTAGCAAAAAAATACGAATGACCTCATCACTGCCATGATTAGTGTTTAGTAAATGACCGAGATGACACTTTGAAGAAAAAACGCCATCTCGGTCAAAATCGGGAGCTTAGTAAATATACCCCACTTTGTTTAATGCAAAAAGTTATAAAAAAATATTGGCTAAAATTACCTTTAGGCTGTGTGTTTAGGGTTTATATGTAACATAAATGCATTCTGTGCTTAGACTTGGGTCCCATCACCATGATATCTCATTATGGTATGCAATTATTCCAAAATACGGAAAAATCCCATATCCAAAATACCTCTGGTCCCAAGCATTTTGGATAAGGGATACTCAATCTGTTTATACTGCTCACAATAATGCAGCACAGATATGGAATGGATACTTGCAGGGACACAGAGCTGCAAGATACAGCAATGGCCTAATGTACTGTACAACTATATACTGTTGGTCACCAAAATGCTGCACTGTAATACTATATATACTGCTCACAAAAATGCAGCACAGATATGGAATGGATACTTGCAGTGACACAGAGCTGCAAGATACAGCAATGGCCTACTGTACTGTACTACTATTATACTGGTGGTCCCCAGTCCCCACAATAAAGCACACTGAGCACAGATATTTGCAGCACACTGAGCACAGATATGGAGCGTTTTCAGGCAGAGAACGTACATATTTTCAGCACACTGAGCACAGATATTTGCAACACACTGAGCACAGATATTTGCAGCACACTGAGCACAGATTACGGAGCTTTTCAGGGAGAGAACGCAGCCACGTCCTCTCCGTTCAATCTCCAATGCACGAGTGAAAATGGCGGCAACGCGCGGCTCTTTATATAGAATACGAATCTCGAGAGAATCCGACAGCGGGATGATGACGTTCGGGCGCGTTCGGGTTAACCGAGCAAGGCGGGAAGATCCGAGGCTGCCTCGGAAACTGTGTAAAATAGGTGAAGTTCGGGGGGGGGGTTCGGATCTCGGAGAACCGAACCCGCTCATCTCTAATTAATACACACATGTATTTAAAAAATCATCTGTCAGTACTTGTGTATTATAGCCCCTGAAACCCAACATCAATTTAGACTTATTTTCATCGATGTAAAATTACCGTCAGTAAATATACCCACACGTGTTCATACCGAAGATACACTTTGCAAGTAAATCAGAAATTAAGATCACTGTTGGTCATAGTTGGTGTCTGTTGCTTTAGTAAGTGTCATTTGTTTTAGGAAAATAGTATGGAAAAAATGGACCATAATGCATATTTTTGTCCGTTTCCAGTGTTTGGGAGAAAATAGTCAGTTGTCATTTGCGCCTATCCATTACCAGATTTTCATTCCAACCAGCCAGATCTGGCAGATGATCTGCCAGATAATTCTATAGTGTATGCTCAGTTTGCATAGGTGTATGAAGTGGCATGTCTGGATAGCAATAACTGCGTAATGGCTGAATTGTTTTATTTATTATATAATGTATTTATTTATTATTTTGCTCTGTGGGGTGGTCTGTGACAGTTTTTCTCACTAAAAACCATGTAAATGCTTTTCTAGCACAGGGCATCTTCTGTACATCTTGCCCTTTAGCCCAATTTGTGTGTCTAATGAACATTCAAAAGCCACATGGGGAAGTCTGGGTGGTATGTGGGGACACCTTTTGGTCATATAAAAGCTATGTGGGGAGGTCTGAGGACATGTGTGAGCATCTTATGGGCATATAAAAGGTATTTGAGGAGGTATGAGATCATATGGGGGATCTTATGGACATATAAAAGGTATGCGGGGTGGTATGAGGACATGTTTGTGCATCTTTTGGGCATATAAAAGCTGTATAGCGAGGTCTGAGGACATGTGGGGCATCTTATGGGCATATAAAAGGAATGTGGGGAGATCTGAAGACATGTGGGGGGATCTTATGGGCATATAAAAGGTATGTAGTCAGGTTTGAGTATATGTGGGGCATCTTATGGGTATACAAAAGGAATGTGGGGAGATCTGAGAACATGTGGGGGGAATCTTATGGGCACAAAAAAGGCATTTGGGGAGGATTGATTACATGTGGCAATATCTGATGGGTATTTAGAGTAGTATGATGGCACGTAGAGATGTAAGAAGGGCATTTAAGGGGCATGTGTGGTTGTCTGATGGTGTTTGTGGAGCTCTGAGAAAGATCATGCGGGGCAGTCTACTGGCATGTGCACTGCCACCAAGATGGGGGAAAAGAGGGTACTAATTATGCAGTCCTGAGCCTGACGGAATGGCACTTAGCGGCAGCAGTCTCTTCTGCTTGTACAGGGGATTGGAGGGGGGGGCGATCATACTGATCTCGCCCCCTCTGTGGACTTGGCCCTGGCTGAGGGGAACGATAGCACCCCCAAAAATCATCCTTTGCTGCACTTTTTATTAACATTAATTTGTATAAGGGGGTGCCTCCTGAGATTAGGACACCCCCCCCCAAAAAAAAAATGTACCTGGACTTGCCACAGCTCTCTACACCCCTGGGCATGTGTTAAGGTTTGACGTACATATAAGGGGCATATGGTGTGGACTGATTGTAGGTGGAGAAGTCCAATGGGTATTTAAGTGATATGTGGGGAATCTGAGTACATGTGCGGTGACCTAAGGGGCATATGGGGCTGACTGAAGGCATTTGGGGAGGTCTGAAGGCATTTTATATGAATTATGATGGTAATCTGGTCAGATAATTTGGTAAATTATGGTTTCCATTGATATTGTGCTCCCCATTATAGACTGCCCCCCACCAGTTTAGTCACTAGAATCAGACTATACCATGTGGAATCTCTTCGTTTGAGGCTGGCACAGCATTCTGCCTTTATTTGAAGTGATAAGAGTGAGTCTCCATCTGACAGTACAGCACTACTTACATCAAGACAACCATAAATTGTATGCACTTAAATGGTATTTCTAATTTCCTCATAAAATGCTATAATTTTTCTACTATATATTTAGGGAGATATTGGGGCTGATAGTGTAGGGGATAGTGTGGCACTGGCCACACCCACACAACACTAGCCACACCTCCTCCGCCCAATAGGCCCATGATCATTTTAAACCCCAGACTGCTAAGTGGTTCTTTATCTGGCCCAAGGTAGTACTAATCTGTACTTCTATTAATAGATGAAAATATACAGTAAATACTATTAGTTGTATATTTTAAATGGATGCAGAATGCCAGATTGATGCTTTCTACAATTAATTGCTAAATAAATAGTCTCCTTTGTGCGTATATTTCGAGCTTACAAATTAAATGGAATAGACCCTTCATACGGTAGGTTATATTTTGCAAAAAAAAAAAAACTTAAGCAAGGTTGGAGATATACTTATTATAGGAAGTAAACTCAGAAAAGCAATACATTTTATGGCGTAATTCAGGGGTGATCGCAAAAGCAAAATCTTTCTCTAATGGGCAAAACCATGTGCACTGCAGGTGGGGCAGATGTAACATGTGCAGAGAGAGTTAGATCTGGGTGGGGGGTGTTCAAACCGAAATCTAAATTGCAGTGTAAAAATAAAGCAGCCAGTATTTACCCTGCACAGAAACAATATAACCCATCCAAATCTAACTCTCTCTGTACATGTTACATCTACCCCACCTGCAGTGCACATGATTTTGCCCATTAGTGTGCTTTTTGGGTTTGTTATCAAAGCTGAATAACCGCCATAATCAGGTATTGCCATTGATAGCCTTTGCTGTATACCTCCATGTTGAGCACCACCTCATTTGCTCAACATCACATGATACTAGAGCTCCCACCCCACCCCAACAACCATTGTACAAGTAAGGGAGTTGAATGAAGGAGTGGCTGCCTGACCTTACCCCCTTCTTTCTATTGTGCAGACTCATACAGTACTACAGTACTACAGTACTACAGGTACCAGCGGGCCCGTTTTTCTCCCGCATGCTGGTACTTGTGGTTCTCCAAGTACCAGCTTGCGGGGGAGGCTTGCTGGGACTTGTAGGACTACTAAAAAAAACAATATTCTTTCAATTTTCTCAAGGCTATCAGCCCCCCATCCGCAGCCCTTGGATGGGGGGGACAGCCTTGGGCTTCACCCCTGGCCATTGGGTGGCTGGAGGGGGGGACCCCTTGATTGAAGGGGTCCCCACTCCCCCAGGTTACCCCGGCCAGGGGTGACTAGTTGGATATTTAATGCCACAGCCGCAGGGCGCTGTATAAAAGTGACCCCCGGCTGTGGCATTATCTGTCCAGCTAGTGGAGCCCGATGCTGGTGTAAAAAATACGGGGGACCCCTACTCTTTTTGTCCCCCGTATTTATTGCACCAGCACCAGGCGCAGAGCCCGGTGCTGGTTTTAAAAATACGGGGGATCCCCTGTCAATTTTTCCCCTGCATTTTTAGAACCAGGACCAGCTCGAAGAGCCCGAGGCTGGTTATGCTTTGGAAGGGGGACCCCACGCCATTTTTTTTCAGGATTTTACCATTTATCTAAAAAAAAATATATATATATTTTAAAAAATATATAAATAATACTTGTGCCTCCAAAAAAGACAAACCTAGTACCTAATCCCTCCTAATATAAATAGATATGCTATTACCAAAAAAAAAAACACCAAAAAAAACGTGTTTTAAATTTTTTTTATTAGTTTCACCCACCAAAGTGTGGCGGATTGAAAATGACGAATTTGCTGTCTAAAAGCACTGTTGTCGAATTTCCAAACTTCCATTGAATAGACTTTGGTCGAATTGCAGCATTTGTACCATTGCAAAAAAAGTCGAATTTGACAAATGTCGAATTTCCAAAAGTCGAATTTTGAATGTCCGTTTTTTGGCGTAAAGTACTGGATTGCATTGTCGATTTTTTTTTTTGGGCAAAAAAGTCCCGGAATTCGACAATTTCAGGAATTCGACAGCAATTGCATATACCCCATAGAGCAGGTTAAACTGCAAGCAGTGAAGCTGTCATATGGTCGAGAGTTTTCACTTTGTCACATCCAGTTATTGTTACACAGTTACTGTACAGAGTAAATGTAAATAACCTGGTAACAGCTCAGTTGAGAGGCTCTTGTCATCCTCTGATCATATCAGTACTAACAAGGTACCATGGCGAAACTCCCCAGTAGCCTAGCTATCACACATGCTATATAATGCCTCCAATCCTGCCATATGTATGTACACAGTAACAAGAGAAATGTTAATTATATCAATGGTGAACATACTATTGATGTATATTGTGCTTGAAATAAATGTGAGTATCATATAATACAACATTTTATAAAATAAAAGAACCAGATTAGATGCATTATTGTGGAATATGTGATTGTGCTGCCCAGTTCCACGTGTGTAGTCACACAGGGCTAATTTCCATTGAATGCTTTGTTATTGAATAACATACCAGTACAGCAAAACACTAATAGAATCATATCACATAGTATTGCATGTGCATTCACCAATCTGCACACAGACCCAAGTAACCATTTCTTTTTATGTTTTAAAAAGCTGTGTTTAGATATGACACAAAAAAGTGCTGTCCAATGCATTTATATTAGATGCACAGAGTCTAGGTGACCTGTACTAAGTGCAGCAAAAAGCAATACTATGGGGGCTATTTATCAAAGGCAAAATGCCCTATGCATATTAGAGAAAGAGTTTTTGCTGACGATAGTGTTCCACCTTGTACATAAAGACGGTCCTGTGCTATCGCAAACCATGGGAAAGCCTATAGATTAAGGATCAGGGCTGTATGAGTATCGTCCGCAGAAATCTTTATTCTATTGTTGTTCTTTGTGTAAGTCATTTGTCCTATAAGTAAAACTGTAAAAGTATATTTTTTAGAAAAAATATTTATTAACTATTTTGAACAAAATATTGTACATCATTTTTGTGTTAGCTTAGTGGAACTGAAAGCTCAAATTTGGGCTAGCTGGGTCATACACAGTATGTACACTCAGGGGCTGATTCGCAGTCAGTAAGATCTCTGTGCATAGATGCAAATGGTGAGTTCTTCCATACAGCGCAGATACAAATTTATACAGGTTGAGTATCCCATATCCAAATATTCCGAAATACGGAATATTCCGAAATACGGACTTTTTTGAGTGAGAGTCAAATAGTGAAACCTTTGTTTTCTGATGACTCAATGTACACAAACTTTGTTTAATACACAAAGTTATTAATAATATTGTATTAAATGACCTTCAGGCTGTGTGCATAAGGTCTATATGAAATATAAATGATTTGTGTGAATGTACACACACTTTGGTTAATGCACAAAGTTATAAAAAATATTGGCTAAAATCACCTTCAGGCTGTGTGTATAAGGTGTATATGAAACATAAATGCATTCTGTGCTTAGATTTAGGTCCCATCACCATGATATCTCATTATGGTATGCAATTATTCCAAAATACGGAAAAATCCGATATCCAAAATACCTCTGGTCCCAAGCATTTTGGATAAGGGATACTCAACCTGTACATCTATGCTTATGTCCGTCCTTCTCTGTGCCAGACTAAGCTTGTCCAGATCTGTCTTTCTGTGAAATTGGGTGCGAGAACTAGGTAGTGACAATGTGATTGCATGGAACTGCCCTGACTTATGGGAGTGTATCTAAAGCTTTGTATGAAGGAAATCTGTTTCTGACGGATCTTTTGCACCTAGCGAGGGACTGGTGCAAGCACCTATACTAATCATGACTGTTGTGGTAGCTGGCTTACAACCAATGGGCAGCCCTTTTTCTGCTTGCAGATGTATAGACCCCATTAGCCATATGTAATCTCTCATTAGCACAAGGTATACCCTGTAAATCAGGATTCAGTGGCTGCCCACAACTAGTCACTTAGCATCCGACTCCCTCATATCTCCCCCTCTTCTCTATTTTCTGAGTTTTCTCTCTCCTCTTGATTGTCATCCACTTTATATTTTTTTTATCAACAATTGCCTTTGTCTAGAATGTGCCCTGTTAATATTATTGTAACCTTGTACTTGTAAATTCTTTGGTGCATTTATTGAATACTCTGAATCTACCCCCTCCATTATTATTATTATCCTTTATTTATATGGCGCCACAAGGGTTCCGCAGCGCCCAATTACAGAGTACATATGCACATAATCAAAACAGGAAAACAGTGACTTACAGTTGAAATCAATATAGGACAAGTACAGGGTAACTAAGCATAACTACACCAGTAAACAACATAGAGATAAGTTCCAGATGGCCAAAAAACTGTGGGATTTGGGCAGTTGAGGATTATTAAAGTAAGAAAAGGATAAGCACATGAGGGAAGAGGGCCCTACTCGTAAGAGCTTACATTCTAAGGGGAGGGGTAGACAGACAGGGGTGACACAGATGGGGTACATAGAGAGCGTGGAACAGAGGGTTAGGATGAGATTTGGCTGGGTTTGGTAAAGAAATGGGTCTTAAGAGCCCGTTTTGAAGTTTTGTAGAGAGGTGGAGAGTCTGAAGGGGAGAGGTAAAGAATTCCAGAGAAAGGGAGCAGCACGTGAAAAATCTTGGAGATAGGAGTGGGAGGAAGTAATCAGAAGACAGGAGAGTCGGCATGCATTAGCAGAGCGAAGAGGACGGGTGGGAGAGTAAAGGGAGATAAGGTCAGAGATGTAAATGGGAGAGGAGTGGGTAAGTGCTTTGTAAGTGAGTGTGAGAAGTTTGAATTGGATTCTGAAAGGGAAGGGGAGCCAGTGAAGGGCCTGTAGGTGAGGGGAGGTGGATGTAGTGCATTTGGTGAGGAAGATGAGCCGGGCAGCAGCATTGAGGATAGATTGGAGTGGAGAGAGGTAATTGTCAGGGAGGCCAGTTAGGAGGAGATTACAGTAGTCCAGTCTGGAAATAATCAGTGAGTGAATAATGATCTTAGTGGCATCCTGAAAAAGGTCTGATTCTGGAAATGTTTTTGAGATGAAATGACAGGTTTGTGAGAGGTACTGAATGTGTGGTTTGAAGGACAGGGAGGAGTCAAGGATTACGCCAAGACAGCGTACTTGGGGGCTAGGGGAGATAGTCGTGCCATCAATGGATAATGAGATTGAGGGAGGTGAGGCTGTGCGGGAGGGTGGGAAGATGATCAGCTCAGTCTTAGACATGTTGAGTTTAAGAAAGCGCTGGGACATCCAGGAAGAGATAGCAGAAAGACAGTGTGAGGTACAAGTGAGGAGAGCCGTGGAGAGATCAGGGGAGGAGAGGTAGATTTGAGTGTCATCAGCATAGAGGTGGTATTGGAAGTTAAAAGAACTAATGAGTCCACCTAAAGAGGACGTATAGAGAGAGAAAAGGAGAGGACCAAGAACAGAGCCTTGGGGGACACCAACACCATCATTTATCATCCAGGTTCACTCAAAAGCTGCGCACCTATTTTTTTTAGTATATGAGCCTACCTGTGCAGAGGCCTCCTCCCTCTTCCACTTTTGTTACAAAATAAATGTCACCAATGCTCTGCTGCCCTTCTCAGACACTATTTGTTCATCCTTATGTTGGATACAGCATCATTGCATTGAGTACTGATTCGAGTGAGAACTAGCAACAGTGCAACCAATGCAGTGCACCAGGGCCTGCTGAATGAAAGGGGCCCGCAGCTTGTGGCATTACAATGAGTCATACTGACATGCTGCGCCAACCAAAGCCAGTGTCCGAGATGCTGAATTTAAAAATTGTGGTCTGTGGTCCTGACCCGGTTGGATTGAGAGGAGGGGCCGCTCCGCCCTCTTCTCTGGCCCCGACTTTCCCTGTGCCACTTTGGTCCTGGGGGTCTGACGTCATGATCTCTTGACCATCCCCAGTGCCAAGGAAAAGAGCAGAATCAGACTGATAGTAGCCGTTTCCATGTGCAGCAGCAGCCATGATATCCACGCCAGGTAGAAAAGACATCTGGTTTTACCCTTACCATTGTGTTACAGTACAGCCTACTCAGCTTCAGGTCCAGTCCTCCAAGGGGTGTAAAGGGGGGATCGGGATCGTGGGGCAATAAAATGTTTGGGCCAAAGCTGAGTTTCACTGGGCCTCACCAGGTTGGTGGTTACAAGGGTAATTGTGTAAACATATAGTGGAAGTGCATGTGGCATTGCAAGTGTCAGCCCATGACTGTTATTGCACGCTGGTGCCAGAACAGTTTCTCTACTTATCCCTGTCAACCACTGTCTCACCCTCTTCCTGTCACCCACTGTGTCTCTTTAGCATTACCACCTTCCCATCACCCACTCTCTCATGTCACCCTATCCCTTTTTCATACGCAGCTTCTCCCAGATGTCACTCTCTGCTACCCCTTGTCTCCCTCTCCCTGTCACCAACTACCTATCCCTGTCACCCACTACATTTCCCTGTCACTACTTGTCACCCAATGCCTTGCCGTCTCCCACTATCTCACCCGTCACTCTCTGCCTGTCACCCACTGCCTCTTTGCAACATCACTATCTCCCCAACATCCTCTCTCTCCTGTCACCCTCTGCCTCTCCCCATCACCCTGTCCCTGTCACCCTTTGCTTCTCACTATCACCCACTGCTTCTCCCTGTCACCCTCTGCCTCTCCCTGGCATCACCCACTGTCTCTTCCCATTACCCTCTGTCTCTCCTTGTTACCCATTGCCTCTCAGTCTTCCCATCACCCTCTGCTCCACTGCTCTTTACCCTCTACCTCTCTCTGCACCCTCTCCCTGCCACCCGCTGCCTCTTCCTAATACCTTCTTCCTGTCACTCTCTGCTTCTCCACGTTACCCACTGCTTCTTCCCGTCACTCTTTCCCCCGTCACCCACTGCCTCTCTTTGTTACCCTCTGCCACGTGGCATATTATGAACTTTGGGTGTGGTGGAAGAGGGGGCCCAAAGCATATTTTTGTACCTGGGCCCACCACTACTGGGCACTGTCTTGACTAGTGCTGATTCGCTCCCTGTTCTTTCTTCTCACTTCTCCTGCTTGTCTCTTCATGTTATAGGAGTCTTTTTTATCAAGCTTTTTGGCCATGCAAGTCATGCAGACACAGCAGTTTCTGCCAGATTTACACTAAATTAAGTAAAATGCCTATTTATAAAGTGTCTAATGCAAGAGATATCATTGATATTTCCTGTGTTATACACAAAAGTGCGGCACAACAACATCCCTAAAACAATATGAGGATGTTGCATTTGTGCATGTTAATGAGCTCATCAGATCCCTCCCTCCGGCTCGTTTATTGCGCGTGTGTTGCCTTTGGTCTTCCATGCACAATAGCACAGCCAGAACAGAACCCAGCAATGGTAAAAGTATAGCTTTTTTCGACATTCCCTAGACAGCTGGAATGTTGGATTTTTTTTGAGCCATAATGCTAATATTAATAACCTGGTTCCATAGTGAGATGATCATCACCACTTTGTACTTAGTTGTAATTTAATGTACTGTTTTGCATATGCTCTTCAAATGGCACTGCATACTCTTCTTGGCACCTTATATGTATGAACTGGAAGCACCAGGTTCCCAATACTTATCACTCAGATAATCCCAAGTAACCACTGATGAATACAGAGTGCTACAGTAGACCTCAAACATATCAGAATTACTATGACTTAATCTGCCATCAAGACATGCTTGATATTTGACTTGTTGATTATTATAATGATCAGTAGGGGGGGGGGTGTTGAGGGGGGGGGGGGGGGGGCAGCAGCAGTTTTTGCTTGCTAATCTCAAATTTGGCCTTCTGTAACAACAAGGACCATAATAGCACAGGGAAGGGGGTCCAAATGGATTTCCATAATTAAGTTAAGGGTAATCTGGCGGGGTCTCCTTTTTAAAAAATATTTCTCATGAAGGAGAAATTATCCTTTAACCACTTAACTGACAATTTATTTCCCCAAAAACCGCTCCGAAATTGTCAGGTTTTTTTTTATGAGTGAATTAGGTGAAGAACATGAATTTAACACTATCCCAAATTATTTTAGTTAAAAAAAAGAAAAAATATATAATTTTTTGGCTATTTAATTTTTTTTCTCCCAAACATCGATACTTCGATCGGGAATATTGCGACCATCGGTACATCCTCTAGGTACACAGGGGGTCTTGGGGGGGGTAATTTACCCTTCCCCAGTGGCTGCTATTGTCTGCAACTGCTGGAGGGGGGGATCCTGCCGTGCTGATCGGCAGCACGGCAGACACAGGGGGAGAGTGCAGGGAGGCTCCCCCTGCTCTGCATTCCTTCCCTGCTGCGCCGTCCTGTCCCCCTGCTGCTGCTGTGCCTGTCACTGTATGACAGGCACTGGCAGCGGCGCCTGCATGACAGGACAGCGTTGTGTACGGGACAGAAGGGGGCGGAGCTACATGGGGTGGAAGGGGCGGGGCTAAATGGGACAGAAGGGGCGGAGCTACACGGACCAGGCTGGTACAGAGGGAGACTGGCTTAGGTAAGTGAAGGGTGAGAGGGAAGTGTGTGTGTGTGTGTGTGTGTGTGCGTTTATGTGTGCTTTATGGATGCTGGGGGGGCATTACCTATATCGACGCTACTACTGGGGGGGGCATTACATGTAAGGAGGATGCTACTACTACTGGGGGGGCATTACATGTAAGGACGCTACTACTACTGGGGGGGCATTACATATAAGGACGCTACTACTACAGGGGGGCATTACGTGTAACGACGCTACTAATGGGGGGGCCATTACGTGTAACGACGCTACTACTGGGGGGGTCATTACGTATAAGGACGATACTACTACTTGGGGGCATTATGTATAGGACGCTACTATTACTGGGGGGGGCATTACGTATAACAATGCTACTACTACTGGGGAGGGCATTACGTATAAGGATGCTTCTACTACTGGGGGTGCACTACGTATAAGGACGCTACTACAACTGGGGGGGCATTACGTATAAGGACGCTACTGCTACTAGGGGGGAATTACGTAAAAGGACGCTTCTACTACTGGGGGTGCACTACGTATAAGGACGCTACTACAACTGGGGGGGAGCATTACGTATAAGGATGCTACTACTACTATGGGGGAATTACGTATAAGGACGCGTCTACTACTGGGGTGCACTACGTATAAGGACGCTACTACAACTGGGGGGGCATTACGTATAAGGACGCTACTACTACCGGGGGGCATTATGTATAAGGATGCTACTACTACTGTGGGGGCATTATGCATAAGGATGCTACTACTACTGGGGGGGCATTATGTATAAGGATGCTACTACTACTGGGGGTGCACTACGTATAAGGATGCTACTACTACTGGGGGTGCACTACGTATAAGGACGCTACTACTACTGGGGGGGCATTATGCATAGGGAAGCTACTACTACTGGGGTGCATTACACATAAGGACGCTACTACTACGGGTGGGGCATTACGTATAAGATGAATAAGATTGTGCTACATTGTGGCGTAATTTTGAATGGGGGTACTATTTGGTGGCTATGCCCCTTACTTGTGAGACCACACCCCATTTCCTGGCGCTCGCCAAAGGAATATGGGAGGGCGCAAATTTATAGTTTGCAGGGGGGCGCCGAACACCCTAGCACCGACCCTGCTTCCGGTCTCTCTGACAGCAGCAGCGGAGTGAAGTTTCCCTTCCCTACCGCTGCTAACACTGTTTATCTGACTGGTCGCATCCTGTGCGACCAGGTCAGATAAAGCACTTGCAGGACCATGCCAGGCAAGTGGTTAATACCTCCAATCCATTGTCTCCTAATAATTAATTATACCCTCCTATCTACTACATACCACTACAAATCATTCAGGAAAAATAATTATGCTCTTTATTCTCAGATGGTAAAAAAATCATCAAAAGAAATCAGTTCAACATTTTATTTATGAAACTGCCTTCTCAGCAAACATCCGTGAAAATGCTCATTTCGCCTATGTATTCAGCTATATGAATTCACCATGACAATTAATTGTCGGGTAATATTTCCACATGACAATAACGTACCTGACTTTACCATGCCTTTTTCTTCCAGTTGTAGCATTACACCAGACATCACAAAAGACACTTTGGGCAGTGCGTATAAATCTATCAATAACAAACTTATTAACACCTTACAAACTGAGCAATGCAAAATCTCTCCAAAGAAATGTGTCTATATAAAAATGATGAAGGTGAAATTATTCAGACAGAGGAGATAAACCGACCACAAGGGCATTAAGTGGGAATGAGGCAACGAGACAGAGTGTGAAAGAGACACAAGCGTGGAAGGCGAGATACAGAGAGCTGAGCGTGCAGGTAAAAATAAAACACGAGAAAACCCAGGTGGATTTTGGGCAAGCTGTTCTCATCAACTCTGCTACTCCCTCCTGTCAAAGCAACTGTCAGACAGGCCCTGCTCGTAATGAAAGGAAAAATATTTTATTCAGATTTATTAATTTGAAAATGAAGCACGCCTGTCGGCAGAGGGACAGCTCCTCTCAATCTGTCATCGTTGAACCACGCGGTGCTGACACGGGGAATCATTCGTCTTCTCTCCACTGACAGTCGGATCTTTCCCATAGCTCTTCCTGGGGGATCGCCCTGGGATTAAAAAAAAACAAAAAACGGATAAAACACATTCCGACACAGAACAGCCTCTTTATTAATGCAAATTACACGGAGAGGGGGAAACAGGGGAGCTGGAGAAAAGAAATAAATAAGGGAGTGACAATATAAATAAATAATAGCGCTGTTCGTAGCAGAGGTGTTCGTGTCTCAGCGTCAGTCCTTTCTCATTTATATCCAGAGATGTTTTGGAGGCTTTAATAAAAGGAGAGAGCTTAATGTGACACTAATGGACAGTTTCTTATTTACAATGATCGCTGGCAGCGCTGCATATGAATGAAACGTGTGCGTGTCTGTACTTATGTCACAGAGCTGTGTCAGCTGATATGCTGAGGGACAGCAGCAATTTGAAATGTATTCAAAAAGAAAAATGTAAAGAATTGTTGTTTGTAAGCATCACAGATTTTATTTGAATGTTATATGGCAGATGTATTACATTTTATTTGTAATAGTGCTATTTGGGTAATTTTGATCTTGTGTTGCTCCCACCCACTTCTAGGCATTCCAAGTGATTGACGGCTATATTTTGACATTATGACCAGGGTCTATCTGTCTATCTGTTCGCCACTCCAAAGATACAGGCTATGTTATTTTAACCATGTGCAGGGAGAGGCACATGCATAGTGGAACCCACGGTTGGACTGGCCCACAGGGGGTACATGGAAACCCCCGGTGGGCCACAGTGCCGTTTCTAGCGGCGGGCGAGCCGTGCAACCGCATTATTATCCGCATTATTAACCGCATTATTCAAATTACGCCGCACAGTAGCACCACTACACCAGGTAGAGCCCTTTTACACCTTACGGCGGACAGATTCCCCTTTTTACACATTACGGCAGACAGCGTCCCCTTTTTTACACATAACGGCAGACAGCGTCCCCTTTTTACACATTACAGCAGACAAAGGGGGTAATTCTGACCTGATCGCACGCTGCAGTTTATCCGTAGCAGCCGAAGGCCGTCGGGCTGCTACGTTCGCCTCTGCCTGATTGATCGTGGGTGCGGCGGGGGGGCGGGCCGCAGCGGCTGCGTGATGTCAAACGCAGCCGCTGCGGGCCGAGGAGCGATGAGTAGCTCCCGGCCAGCATGCTAAAGCTGCGTGGTCGGGAGCTACTCTTGAAGTGCAAAGGCATTGCTGCTGTGTGATGCCTATGCACTTCTGCGGGGGGGAGGGGGGGGGGCAGGCGGCACTGACATACCGGGCGGGATAGCCCTGTGCTAGGCGTCCCCCCGCATGTCAGTGTGAATGATCGTAGCTGTGCTAAATTTAGCACAGCTACGATCATCTCGGAATGACCCCCAGAGTCCCCTTTTTTACACATTACAGCAGACAGTCCCCCTTTTGTTACACATTACGGCAGACAGCGCCCCCTTTTTACACATTATGGTAGACAGCGTCCCCCTTTTTTACACATTACGGCAGACAGCGTCCCCCTTTTTACACATTATGGCAGACAGCGCCCCCCTTTTTACACATTAAGGCAGACAGACAGAATAGATAGATAGATAGATAGATAGATAGATAGATAGATAGATAGATAGATAGATAGATAGGGGCGTGGCTTTGTGGGGAAGGAGTGTGGCCACAAAATAATACCAATTCATATAACGGTGCACAGTAGTCTCCATTATTCAAATTACGCTGCACAGTAGCACCACTACACCTGGTAGAGCCCTTTATAAACCTTACGGCGGACAGATTCCCCTTTTTACACATTACGGCAGACAGCGTCCCCTTTTTTACACATAACGGCAGACAGCGTCCCCCTTTTTTACACATTACTGCAGACAGCGTCCCCTTTTTACACATTACAGCAGACAAAGGGGGTAATTCTGACCTGATCGCACGCTGCAGTTTATCCATAGCAGCCGAAGGCCGTTGGGCTGCTACGATCGCCTCTGCCTGATTGATCGTGGGCGCGGCGGGGGGGCGGGCCGCAGCGGCTGCGTGATGTCAAACGCAGCCGCTGCGGGCCGAGGAGCGATGAGTAGTTCCCGGCCAGCATGCTAAAGCTGCGCTGGTCGGGAGCTACTCTTGAAGTGCAAAGGCATCGCTGCTGTGTGATGCCTTTGCACTTCTGCGGGGGGGCGGCGGCACTGACATGCCGGGCGGGATAGCCTGTGCTAGGCGTCCCCCCGCATGTCAGTATGAATGATCGTAGCTATGCTAAATTTAGCACAGCTACGATCATCTCGGAATGACCCCCAGAGTCCCCTTTTTTACACATTACAGCAGACAGTCCCCCTTTTGTTAAACATTACGGTAGACAGCGCCCCCTTTTTACACATTATGGTAGACAGCGTCCCCCTTTTTACACATTACGGCAGACAGCGCCCCCCTTTTTACACATTAAGGCAGACAGACAACAGAATATATAGATAGATAGATAGATAGATAGATAGATAGATAGATAGATAGATAGATAGATAGATAGGCTCCTCGGTGCAGCTTGATGGCAGATGATGATCCCGGGCAGGGGAGAAGAAGGAGGAGGGAGGTGGAGGAGGGAGCAGGAGCAGCGCAATGTAATTGGTGGAGGCGCTGCTGTCCCTCTCCTTCACCATAGGCTATCCTCTGCCACTGTGAATGCTGGGATGCGCTTCCCAGCATTCACAGCGGCAAAAGACAGCCTATGGGTGAAGGAGAGGGACAGCAGCAGCGCCTCCACCAATTTCACTGTGCTGCTGCGGCTCCCTCCTCCACCTCCCTCCTCCTCCTCCTCCTCCCCCCCCCCTGTGGCCGCTGCGCTCCTCTCCTAGGCGGGCGGCGGACAGCGGCATGTAATGAGTCAGTTTGACTCATTACATGCTGCGCTGGCTTTGGGCCCTTTGATAGTAGTGGGCCACAGTGCAAGGCACTGCTTGCACTGGCGGTAGTTCCGCCACTGAGTACTACAAATCTCGGCAAGGTAGCTGCGATCCTTACAAGCAGTTAGGGAGTGCAGTCTAGAGCCCCTCCCTCTATACAGTATATCGGTTAGCATGTCAGCAAGATTCTCTTCACTAATTAGATTTATAGCAGTGATCAAAGTGCTATCTACCAACTCGTCTCTAATAAAGTCAATTATACCTTTATTGTCACATGCAAGGCTGATGGTATTATCTGGACCTAGAAGTATTTTTCAGCCATATTGCCTCTTTGCCTGAGTCTGTGAGTGCCATATTTTTCCGATGCAGTTATCTGGACTTGCTTACCTAACTTAGTGCTGTCAGTTTTGCTTCATGACATGCTCCTCTGGATCAGTTTATCTCATTGATATGGCATCCTGGGCTGCCCTGTAGTTCCCTGTGCATGTCATGTCTCCTGGATCACCCTGCGTGCACCATTCCCTTTGCATGTAATGAGTCTATATAATATATCCATACTTGTCTACTTCTGAAAAAACATTTCAGAGAGATTGTGAAAGTAACACCTAACAGCGTGGACATGTACTGCTACATCTGAGAGGCGTGTCATAAAAATTGCTTACATCCAACCGTAAATGAGCCCCAAAGTTAGTATACTGTATACACATATACTGCAAGTGGCCATGAAAAACCTTATTTAAAATGCATGTAGCCATAGGGATCACTGTGCCTTATAACCAATACAGGGAAATGATGATCCCATTTGAATGGATAGATCTTTGATTCATTGTTCCTCCCAAGAATGTAACAGCTACATAATGGGGGTCAGGTACAATGAGGGAGATTGCTGGACTATTCAGGGAGACAGGGAGATTGCTGCTATTTCAGGGAGTCTCCTGCAGAATGAGGGAGGGTAGGCAACTATGAATATATCAGTTTCAACTTTTAAGTTGAATTACTGAAATAAATGAACTTTTGTACGATATTAAAATGTTCTGAGTTTCACCTGTATATACAGTGCATCTGGAAAGTAATCAAAGGGCTTCACATTTTGTTATGTTACAGCCTTATTTCAAACAGGAATAAATTCATTTTTTCCCTAAAACTTCTACACACAATAACGACAATGTGAAAAAAGTTTTTTTTTATATTTTTGCTAATTTATTAAAAATAAAAAAACTCAGAAATCACATGTACATAAGTATTCACAGCCTTTGCTCAATACTTTGTTGATGCACCTTTGGCAGCAATTACAGCCTCATGTCTTTTTGAATATGATGCCAAGGGCTTGGCAAACCTATCTTTGGTCAGTTTCCTCTTTGCAGCACCTCTCAACAAAGGCGTAACTAGGGTTTTTGGAGCCCAGGGCAAGATCAATAATGATGCCCCCCCCCAAAAAAAAAAACCTACAAAGGAAACTATGTGCGCACACCACTGGCACGCACTGAAAAAAATGGCCACTGTGTATAAAGATGTCAGGATGTGTATGTATATATGGAGGTGCAGTGGTTGAAGTGTAAATTTTTAAGTGGGGGTATGGAAAGGTGAAGGATGCAATTATGCGCGTGCCGAAGGCGTGCACGCGCTCCGGAAAAGGGGGCATGGCCACTCTAAAGGGGACGTGTCCTTCAGTGTAGTAGGACCCATTAGTACTGGTGCCCCTTTAACATTATAGCACACGGTATGAGCCGAAATTCACATACTAGCACATGGTATGAGACGAAATTCACATTATACCACACGGTGTGAGCCGAAATTCACATTATACCACACGGTATGAGCCGAAATTCACATACTAGCACACGGTATGAGCTGAAATTCACATTATACCACATGGTATGAGCCGAAATTCCCATACTAGTACACGGTATGAGCTGAAATTCACATTATACCACACGGTATGAGCCGAAATTCACATTATACCACATGGTATGAGCCGAAATTCACATTATACCACACGGTATGAGCCGACATTCACATACTAGCACACGGTATGAGACGAAAATTACATTATACCACACGGTATGAGCCGAAATTCACATACTAGCACACGGTATGAGCTGAAATTCACATTATACCACACGGTATGAGCCGAAATTCACATACTAGCACATGGTATGAGCCGAAATTCATATTATACCACACGGTATGAGCCGAAATTCACATTATACCACACGGTATGAGCCGAAATTCACATACTAGCACACGGTATAAGCAGAAATTCACATTATACCACACGGTATGAGCCGAAATTCACATTATACCACACGGTATGAGCCGAAATTCACATTATACCACACGGTATGAGCCGAAATTCACATTATACCACACGGTATGAGCTGAAATTCCCATTATACCACACGGTATGAGCCCAAATTCACATTATACCACACGGTGTGAGACGAAATTCACATTATACCACACGGTATGAGCCGAAATTCCCATACTAGTACACGGTATGAGCCGAAATTCACATTATACCACATGGTATGAGCCGAAATTCACATGATACCACACGGTGTGAGACGAAATTCACATTATACCACACGGTATGAGCCGAAATTCACAAACTAGCACACGGTATGAGCTGAAATTCCCATTATACCACATGGTATGAGGCGAAATTCCCATATTAGTACACGGTATGAGCTGAAATTCACATTATACCACACGGTATGAGCCGAAATTCACATTATACCACACGGTATGAGCCGAAATTCACATACTAGCACACGGTATGAGCTGAAATTCCCATTATACCACATGGTATGAGGCGAAATTCACATACTAGTACACGGTATGAGCTGAAATTCCCATTATACCACATGGTATGAGGCGAAATTCCCATACTAGTACACGGTATGAGCTGAAATTCACATTATACCACACGGTATGAGCCGAAATTCACATTATACCACATCGTATGATCCGAAATTCACATACTAGCACACGGTATGAGCCAAAATTTACATTATACCACACGGTATGAGCTGAAATTCACATACTAGCACACGGTATGAGCTGAAATTCACATTATACCACACGGTATGAGCCGAAATTCACATACTAGCACACGGTATGAGCTGAAATTCACATTATACCACACGGTATGAGCCGAAATTCACATTATACCACACGGTATGAGCCGAAATTCACATTATACCACACGGTATGAGCCGAAATTCACATACTAGCACACGGTATAAGCCAAAATTCACATTACACCACACGGTATGAGCCGAAATTCACATTATACCACACGGTATGAGCCTAAATTCACATTATACCACACGGTATGAGCAGAAATTCACATACTAGCACACGGTAAAGCCGAAATTCACATTACACCACACGGTATGAGCCGAAATTCACATACTAGCACACGGTATGAGCTGAAATTCGCATTATACCACACGGTATGAGCCGAAATTCACATACTAGCACACGGTATGAGCCGAAATTCGCATTACACCACACGATATGAGCCGAAATTCACATACCAGCACACGGTATGAGCCGAAATTCGCATTACACCACACGGTATGAGCCGAAATTCACATACTAGCACACGGTATGAGCCGAAATTCGCATTACACCACACGGTATGAGCCGAAATTCACATACTAGCACACGGTATGAGCCGAAATTCACATTACACCACACGGTATGAGACAAAATTCACATACTAGCACACGGTATGAGCTGAAATTCATATAAAACCACATGGTATGAGCCGAAATTCACATACTAGCACATGATATGAGCCGAAATTCACATTACACCACATGGTATGAGCCGAAATTTACATACTAGCACACGGTATGAGCCGAAATTCACATTATACCACACGGTATGAGCCAAAATTCACATTATAGCACATAGAATGAGCCGAAATACACATTATAGAGTGAGGGGATCCTACCCCCTTAATTAACAAGGCCCGCGGGGCACTGCGGTGAGGGGAGTCTACCCCCTTAATTAACTAATCCTGCGGGGCACTGTGGTGAGGGGAGCCTACTCCCTCAATTGACTAATTGTAGAGTTTTGCAGCGGAAGTGTTACAGCGATTTCTCACCCCAAGCTGCGGCGCTTCTGCCACCTCCGACACTCCACGTCTTCGGCGCCACCCGGGGCGCAGAGCACCGCATCGGGAATACACCCTTTTCAGTGTTGTCTTCTCTCCAGCTGCAGGATCCCGATCTGCGCCATCCTCCCCGCTGTTCCACGCCATCTTTTTTAAGGCAGCCGGGTTCTTCTATGGGTCCTTGCTCTGGTAAGCGGGTGTCCTCCGCGATGCTGGTGCTCCCGTCGTTGGTCAGTCTCCTCCCTTGCTGCAGGGTCCCGGTCCGCTGAAGGTTGGATGTCCTTCCCCGGTCCTGCGGCTGGCTGGATTCCTCTTCTGCGGCGTCTTCTCCACTCAGCGCGGACGGCTCTGGTCACTTTCCAGGTTTCCAGGGGCGCGCATTTGCATGCACCTGCGATGCATTTGCATTGCATTGGAAAACTGCGGATGGGAGCTTATGCAGGGTAGCAGGGCATACCATTGCATGCGATGCGTGCGTACACACTGCAGTAATGATATATAAGTACACATCTGTATATGTACTGCATATGTATGTATCTCTTAGGTGGCTTCAGTTTGCCGGCTCTTGGGATCCCGGCGCACAGTATACCGGCACCGAAATCCCGACTCCCGGCATAACGACACCTTTTCTCCCTCTTTGGGGTCCACGATCCCCCTGGAGTGAGAATAGATAGCGTGGCTCATTGCGCTCGCCCAGCTGTCGGGATTCCGGCACCGGTATGCTGGCCGCCGGGAGCCCAGCCGCCGGCATACCATACTACACCCCTTAGGTGTGTGGTTATGCTCTGATATCACATTGCTGGGTGAACGTTTAACCACCGAAGGCATGCGCATTTCGGTGCGCAACCGCACACACAAGAGTGATATATCTATCTTATAAAAAGGCCCCTTTTGTGACAAAACCAGATGAAACAGATACAGAATAGGAGTAACAAATAGTTCAGAATAGTTAGGCTGTTTAAATTTAATTAATGAATAAACATTTTACTGAATAACCATGTAAGTGAATAAAATACAGCAGTTACATTTTTCTGTCAGAAATGTGTATGTCAGTGAGGCGGTGATGTGCCGCTGTCAGTGAGGCGAAGATGTGCCGCTGTCAGCGAGGCAGGGATGTGTCGCTGTCAGTAAGGCGGGGATGTGCCGCTGTCAGTGAGGCTGAAATGTGCCACTGTCAGTGAGGCGGGATGTGCCGCTGTCAGTGAGGCGGGGATGTGGCGCTGTCAGCTAGGCAAGGATGTGCCGCTGTCTGTGAGGCGGGGATGTGCCGCTGTCAGTGAGGCGGGGTTGTGCCGCTATCTGCGAGGCGGGGATGTGCCGCTGTCAGTGAGGCGGGGATGTACCGCTGTCTGCGAGGCGGGGATGTGCCGCTGTCAGTGAGGCGGGGATGTGCCGCTGTCTGCGAGGCGGGGATATGCCGCTGTCTGCGAGGCGGGGATGTCCCACTGTCAGTGAGGTGGGGTTGTGCCATTGTCAGTGAGGCGGGGATGTGCCGCTGTCAGTGAGGCGGGGATGTGCCGCTGTCAGCTAGGCAGGGATGTGCCGCTGTCAGTGAGGTGGGGATGTGCCGCTGTCTGCGAGGCGGGGATGTGCCACTGTCAGTGAGGCAGGGATGTGCCGCTGTCTGCGAGGCGGGGATGTGCCACTGTCAGTGAGGCAGGGATGTGCCGCTGTCTGCGAGGCGGGGATGTGCCACTGCCAGTGAGGCGGGGATGTGCCGCTGTCTGCGAGGCGGGAATGTGCCACTGTCAGTGAGACAGGGATGTGCCGCTGTCAGTGAGGTGGGGTTGTGCCACTGTCAGTGAGGCGGGGATGTGCCGCTGTCAGTTAGGCAGATGATGTGCCACTGTCAGTTAGGCAGATGATGTGCTGCTGTCAGTAGTCTGATGTGCTGCTGTCGGTTAGGCAGATGATGTGCTGCTGTCAGTAGTCTGATGTCTGATGTGCTATTGTCAGTTGCCCCCTGTAGCAGTGACGCTTACACATGCAACGCCCCCTGTACCAATGACGCTTACACGCATAACACCCCCAGTAGCAGTGATGCTTACTCGCGTAACGCCCCCTGTACCGTGACGCTTACATGTGTAATGCCCCCTGTACCAGTCACTCTTACACATGTACCGCCCCCTGTAGTAGTGACGCTTACACACATACCGGCCCATGTAGCAGTGACGCTTACACACGTACTGTCCACTGTATCAGTGATGCTTACACGTAACTCCCCCGTACCAATAACGCTTACAGACAATGAACCCTGTAGTAGTGCTGCTTATACACAACGTCCCCTGTAGTAGTGACACTTTCACACATAACACCCCCTGTACCAGTGATGCTTACACGTAACGCCCCCTGTAGCAATGACGCTTTCACGCTAAACACCCCCAGTAGCAGTGACTCTTAAGCGCATAACGCCCCCTGTACCGTGATGCTTACATGCGTAACTCCCCCTGTACCAGTCACTCTTACACATGTACCGCCCCCTGTAGCAGTGACGCTTACACACATACCGGCCCATGTAGCAGTGACGCTTACACACGTACCGCCCCCTGTAGCAGTGATGCTTACATGTAACACCCCCTGTACCAGTGGCGCTTACACACGTACCGCCCCCTGTAGCAATTACGCTTACACATGTACCGCCCCCTGTAGCAGTGAAGCTTACACATGCAACGCCCCCTGTACCAATGATGCTTACGCGCAACACCCCCAGTAGCAGTGATGCTTACTCGCGTATCGCCCCCTGTACCGTGATGCTTACATGTGTAATGCCCCCTGTACCAGTCACTCTTACACATGTACCGCCCCCTGTAGTAGTGACGCTTACACACATACCGGCCCATGTAGCAGTGACGTTTACACACGTACCGTCCACTGTATCAGTGATGCTTACACGTAACTCCCCCGTACCAATAACGCTTACACATATACCGCCCCCTGTAGCAGTGATGCTTATGCGCGTAATGCTCACTGTAGTAGTGCCACTTACACATAATGCCCCCTGTGGTAGTGCTGCTTATACACACAATGAACCCTGTAGTATTGCTGCTTATACACAACGCCCCCTGTAGTAGTGACACTTTCACACGTAACACCCCCTGTACCAGTGATTCTTACACGTAACGCCCCCTGTACCAATGACGCTTACACGCGTAACACCCCCAGTAGTAGTGATGCTTAAGCGCGTAACACCCCCTGTACCCTGACGCTTACATGCGTAACGCCACCTGTACCAGTCACTCTTACACATGTTCCGCCCCCTGTAGCAGTGACGCTTACACACATACCGGCCCATGTACCAGTGACGTTTACACATGTACCACCCCCTGTAGCAATGACGCTTGCACATGTACCACCCCCTGTAGCAGTGATGCTTACACACGCAACGCCTCCTGTACCAGTGACACTTACACACATAATTCCGCAGTCATAAATACACATATATAGATACACACACCACATGCACATATACATACTGTACATACACACAGGCCCGGCGCTACCCGCTCAGCAAAGGGATGCAGTGCAGATAGGCTCCGGACCGGAAAGGCGATCTCCCTGCTCTGCATCCTTGTACTGCTGCTGCGCCTGCCTCGCTGCTGCTGCCCCTTTCACAGTGTGTGGGCCGGCAGAGTTTGGCCGCCGTTTTGGGGTTGCGGTCCGCGCAACGCAGTCGTGCCTGGACTGTGCGAGGGGGCAAGCCGCGGCGGCTGCGTAACGTTACACTCAGCCACTGTGACCCAGGAAGCGATGAGTAGCTCCCTGCCAGCGCACAGGAGCTGCGCTGGTAGGGAGCTACTCCTCAGGTACAAAAGCATTGCCACCATGCGATGCTTTTGTAACTGTGCGGGGGAAGGGGGGGGGTGTAGAGCCAGACATGCGGGGAGGCCTAGCCCTGTGCTTGGCGTCCCCTCGCATGTCTGTGAAACTGATCGTAGATGTGCTAAATTTAGCACATCTATGATCAGATCTGAATTAGGCCCATTCTCCTTCCATCCACTTACCTAAAGAAGGCTTGCTGGCCGGAGCTGTAGCATGTTATCCTCCTGTGTTGCAGGCTGCAGCCTGGTGACTGGTCTTGTGTAGCTCCGCCCCTTTCCCCACGTAGATCCGCCCCCTTTTAGGTCCGCACACTGCACTGTGACGGGGAGGGGGAGAGGAGGCTTTATGCTGCCAGCGCCGCTGCCTGTAATAGAGTGTGACAGGCGCAGCAGCCGGCAGCAGCAGGGACGTCGGCTCAGCCCAGGGATGCAGAGCAGGGAGAGCGCCTCTCCAGTCTGGCACCTCCCTGCTTTGCATCCCTTTGCTGAGCGGCCAGCGCAGGGCGGGCCTGACTGCAGCGTAGCCCACCAAGAGGATCTTTGTGATGTCAGCTGTTAGTGCTGTGTAGTCCAGCAATAAGGCTTTTGTGATGTCAGCAATTACTGCAAGGAATACCAGCAAAAGTGCCTTTGTGATGTCATTATTGTGTGTGGTCCATCCAGCAATAATGCTTTTGTAATTTCAGCAGTTACTGCTGTGTAGCTCAGCAATAGTGCCATTGTGATGTCACTGTGTAGTCCAGCAATAGTGCCTTTGTGATGTAATCAGTTACTGCAGTGTAGTCCATCTATAGTGCTTTAGCGATGTCAGCGGTTACTGCTGTGTAGTCTAACAATAATATCTTTGTGATGTCCGAATTTACTGCTGGGTAGCCCGGCAATACTGCCTTCGTGATGTGAGTAATTATTGCTTTGTAGTCCATCCAGTGATGCTGCCTTTGTTATACCATCA
The DNA here is from genome assembly GCF_028390025.1 of Pseudophryne corroboree. Taxonomy (NCBI): domain Eukaryota; kingdom Metazoa; phylum Chordata; class Amphibia; order Anura; family Myobatrachidae; genus Pseudophryne; species Pseudophryne corroboree. Next base: position 190,576,264 of record NC_086452.1, on the reverse strand, counting down.
GTTACTGCTGGGTAGACCAGCAATATGGCCATTCTGATGTCTGCAGTTACTGCAGGGTAGTCGAGTAATAGTGCCTTTTTGATGTCAGCAGTGCTGTGAAGTCCAGCAATAGTGTATTTGTGATGCCAGTAGTAATTGCTGTGTAGTCCAGCAACTCTGCCTTTGTGATGTCAGCAGTTACTTCTGGGCAGCCAGCCAATAGTACCCTTGTGATTACTGATGTGCACCGGACATTTTTCGGGTTTTGTGTTTTGGTTTTGGATTCGGTTCCGCGGCCGTGTTTTGGATTCAGACGCGTTTTGGCAAAACCTCCCTGAAAATTTTTTGTCGGATTCGGGTGTGTTTTGGATTCGGGTGTTTTTTTACAAAAAACCCTCAAAAACAGCTTAAATTATAGAATTTGGGGGTCATTTTGATCCCATAGTATTATTAACCTCAATAACCATAATTTACACTTATTTCCAGTCTAATCTGAACACCTCACACCTCACAATATTATTTTTAGCCCTAAAATTTGCACCGAGGTCGCTGGATGACTAAGCTAAGCAACCCAAGTGGCCGACACAAACACCTGGCCCATCTAGGAGTGGCACTGCAGTGTCAGGCAGGATGGCCCTTCAAAAAAATAGTCCCCAAACAGCACATGATGCAAAGAAAAAAAGAGGCGCAATGAGGTAGCTTTGTGACTAAGCTAAGCGACCCAAGTGGCCGACACAAACACCTGGCCCATCTAGGAGTGGCACTGCAGTGTCAGACAGGATGGCACTTAAAAAAATAGTCCCCAAACAGCTCATGATGCAAAGAAAAAAAGAGGTGCACTAAGGTCGCTGGATGGCTAAGCTAAGCGACCCAAGTGGCCGACACAAACACCTGGCCCATCTAGGAGTGGCACTGCAGTGTAAGACAGGATGGCAGATTTAAAAAATAGTCCCCAAACAGCACATGATGCAAAGAAAAAAAGAGGTGCCTGACTTAAACAAACCACCTCACCATCAGAATCCTCCTTGTCAATTTCCTCCCCAGCGCCAGCAACACCCATATCCTCATCCTGGTGTACTTTAACAGTGACATCTTCAATTTGACTATCAGGAACTGGACTGCGGGTGCTCCTTCCAGCACTTGCAGGGGGCGTGCAAATGGTGGAAGGCGCAACCTCTTCCCGTCCAGTGTTGGGAAGGTCAGGCATCGCAACCGACACAATTGGATTCTCCTTGGGGATTTGTGATTTAGAAGAACGCACAGTTCTTTGCTGTGCTTTTGCCATCTTAACTCTTTTAAGTTTTCTAGCGAGAAGATGAGTGCTTCCATCCTCATGTGAAGCTGAACCACTAGCCATGAACATAGGCCAGGCCCTCAGCCGTTTCTTGCCACTCCGTGTCGTAAATGGCACATTGGCAAGTTTACGCTTCTCCTCAGACGTATGACATTGGGCATCGGCCTTGGCAGACGACGTTGATGGCATTTCATCGTCTCGGCCATGACTACTGGCAGTAGCTTCAGCACGAGGTGGAAGTGGATCTTGATCTTTCCCTATTTTACCCTCCACATTTTTGTTCTCTATTTTTTAATGTGTGGAATTATATGCCAGTAATATATCAATAGCAATGGCCTACTACTATATATACTGCGCACAACTGAAATGCACCACAGGTATGGATGGATAGTATACTTGACGACACAGAGGTAGGTAGAGCAGTGGCCTTCTGTACCGTACTGCTATATAGTATATACTGGTGGTCAGCAAACTGCAAAACTGAAATGTACCACAGGTATGGATGGATAGTATACTTGACGACACAGAGGTAGGTAGAGCAGTGGACTACTGTACCATACTGCTATATATATAGTTATACTGGTGGTCAGCAAACTGTGCAAAACTGAAATGCACCACAGGTATGGATGGATAGTATACTTGACGACACAGAGGTAGGTAGTGCAGTGGCCTTCTGTACCGTACTGCTATATAGTATATACTGGTGGTCAGCAAACCGTGCAAAACTGAAATGCACCACAGGTATGGATGGAAAGTATACTTGACGACACAGAGGTAGGTAGAGCAGTGGCCTTCTGTACCGTACTCCTATATATTATATACTGGTGGTCAGCAAAATTATGCACTATACTCCTACTATATACTACAATGCTGCACAGATATGGAGCGTTTTTCAGGCAGAGAACGTATAATACTGGTGGTCACTGGTCAGCAAAACTCTGCACTGTACTCCTCCTATATAATACTGCTGGTCCCCAGTCCCCACAATAAAGCAGTGTGAGCACAGATATATGCAGCACACTGAGCACAGATATGGAGCGTTTTTCAGGCAGACAACGTATAATACTGGTGGTCACTGGTCAGCAAAACTCTGCACTGTACTCCTCCTATATAATACTGCTGGTCCCCAGTCCCCACAATAAAGCAGTGTGAGCACAGATATATGCAGCACACTGAGCACAGATATGGAGCGTTTTTCAGGCAGACAACGTATAATACTGGTGGTCACTGGTCAGCAAAACTCTGCACTGTACTCCTCCTATAATACTGCTGGTCCCCAGAATAAAGATATTTGCAGCCCCCTGAAAGCTCTGAAACAAAGTGAGAGGACGTCAGCCACGTCCTCTCACTATCATTTCCAATGCACGAGTGAAAAATGGCGGCTACGCGCGGTTCCTTATATAGAATCCGAATCTCGCGAGAATCCGACAGCGGGATGATGAGGTTCGGGCGCGCTCGGGTTAACCGAGCAATACTGGAGTATCCGAGTATGCCTCGGACTCGTATAAAATGGGTGAAGTTCGGGGGGGTTCGGATTCCGAGGAACCGAACCCGCTCATCACTACTTGTGATATCAGCTGTTACTGCTGTGTAGTACAACAATTGAGCATTTGTGATGCCACTGCTATGTAGCACAGCAATAGGGAATTTGTGATTTCATCGGTTACTGGGGGTCATTCTGAGTTGATCGCATGCTGCAACTTTTTGCAGCCCTTGCGATCAGATAATCGCCATCTATGGGGAGTGTATTTTAGCTGTGCAAGTGTGCGAACGCTTGTGCAGGGGAGCGGTACAAAAACATTTTGTGCAGTTTCTGAGTAGCTCTGAACCTACTCAGCCACTGCGATCACTTCAGCCTGTCAGGTCCCGGAATTGACGTCAGACACCCGCCCTGCAAACGCCTAGACACACCTGCGTTTTCCTCTCCACTCCCATAAAACGGTCAGTTTTCACCCCGGAACGCCTTCCTGCTGTCAGTCACCTTGCGATCGATGCTGCGATCGAAATCTTCGTTAGAACATTTGCGAAAAACTGCAGCATGCGATTGGGTCGGAATGACCCCCACAGTTGGGTATTCCAGGAATAAGTCCTTTGTGATATCAGTAGTTTCCGGGGGTAGCCCACCAGTTGGACCTTTGTGATAACATCAGTCACTGCTTTATAGTACAATACTGCCTTTGTGATGTCAGCAGTTACTGCTCCTTTTCGATATATGTCTTAATGAAGTCAGTAGTTACTACTGGGTAGTCCAGCCTTTGTGATGTCATCAATACTTTTGGGTAGTAGTAAAGCAATAGTACCTTTGTGATATCAGTATTTATTGCTGTATATTCCATCTATACTGCTGGGTAGTCCAACAGTAGGTGCTTTGTGATATCTGCAGTTTCTGCATGGTAGTCCAGCAATACTGCCTTTATGGCGTCAGCAGTTATCTTTGAGCAGTCCAGCAATAATACCTTTGTGATGTTTGTAGTTATTGCAGTATACTTCATCCAGCAATACTGCCTTTGTGATGTCAGCAGTTACTGCTGTGAAGTCCAGCAATAGTGCATTTGTGATGTCAATAGTTATTACTGTGTAGTCCATCCAGCAATAGTGCCTTTGTGATGTCAGCAGTTACTGTTGTGTAGTCCAGCAACAGGGCCTTTGTGATTTCACTGCTGTGTAGCCCAGCAATAAGGCATTTGTGATGTCAGCATTTATTGCTGGGCTACTCAGCATGTTTTTGTGATGTCAGCAGTTACAGATAGGTAGTCCAGCAATAGTACCTTTGTGATGTCAGCAGTTACAGATAGGTAGTCCAGCAATAGTGCCTTTGTGATGTCAGCAGTTACAGATAGGTAGTCCAGCAATAGTGACTTTGTGATGTCAGCAGTTACAGATAGGTAGTCCAGCAATAGTGCCTTTGTGATGTCAGCAGTTACAGATAGGTAGTCCAGCAATACTGCCTTTGTGATGTCAGAATTTACTGCTGGGTAGTTCATAGAGATGAGCGGGTTCGGTTCCTCTGAATCCGAACCCGCCCGAACTTCAGGTTTTTTACACGGGTCCGAGCAGGCTCGGATCTTCCCGCCTTGCTCGGCTAACCCGAGCGCGCCCGAACGTCATCATCACGCTGTCGGATTCTCGCGAGGCTCGGATTCTATCGCGAGACTCGGATTCTATATAAGGAGCCGCGCGTCGCCGCCATTTTCACACGTGCATTGAGAGTCATAGGGAGAGGACGTGGCTGGCGTCCTCTCCGTTTAGAGAAGAGAGAGACACAGTATTTTCGGGGAGCATTATTAGGAGGAGTACTACTATACTGTATACTACTATACTACTTGCTGAAGTGATATTTATAGATTAGATAATAGATAGTGTGACTGTAAGTGTATTATCTGACTTGTGGGGGAGACACTGACAGTGGGGAGCAGTTAGAGTCTGAGAGCAGGACTCAGGAGTACATATAACGTACAGTGCACACTTTTGCTGCCAGAGTCAGTGCCACACTGCCATTGTTGTGACCACACTGACCACCAGTATAATAATATATTTTGTGATTGTCTGCTTAGGCCTCGGAGTACTAGTTGCAAGTTGCAACGTGACCTGAAGTGACCACCAGTTTAATAATCAATCACCACCAGTTTAATATATATATATATATATATATATAATTGTATATAATATGTATATATATATAATATTGTATACCACCTACCCGTGGTTTTTTTTTTTTTCATTCTTCTTTATACATACTACTATAGTAGCTTACTGTAGCAGTCTGCGGTGCTGTGCTGACCTGACAGTGTCCAGCAGGTCCGTCATCAGTCATTACATAATAAATATATATAGTACCTGTCCGGCTGCAGTACTAGTGATATTATATTGATTTCATCTCATTATCAATAATTTATCATCCAGTCTAGACTCTATATTAGCAGCAGACACAGTACGTTAGTCCACGGCTGTAGCTACCTCTGTGTCGGCACTCGGCAGTCCATCCATAATTGTATACCACCTACCCGTGGTTTTTTTTTTTTCTTTCTTCTTTGTACATACTACTATAGTATAGTAGCTTACTGTAGCAGTCTGCGGTGCTGCTGAGCTGACAGTGTCCAGCAGGTCCGTCATCAGTCATCATTACCTAATAAATATATTATCTACCTGTCCGGCTGCAGTACTAGTGATATTATATATACATACATATATATATTGATTTCATCTCATTATCAATCATCCAGTCTATATTAGCAGCAGACACAGTACGTTAGTCCACGGCTGTAGCTACCTCTGTGTCGGCACTCGGCAGTCCATCCATAATTGTATACCACCTACCCGTGGTTTTTTTTTTTTCTTTCTTCTTTGTACATACTACTATAGTATAGTAGCTTACTGTAGCAGTCTGCGGTGCTGCTGAGCTGACAGTGTCCAGCAGGTCCGTCATCAGTCATCATTACCTAATAAATATATTATCTACCTGTCCGGCTGCAGTACTAGTGATATTATATATACATACATATATATATTGATTTCATCTCATTATCAATCATCCAGTCTATATTAGCAGCAGACACAGTACGTTAGTCCACGGCTGTAGCTACCTCTGTGTCGGCACTCTGCAGTCCATCCATAATTGTATACCACCTACCCGTGGTTTTTTTTTTTCTTTCTTCTTTGTACATACTACTATAGTATAGTAGCTTACTGTAGCAGTCTGCGGTGCTGCTGAGCTGACAGTGTCCAGCAGGTCCGTCATCAGTCATCATTACCTAATAAATATATTATCTACCTGTCCGGCTGCAGTACTAGTGATATTATATATACATACATATATATATTGATTTCATCTCATTATCAATCATCCAGTCTATATTAGCAGCAGACACAGTACGTTAGTCCACGGCTGTAGCTACCTCTGTGTCGGCACTCGGCAGTCCATCCATAATTGTATACCACCTACCCGTGGTATTTTTTTTTTCTTTCTTCTTTGTACATACTACTATAGTATAGTAGCTTACTGTAGCAGTCTGCGGTGCTGCTGAGCTGACAGTGTCCAGCAGGTCCGTCATCAGTCATCATTACCTAATAAATATATTATCTACCTGTCCGGCTGCAGTACTAGTGATATTATATATATATACATACATATATATATTGATTTCATCTCATTATCAATCATCCAGTCTATATTAGCAGCAGACACAGTACGTTAGTCCACGGCTGTAGCTACCTCTGTGTCGGCACTCGGCAGTCCATCCATAATTGTATACCACCTACCCGTGGTTTTTTTTTTCTTTCTTCTTTGTACATACTACTATAGTATAGTAGCTTACTGTAGCAGTCTGCGGTGCTGCTGAGCTGACAGTGTCCAGCCGGTCCGTCATCAGTCATCATTACCTAATAAATATATTATCTACCTGTCCGGCTGCAGTACTAGTGATATTATATATACATACATATATATATTGATTTCATCTCATTATCAATCATCCAGTCTATATTAGCAGCAGACACAGTACGTTAGTCCACGGCTGTAGCTACCTCTGTGTCGGCACTCGGCAGTCCATCCATAATTGTATACCACCTACCCGTGGTTTTTTTTTTTTCTTTCTTCTTTGTACATACTACTATAGAGTATAGTAGCTTACTGTAGCAGTCTGCGGTGCTGCTGAGCTGACAGTGTCCAGCAGGTCCATCATCAGTCATCATTACCTAATAAATATATTATCTACCTGTCCGGCTGCAGTACTAGTGATATTATATATACATACATATATATATTGATTTCATCTCATTATCAATCATCCAGTCTATATTAGCAGCAGACACAGTACGTTAGTCCACGGCTGTAGCTACCTCTGTGTCGGCACTCGGCAGTCCATCCATAATTGTATACCACCTACCCGTGGTTTTTTTTTTTTCTTTCTTCTTTGTACATACTACTATAGTATAGTAGCTTACTGTAGCAGTCTGTGGTGCTGCTGAGCTGACAGTGTCCAGCAGGTCAGTCATCAGTCATCATTACCTAATAAATATATTATCTACCTGTCCGGCTGCAGTACTAGTGATATTATATATACATACATATATATATTGATTTCATCTCATTATCAATCATCCAGTCTATATTAGCAGCAGACACAGTACGGTAGTCCACGGCTGTAGCTACCTCTGTGTCGGCACTCGGCAGTCCATCCATAAGTATACTAGTATCCATCCATCTCCATTGTTTACCTGAGGTGCCTTTTAGTTGTGCCTATTAAAATATGGAGAACAAAAATGTTGAGGTTCCAAAATTAGGGAAAGATCAAGATCCACTTCCACCTCGTGCTGAAGCTGCTGCCACTAGTCATGGCCGAGACGATGAAATGCCAGCAACGTCGTCTGCCAAGGCCGATGCCCAATGTCATAGTACAGAGCATGTCAAATCCAAAACACCAAATATCAGTAAAAAAAGGACTCCAAAACCTAAAATAAAATTGTCGGAGGAGTAGCGTAAACTTGCCAATATGCCATTTACCACACGGAGTGGCAAGGAACGGCTGAGGCCCTGGCCTATGTTCATGGCTAGTGGTTCAGCTTCACATGAGGATGGAAGCACTCAGCCTCTCGCTAGAAAACTGAAAAGACTCAAGCTGGCAAAAGCACCGCAAAGAACTGTGCGTTCTTCGAAATCCCAAATCCACAAGGAGAGTCCAATTGTGTCGGTTGCGATGCCTGACCTTCCCAACACTGGACGTGAAGAGCATGCGCCTTCCACCATTTGCACGCCCCCTGCAAGTGCTGGAAGGAGCACCCGCAGTCCAGTTCCTGATAGTCAGATTGAAGATGTCAGTGTTGAAGTACACCAGGATGAGGAGGATATGGGTGTTGCTGGCGCTGGGGAGGAAATTGACCAGGAGGATTCTGATGGTGAGGTGGTTTGTTTAAGTCAGGCACCCGGGGAGACACCTGTTGTCCGTGGGAGGAATATGGCCGTTGACATGCCTTGTGAAAATACCAAAAAAATCAGCTCTTCAGTGTGGAGGTATTTCAACAGAAAAGCGGACAACAGGTGTCAAGCCGTGTGTTACCTTTGTCAAGCTGTAATAAGTAGGGGTAAGGACGTTAACCACCTCGGAACATCCTCCCTTATACGTCACCTGCAGCGCATTCATAATAAGTCAGTGACAAGTTCAAAAACTTTGGGTGACAGCGGAAGCAGTCCACTGACCAGTAAATCCCTTCCTCTTGTAACCAAGCTCACGCAAACCACCCCACCAACTCCCTCAGTGTCAATTTCCTCCTTCCCCAGGAATGCCAATAGTCCTGCAGGCCATGTCACTGGCAATTCTGATGATTCCTCTCCTGCCTGGGATTCCTCCGATGCATCCTTGCGTGTAACGCCTACTGCTGCTGGCGCTGCTGTTGTTGCTGCTGGGAGTCGATGGTCATCCCAGAGGGGAAGTCGGAAGACCACTTGTACTACTTCCAGTAAGCAATTGACTGTCCAACAGTCCTTTGCGAGGAAGATGAAATATCACAGCAGTCATCCTGCTGCAAAGCGGATAACTGAGGCCTTGACAACTATGTTGGTGTTAGACGTGCGTCCGGTATCCGCCGTTAGTTCACAGGGAACTACACAATTTCTTGAGGTAGTGTGCCCCCGTTACCAAATACCATCTAGGTTCCACTTCTCTAGGCAGGCGATACCGAAAATGTACACAGACCTCAGAAAAAGACTCACCAGTGTCCTAAAAAATGCAGCTGTACCCAATGTCCACTTAACCACGGACATGTGGACAAGTGGAGCAGGGCAGGGTCAGGACTATATGACTGTGACAGCCCACTGGGTAGATGTATGGACTCCCGCCTCAAGAACAGCAGCGGCGGCACCAGTAGCAGCATCTCGCAAACGCCAACTCTTTCCTAGGCAGGCTACGCTTTGTATCACCGCTTTCCAGAATACGCACACAGCTGAAAACCTCTTACGGCAACTGAGGAAGATCATCGCGGAATGGCTTACCCCAATTGGACTCTCCTGTGGATTTGTGGCATCGGACAACGCCAGCAATATTGTGTGTGCATTAAATATGGGCAAATTCCAGCACGTCCCATGTTTTGCACATACCTTGAATTTGGTGGTGCAGAATTTTTTAAAAAACGACAGGGGCGTGCAAGAGATGCTGTCGGTGGCCAGAAGAATTGCGGGACACTTTCGGCGTACAGGCACCACGTACAGAAGACTGGAGCACCACCGAAAACTACTGAACCTGCCCTGCCATCATCTGAAGCAAGAAGTGGTAACGAGGTGGAATTCAACCCTCTATATGCTTCAGAGGTTGGAGGAGCAGCAAAAGGCCATTCAAGCCTATACAATTGAGCACGATATAGGAGGTGGAATGCACCTGTCTCAAGCGCAGTGGAGAATGATTTCAACGTTGTGCAAGGTTCTGATGCCCTTTGAACTTGCCACACGTGAAGTCAGTTCAGACACTGCCAGCCTGAGTCAGGTCATTCCCCTCATCAGGCTTTTGCAGAAGAAGCTGGAGACATTGAAGGAGGAGCTAACACGGAGCGATTCCGCTAGGCATGTGGGACTTGTGGATGGAGCCCTTAATTCGCTTAACAAGGATTCACGGGTGGTCAATCTGTTGAAATCAGAGCACTACATTTTGGCCACCGTGCTCGATCCTAGATTTAAAGCCTACCTTGGATCTCTCTTTCCGGCAGACACAAGTCTGCTGGGGTTGAAAGACCTGCTGGTGAGAAAATTGTCAAGTCAAGCGGAACGCGACCTGTCAACATCTCCTCCTTCACATTCTCCCGCAACTGGGGGTGCGAGGAAAAGGCTCAGAATTCCGAGCCCACCCGCTGGCGGTGATGCAGGGCAGTCTGGAGCGACTGCTGATGCTGACATCTGGTCCGGACTGAAGGACCTGACAACGATTACGGACATGTCGTCTACTGTCACTGCATATGATTCTCTCACCATTGAAAGAATGGTGGAGGATTATATGAGTGACCGCATCCAAGTAGGCACGTCACACAGTCCGTACTTATACTGGCAGGAAAAAGAGGCAATTTGGAGGCCCTTGCACAAACTGGCTTTATTCTACCTAAGTTGCCCTCCCACAAGTGTGTACTCCGAAAGAGTGTTTAGTGCCGCCGCTCACCTTGTCAGCAATCGGCGTACGAGGTTACATCCAGAAAATGTGGAGAAGATGATGTTCATTAAAATGAATTATAATCAATTCCTCCGTGGAGACATTGACCAGCAGCAATTGCCTCCACAAAGTACACAGGGAGCTGAGATGGTGGATTCCAGTGGGGACGAATTGATAATCTGTGAGGAGGGGAATGTACACGGTGATATATCGGAGGATGATGATGAGGTGGACATCTTGCCTCTGTAGAGCCAGTTTGTGCAAGGAGAGATTAATTGCTTCTTTTTTGGTGGGGGTCCAAACCAACCCGTCATTTCAGTCACAGTCGTGTGGCAGACCCTGTCACTGAAATGATGGGTTGGTTAAAGTGTGCATGTCCTGTTTATACAACATAAGGGTGGGTGGGAGGGCCCAAGGACAATTCCATCTTGCACCTCTTTTTTCTTTAATTTTTCTTTGCGTCATGTGCTGTTTGGGGAGGGTTTTTTGGAAGGGACATCCTGCGTGACACTGCAGTGCCACTCCTAGATGGGCCCGGTGCTTGTGTCGGCCACTAGGGTCGCTTATCTTACTCACACAGCTACCTCATTGCGCCTCTTTTTTTCTTTGCGTCATGTGCTGTTTGGGGAGGGTTTTTTGGAAGGGACATCCTGCGTGACACTGCAGTGACACTCCTAGATGGGCCCGGTGTTTGTGTCGGCCACTAGGGTCGCTTATCTTACTCACACAGCTACCTCATTGCGCCTCTTTTTTTCTTTGCGTCATGTGCTGTTTGGGGAGGGTTTTTTGGAAGGGACATCCTGCGTGACACTGCAGTGACACTCCTAGATGGGCCCGGTGTTTGTGTCGGCCACTAGGGTCGCTTATCTTACTCACACAGCTACCTCATTGCGCCTCTTTTTTTCTTTGCGTCATGTGCTGTTTGGGGAGGGTTTTTTGGAAGGGACATCCTGCGTGACACTGCAGTGACACTCCTAGATGGGCCCGGTGTTTGTGTCGGCCACTAGGGTCGCTTAGCTTAGTCATCCAGCGACCTAGGTGCAAATTTTAGGACTAAAAATAATATTGTGAGGTGTGAGGTATTCAGAATAGACTGAAAATGAGTGGAAATTATGGTTTTTGAGGTTAATAATACTTTGGGATCAAAATGACCCCCAAATTCTATGATTTAAGCTGTTTTTTAGTGTTTTTTGAAAAAAACACCCGAATCCAAAACACACCCGAATCCGACAAAAAAAATTCGGTGAGGTTTTGCCAAAACGCGGTCGAACCCAAAACACGGCCGCGGAACCGAACCCAAAACCAAAACACAAAACCCGAAAAATTTCCGGCGCTCATCTCTAGTAGTTCAGCAATAGGGCCATAGAGCAAGCTGCCATAGGAACTGTACAAGGTATCAGAGGAACACGGGGAGGCCAGGTACAGCCCAGATAAACCAGGAAGTCCAGGTCAAGCCCAGAACACCATAAGGGGGTACTGACTGGTTCAGCATAGATGAACATGGAGGCTAAAGTACAGTAGCACCAATTGTCTGCAGATTGCATTGTTTCCTTTCCATTGTTCTAAATTCAAACTATTGCTTTTGAATAATCTATAACCATGTTAGCACTCAGAGGGGAGAGTAATTAGAGAAACATCCATGTGTTTGATAATACCACCCCTTGTGTGACTGCAGTCACTACACAAGCGCTGCAGAGCCATCCACTGTACAATTGACAGGACAGGACCCCAGACCAGACTGTCACAGAAGTTGTATCAGTAAGGTAAGCTGGAGAGACACAGGTGGTTGAGCTGCTAGAGGCACTGGCGTATCTATAATGGGTGCAGTGTGTGCGGTGCACATTGGCCCCTGGGTCCAGAGAGGGCCCACACCGCACACACTGCATCCATGTCTTCTATATACTTACCTTTCTGGTGTCCGGGTGTGGGTCCCTTCTTCTCCCGAGTCCCGTTATCGGCAGCCGCAGCAGCGCTGTTAGTGCTCTGTCTGAGCACTAGAGACTCTGGCACAGTGCCAGAGTCCACAGCACATGTGCAGGTCTCTGAAAAAATGGCCGCCACGCCATTTTTTCAGAGTCTTACGCATGCGCTGTAGCCTCTGGCACTGTGCCAGAGTCTCTAGCGCTCAGACAGAGCACTAACAGCGCTGCTACAGGCAACGGGATGGGAGAGGAGGGGTCCCACACCAGGAGACTGCACACGGGTCCCCTCCACTCTAGATACACCCTTGGATAGAGGGGTACAGGTGGGGTGAGCTGCTGGAGGGATACAGGTGGGGTGAGCTGCTGGAAAGACACAGGGGGGGGTGAGCTGCTGGAGGGACACAGGGGGGGGTGGGCTGCTGCAGGGACATTGGTGGGATAATCTGCTGCTGCTGTGATATAGGTTGGATGATCTGCTGTCTATCAAAATAGAGATTCAAAGAAAGTGCAGCTAATATAAAATCATTAATGATGTAATTCACAAAGAATAGTGTAGTCCCGTTGTCGCTGCATGATACTAGGCATTATGACAGTACACAGTGACGGAATGATGCAATTCACTTTGCCACTCCCTTCCCATCTGGGTCTCCCCCTCCAGCATCTCCAGGGCAGCTTGGGTAAAGAGTTGGCAAGTAGGATTTTTACACAGCTGTGTATGTAATCACTGTCCATTTTTTAACAGTTAACATGTTTTGGTTTAGAACCAAGGTATTCCTATGCCTGCAGCATTGTTAGAGCGCTTTCCTAGCTACTTAAAATAAAATCAACTCTCAATGAACACATAGAAGTAGGTGTTTATAGATAGATAAAGAATGGCAGTAGAATACAAGTCATAGTTATAGATATCAATAAAATATGAGTAGATGGAGTGAGTAGATATCAGAACACAATGAGATATATATGTGCAGACATCTAGCACATGAGGAGTAAAAGTGTAGATAACACTACACACTGAAGTCTGTTCAATTCCCTTCATGGGAAGGTATAAATAGCTTATAACAGATTCTGCAAGGTGTGAAAAAGACATCTGATTTGCAGGATTCCTATCTGTGCCGTTCCTATTGTAATGCAAATAAATACAGAGCAAACAGCAGCGTATAGAAAGCAATACGTCAAATAGAGGAGGGTAAAGGACTCCTGTGTTAACAAGAATTTTTTGAAAAGTATAAGATCTTGCTGACAAGCTGCATTAAATATTAATTCCTCAGTCCATGGAGACCTTGTTACGCTCATGTTTTTACCAGCACAGGTTTCTGAACAAAACCACCCAGCTGATTCCCTCTCCCTGCTTTGTTCTAGCTCAACTGCTAAAAAGCAACAGGAATATTTTATTAGCACACAGCATAATTAACAGGTTAGTTTTTGGGTATTACAAGTAATCGTTATCTAGGTAAGGAACAAAATGACTGTAGAATGCACAATACAGTACAGGTAGATTAGAGACTGAATTAAGCATGTAGTTACTGTCACTGTTAGTGGCATAGTTATTATTACATTGCAATTTTGAGTAGAATATGATAGATTCAAAGTGAACAGAAAATGCTATTCATTTTCTTTTTCTTTTTCTTTTTAGAATTCTTAGCTTCCAACTGATGATTTACCAATCATTTTTAACTATTCTTTTTGCTGCCATCTGTTGGACAAAAGTTAGTTTGGAAATTCAGAAAAAAAGGTGCATGTATAACATTCCAGGTTTGGCAGGTATGTCTAAATGGTTGGGAGAGGTATCGCAGTTGTTGGGTGGCTATGTGACAGACCTTTCTCCTTGAAATGTTCTTACCCATACCTTGTTCATAATACTTTGCTCAGAGAGGTAGTATAGATTGATATGAAACAGAAGTGAGTCAGCAATTCCAACAGGATGTCTTTTTATTGAGCCACAATGAACTCTGGATTAAGGATGATGATTGGTTAATTTGGTAAAAAATATTGGATAATCACAAGAAGAATAGGACACAAAAAGAAGATAAATAGACAATTCACTATAGATCACATCACATTAGAGCATTCAAAAATGCAAAAGACAATCGGATCACCGATATTTGTATATTATAATGATAAACCATAATGTGGTGATGAGAAGAATAATAAACAATATAGTTTCACAATAACAGTTGCAAAATTTTTAGCGTTCCCTAATCAAGTAATTATAATCTTCACAAGTAAATAACATTGGAGCTCGCTTTAAATCCTGAGGTGCTACAGTTTTGCAATGGGGGAAGCTAGCGTAGGTATTGTAGAGTCTCCCAACAAATACAGCTTACTTAGTATTAAGGATTCCTATTAAGGATTCCTTGGGCAAATAAACTCAGTCCTTTCCAGATAAAGTAACTCACTTTCACATGCATAGATGACTCAGTCTCTTTCTCTTCCACTGTCACTAATATATCTCTCAATAGTACTTAAATAGGGAGTATTTGTCTTAGCTGTACTCAAACAGGGGCTGGCTGGTACAATGTGGCATTGTACAGCTGTATTACACTGCTTTCTCCATTTACAATGCTTAGGGTGTTGCAAATAGATACTTGGGCTTGGCACTTGGTTTGCCTATAGTTTTTGACAAATACAGTCTCTGTGTACTCACTTAAAACTTCAGTAACAGAGATACTCACTAGCTGAACCTGTAACAGTGGTTCTTTACAGCACAAGATGGCCACGGTGACCACGCATTTCAGTAGGCCGGGCGATGTCCGGTCTCCGGCTGCGATGTCTCGTACTCGCTCAACCGGCTTTCTGCTTCCTAGTAGCACCCTGCTGCTTCTGCTCTGTAGCACTGCTCTCACCACCCAGCGTGAAAATACGGTTTGCATCTATTAGCTCCCGATCCGCTCCTCACCAACCATTTCCATTCGACTTCTTCCTTGTCCAATCCTCACTCAGCATCTGGACCATCTGATCAGACAATGGTCTGTCCTTAACCCCTGCTGTACCAGCACTTCACCTTCACTGCTGCAGACACTGTAAGTTAGCTTTCAAAGAGACACACACACACCACTTTCCGGGGTGCCACACATATATTAAACCTTTTTGTCTATAGCAATCAGTCAAATGTGTAGTGTAATTTTTCTAGTACATCTTAGAAAAGTAACCAAACATCTTATCGGCTGTTATGGGTACTTTTGTACAAGGGGCCTGATTCATGTTAGTAGTCATTGGCCAATGTTCACG
The DNA here is from genome assembly GCF_028390025.1 of Pseudophryne corroboree. Taxonomy (NCBI): domain Eukaryota; kingdom Metazoa; phylum Chordata; class Amphibia; order Anura; family Myobatrachidae; genus Pseudophryne; species Pseudophryne corroboree. The sequence goes on along the minus strand of NC_086452.1, from coordinate 190,560,713 downwards.
CAAAAGAGTGATTATCGACAGACTGCATATGTGCTGCGATCAAAATGCACATGTGCCAAGATGCAACTGCGATCCCGCTTGCAATGAGGGTTTACTCGCAGAGTGACTGAAAGGAAGGGACTGTTTGGGGGAGTTTACAGGGAAAGGTTAGAAAAACGCAAATGGGTCAGATATATGATCAATTTCAATGCAGTTAATTAACAATAAATTTGTAGTTAATGGGCATGAATTAAACAAAAATGTGTGGAAAAGGCACATTTTACATATTCTGATTCAAAAAAATGTTGATGCTCCAAAAATATAACGAGATTTATGGTAAGAACTTACCGTTGTTAAATCTCTTTCTGCAAGGTACACTGGGCTTCACAGGGAATGACATTGGGGTGTAGAGTAGGATCTTGATCCGAGGCACCAACAGGCTCAAAGCTTTGACCTTCTTCACAAGATGCATAGCACTGCCTCCTCTATAACCCCGCCTCCGTGCACAGGTGCTCAGTTTTTGTTAACCAGTCCAATGCAGAAGCAAGTAAGAGACAACAATCGTTAGTAGCCACATACACCACACACTCACGACAGGAGAGGGTGTTAGCGGCTAATGCCATACCAACCCACAGAAGCTAAGTGCGTAAGGGTGGGCGCCCTGTGGAGCCCAGTGTACCTTGCAGAAAGAAATTTTACAACGGTAAGTTCTTACCATAAATCTCGTTATCTGCTGCGGGATACACTGGGCTCCACAGGGAATGACATTGGGGATGTCCTAAAGCAGTTCCTTATGGGAGGGGACGCACTGTAGCGGGCACAAGAACCCGGCATCCAAAGGAAGTATCTTGGGAGGTGGATGTATCGAAGGCATAGAACCTTATGAACGTGTTCACTGAGGACCACATAGCCGCCTTGCACAAATGTTCAAGGGTTGCACCACGGTGGTCCGCCCAAGAAGGTCCAACAGACCAAGTAGAATGGGCCTTAATAGTAGCAGGAGCTGGGCGACCAGCCTGTACATAAGCATGTGCAATCACCATTCTAATCCATCTGGCCACGGTCTGCTTGTGAGCAGGCCAGCCACGTTTGTGAAAACCAAACAGTACAAAGAGAGAATCAGACTTCCTGATAGGAGCTGTACCACATTCAAAAGACCGCTCTTTGGAAGACAATACAGGAGAGGCAAAGGCCGGAACCACAATCTCCTGATTAAGGTGGAAAGAAGACACCACCTTAGGTAGATACCAGGGGCGTGTTCTAAGAACTGCCCAGTCATGGTGAAAAATCAGATATGGTGACTTACGGGACAAAGCACCCAAATCCGACACCCCTCTGGCAGAGGCAATAGCCTGCAGAAACAACACCTTAAGAGAAAGCCACTTAAGGTCTGCCAAGGAGCCAAGGAGGTTGAATCCGCAACACACCCTGAGTAAATGTTTGAACATCAGGTAAAGTTGCAATTTTTCTCTGGAACCAAACCGACAAGGCAGAAATATGAACCTTGATGGAGGCCAGACGAAGGCCCAAGTCCAGGCCCTGTTGTAGAAAGGCCAACAGTATGGCCATACTAAACTTGTAAGCGTCATGATTGTTAGATGCGCACCACGCAAAGTAAGAATTCCAGAACTATGGTAAATCCGAGCAGAAGTCGGTTTCCGGGCCTTCAACATGGTTTGAATGGCCGCCTCAGAAAATCCTTTGGCCCTTAAGACGGAAGCCTCAAGAGTCACGCCATCAAAGCCAATCGGGCTAAGTCCTGATATACACAAGGGCCCTGAACGAGGAGATCTGGGTGTTGCGGAAGTAGAAGGGGACGCTCTATCGAGAGACCCTGAAGGTCTGAGAATCAATGCCGTCTGGGACGCGCCGGAGCAATCAGAAGTAGAATTCCTCCTTCTTGCTTGAACTTCCTTATTACTCTGGGCAGGAGTGACACCGGAGGGAACATGTATGGCAGCCGAAAGTTCCATGGAATTGCCAGTGCGTCCACGAATGCTGCTTGAGGATCCCTTGTCCTTGCTCCGAAGACCGGAACCTTGTGATTGTGTGAGGATGCCATCAGGTCCACATCTGGAAGGCCCCACCTGTCCACGAGGAGTTTAAACACATCTGGATGGAGGCTCCATTCTCCGGCATGTACTTCCTGACGACTGAGAAAGTCCGCTTCCCAGTTTAGGACCCCCAGAATGAACACTGCCGATATGGCTGGCAGATGGTGTTCCGCCCACTGAAGAATCCGTGATACTTCCCGCATTGCCATGCGGCTTTGAGTGCCGCCTTGATGATTGATGTACGCCACCGTGGTGGCATTGTCTGACTGTACTAGAACAGGTCTGTTCTGTATTAAATGCTTGGCCAAGTTCAATGAGTTGAACACCGCCCGCAATTCCAGAATGCTTATCGGGAGGAGAGACTCCTCCTTGGTCCACCGACCCTGAAGGGAGTGTTGCTCCAACACCGCGCCCCAACCTCCCAGACTGGCATCCGTCATCAGAAGAACCCAGTTGGAGATCCATAAGGGACGACCCCTGCTCAATCGTTGGTCCTGAAGCCATCAGCTCAGTGACAGACGGACCTCCGGAAACAAGGAGATCATGTGAGACCTGATCCGGTGAGGTAGGCCGTCACATTTGGCAAAAATCAGTCTCTGCAGAGGGCGTGATGGAACTGAGCGTACTCCACTATGTCGAAATCCGACACCATGAGACCTAGCACTTGCATCGCCGAATGTATTGACACTTGTGGACGAGATAGGAAGTATCAAATCTTGTCCTGAAACTTCAGGACCTTCTCCTGAGACAAGAACAACCGCTGGTTGTGGGTGCACAACAACGCTCCCAGGTGCACCATGCTTTGCGCAGGGGCCAGGGAAGATTTCTTCCAGTTAATGAGCCACCCGTGGGCTTGCAGAAACTGGATAGTCAAAGCCAGATGGCGTAGGAGTACTTCTGGGGAGTTTACCAGGATCAACAAGTCGTCCAGATGTGGTCGTATCCTGACCCCTTGACGGCGGAGTACAGCCGTCATTACCGCCATGACCTTAATGAAAACACACAGAGCCATGGTCAAGCCAAAAGGTAACGCCCAAAATTGGTAATGGAGGTTTCCCACAGCAAACCTCAGATACTGCTGATGCAACATTGCAATGGGAATATGCAGGTAAGCATCCTGTATGTCCAAGGAGACCATATAATCCCCAGGTCCAAGGCTAGAACAATAGAGCGAAGGGTTTCCATACTTGGAAACCCTGACAAATTTGTTCAAGGACTTGAGGTTGAGAATGGGCCATGAAGACCCATTCGGTTTCAGGACTAGGAACAGCGGTGAATAGTACCCCTTGCCTCTCTGAGCCAGAGGCACTTGTACTACCACTCCTGTGTCCAGGAGGGACTGTACCACCGAATGAAGAGTTTTTGCCTTCACCTTATCCGAAGTGACGTCTATCAGGCAAAATCGATGAGGGGGCCGTTTATTGAAGGATACGGCATAACCTCGAGTGACGACTTCCCGTACCCAGGCATCGGAAGTGGTCTTCAACCATTCCTGGGTAAACCCTAGAAGCCGACCACCCACCCTGGAATCCCCCAGAGGGAGGCCCACCCCGTCATGCGGCAGGCTTGTCAGTTTTGGAAGCAGGGTGATGGGCAGCCCAGGCCCGTTTGGGTTTTGCAGGTTTGGAAGTGCGACCGTGTTTCGGGTACGCCTGACCTTTTGCTTTTCCGGGAGGACGAAAGGAATGAGAGGAAGTACTCTTAGCCTTCGGCGCTGAAGGAGCAGTACTAGGCAGACATGCCATTTTAACAGAAGCTAAGTCAGCCACTATCTTGTTGAGCTCTTCTCCAAAAAGAATGTCTCCCTGAAAAGAGAGCACCTCTAGGGTTTTCTTGGAGTCCAGATCTACGGACCAGGACCGCAACCAAAGAATCCGGCGAGCCAGGATAGATGTAGTAGAAGCCTTGGCCACCAGAATACCGGCATCAGAAGCCGCCTCCTTCACATATTGAGAAGCTGTGACAATATACGACAGGCAAAGCTCCAGCTTTGTTGCCCCCTGTAGCCGACATAGCTAAAAGTACAATATTAGGCAACACAGTACAATATCAGCAGCAATATACCTGACAAGCACCCCCTGTGCAGCTTATGTACTCTGCAAACAGGGAATTCAAAAGGTACATGGTGACTAAAAATCACAAAGAAAAATACACAATGAGTATATCTTGTGAGATGTCTATAGCAGATAATAAACCTGATGCACTGAGCCCCCTCAGGTCATAGAATATAGGGATAGCAATCTGAGTGAGAGACCCGAAATGGAGGTCACACAGCAGCTACATGCACACACATATAGTCACAATGTACAATGCAGAAATTATGACATGCAATAAAACTGCACTGGACTAGCAATACAAAGTAATACTCAGTATAGCTATATACTTAGTAGATATAACAATGCACAGTAAAGACTGGATGTATATCACAGGGTACTTGTACTATATAACCCTGACCCAATGCAGTGTTTCTTAACTAACACTGGTGGTCACACTGGTGGTCATTCCGAGTTGATCGCTAGCTGCTTTCGTTCGCAGCGCAACGATTAGGTAAAAAATCGGCACTTCTGCGCATGCGTATGGGGCACAGTGTGCATGCGCGACGTACTTTCACAAAGCCGATGCAGTTTCACACAAGGTCTAGCGACGCTTTTCAGTCGCACTGCTGGCCGCAGAGTGATTGACAGGAGGTGGGTGTTTCTGGGAGGTAACTGACCGTTTTCGGGGAGTGTGTGGAAAAACGCAGGCATGTCAGATAAAAACGCAGGAGTGGCTGGGGAAACGTAGGCGTGGCTGGCCGAACGCAGGGCGTGTTTGTGACATCAAAACAGGAACTAAACAGTCTGAAGTTATCGCTAGCTAGGAGTAAGTCTCGAGCTACTCAGAAACTGCACAATCTTTTTTTGTAGCAGCGCTGCGATCCTTTCGGTCGCACTTCTGCTAAGATACACTCCCAGAGGGCGGCGGCTTAGCGTTTGCACTGCTGCTAAAAGCAGCTAGTGAGCGAACAACTCGGAATTATGGACATGTAGAATACTTAAGTGTCTTGTAAAATGCACAGCGCTGACGTGCAGGCGACCAAACACTGACTGGTAGTGAGGGAGAGAGATAAATGCAGCGGGAACATTACTGTAAATGGCGCCCTGGGGCTGGGGGAGGGGCTACAGTTCCAATCCTTATCCCCCTGCTGGACCTCACCACTGGTACTATGGGCTGTAATAAAAACGTTTTTTATGAGGTAAAAACCGACCTGTGCCCTTGCCCTGGTGGTTTAGTGGAGTCCCTGCTCGACCACAGTGTCCATGCCAGCGCGCGCGGCCCGCCTCCCACCGGCCGCGCTGGATCACGATTTCAATGGGACCCACCTAGGGGACCCACTTACCTCCTCCCTGAGTGCGGCCACGCGATCCAGGAGAACTTTGGCGAGTGTGTGACTAATGGTGAGCAAACCGGAGCCTCCGCTGTAAGTACCCGGCAACCAGGGCGCGGGAGTATACAGCGCCGCTGGGGAAGGTGATGGAGCTGCAGCAGGAGATGTCAGACTGACATCTATCACTGCTGCAGCCCTTGAAGTCTTCTATCTTCGCTTAAAAAGCTCTTCTCAGGGCTGCTGTAGCAGCCCACCTGTTGTATGCCTGCTTACTGCATGGCATCAACTACAAAATTTAGCTCCTGTGCACGTAGGCGGGGTTATAGAGGAGGCGGTGCTATGCATCTTGGGAAGAAGGTCAAAGCTTTGAGTCTGTTGGTGCCTCGGATCAAGATCCTACTCTACACCCCAATGTCATTCCCTGTGGAGCCCAGTGTACCCCGCAGCAGAAATATCTTTTTTAATCTACTTGACTGTCACCTCTGTTTCCTTTCTTGTAATCTCTGCTTAATCCAATGGAATTATACAAAACCAAGCGAGAGGAGACAGATTCAGTAGTTATTCTAGCAGTTTAAAGAAAAATACAGTAGGGTAAAAGTAGAAGAAATTGGTGTTGCTGTTCTCACTAGCAACAGACTACACCAGAGACACCCCACTCCCCCCCCAAATACATAATACAGCAGAGACCCACTCTCACCCAATATACAATAATGTCTTCACTTACAAAGTTAGAATAGAGGTAGCTGGGGCACTCCTTGCATGTATACAGTGCACACACGACACATAACTTGGATCTGCATTAGGCGCATCACACACTGTGAAAGATCCATTGTTGACACTGCGACTGTGTAATGATCATGGGGCCTGATTCAGGTTTGTAACCATGTTGCACTATAGGTGGGGCAGATGTAACATGTGCAGAGAGAATTAGATTTCAGTGGGGTGTATCCATACTGAAATCTAAATTGCAGTGTAAAAATAAAGCTGCCTAACATTTGTGGGCTGCATGCAAAAGCAGCCATTATTTAGCCTGCAGAAAATCAAGATAAGGAGAGTGCCTGGCTAGGTGTGAAATCTATATAAAAGTAGAGATGTGCACTTGAAATTTTTCGGGTTTTGTGTTTTGGTTTTGGGTTCGGTTCCGCGGCCGTGTTTTGGGTTCGACCGCGTTTTGGCAAAACCTCACCGAATTTTTTTTGTCGGATTCGGGTGTGTTTTGGATTCGGGTGTTTTTTTCAAAAAACACTAAAAAAACAGCTTAAATCATAGAATTTGGGGGTCATTTTGATCCCAAAGTATTATTAACCTCAAAAACCATAATTTCCACTCATTTTCAGTCTATTCTGAATACCTCACACCTCACAATATTATTTTTAGCCCTAAAATTTGCACCGAGGTCGCTGGATGACTAAGCTAAGCGACCCTAGTGGCCGACACAAACACCTGGCCCATCTAGGAGTGGCACTGCAGTGTCACGCAGGATGTCCCTTCCAAAAAACACTCCCCAAACAGCACATGACGCAAAGAAGAAAAAAAGAGGCGCAATGAGGTAGCTGTGTGAGTAAGCTAAGCGACCCTAGTGGCCGACACAAACACCTGGCCCATCTAGGAGTGGCACTGCAGTGTCACGCAGGATGTCCCTTCCAAAAAACACTCCCCAAACAGCACATGACGCAAAGAAGAAAAAAAGAGGCGCAATGAGGTAGCTGTGTGAGTAAGCTAAGCGACCCTAGTGGCCGACACAAACACCTGGCCCATCTAGGAGTGGCACTGCAGTGTCACGCAGGATGTCCCTTCCAAAAAACCCTCCCCAAACAGCACATGACGCAAAGAAAAAAAGAAGCGCAATGAGGTAGCTGTGTGAGTAAGATAAGCGACCCTAGTGGCCGACACAAACACCGGGCCCATCTAGGAGTGGCACTGCAGTGTCTCACGCAGGATGTCCCTTCCAAAAAACCCTCCCCAAACAGCACATGACGCAAAGAAAAAAAGAGGCGCAATGAGGTAGCTGTGTGAGTAAGATAAGCGACCCTAGTGGCCGACACAAACACCTGGCCCATCTAGGAGTGGCACGCAGGATGTCCCTTCCAAAAAACCCTCCCCAAACAGCACATGACGCAAAGAAAAAAAGAGGCGCAATGAGGTAGCTGTGTGAGTAAGCTAAGCGACCCTAGTGGCCGACACAAACACCGGGCCCATCTAGGAGTGGCACTGCAGTGTCACGCAGGATGTCCCTTCCAAAAAACCCTCCCCAAACAGCACATGACGCAAAGAAAAAAAGAGGCGCAATGAGGTAGCTGTGTGACTAAGCTTAGCGTCCCTAGTGGCCGACACAAACACCGGGCCCATCTAGGAGTGGCACTGCAGTGTCACGCAGGATGGCCCTTCCAAAAAACACTCCCCAAACAGCACATGACGCAAAGAAGAAAAAAAGAGGCGCAATGAGGTAGCTGTGTGAGTAAGCTAAGCGACCCTAGTGGCCGACACAAACACCTGGCCCATCTAGGAGTGGCACTGCAGTGTCACGCAGGATGTCCCTTCCAAAAAACCCTCCCCAAACAGCACATGACGCAAAGAAAAAAAGAGGCGCAATGAGGTAGCTGTGTGAGTAAGATAAGCGACCCTAGTGGCCGACACAACCACCGGGCCCATCTAGGAGTGGCACTGCAGTGTCACGCAGGATGTCCCTTCCAAAAAACCCTCCCCAAACAGCACATGACGCAAAGAAAAAAAGAGGCGCAATGAGGTAGCTGTGTGAGTAAGATAAGCGACCCTAGTGGCCGACACAAACACCGGGCCCATCTAGGAGTGGCACTGCAGTGTCACGCAGGATGGCCCTTCCAAAAAACACTCCCCAAACAGCACATGACGCAAATAAAGATGAAGGAAAAAAGAGGTGCAAGATGGAATTGTCCTTGGGCCCTCCCACCCACCCTTATGTTGTATAAACAGGACATGCACACTTTAACCAACCCATCATTTCAGTGACAGGGTCTGCCACACGACTGTGACTGAAATGACGGGTTGGTTTGGACCCCCACCTAAAAAGAAGCAATTAATCTCTCCTTGCACAAACTGGCTCTACAGAGGCAAGATGTCCACCTCATCATCATCCTCCGATATATCACCGTGTACATCCCCCTCCTCACAGATTATCAATTCGTCCCCACTGGAATCCGCCATCTCAGCTCCCTGTGTACTTTGTGGAGGCAATTGCTGCTGGTCAATGTCTCCACGGAGGAATTGATTATAATTCATTTTAATGAACATCATCTTCTCCACATTTTCTGGATGTAACCTCGTACGCCGATTGCTGACAAGGTGAGCGGCGGCACTAAACACTCTTTCGGAGTACACACTTGTGGGAGGGCAACTTAGGTAGAATAAAGCCAGTTTGTGTAAGGGCCTCCAAATTGCCTCTTTTTCCTGCCAGTATAAGTACGGACTGTGTGACGTGCCTACTTGGATGCGGTCACTCATATAATCCTCCACCATTCTTTCAATGGTGAGAGAATCATATGCAGTGACAGTAGACGACATGTCCGTAATCGTTGTCAGGTCCTTCAGTCCGGACCAGATGTCAGCATCAGCAGTCGCTCCAGACTGCCCTGCATCACCGCCAGCGGGTGGGCTCGGAATTCTGAGCCTTTTCCTCGCACCCCCAGTTGCGGGAGAATGTGAAGGAGGAGATGTTGACAGGTCGCGTTCCGCTTGACTTGACAATTTTCTCACCAGCAGGTCTTTGAACCCCAGCAGACTTGTGTCTGCCGGAAAGAGAGATCCAAGGTAGGCTTTAAATCTAGGATCGAGCATGGTGGCCAAAATGTAGTGCTCTGATTTCAACAGATTGACCACCCGTGAATCCTTGTTAAGCGAATTAAGGGCTCCATCCACAAGTCCCACATGCCTAGCGGAATCGCTCTGTGTTAGCTCCTCCTTCAATGTCTCCAGCTTCTTCTGCAAAAGCCTGATGAGGGGAATGACCTGACTCAGGCTGGCAGTGTCTGAACTGACTTCACGTTTGGCAAGTTCAAAGGGCATCAGAACCTTGCACAACGTTGAAATCATTCTCCACTGCGCTTGAGACAGGTGCATTCCACCTCCTATATCGTGCTGAATTGTATAGGCTTGAATGGCCTTTTGCTGCTCCTCCAACCTCTGAAGCATATAGAGGGTTGAATTCCACCTCGTTACCACTTCTTGCTTCAGATGATGGCAGGGCAGGTTCAGTTGTTTTTGGTGGTGCTCCAGTCTTCTGTACGTGGTGCCTGTACGCCGAAAGTGTCCCGCAATTCTTCTGGCCACCGACAGCATCTCTTGCACACCCCTGTCGTTTTTTAAATAATTCTGCACCACCAAATTCAAGGTATGTGCAAAACATGGGACGTGCTGGAATTTGCCCATATTTAATGCACACACAATATTGCTGGCGTTGTCCGATGCCACAAATCCACAGGAGAGTCCAATTGGGGTAAGCCATTCCGCGATGATCTTCCTCAGTTGCCGTAAGAGGTTTTCAGCTGTGTGCGTATTCTGGAAAGCGGTGATACAAAGCGTAGCCTGCCTAGGAAAGAGTTGGCGTTTGCGAGATGCTGCTACTGGTGCCGCCGCTGCTGTTCTTGCGGCGGGAGTCCATACATCTACCCAGTGGGCTGTCACAGTCATATAGTCCTGACCCTGCCCTGCTCCACTTGTCCACATGTCCGTGGTTAAGTGGACATTGGGTACAACTGCATTTTTTAGGACACTGGTGAGTCTTTTTCTGACATCCGTGTACATTCTCGGTATCGCCTGCCTAGAGAAGTGGAACCTAGATGGTATTTGGTAACGGGGGCACACTGCCTCAATAAATTGTCTAGTTCCCTGTGAACTAACGGCGGATACCGGACGCACGTCTAACACCAACATAGTTGTCAAGGCCTCAGTTATCCGCTTTGCAGCAGGATGACTGCTGTGATATTTCATCTTCCTCGCAAAGGACTGTTGGACAGTCAATTGCTTACTGGAAGTAGTACAAGTGGTCTTCCGACTTCCCCTCTGGGATGACGATCGACTCCCAGCAGCAACAACAGCAGCGCCAGCAGCAGTAGGCATTACACTCAAGGATGCATCGGAGGAATCCCAGGCAGGAGAGGACTCGTCAGAATTGCCAGTGACATGGCCTGCAGGACTATTGGCATTCCTGGGTAAGGAGGAAATTGACACTGAGGGAGTTGGTGGGGTGGTTTGCGTGAGCTTGGTTACAAGAGGAAGGGATTTACTGGTCAGTGGACTGCTTCCGCTGTCACCCAAAGTTTTTGAACTTGTCACTGACTTATTATGAATGCGCTGCAGGTGACGTATAAGGGAGGATGTTACGAGGTGGTTAACGTCCTTACCCCTACTTATTACAGCTTGACAAAGGCAACACACGGCTTGACACCTGTTGTCCGCATTTCTGTTGAAATACTTCCACACCGAAGAGCTGATTTTTTTGGTATTTTCACCAGGCATGTCAATGGCCATATTCCTCCCACGGACAACAGGTGTCTCCCCGGGTGCCTGACTTAAACAAACCACCTCACCATCAGAATCCTCCTGGTCAATTTCCTCCCCAGCGCCAGCAACACCCATATCCTCCTCATCCTGGTGTACTTCAACACTGACATCTTCAATCTGACTATCAGGAACTGGACTGCGGGTGCTCCTTCCAGCACTTGCAGGGGGCGTGCAAATGGTGGAAGGCGCATGCTCTTCACGTCCAGTGTTGGGAAGGTCAGGCATCGCAACCGACACAATTGGACTCTCCTTGTGGATTTGGGATTTCGAAGAACGCACAGTTCTTTGCGGTGCTTTTGCCAGCTTGAGTCTTTTCATTTTTCTAGCGAGAGGCTGAGTACTTCCATCCTCATGTGAAGCTGAACCACTAGCCATGAACATAGGCCAGGGCCTCAGCCGTTCCTTGCCACTCCGTGTGGTAAATGGCATATTGGCAAGTTTACGCTTCTCCTCCGACAATTTTATTTTAGGTTTTGGAGTCCTTTTTTTTCTGATATTTGGTGTTTTGGATTTGACATGCTCTGTACTATGACATTGGGCATCGGCCTTGGCAGACGACGTTGCTGGCATTTCATCGTCTCGGCCATGACTAGTGGCAGCAGCTTCAGCACGAGGTGGAAGTGGATCTTGATCTTTCCCTAATTTTGGAACCTCAACATTTTTGTTCTCCATATTTTAATAGGGACAACTAAAAGGCACCTCAGGTAAACAATGGAGATGGATGGATACTAGTATACTTATGGATGGACTGCCGAGTGCCGACACAGAGGTAGCTACAGCCGTGGACTACCGTACTGTGTCTGCTGCTAATATAGACTGGATGATAATGAGATGAAATCAATATATATGTATATATAATATCACTAGTACTGCAGCCGGACAGGTATATATTATATATTTATTATGTAATGACTGATGACGGACCTGCTGGACACTGTCAGCTCAGCAGCACCGCAGACTGCTACAGTAAGCTACTATAGTAGTATGTATAAAGAAGAAAGAAAAAAACAACAACCACGGGTAGGTGGTATACAATTATGGATGGACTGCCGAGTGCCGACACAGAGGTAGCTACAGCCGTGGACTAACGTACTGTGTCTGCTGATAATATAGACTGGATGATAATGAGATGAAATCAATATATATGTATATATAATATCACTAGTACTGCAGCCGGACAGGTATATATTATATATTTATTATGTAATGACTGATGACGGACCTGCTGGACACTGTCAGCTCAGCAGCACCGCAGACTGCTACAGTAAGCTACTATAGTAGTATGTATAAAGAAGAAAGAAAAAAACAACAACCACGGGTAGGTGGTATACAATTATGGATGGACTGCCGAGTGCCGACACAGAGGTAGCTACAGCCGTGGACTAACGTACTGTGTCTGCTGCTAATATAGACTGGATGATAATGAGATGAAATCAATATATATGTATATATAATATCACTAGTACTGCAGCCGGACAGGTATATATTATATATTTATTATGTAATGACTGATGACGGACCAGCTGGACACTGTCAGCTCAGCAGCACCGCAGACTGCTACAGTAAGCTACTATAGTAGTATGTATAAAGAAGAAAGAAAAAAACAACAACCACGGGTAGGTGGTATACAATTATGGATGGACTGCCGAGTGCCGACACAGAGGTAGCTACAGCCGTGGACTACCGTACTGTGTCTGCTGCTAATATAGACTGGATGATAATGAGATGAAATCAATATATATGTATATATAATATCACTAGTACTGCAGCCGGACAGGTATATATTATATATTTATTATGTAATGACTGATGACGGACCTGCTGGACACTGTCAGCTCAGCAGCACCGCAGACTGCTACAGTAAGCTACTATAGTAGTATGTATAAAGAAGAAAGAAAAAAACAACAACCACGGGTAGGTGGTATACAATTATGGATGGACTGCCGAGTGCCGACACAGAGGTAGCTACAGCCGTGGACTACCGTACTGTGTCTGCTGCTAATATAGACTGGATGATAATGAGATGAAATCAATATATATGTATATATAATATCACTAGTACTGCAGCCGGACAGGTATATATTATATATTTATTATGTAATGACTGATGACGGACCTGCTGGACACTGTCAGCTCAGCAGCACCGCAGACTGCTACAGTAAGCTACTATAGTAGTATGTATAAAGAAGAAAGAAAAAAACAACAACCACGGGTAGGTGGTATACAATTATGGATGGACTGCCGAGTGCCGACACAGAGGTAGCTACAGCCGTGGACTAACGTACTGTGTCTGCTGCTAATATAGACTGGATGATAATGAGATGAAATCAATATATATGTATATATAATATCACTAGTACTGCAGCCGGACAGGTATATATTATATATTTATTATGTAATGACTGATGACGGACCTGCTGGACACTGTCAGCTCAGCAGCACCGCAGACTGCTACAGTAAGCTACTATAGTAGTATGTATAAAGAAGAAAGAAAAAAACAACAACCACGGGTAGGTGGTATACAATTATGGATGGACTGCCGAGTGCCGACACAGAGGTAGCTACAGCCGTGGACTAACGTACTGTGTCTGCTGCTAATATAGACTGGATGATAATGAGATGAAATCAATATATATGTATATATAATATCACTAGTACTGCAGCCGGACAGGTATATATTATATATTTATTATGTAATGACTGATGACGGACCTGCTGGACACTGTCAGCTCAGCAGCACCGCAGACTGCTACAGTAAGCTACTATAGTAGTATGTATAAAGAAGAAAGAAAAAAAAAAAAACACGGGTAGGTGCTAGGTGGTATACAATATTATATATATATTATATACAATTATATATATATATATAATATATATTAAACTCATAAACTGGTGGTGATTTATTAAACTGGTGGTCAGGTCACTGGTCACACTATCAGCAACTTGCAAGTAGTACTCCTGAGTCCTAAGCAGACAATCACAATATATATTATACTGGTGGTCAGTGTGGTCACAAACAATGGCAGTGTGGCTGGCACTCTGGCAGCAAAAGTGTGCACTGTACGTTATATGTACTCCTGAGTCCTGAGTCCTGCTCTCAGACTCTAACTGCTCCCCACTGTCAGTGTCTCCCCCACAAGTCAGATAATACAGTCACACTATCTCTCTCTATCACTTCAGCAAGTACTAGTAGTAGTAGTACTCCTCCTAATGCTCCCCAAATTACTACTGTGTCTCTCTCTGTCTCACTCTCTTCTCGAATCTCTATAAACGGAGAGGACGCCAGACACGTCCTTTCCCTATGAATCTCAATGCACGTGTGAAAAATGGCGGCGACGCGCGGCTCCTTATATAGAATCCGAGTCTCGCGATAGAATCCGAGCCTCGCGAGAATCCGACAGCGTGATGATGACGTTCGGGCGCGCTCGGGTTAACCGAGCAAGGCGGGAAGATCCGAGTCGCTCGGACCCGTGTAAAAAAACATGAAGTTCGGGCGGGTTCGGATTCCGAGGAACCGAACCCGCTCATCTCTATATAAAAGGCTTACATTTTTGTGATTGGTTGAAGATGTCCTTTGTTGCTAGGCAGATCAGAGTTTTGAGTGATTTGCAATTGGTTAGGGCCAGCCTATCGGTGAGTGTAAGGGAGGTGGTTTAGTGCATGAAGGGTAGAAACTTCCAGATTTGCTTCCTCTTGTCGGTTGGAAGTGATAAGTGCAGGCTGTATTATTTCTGTCTCTCTCACTCCTTCTCCCCTTGAGATTTCTTGCTCTGAATTTTCTCTATTCCCTTCTGTTTCAGTTATTCTTTATTCCCTATTTCTTTATCTATCCCTTTCCTATGTGCTTTCATTACATTCTTTTGTACAGTTTAAATTCATTTGTTGCCCCCCCCCTGCTGCCTGTTTGCCTCCCTCCCTGCCAGTGTCACTTGCCCAGCGTGTGTCCTCCCCACCCCTCACTATGCCCAGGCCCAGGCGCTCTGCTCCCCGTCCCCAGCGGCTGGTGGACTCAGCTCCCGGGCCGGGGGCTGTGCGCTTCCGCCGCCCTGCTGCTCCCCCTGCCAGGCCCGCTCTTAGCTCCGGAGCGGGAGGCGCGACGGTGCATGATCCAGCACTGGGGGCCTGGTGTCTCGGGACACGGATTCGGCACCCCCGGACGCGGGTGTCTCTGGTAATGCAGCGCCGGCCGGACACGTCTCTCCCGCGATTAGCGGGTATGAGGCGGCGGATGCCGGTGCTGATGGGGGGTCAACGGGCATGTTGACAATTTAGCTGGGGGGAGTCGTATACTCCAGGGGCAGGCTCCCCACCAGGCGGCCATTTTAGTACCTGGCTGCACCTCCCATGGTCCTCAGCAAGCTGCTAGTGCTATGCTAGGTGGGGAGGGGCAGCCATCTGCTGGACACTTGGAGGTACTGCGGGCCTTTTCTGTACAAGGCTCCGCAGCAGCCTCTGTGTCTTTACCAGGCCAACCTGCTTCATTTACGGCTTTTAGGTCCGCGGCAGGTGATAGCTTTAATACAAGCGCCCTTGGCTTGCCGGCATTCTCCTCCCCCAGCGGTATGGGTCTAACTTGTTTGCAATTTCCATTTGCCCCAGTAGTTTCCCAAAGTTTCCCCCCACTGGTTTCCACCCCGCAGGTGGTCCAGTCAGTCTGGTCCTCCGGGATGGGGCAAGCTTTCGGCCACCCCCCTAATGTTTCTTCTTTTGCAGGAGGGTTTCAGTCCACTTCCCTTCTGGCGACAGCCTTCCATCAGTTTCCATACTGCCAACCGCCTTATCCCCCGGCGCAGCCGGGGCCTTACTGGTATCCTTGGCAGGGCGGTTTTGGGTCCCCAGGTGTTCGCCTTCCCAGCGCTAGCCAGGCAGGTATGGTGCCTCCGTATCTTCCCCATCCCATGTGCCGCCAGCTCAGGCGGCACCGGCCGTGTCCGGTTCACCGTTGCCTTTGGGGGCCCTGGGTGGGGTAGTGCCGCGCCCCCTCCCCGGTTCATCTGTTGGGTTGGCTGAGGTGCCTGGTAACTTAATACCACTTGTTTCTGTTTCAGAGGCTAGTTCAGGCAGCTCTTCGTCCCCTCAGGCTGCTCCGGTGCAGGACGAATCCGGGAGGCGCGGAGATGCGGACCCATCTCCGGCAGGTGCCGGTTCTTCATTTCCTGGTCTCTCGCAGACGACTGAGATGTCCGACGTACCTGGCCCTTCCGTTTCTGGTGAGCATGATGTTGCGGCTGATTCATCTGTTGTATCATCATCTGAATCCTCTGCTAGCAGTGAAGGGTCAGATTCTACCAAACGACCGCGCAAGCTCACGAAATTAGTTGCGCGTGAGGTCGCCAAGGTGGTGGGCAAGGACAAGGTACCGAAAAAGGCGTTGGCTCCTGACGAGCCGCCGTTGTTTTGGGAGATGGTGCGCTGCGCCAACACTGCTGTTACTCAGGGCTTACGGAAGAGGATGAAGGAGAAAATAGTTAAATGGAAATTTGTTGACCTGTTCACCCTCACGGATGACATGAGGAAGGACTTCGATAAGGCTAAGAAGGTGGGGGTATCGGTGAAAATGCTTTCCGGAGCTTTCATCATTGGTTGAGAGGTTTCTTGGTCTTTTCTGCTGTTTACCTAAAAACTCGCCCCGACGAACATCTGAATGTGGTGAAATACATGTTTTTGATTAACGAGATGTTCTTAAAGTACAAAGGTTCCGTTTGGAGGGATTACGATGAAAAATTCCGTAAGAATCAGGATGGCAATCCGACGTTACCTTTGGGTTTTAAGGATGTCGAGGTTTGGATGGAGGTTTCCAACTAAGGGAGTAGTGCGGTTGAGGGGCAGACCAAGAGGCAGTTTACGGGGGGTAAGAATTAGAGATGAGCGGGTTCGGTTTCTTTGAATCCGAACCCGCACGAACTTCACTTTTTTTTTCACGGGTCCGAGCGACTCGGATCTTCCCGCCTTGCTCGGTTAACCTGAGCGCGCCCGAACGTCATCATGACGCTGTCGGATTCTCGCGAGACTCGGATTCTATATAAGGAGCCGCGCGTCGCCGCCATTTTCACACGTGCATTGAGATTGATAGGGAGAGGACGTGGCTGGCGTCCTCTCCATTAGAATAGATTAGAAGAGAGAGAGATTGTGCAGACAGAGTTTACCACAGTGACCAGTGCAGTTGTTGTTAAGTTAACTTTTATTTAATATATCCGTTCTCTGCTATATCCGTTCTCTGCCTGAAAAAAACGATACACAGCAGTCACACAGTGTGACTCAGTCTGTGTGCACTCAGCTCAGCCCAGTGTGCTGCACATCAATGTATAAAAGCTTATAATAATTGTGGGGGAGACTGGGGAGCACTGCAGGTTGTTATAGCAGGAGCCAGGAGTACATAATATTATATTAATTTAAAATTAAACAGTGCACACTTTTGCTGCAGGAGTGCCACTGCCAGTGCCAGTGTGACTAGTGGTGACCAGTGCCTGACCACCAGTATAGTAGTATATTGTTGTATACTATCTCTTTATCAACCAGTCTATATTAGCAGCAGACACAGTACAGTGCGGTAGTTCACGGCTGTGGCTACCTCTGTGTCGGCAGTCGGCACTCGGCAGGCAGTCCGTCCATCCATAATTGTATAATTATATACCACCTAACCGTGGTATTTTTTTTTCTTTCTTTATACCGTCGTCATAGTCATACTAGTTGTTACGAGTATACTACTATCTCTTTATCAACCAGTGTACAGTGCGGTAGTTCACGGCTGTGGCTACCTCTGTGTCGGCAGTCGGCAGGCAGTCCGTCCATCCATAATTGTATTATTATAATATATACCACCTAACCGTGGTTTTTTTTTCATTCTTTATACCGTCATAGTGTCATACTAGTTGTTACGAGTATACTACTATCTCTTTATCAACCAGTGTACAGTGCGGTAGTTCACGGCTGTGGCTACCTCTGTGTCGGCAGTCGGCAGGCAGTCCGTCCATCCATAATTGTATTATAATATATACCACCTAACCGTGGGTTTTTTTTCATTCTTTATACCGTCATAGTCAGTCATACTAGTTGTTACGAGTATACTACTATCTCTTTATCAACCAGTGTACAGTGCGGTAGTTCACGGCTGTGGCTACCTCTGTGTCGGCACTCGGCAGGCAGTCCGTCCATCCATAATTGTATTATAATATATACCACCTAACCGTGGTTTTTTTTTCATTCTTTATACCGTCATAGTGTCATACTAGTTGTTACGAGTATACTACTATCTCTTTATCAACCAGTGTACAGTGCGGTAGTTCACGGCTGTGGCTACCTCTGTGTCGGCAGTCGGCAGGCAGTCCGTCCATCCATAATTGTATTATAATATATACCACCTAACCGTGGTTTTTTTTTCATTCTTTATACCGTCATAGTGTCATACTAGTTGTTACGAGTATACTACTATCTCTTTATCAACCAGTGTACAGTGCGGTAGTTCACGGCTGTGGCTACCTCTGTGTCGGCAGTCGGCAGGCAGTCCGTCCATCCATAATTGTATTATAATATATACCACCTAACCGTGGTTTTTTTTTCATTCTTTATACCGTCATAGTCAGTCATACTAGTTGTTACGAGTATACTACTATCTCTTTATCAACCAGTGTACAGTGCGGTAGTTCACGGCTGTGGCTACCTCTGTGTCGGAACTCGGCAGGCAGTCCGTCCATCCATAATTGTATTACAATATATACCACCTAACCGTGGTTTTTTTTTCATTCTTTATACCGTCATAGTCAGTCATACTAGTTGTTACGAGTATACTACTATCTCTTTATCAACCAGTGTACAGTGCGGTAGTTCACGGCTGTGGCTACCTCTGTGTCGGAACTCGGCAGGCAGTCCGTCCATCCATAATTGTATTATTATAATATATACCACCTAACCGTGGTTTTTTTATACCACCTAACCGTGGCAGTCCGTCCATAATTGTATACTAGTATCCAATCCATCCATCTCCATTGTTTACCTGAGGTGCCTTTTAGTTCTGCCTATAAAATATGGAGAACAAAAAAGTTGAGGTTCCAAAATTAGGGAAAGATCAAGATCCACTTCCACCTCGTGCTGAAGCTGCTGCCACTAGTCATGGCCGAGACGATGAAATGCCAGCAACGTCGTCTGCCAAGGCCGATGCCCAATGTCATAGTACAGAGCATGTCAAATCCAAAACACCAAATATCAGAAAAAAAAGGACTCCAAAACCTAAAATAAAATTGTCGGAGGAGAAGCGTAAACTTGCCAATATGCCATTTACCACACGGAGTGGCAAGGAACGGCTGAGGCCCTGGCCTATGTTCATGGCTAGTGGTTCAGCTTCACATGAGGATGGAAGCACTCAGCCTCTCGCTAGAAAACTGAAAAGACTCAAGCTGGCAAAAGCACCGCAAAGAACTGTGCGTTCTTTGAAATCCCAAATCCACAAGGAGAGTCCAATTGTGTCGGTTGCGATGCCTGACCTTCCCAACACTGGACGTGAAGAGCATGCGCCTTCCACTATTTGCATGCCCCCTGCAAGTGCTGGAAGGAGCACCCGCAGTCCAGTTCCTGATAGTCAGATTGAAGATGTCAGTGTTGAAGTACACCAGGATGAGGAGGATATGGGTGTTGCTGGCGCTGGGGAGGAAATTGACCAGAAGAATTCTGATGGTGAGGTGGTTTGTTTAAGTCAGGCACCCGGGCAGACACCTGTTGTCCGTGGGAGGAATATGGCCGTTGACATGCCAGGTGAAAATACCAAAAAAATCAGCTCTTCGGTGTGGAGGTATTTCACCAGAAATGCGGACAACAGGTGTCAAGCCGTGTGTTCCCTTTGTCAAGCTGTAATAAGTAGGGGTAAGGACGTTAACCACCTCGGAACATCCTCCCTTATACGTCACCTGCAGCGCATTCATAATAAGTCAGTGACAAGTTCAAAAACTTTGGGTGACAGCGGAAGCAGTCCACTGACCAGTAAATCCCTTCCTCTTGTAACCAAGCTCACGCAAACCACCCCACCAACTCCCTCAGTGTCAATTTCCTCCTTCCCCAGGAATGCCAATAGTCCTGCAGGCCATGTCACTGGCAAGTCTGACGAGTCCTCTCCTGCCTGGGATTACTCCGATGCATCCTTGCGTGTAACGCCTACTGCTGCTGGCGCTGCTGTTGTTGCCGCTGGGAGTCGATGGTCATCCCAGAGGGGAAGTCGTAAGCCCACTTGTACTACTTCCAGTAAGCAATTGACTGTTCAACAGTCCTTTGCGAGGAAGATGAAATATCACAGCAGTCATCCTACTGCAAAGCGGATAACTGAGTCCTTGACAACTATGTTGGTGTTAGACGTGCGTCCGGTATCCGCCGTTAGTTCACAGGGAACTAGACAATTTATTGAGGCAGTGTGCCCCCGTTACCAAATACCATCTAGGTTCCACTTCTCTAGGCAGGCGATACCGAGAATGTACACGGACGTCAGAAAAAGACTCACCAGTGTCCTAAAAAATGCAGTTGTACCCAATGTCCACTTAACCACGGACATGTGGACAAGTGGAGCAGGGCAGGGTCAGGACTATATGACTGTGACAGCCCACTGGGTAGATGTATGGACTCCCGCCGCAAGAACAGCAGCGGCGGCACCAGTAGCAGCATCTCGCAAACGCCAACTCTTTCCTAGGCAGGCTACGCTTTGTATCACCGCTTTCCAGAATACGCACACAGCTGAAAACCTCTTACGGCAACTGAGGAAGATCATCGCGGAATGGCTTACCCCAATTGGACTCTCCTGTGGATTTGTGGCATCGGACAACGCCAGCAATATTGTGTGTGCATTAAATATGGGCAAATTCCAGCACGTCCCATGTTTTGCACATACCTTGAATTTGGTGGTGCAGAATTTTTTAAAAAACGACAGGGGCGTGCAAGAGATGCTGTCGGTGGCCAGAAAAATTGCGGGACACTTTCGGCGTACAGGCACCACGTACAGAAGACTGGAGCACCACCAAAAACTACTGAACCTGCCCTGCCATCATCTGAAGCAAGAAGTGGTAACGAGGTGGAATTCAACCCTCTATATGCTTCAGAGGTTGGAGGAGCAGCAAAAGGCCATTCAAGCCTATACAATTGAGCACGATATAGGAGATGGAATGCACCTGTCTCAAGTGCAGTGGAGAATGATTTCAACGTTGTGCAAGGTTCTGATGCCCTTTGAACTTGCCACACGTGAAGTCTCAGAATTCCGAGCCCACCCGCTGGCGGTGATGCAGGGCAGTCTGGAGCGACTGCTGATGCTGACATCTGGTCCGGACTGAAGGACCTGACAACGATTACGGACATGTCGTCTACTGTCACTGCATATGATTCTCTCAACATTGATAGAATGGTGGAGGATTATATGAGTGACCGCATCCAAGTAGGCACGTCACACAGTCCGTACTTATACTGGCAGGAAAAAGAGGCAATTTGGAGGCCCTTGCACAAACTGGCTTTATTCTACCTAAGTTGCCCTCCCACAAGTGTGTACTCCGAAAGAGTGTTTAGTGCCGCCGCTCACCTTGTCAGCAATCGGCGTACGAGGTTACATCCAGAAAATGTGGAGAAGATGATGTTCATTAAAATGAATTATAATCAATTCCTCCGCGGAGACATTGACCAGCAGCAATTGCCTCCACAAAGTACACAGGGAGCTGAGATGGTGGATTCCAGTGGGGACGAATTGATAATCTGTGAGGAGGGGGATGTACACGGTGATATATCGGAGGGTGAAGATGAGGTGGACATCTTGCCTCTGTAGAGCCAGTTTGTGCAAGGAGAGATTAATTGCTTCTTTTTTGGGGGGGGTCCAAACCAACCCGTCATATCAGTCACAGTCGTGTGGCAGACCCTGTCACTGAAATGATGGGTTGGTTAAAGTGTGCATGTCCTGTTTTGTTTATACAACATAAGGGTGGGTGGGAGGGCCCAAGGATAATTCCATCTTGCACCTCTTTTTTCTTTTCTTTTTCTTTGCATCATGTGCTGATTGGGGAGGGTTTTTTGGAAGGGACATCCTGCGTGACACTGCAGTGCCACTCCTAGATGGGCCCGGTGTTTGTGTCGGCTACTAGGGTCGCTAATCTTACTCACACAGCTACCTCATTGCGCCTCTTTTTTTCTTTGCGTCATGTGCTGTTTGGGGAGGGTTTTTTGGAAGGGACATCCTGCGTGACACTGCAGTGCCACTCCTAGATGGGCCCGGTGTTTGTGTCGGCCACTAGGGTCGCTAATCTTACTCACACAGTCAGCTACCTCATTGCGCCTCTTTTTTTCTTTGCGTCATGTGCTGTTTGGGGAGGGTTTTTTGGAAGGGCCATCCTGCGTGACACTGCAGTGCCACTCCTAGATGGGCCCGGTGTTTGTGTCGGCCACTAGGGTCGCTTATCTTACTCACACAGCGACCTCGGTGCAAATTTTAGGACTAAAAATAATATTGTGAGGTGTGAGGTATTCAGAATAGACTGAAAATGAGTGTAAATTATGGTTTTTGAGGTTAATAATACTTTGGGATCAAAATGACCCCCAAATTCTATGATTTAAGCTGTTTTTTAGTGTTTTTGGAAAAAAACACCCGAATCCAAAACACACCCGAATCCGACAAAAATAATTCGGTGAGGTTTTGCCAAAACGCGTTCGAACCCAAAACACGGCCGCGGAACCGAACCCAAAACCAAAACACAAAACCCGAAAAATTTCAGGCGCTCATCTCTAGTAAGAATGTCACCGGGACGGCAGCGAAGGGCAAGTGTTTTGCATTTAACGACTCTAAATGCACTAGGGGTGCGGGCTGTCGTTTTCATCACTCCTGCCGCATCTGTGGAGCCAATCACCCCGCCAAGGATTGTAAGTCCGGAGGGGGGGTTAAGCAGGCCGACCAGGGTGAGGCTGATGGCAGTGCGAAATAAGGCACCCTCACCCATAGTTGTACCTGAGTTGGCTAAGTGGTTGCACTGTTACCCCAAGACGGCGGACGCAGGGTTTTTGTTAGCCGGGTTTTGTTACGGTTTTTGTTTGCCCATTTTGGAATCAGTTCAGGTCGTGTCTCGCAGGAATTTGAGGTCGGCGGTGGAGTTTCCCCATGTGGTCAGGCAGAAGGTGGAGGCGGAGGTGAAGTTAGGACGCATGTGCGGCCCTTTCACATGTGAGCCTTTGCCTGGGTTATGCGTATCTCCTTTGGGGGTAGTTCCCAAGAAGGCGCCGGGTAAATTCCGCTTGATCCAGCATTTGTCCTACCCACATGGCTGCTCCGTTAACGACACCATTCCTGAGGAGTTTTGCACAGTCAGGTATCAGTTGTTTGATGAGGCCCTCGAATTGATTCAGGGTTTTGAGCCTGCGGCACTGTAGGCCAAATTAGATGTTGAGTCTGCTTTTCGTCTTCTTCCCCTTCACCCCGACTCTTTCAGGTTCATGGGTTTTCAGTTAGACGGTTTTTTCTATGTTGACAAATGTTTGCCGATGGGTTGTTCTGTCTCTTGCGCCTACTTCGAGAAATTTAGCTTGTTCCTGCACTGGTGCATTTCTGCTGGAACTGGGCACGTTGGGATCGCCCACTACCTCGATGACTTTCTTTTTGTGGGCCCAAGAAACAACAACATTTGCCAGGAGCTCCTTTTTTCGGCGGCTACGTTGTTCAGGGTTCTGGGAGTGCCTGTTGCCCACGATAAGACGGAGGGACCCACGTTTTGCCTTTCTTATCTGGGTATCGAGGTTGACACTAGCGCAGGTTGTTGTCGCATTCCTGCGGACAAGGTGAGGAAGCTCTTGGAGCAGATCGAGGACTGCTTGAGTAAGAGTAGAGTTAGACTTCCTATGGGCCGGGTTTTTTGCCGTAAACTTGAGAGGGCCACGGCTGGAGTGGCTGGGCCACATCACACCATTCGTCTGTCTCGGGAAATTAAGGACGACTTTAGAACTTGGTCGACCTTTTTGGTTACTTTTAATTCGGAATTGTTGTGGCCCCTCCGGCCCATCGATAATTCTTCCCTAGAGCTGTTCACTGATGCTGCAGGTTCTATGGGTTTCGGTGCTTTTTTCCAAGGCGAGTGGTGTGTTTCGGCCTGGCCCCAGTCTTGGGTATCTCGTGGTTTTACTGCTAACCTACTTTTATTGGAACTGTTTCCGATAATTGTGGCAGTGATGTTGTTGGCTTCCAAGTTGGCGAACCGGACGATTGTCTTTTGGTGCGACAATTTGGGGGTTGTGCAGGCGGTGAAGAATCAACGTGCATCATCGCCACAGGCTTTGTGGCTGTTGAGGTTTTTGGTGTTACAATGTCTCCGTTTTAACATCAATTTCACAGCGAAGCACGTGCCTGGGGTCGAGAACGGAATCGCTGTCGCGTTTCGACTTTGCCAGGTTTCGCATGTTGGCCCCGGGGGCGGAGGCCCTAGGCTTGACATGTCCAACTTCCGTCTGGCAGATTATAGAACTGGCGTAGCCGGCTTGGCGCTGAACTCCTTGGCTCCTTCGACCCATCGGGCATATGCTGCGGCTTGGCGTGAGTGGCGCACCAGCTTAGGTGTGGGGCCGGGGGTAAGTCAGAGGAGGATGTTTTGTTGGCCTTTGTTTGGGAGTGTTACCAGAGTGGTAGGTCCAAGGCATCCATGTGCGCGGCTTTGGCAGGGATTTCGTTCCATGCTCGGTTGCAGCAGGGGACGGACCCCACCAGGTCGTTTACTTTATCGAAGGCGCTCAGGGGTTGGGCGAGGTTAAGTCCGTCCCAGCCAGATACGTGCAGACCTATTGACATGCAGTTGTTGTGCGAGCTCATGGCGATTCTGCCGGCGGTGACTGATTCCGCGTTTGAGGCGTCCCTTTTCCGTACAGCCTTTTCCTTTGCATTTTTTGGGGCTTTTCGGGTTGGCGAGCTGGTGGCCGCTAATAAACGGTCCACTGATACAGGCATGCTTTTCAGGGACCTGCTGCTCAAGGAAGGTGTTGTTATGTGTAGTTTACCCCGTTCCAAGACCGACCAGCTGGGTCGAGGACACTGTGTGACGTTGAAGGCTCAGGAGGATGGTGAAGTATGCCCTATACTGCTCGCGCAAATTTATTTGCCCTCAAGGCCTATATGTGGGGCTCAAGTGCTGCTGCATGGGGATGCATTGCCTCTTACTCGGTTTCAGTTTGCCGCTGTGTTGAAACGCTGTTTGGCCGCCCTGGGGCTTAATAGCGCGGAATATGGGAGGCATTCCTTCCGCACTGGTGCAGCAACTTGTGCTGCGGCTCGCGGCCTTCCACCGTCAGCCATTCAGGAAATGGGTCGATGGAAGCCTGCTGCGTTTAAGTCTTATATTAGATTGGATAAGGTTTAATGTTGCGCTACTTGCGCTAACCCAAAAACGTTGTTTACCTGCCAATTTTGGAATGGTTAGCGTTCCACAATTGGAGGTGTGAAGGGATTTTTGACATTTTTCCTCCGAGGGGGCCTAATTACAATTGGCTGACACTTCAGGTCCACAGGAGTTTTTTTAAGTTTTCTCCTTCACTTGGGTTTGTTTGTTTGTTTCCGTTATTAACTGTTCGGTTTGGTCTAACTTTTCTACTTCCCCATTTTAATGTGCAATGTCTGACAGCTAGGTTAAATTTTCTTTTACAGTGTCCACTGATTCCACTGAACAGATTTGGGTAGTTGGCCATTCTTACGTGTTTTGGGCCGAGCGTCATCCCCTTGCTGATAGGTTGTCTGAATTGATGGGTGGTCGCAGAGTGTGATGGTTAGGTGTGAGAGGTCTCAAATGGTCTGGACTTTTGGATCTGTTGTTTCAGCAGGAGCAGCGTTGGGGACGTCCCCAATGGTTGCTGCTGCACCTGGGTGGTAACGATGTGGGTCACCTTAAAGGTATAGATCTTATCCTGCGGATTCAGGCGGATTTAGGGGAACTCAGCTCGCTTTGGCCTGGTGTACGCTTGGTTTGGTCTGACATTATTCCTAGGTTTGTCTGGAGGGGATCCCGGAACGTCACAGCACTTGACAGGGCTCGGAAGAAGATTAACTTTAATGTGTCGAAGTTTGTGTTGGCTGCTGGTGGTTTGGCAGTTAGGCATCCGCTATTGGTGCTCCAGAGTCCCTTTTATTTTAGGAAGGATGGTGGGCATCTCTCCCATCTTGGGATTGGAGTTTATCTGAGGGCTCTGTTTTCTTGTCTGGATTAGTTTGTTATCTTTATAGTTAGAGATGGGAGTTGTTTTGACGGGTAGTTTGTTCTTGTTTGGTTAGTTTAGTTTGGTTGGATTTCATTTCGTATTGGGTTGGCGGGCTGTGTTTCTCTGAAACTGGCAGTGGCGGTAAGGCGCTACTGGCCAGCGGTCACTTGTAGCATGAGTGGTGTTGTGGGGCACTTACCCCTTTTGAAGGACGGCGAGTGTGTCCTGCCCTTGTGGGCGGGCGATGGGCGCTTCCTTGGGGAGCGTCCTCACTCTGCTATAGGAGGGGGTGGTGAGACCTTCACAACACAGGTCATGCTGATATATATAGATGGGGCGTTTCAGTCGCACCCATGACAGTTGGGGCGTTTAGTCACCGCCATTTTGTAAGATCTGTGACTAGAGCTAGCTGGTGGTAGCGTCTTCCTGGCCACCCACTACGAGTGAGGTCATTCCAATTAATAAATTCAATTACCATTTAATCCAACGCAGTTGTGTCCGTGTCTATATTTTAGTTGATAAGCTAGCTTAAAGTGTATAGTTAATGTCAAGCACAATAAATGAATAGACGGCTTATATAACCCACCGAAAATCTAAATCTCTCTGCACGTTACATCTGCCCCACCTGCAGTGCAACATGGTTTTGCCAAGTTTTGTGCTTTTTCGCTTTGCTTACAAACCTGAATCAGGCCCACTGTCAACGAAAGGAGATGGACACAGTTTTGAGACACTGTTACTGGGACTCTATTAAATTTGATTTCATACACAATGAAGGTGCTTTCATAAAGTGGGTGTGAAAGAGGAACACAATGTTGATCCAGGTGGCAGAGGAAAGGTAGTGGGTGTGAAGGAGCAAGGAGGTGGAGGAAAGATGAAAGAAGGAGCTGGACAAAAGGGGTTATCAAAGCATAATCTGGGGCTGTTCCAGGTGGTGTAGGAAAAGACAGTGTGAAAAACCTATAGATACAATAAGAAACAAAATGAAGACTTTGAATTGTGCACTGTGGGCCTGATTCAGGTTGGATTGCAAATTCTGCTAAGTAGCAGAATTTGCAATCCATGTGAACGCATGCTGGGGGCCGCCCATCGCAGGGTGAGGCCGCCCAGCATTCTGACCGCTGCGCCCCTCCTCCTCATTGATCAAGCAGAAATTGTGATTGCACCGCAATTTCTGCTTGATCGCTGAATTTAGGGTTGCCTCCTGCCGGTGCATCTTTCTGATAGCAACGCCGCCACCGCGATCATCCCCTATCACTCCCACCATTCTCACCAGCACGCCCCTGTTTTTTAGCCACACCCCCGCAATGCTCCATCTAGGAAACGGAGTGTTGCCGCCCCGCGAACACCTCTGTCTGGTTGACAGGCAGAGGCACTTGAATAAAAAATGTGAGCACATGCGCAGGATGGGCGCTGCGCATGCGCACGCATCCTCTGTCATTTTTGCTGCTGGATCGCGTTTTGCAATCCAACCTGAATCGGGCCCTGTGTCCTTTGACCTTCAATAAAACCTTATTATGTTCAATCACCGTTTTCTTCTGTAGTTATAAACCTGCTGACCCAAAACCTATATATTTTATTTAGATTAGAGATCTGCACCGGAAATTTTTCGGGTTTTGTGTTTTGGTTTTGGATTCGGTTCCGCGGCCGTGTTTTGGATTCTAAAACCTCCCTGAAATTTTTTTGTCGGATTCGGGTGTGTTTTGGATTCGGGTGTTTTTTACAAAAACCCCTCAAAAACAGCTTAAATCATAGAATTTTGGGGTAATTTTGATCCTATAGTATTATTAACCTCAATAACCACAATTTCCACTCATTTCCAGTCTATTCTGAACACCTCACACCTCACAATACTATTTTTAGTCCTAAAATTTGCACCGAGGTCGCTGGATGATTAAGCAAAGCGACCCAAGAGGGCGGTACAAACACCTGGCCCATCTAGGAGTGGCACTGCAGTGTCAGACAGGATGGCACTTTAAAAAATTGGCCCCAAACAGCACATGATGCAAAGAAAAGAGAAAAAGAGGTGCACTGTGGTCGCTGGACGGCTAAGCTAAGCGACACAAACACCTCAATATCACAGGAATTATTCGTTCTACTCAATGGTATTATTGGTCCAAATCACTGGAAGAAAATGACAAAATCACTGGAATTAGTCATTCTAATCAATGGTATTATTGGTCCAAATCACTGGAAGAAAATGACAAAATCACTGGAATTATTTGTAAACATATGTAGAAAGTCGCTGCTTTCTGATTACAGAAATGCTCAGATATTCCTGCGAATTCACAATCCCTTCCCAGAGGAAAATGAAATTGAGAAACCGTTGTTTGAGAACGTTTGTTTTCTTTCCCTTACAAAGGAACAAACCACTTTCCAAGAAGACTGACGTTTTGGGGATTATGGAGACATAATGTTTTTGAATATAAATCCTAAAGCAGGTGGTGTATTAGAGCAAAAGAGTGCAAAAGACCAGCCATGCAGTTTCTGAAATATTATGACAAAATGTTACTGTATTTCATAAGCACTCATTCCTAACTCTGCTTAGTACTGTTTGGTATACTGTATCTGGCTTCCATGAGGTAGTTGTCCATTATTTCAGCTTTCATTGACCTTTTTGAAAGCGGTAGAAGTTATCGATTCTTATTTTTTTTTTTCCCCTATTTTTAATTTTCTCCTGCATAGCCCAGTAAAATGTTGCAATGTTAAGTATTGACTTGTGCCTTCTGGGGGTCCACTTCTTTACCAAACCCAGCCAAATCTCATCCTAACCCTCTGTTCCACGTTCTCTCTGTACCCCATCTGTGTCACCCATGTCTGTCTACCCCTCCCCTTTAGGTTGTAAGCTCTCACGAGCAGGGCCCTCTTCCATCATGTGCTTATCCTTTGTCTTACTTTAATAATCTTCAACTGTACCACATCCAGCAGTCTTCTGCACCCTGATACTTATTCCAGTGTCATCTACTGATGTAACTATGTGTATTTACCCTGTACTTGTCCTATACTGTCATCAACTGTAAGTTTTGGTTTCCTGTTTGATTATTTATGTACTCTGTAATTGGGCGCTGCATAACCCTTGTATAGGATAAAAATAATAATAATAATATAGGGTGTATAATCCCCAGGTGTATCTCACACATCACACAGTACAGTATATAGGGTGTATAATCCCCAGGTGTATCTCACACATCGCTCAGTATAGATTACAGGATGTATAATCACCAGGTGTATAACACACGTTGCACAGTACAGTATACATACTGGTCACAACAATGCAGCAGATATTGAGCACTGATCAGGATACTAGAAGTGACACAGAGCTGCAAGATACAGCAATGGCCTACTGTACTGTACAACTATATACTGATGGTCACCAAAATGCTGCACTGTAATACTATATATACTGCTCACAAAAATGCAGCACATATATGGAATGTATACTTGCAGTGACACAGAGCTGCAAGATACTACAGCAATGGCCTAATGTACTGTACAACTATATACTGTTGGTCACCAAAATGCTGCACTGTAATACTATATATACTGCTCACAAAAATGCAGCACAGATATGGAATGGGTACTTGCAGTGACACAGAGCTGCAAGATACTACAGCAATGGCCTAATGTACTGTACAACTATATACTGTTGGTCACCAAAATGCTGCACTGTAATACTATATATACTGCTCACAAAAATGCAGCACAGATATGGAATGGATACTTGCAGTGACACAGAGCTGCAAGATACTACAGCAATGGCCTAATGTACTGTACAACTATATACTGTTGGTCACCAAAATGCTGCACTGTAATACTATATATACTGCTCACAAAAATGCAGCACAGATATGAAATGGGTACTTGCAGTGACACAGAGCTGCAAGATACTACAGCAATGGCCTAATGTACTGTACAACTATATACTGTTGGTCACCAAAATGCTGCACTGTAATACTATGGCCCTCATTCCGAGTTGTTCGCTCGGTATTTTTCATTGCATCGCAATGAAAATCCGCTTAGTACGCATGCGCAATGTTCGCACTGCGACTGCGCCAAGTAACTTTGCTATGTAGAAAGTAATTTTACTCACGGCTTTTTCATCGCTCCGGCGATCGTAATGTGATTGACAGGAAATGGGTGTTACTGGGCGGAAACACGGCGTTTCAGGGGCGTGTGGCTGAAAACGCTACCGTTTCCGGAAAAAACGCAGGAGTGGCCGGAGAAACGGTGGGAGTGCCTGGGCGAACGCTGGGTGTGTTTGTGACGTCAACCAGGAACGACAAGCACTGAACTGATCGCACAGGCAGAGTAAGTCTGAAGCTACTCTGAAACTGCTAAGTAGTTAGTAATCGCAATATTGCGAATACATCGGTCGCAATTTTAAGAAGCTAAGATTCACTCCCAGTAGGCGGCGGCTTAGCGTGTGTAACTCTGCTAAATTCGCCTTGCGACCGATCAACTCGGAATGAGGGCCTATATATACTGCTCACAAAAATGCAGCACAGATATGGAATGGATACTTGCAGTGACACAGAGCTGCAAGATACTACAGCAATGGCCTAATGTACTGTACAACTATATACTGTTTGTCACTAAAATGAAGCACACTGAGCACTGATATTTGCAGCACACTGAGCACAGATATGGAGCTTTTCAGGCAGAGAACGTAGATATTTTCAGCACACTGAGCACAGATATTTGCAGCACACTGAGCACAGATTACGGAGCTTTTCAGGGAGAGAACGCAGCCACGTCCTCTCCGTTCAATCTCCAATGCACGAGTGAAAATGGCGGCGACGTGCGGCTTTTTATATAGAATACGAATCTCGTGAGAATCCGACAGCGGGATGATGACGTTCTGGCGCGTTCGGGTTAACCGAGCAAGGCGGGAAGATCCGAGGCTGCCTCGGACCCGTGTAAAATAGGTGAAGTTCCGGGGGGTTCGGATCTCGAGGAACCGAACCCGCTAATCTCTAATTTAGATATGTGAGATATTACATTTATAAAAAATAAATACATTTCTTGTTATTCTCTATTCATTACAGTGCACTTTTACACTTACACCTTACCCTTAACCCCAGTGCTTAGTTTACACACTCACTCGTTTGGCATTTGTACTTACTATACTATGCTTTTCCTCTTGCCTCCAGTCCTCACCTTCGCAGTCTCTTGTGGTTCCTCTCCTCAGTGCACTCCTCCTCACTCTACCGTGGGAGATGCCCGGTTGCAGCCACTTTATGGTTCCCTGGTTACTGCATGTGGATGTGCATGTGGGCTATGGCTGACCTGCGTGACTACTGTAATAGGGTGACCTGCACCTAGGGAGAGGCAAACCACCAGGAAGTCAGACCAGCCACGATAACCCCGAGCAACCAAACTCACACAGCCCTGGCTCCATCTGTGCCAAGACAATTTCCATAACTAGAGGCAACAATTACTGGAATATTGACTTCTAGTAAACAGTTGCAAAAGACCAATCAATCATGGGGCAGCCAGTCGGTCTGGTGGAGCCTACAGTTGTAGATACTGAAAAAATGCCACTATTTTTTAAAACAACCTTTTGGCAGCCTGGGGGCCTTTACCGCCTTGTGGATAATCTGGCCCTGATTAAAACTGTATCTCTTGCTAGTTAACATATATGTAAAGTCACTCTGTATGACCATTGCCATACTATAAAATCAGAATCAGTATTTACGGCTACGTTTTTTTAATGTTTCCAAAACATCAGTGCTCTAAAGATTACTGCCAGACAGACTGTGGGTAATTCCACTCCCACAAACACTAGAAAAGATAAATGTATTTTTCAGCACAAACTGCTATTTTTGAAGTGTTTAGATGTATATGATTGCTTAATTAAATTAGGTCTGATGGCCAGGACAGTGTAAGCGCTGTATTGTGTAATTTGCATAATATAATTTGTATACAATCTGGAATCTGGAAAATATAACAACAATCAGTGAAAATTTTGGTAAATGCAAAACTTGGCTCTAAATCATGTTAAATATGCTATTCCAAGGGAGGGAAAAATAAAAACATATATAAATGGTATAACAGAGTAAAATAAAATATAAAGATCAGTCTCTATGGACAAATACTGTCAATAATAATCACAAATAGACCGTTATTGATAATCTAAGTGGACATACAACATTATTATTTTAAACATATATTGTGCCTGATTCTGAGATGCTCACTTCACCATATGCAGCAATGGGGGAGGGCCCAGGTATACAGATTTGCATATTCTAAAACACTAAGAGGGCAGATTTATCAAAGCTTGGAGAGAGATAAAGGGGCAGATTTAACAACAGGTGATATTCTTGTTATCACTCATTATGAATGATTGATAAATTTTGCCATTTTTCAAACACACGACAGGAGCTGATTGGCTGGAGCACCTTTTAACATTCGTAATGAGTGATTACAAGAATATCACTCGTTAAATCTGCCCCAAAGTATCAAGAAGTTAGTTCCTAACCATCATCTTTCAAACACAGCCTGTAAAATCGCAATTAGAAGCTGATTGGTTGGTACTTTATATCTCTCCAAGCTTTCATAAATCTACCCCTTATATATTAGGAACATTGCTTTAAAATGTAGTCAGTCATGTACACACACAGTGGCGAGGGTGGTTTTATTGTCTGAAACATTATTTAGGTAAACCTATTAGAGATGAGCGGGTTCGGTTTCTTTGAATCCGAACCCGCACGAACTTCACTTTTTTTTCCACGGGTCCGAGCGACTCGGATCTTCCCGCCTTGCTCGGTTAACCCGAGCGCGCCCGAACGTCATCATGACGCTGTCGGATTCTCGCGAGGCTCGGATTCTATCGCGAGACTCGGATTCTATATAAGGAGCCGCGCGTCGCCGCCATTTTCACTCGTGCATTGAGATTGATAGGGAGAGGACGTGTCTGGCGTCCTCTCCATTAGAATAGAGATAGATAGATTAGATAGAGAGAGATTGTGCAGAGTCGCAGACAGAGTTAGTTTACCACAGTCAGTGACCAGTGCAGTTGCTAGTTAACTTTTATTTAATATAATATATCCGTTCACTTCTCTCTGCTATATCCGTTCTCTGCCTGAAAAAAAAAACGATACACAGCACAGTCAGTCACACAGTGTGACTCAGTCTGTGTGCACTCAGCTCAGCCCAGTGTGCTGCACAGTCATCAATGTATAAATTAAAAGCTTATAATTAATTGTGGGGGAGACTGGGGAGCACTGCAGGTTGTTAGCAGGAGCCAGGAGTACAATTATATTAATTAACAGTGCACACTTTTGCTGCAGGAGTGGTGACCAGTGCCTGACCACCAGTATAGTATTGTTGTATACTACTAATATCTCTTTAAATATCAACCAGTCTATATTAGCAGCAGACACAGTACAGTGCGGTAGTTCACGGCTGTGGCTACCTCTGTGTCGGCACACGGCAGGCAGTCCGTCCGACCAGAATTGTATTATTTATTATTATATACCTACCACCTAACCGTGGTTTTTTTTTCATTCTTTATACCGTCATAGTGTCATCCTAATTGTTACGAGTATACTACTATCTCTTTATCAACCAGTGTACAGTGCGGTAGTTCACGGCTGTGGCTACCTCTGTGTCGGCACACGGCAGGCAGTCCGTCCGACCAGAATTGTATTATTTATTATTATATACCTACCACCTAACCGTGGTTTTTTTTTCATTCTTTATACCGTCATAGTGTCATCCTAATTGTTACGAGTATACTACTATCTCTTTATCAACCAGTGTACAGTGCGGTAGTTCACGGCTGTGGCTACCTCTGTGTCGGCACACGGCAGGCAGTCCGTCCGACCAGAATTGTATTATTTATTATTATATACCTACCACCTAACCGTGGTTTTTTTTTCATTCTTTATACCGTCATAGTGTCATCCTAATTGTTACGAGTATACTACTATCTCTTTATCAACCAGTGTACAGTGCGGTAGTTCACGGCTGTGGCTACCTCTGTGTCGGCACACGGCAGGCAGTCCGTCCGACCAGAATTGTATTATTTATTATTATATACCTACCACCTAACCGTGGTTTTTTTTTCATTCTTTATACCGTCATAGTGTCATCCTAATTGTTACGAGTATACTACTATCTCTTTATCAACCAGTGTACAGTGCGGTAGTTCACGGCTGTGGCTACCTCTGTGTCGGCACACGGCAGGCAGTCCGTCCGACCAGAATTGTATTATTTATTATTATATACCTACCACCTAACCGTGGTTTTTTTTTCATTCTTTATACCGTCATAGTGTCATCCTAATTGTTACGAGTATACTACTATCTCTTTATCAACCAGTGTACAGTGCGGTAGTTCACGGCTGTGGCTACCTCTGTGTCGGCACACGGCAGGCAGTCCGTCCGACCAGAATTGTATTATTTATTATTATATACCTACCACCTAACCGTGGTTTTTTTTTCATTCTTTATACCGTCATAGTGTCATCCTAATTGTTACGAGTATACTACTATCTCTTTATCAACCAGTGTACAGTGCGGTAGTTCACGGCTGTGGCTACCTCTGTGTCGGCACACGGCAGGCAGTCCGTCCGACCAGAATTGTATTATTTATTATTATATACCTACCACCTAACCGTGGTTTTTTTTTCATTCTTTATACCGTCATAGTGTCATCCTAATTGTTACGAGTATACTACTATCTCTTTATCAACCAGTGTACAGTGCGGTAGTTCACGGCTGTGGCTACCTCTGTGTCGGCACACGGCAGGCAGTCCGTCCGACCAGAATTGTATTATTTATTATTATATACCTACCACCTAACCGTGGTTTTTTTTTCATTCTTTATACCGTCATAGTGTCATCCTAATTGTTACGAGTATACTACTATCTCTTTATCAACCAGTGTACAGTGCGGTAGTTCACGGCTGTGGCTACCTCTGTGTCGGCAGTCGGCAGGCAGTCCGTCCATCCATAATTGTATTATTATTATAATATATACCACCTAACCGTGGTTTTTTTTTCATTCTTTATACCGTCGTCATAGTGTCATACTAGTTGTTACGAGTATACTACTATCTCTTTATCAACCAGTGTACAGTGCGGTAGTTCACGGCTGTGGCTACCTCTGTGTCGGCACTCGGCAGCCCGTCCATAATTGTATATACCACCTAACCGTGGTTTTTTTTTCTTTCTTTATACATACATACTAGTTACGAGTATACTATCTCTTTATCAACCAGTCTATATATTAGCAGCAGACACAGTACAGTGCGGTAGTTCACGGCTGTGGCTACCTCTGTGTCGGCACTCGGCAGCCCGTCCATAATTGTATACTAGTATCCAATCCATCCATCTCCATTGTTTACCTGAGGTGCCTTTTAGTTGTGCCTATTAAAATATGGAGAACAAAAATGTTGAGGTTCCAAAATTAGGGAAAGATCAAGATCCACTTCCACCTCGTGCTGAAGCTGCTGCCACTAGTCATGGCCGAGACGATGAAATGCCAGCAACGTCGTCTGCCAAGGCCGATGCCCAATGTCATAGTACAGAGCATGTCAAATCCAAAACACCAAATATCAGTAAAAAGCCTCTTTTTTTCTTTGCGTCATGTGCTGTTTGGGGAGGGTTTTTTGGAAGGGACATCCTGCGTGACACTGCAGTGCCACTCCTAGATGGGCCCGGTGTTTGTGTCGGCCACTAGGGTCGCTAATCTTACTCACACAGCTACCTCATTGCGCCTCTTTTTTTCTTTGCGTCATGTGCTGTTTGGGGAGGGTTTTTTGGAAGGGCCATCCTGCGTGACACTGCAGTGACACTCCTAGATGGGCCCGGTGTTTGTGTCGGCCACTAGGGTCGCTAATCTTACTCACACAGCTACCTCATTGCGCCTCTTTTTTTCTTTGCGTCATGTGCTGTTTGGGGAGGGTTTTTTGGAAGGGACATCCTGCGTGACACTGCAGTGCCACTCCTAGATGGGCCCGGTGTTTGTGTCGGCCACTAGGGTCGCTAATCTTACTCACACAGCTACCTCATTGCGCCTCTTTTTTTCTTTGCGTCATGTGCTGTTTGGGGAGGGTTTTTTGGAAGGGCCATCCTGCGTGACACTACAGTGCCACTCCTAGATGGGCCCGGTGTTTGTGTCGGCCACTAGGGTCGCTAATCTTACTCACACAGCTACCTCATTGCGCCTCTTTTTTTCTTTGCGTCATGTGCTGTTTGGGGAGGGTTTTTTGGAAGGGACATCCTGCGTGACACTGCAGTGCCACTCCTAGATGGGCCCGGTGTTTGTGTCGGCCACTAGGGTCGCTTATCTTACTCACACAGCGACCTCGGTGCAAATTTTAGGACTAAAAATAATATTGTGAGGTGTGAGGTATTCAGAATAGACTGAAAATGAGTGTAAATTATGGTTTTTGAGGTTAATAATACTTTGGGATCAAAATGACCCCCAAATTCTATGATTTAAGCTGTTTTTTAGTGTTTTTGGAAAAAAACACCCGAATCCAAAACACACCCGAATCCGACAAAAAAAATTCGGTGAGGTTTTGCCAAAACGCGTTCGAACCCAAAACACGGCCGCGGAACCGAACCCAAAACCAAAACACAAAACCCGAAAAATTTCAGGCGCTCATCTCTAAAACCTATATACAAGTCTCTTTACAATGCAGCAATATGAGGAAGTCAAGCCTGGGCCTAATATGAAATGGTTTTGTTTTTGCATAAATTCTGTCAGTTTAGAGTGGACTACTAGAGCTAGTGCTCTCCCAACACCCAACGCTGTGTGACTCTGACTGGAGAATCTTCACTTGGTACTCCAGGGTTCTGGAATGGTATCTGGATGAAAGATAGACAGTGTCTAGTTAAACAGTCAATAGATAGACATCATAGGCTAAATGTAATAGGGTGCAATTTCGGAAAACGTGCAATTTTTACCACAAATTTGCACGTTTTCTGAAAATCACAAATGTAATAGCTTGCGATTTTGTTAAAAATCGCTAATTTTGAACATATACCAAAAATCGTGAAAGTGAAAAATCGCATCCAGATATTTTCCCTTTGAAAACAATAAAAATTGCAAATGTAATAGGATGCGATTTTTTCACTTGCACACAAAACCTTACCAAAAATCGCCAGAAAAATAGACCAGGTTTAGACAGGCAATTTTTGGAGAAATATGCACAGATAAGTGAGACCCGTGCATGCTTCTGTCCGTAAAAGTAAAGAAAGTGTTAAAATAAAGGCTGGTTATGCTTCTTTTTTTTTTGTGGGGGGGGGGGGGGGAACGACCTGCACGTCGTTTTTTTAATTATATTTTAACACTTTCTTTACTTTTACAGACAGAAGCATGCATGGATCTGACTGATCTGTGCATGCTTCTAAGTAATAAACACATAACCTATAATCTACATGTTTTTCTTACTAAAAACTGCAAATAATCCCATGCGAATTCTGTTTTAACCTTAAAATTCACACCCTATTACATTTGCGATTTTTAGAAAAAAAACGCAAATTACAAACGTGCAGTTTGGTGCGATTTTTTAGGTGTCTAAAAAAATCGCACCAAACCGCACGTTTGTAATTTACATCTAGCCTAATATGTTAGACAGACATTAGGTCTACAGGGTCAAAAGGTTGACATGAAAATGTAGACAGTACAAAAGGTCGACAGGTTCAAAAGGTCGACATGATCATAAGGTCGACATGAAAATGGTCGACATAAAAAGGTAGACAGTTGTTTTTTTAACATGTTTTTGGACTATTTCATACCTTCTTTATCCATGTCGACAAAGAGCTGGTTATAAACCTTGTGGCGAGCGAAGCGAGCCACCAAGCCCTGCAAGGGGATGTCTTTTTACAATTGGGGGTCCCAGATGACAAAACTATCCACACAAACCCCAAAAATGCAAAAAAGAAAAAAAGGTGTCTACCTTTTTTTGTGTTGATCATTTTCATGTCGACCTTTTGACCCTGTCAACCTTTTGTACTGTCTACCGTTTTCATGTCAACCTTTTGACCATGTCGACCTTCTTACCCTGTCGACCTAATGTCTGTCTAACATGTGGTGTCTATCATTGGGGCAGATGTATTAACCTGGAGACGGCATAAGGAAGTGATAAACCAGTGATAAATGCAAGGTGATAAACACACCAACCAATCAGCTCCAATATGTAAATGAACAGGTAGGAGTTGATTGGCTGGTGTGTTTATATCCTTGCATTTATCACTGGTTTATTACTTCCTTATGCGTTCTCCAGGTTAATACATCTGCCCCAATAGGTCTTGCTGTAGAACAGAATGTAGTATATTCTATAATTAATGAGAAAGTGACAGCACATGAAATGTAAATAGCACCGCTGACATATTATGAAGACAAAGGTCTAATGAGCCTAGTCAATGAAAGGCACACCTTGCATGGCACCAGAATAACTGCGTGAAAAAATATGAATGAATATATACATAGGACTTCCTTTACACATAGATAGATAGATAGATAGATAGATAGATAGATAGATAGATAGATAGATAGATAGATAGATAGATAGATAGATCCACAATCTGTCAGCACTGTCATTTATTTCAAACAACATGCTCCGGTGCCCCTCACCTCACAGGAAAATATGTACTGTATATATATTTCAGCAATTGACTTTGGTAAGTATCCAAGCAGATGATTTCAGGGATCCAGTCAGGATCCCTCCAGTCAAAATTCTGACACCGGAATGCCGACTCTACTCGGCATCCCAAATAGGGTGACAAGCCCATCATTGGAATTCTGACCGTTGTGATCCCAATCGAATGTGTGCCGGACTCTGAGAGGTACAACGGGGGGCGCGGTGGAGGTAGGTTTAGGCTGCGGGGGAGGAGGAGGCTGCTAGAAGAGAGTGGGTTAGGAGCCTTTTAGGGGAGGTGACTATACTTATCTTTCCTCTGTGTCGGGATTCAGAGTATCGGGATGCCACGGTCTGTATTCTGAACGCCGGCATTTCAATCCCAACCTGAGGTTGCAAGGTCAATGCTGCAAAACCTTATACCAGAGTCATGCGCTATCAATAGAGATGTGCACTTGAAATTTTTCGGGTTTTGTGTTTTGGTTTTGGGTTCGGTTCCGCGGCCGTGTTTTGGGTTCGACCGCGTTTTGGCAAAACCTCACCGAATTTTTTTTGTCGGATTCGGGTGTGTTTTGGATTCGGGTGTTTTTTTCAAAAAACACTAAAAAACAGCTTAAATCATAGAATTTGGGGGTCATTTTGATCCCAAAGTATTATTAACCTCAAAAACCATAATTTCCACTCATTTTCAGTCTATTCTGAATACCTCACACCTCACAATATTATTTTTAGTCCTAAAATTTGCACCGAGGTCGCTGGATGACTAAGCTAAGCGACCCTAGTGGCCGACACAAACACCGGGCCCATCTAGGAGTGGCACTGCAGTGTCACGCAGGATGGCCCTTCCAAAAAACACTCCCCAAACAGCACATGACGCAAAGAAAAAAAGAGGCGCAATGAGGTAGCTGTGTGAGTAAGATAAGCGACCCTAGTGGCCGACACAAACACCGGGCCCATCTAAAAGTGGCACTGCAGTGTCACGCAGGATGGCCCTTCCAAAAAACACTCCCCAAACAGCACATGACGCAAAGAAAAAAAGAGGCGCAATGAGGTAGCTGTGTGAGTAAGCTAAGCGACCCTAGTGGCCGACACGAACACCTGGCCCATCTAGGAGTGGCACTGCAGTGTCACGCACGATGGCCCTTCCAGAAAACACTCCCCAAACAGCACATGACGCAAGAAAAAAAGAGGCGCAATGAGGTAGCTGTGTGAGTAAGATAAGCGACCCTAGTGGCCGACACAAACACCGGGCCCATCTAGGAGTGGCACTGCAGTGTCACGCAGGATGGCCCTTCCAAAAAACACTCCCCAAACAGCACATGACGCAAAGAAAAAAAGAGGCGCAATGAGGTAGCTGTGTGAGTAAGATAAGCGACCCTAGTGGCCGACACAAACACCGGGCCCATCTAGGAGTGGCACTGCAGTGTCACGCAGGATGGCCCTTCCAAAAAACACTCCCCAAATAGCACATGACGCAAAGAAAAAAAGAGGCGCAATGAGGTAGCTGTGTGAGTAAGATAAGCGACCCTAGTGGCCGACACAAACACCGGGCCCATCTAGGAGTGGCACTGCAGTGTCACGCAGGATGGCCCTTCCAAAAAACACTCCCCAAACAGCACATGACGCAAAGAAAAAAAGAGGCGCAATGAGGTAGCTGTGTGAGTAAGATAAGCGACCCTAGTAGCCGACACAAACACCGGGCCCATCTAGGAGTGGCACTGCAGTGTCACGCAGGATGGCCCTTCCAAAAAACACTCCCCAAACAGCACATGACGCAAAGAAAAAAAGAGGCGCAATGAGGTAGCTGTGTGAGTAAGATAAGCGACCCTAGTGGCCGACACAAACACCGGGCCCATCTAGGAGTGGCACTGCAGTGTCACGCAGGATGGCCCTTCCAAAAAACACTCCCCAAACAGCACATGACGCAAAGAAAAAAAGAGGCGCAATGAGGTAGCTGTGTGAGTAAGATAAGCGACCCTAGTGGCCGACACAAACACCTGGCCCATCTAGGAGTGGCACTGCAGTGTCACGCAGGATGGACCTTCCAAAAAACACTCCCCAAACAGCACATGACGCAAAGAAAAAAAGAGGCGCAATGAGGTAGCTGTGTGAGTAAGATAAGCGACCCTAGTGGCCAACACAAACACCGGGCCCATCTAGGAGTGGCACTGCAGTGTCACGCAGGATGGCCCTTCCAAAAAACACTCCCCAAACAGCACATGACGCAAAGAAAAAAAGAGGCGCAATGAGGTAGCTGTGTGAGTAAGATAAGCGACCCAAGTGGCCGACACAAACACCTGGCCCATCTAGGAGTGGCACTGCAGTGTCACGCAGGATGGCCCTTCCAAAAAACACTCCCCAAACAGCACATGACGCAAAGAAAAAAAGAGGCGCAATGAGGTAGCTGTGTGAGTAAGATAATTGACCCTAGTGGCCGACACAAACACCGGGCCCATCTAGGAGTGGCACTGCAGTGTCACGCAGGATGGCCCTTCCAAAAAACACTCCCCAAACAGCACATGACGCAAAGAAAAATTAAAGAAAAAAGAGGTGCAAGATGGA
Organism: Pseudophryne corroboree; assembly: GCF_028390025.1. Taxonomy (NCBI): domain Eukaryota; kingdom Metazoa; phylum Chordata; class Amphibia; order Anura; family Myobatrachidae; genus Pseudophryne; species Pseudophryne corroboree. Next base: position 190,519,447 of record NC_086452.1, on the reverse strand, counting down.
ATTGTCCTTGGGCCCTCCCACCCACCCTTATGTTGTATAAACAGGACATGCACACTTTAACCAACCCATCATTTCAGTGACAGGGTCTGCCACACGACTGTGACTGAAATGACGGGTTGGTTTGGACCCCCACCAAAAAAGAAGCAATTAATCTCTCCTTGCACAAACTGGCTCTACAGAGCAAGATGTCCACCTCATCATCATCCTCCGATATATCACCGTGTACATCCCCCTCCTCACAGATTATCAATTCGTCCCCACTGGAATCCACCATCTCAGCTCCCTGTGTACTTTGTGGAGGCAATTGCTGCTGGTCAATGTCTCCACGGAGGAATTGATTATAATTCATTTTAATGAACATCATCTTCTCCACATTTTCTGGATGTAACCTCGTACGCCGATTGCTGACAAGGTGAGCGGCGGCACTAAACACTCTTTCGGAGTAAACACTTGTGGGAGGGCAACTTAGGTAGAATAAAGCCAGTTTGTGCAAGGGCCTCCAAATTGCCTCTTTTTCCTGCCAGTATAAGTACGGACTGTGTGACGTGCCTACTTGGATGCGGTCACTCATATAATCCTCCACCATTCTTTCAATGGGGAGAGAATCATATGCAGTGACAGTAGACGACATGTCCGTAATCGTTGACAGGTCCTTCAGTCCGGACCAGATGTCAGCATCAGCAGTCGCTCCAGACTGCCCTGCATCACCGCCAGCGGGTGGGCTCGGAATTCTGAGCCTTTTCCTCGCACCCCCAGTTGCGGGAGAATGTGAAGGAGGAGATGTTGACAGGTCGCGTTCCGCTTGACTTGACAATTTTCTCACCAGCAGGTCTTTGAACCCCAGCAGACTTGTGTCTGCCGGAAAGAGAGATCCAAGGTAGGTTTTAAATCTAGGATCGAGCACGGTGGCCAAAATGTAGTGCTCTGATTTCAACAGATTGACCACCCGTGAATCCTTGTTAAGCGAATTAAGGGCTCCATCCACAAGTCCCACATGCCTAGCGGAATCGCTCCGTGTTAGCTCCTCCTTCAATGTCTCCAGCTTCTTCTGCAAAAGCCTGATGAGGGGAATGACCTGACTCAGGCTGGCAGTGTCTGAACTGACTTCACGTTTGGCAAGTTCAAAGGGCATCAGAACCTTGCACAACGTTGAAATCATTCTCCACTGCGCTTGAGACAGGTGCATTCCACCTCCTATATCGTGCTGAATTGTATAGGCTTGAATGGCCTTTTGCTGCTCCTCCAACCTCTGAAGCATATATAGGGTTGAATTCCACCTCGTTACCACTTCTTGCTTCAGATGATGGCAGGGCAGCTTCAGGCGTTTTTGGTGTTGCTCCAGTCTTCTGTACGTGGTGCCTGTACGCCGAAAGTGTCCCGCAATTCTTCTGGCCACCGACAGCATCTCTTGCACGCCCCTGTCGTTTTTTAAAAAATTCTGCACCACCAAATTCAAGGTATGTGCAAAACATGGGACGTGCTGGAATTTGCCCAGATTTAATGCACACACAATATTGCTGGCGTTGTCCGATGCCACAAATCCACAGGAGAGTCCAATTGGGGTAAGCCATTCCGCGATGATCTTCCTCAGTTGCCGTAAGAGGTTTTCAGCTGTGTGCGTATTCTGGAAAGCGGTGATACAAAGCGTAGCCTGCCTAGGAAAGAGTTGGCGTTTGCGAGATGCTGCTACTGGTGCCGCCGCTGCTGTTCTTGCGGCGGGAGTCCATACATCTACCCAGTGGGCTGTCACAGTCATATAGTCCTGACCCTGCCCTGCTCCACTTGTCCACATGTCCGTGGTTAAGTGGACATTGGGTACAGCTGCATTTTTTAGGACACTGGTGACTCTTTTTCTGAGGTCTGTGTACATTTTCGGTATCGCCTGCCTAGAGAAATGGAACCTAGTTGGTATTTGGTACCGGGGACACAGTACCTCCAACAAGTCTCTAGTTGGCTCTGCAGTAATGATGGATACCGGAACCACGTTTCTCACCACCCAGGATGCCAAGGCCTCAGTTATCCGCTTTGCAGCAGGATGACTGCTGTGATATTTCATCTTCCTCTCAAAGGACTGTTGGACAGTCAATTGCTTGGTGGAAGTAGTAAAAGTGGTCTTACGATTTCCCCTCTGGGATGACCATCGACTCCCAGCAGCAACAACAGCAGCGCCAGCAGCAGTAGGCATTACACGCAAGGATGCATCGGAGAAATCCCAGGCAGGAGAGGAATCGTCAGAATTGCCAGTGACATGGCCTGCAGGACTATTGGCATTCCTGGGGAAGGAGGAAATTGACACTGAGGGAGTTGGTGGGGTGGTTTGCGTGAGCTTGGTTACAAGAGGAAGGGATTTAATGGTCAGTGGACTGCTTCCGCTGTCGCCCAAAGTTTTTGAACTTGTCACTGACTTATTATGAATGCGCTGCAGGTGACGTATAAGGGAGGATGTTCCGAGGTGGTTAACGTCCTTACCCCTACTTATTACAGCTTGACAAAGGCAACACACGGCTTGACAAATGTTGTCCGCATTTCAGTTGAAATACTTCCACACCGAAGAGCTGATTTTTTTGGTATTTTCACCAGGCATGTCAACGGCCATATTCCTCCCACGGACAACAGGTGTCTCCCCGGGTGCCTGACTTAAACAAACCACCTCACCATCAGAATCCTCCTTGTCAATTTCCTCCCCAGCGCCAGCAACACCCATATCCTCCTCATCCTGGTGTACTTCAACACTGACATCTTCAATCTGACTATCAGGAACTGGACTGCGGGTGCTCCTTCCAGCACTTGCAGGGGGCGTGCAAATGGTGGAAGGCGCATGCTCTTCACGTCCAGTGTTGGGAAGGTCAGGCATCGCAACCGACACAATTGGACTCTCCTTGTGGATTTGGGATTTCGAAGAACGCACAGTTCTTTGCGGTGCTTTTGCCAGCTTGAGTCTTTTCATTTTTCTAGCGAGAGGCTGAGTGCTTCCATCCTCATGTGAAGCTGAACCACTAGCCATGAACATAGGCCAGGGCCTCAGCCGTTCCTTGCCACTCCGTGTGGTAAATGGCATATTGGCAAGTTTACGCTTCTCCTCCGACAATTTTATTTTAGATTTTGGAGTCCTTTTTTTACTGATATTTGGTGTTTTGGATTTTACATGCTCTGTACTATGACATTGGGCATCGGCCTTGGCAGACGACGTTGCTGGCATTTCATCGTCTCGGCCATGACTAGTGGCAGCAGCTTCAGCACGAGGTGGAAGTGGATCTTGATCTTTCCCTAATTTTGGAACCTCAACATTTTTGTTCTCCATATTTTAATAGGCACAACTAAAAGGCACCTCAGGTAAACAATGGAGATGGATACTAGTATACTTATGGATGGACGAGCGACTGCCGACACAGAGGTAGCTACAGCCGTGGACTACCGTACTGTGTCTGCTGCTAATATAGACTGGATGATAATGAGATTAAATCAATATATATATATATATATATATATAATATCACACTAGTACTGCAGCAGGACAGGTAGATATATTTATTATGTAATGACTGATGACGGACCTGCTGGACACTGTCAGCTCAGCAGCACCGCAGACTGCTACAGTAAGCTACTATAGTAGTATGTATAAAGAAGAAAGAAAGAAAAAACCACGGGTAGGTGGTATACAATTATGGATGGACGAGCGACTGCCGACACAGAGGTAGCTACAGCCGTGGACTACCGTACTGTGTCTGCTGCTAATATAGACTGGATGATAATGAGATGAAATCAATATATATATATATAATATCACACTAGTACTGCAGCCGGACAGGTAGATATATTTATTATGTAATGACTGATGACGGACCTGCTGGACACTGTCAGCTCAGCAGCACCGCAGACTGCTACAGTAAGCTACTATAGTAGTATGTATAAAGAAGAAAGAAAAAAAAAAACCACGGGTAGGTGGTATACAATTATGGATGGACGAGCGACTGCCGACACAGAGGTAGCTACAGCCGTGGACTACCGTACTGTGTCTGCTGCTAATATAGACTGGATGATAATGAGATGAAATCAATATATATATATATAATATCACACTAGTACTGCAGCCGGACAGGTAGATATATTTATTATGTAATGACTGATGACGGACCTGCTGGACACTGTCAGCTCAGCAGCACCGCAGACTGCTACAGTAAGCTACTATAGTAGTATGTATAAAGAAGAAAGAAAAAAAAAACCACGGGTAGGTGGTATACAATTATGGATGGACGAGCGACTGCCGACACAGAGGTAGCTACAGCCGTGGACTACCGTACTGTGTCTGCTGCTAATATAGACTGGATGATAATGAGATGAAATCAATATATATATATATATATAATATCACACTAGTACTGCAGCCGGACAGGTAGATATATTTATTATGTAATGACTGATGACGGACCTGCTGGACACTGTCAGCTCAGCAGCACCGCAGACTGCTACAGTAAGCTACTATAGTAGTATGTATAAAGAAGAAAGAAAAAAAAAAACACGGGTAGGTGGTATACAATTATGGATGGACGAGCGACTGCCGACACAGAGGTAGCTACAGCCGTGGACTACCGTACTGTGTCTGCTGCTAATATAGACTGGATGATAATGAGATGAAATCAATATATATATATATATATAATATCACACTAGTACTGCAGCCGGACAGGTAGATATATTTATTATGTAATGACTGATGACGGACCTGCTGGACACTGTCAGCTCAGCAGCACCGCAGACTGCTACAGTAAGCTACTATAGTAGTATGTATAAAGAAGAAAGAAAAAAAAAAAACCACGGGTAGGTGGTATACAATTATGGATGGACGAGCGACTGCCGACACAGAGGTAGCTACAGCCGTGGACTACCGTACTGTGTCTGCTGCTAATATAGACTGGATGATAATGTGATGAAATCAATATATATATATATAATATCACACTAGTACTGCAGCCGGACAGGTAGATATATTTATTATGTAATGACTGATGACGGACCTGCTGGACACTGTCAGCTCAGCAGCACCGCAGACTGCTACAGTAAGCTACTATAGTAGTATGTATAAAGAAGAAAGAAAAAAAAAACCACGGGTAGGTGGTATACAATATTATATATATTATATACAATTATATATATATATATATATATATATATATATATTAAACTGGTGGTGATTATTAAACTGGTGGTCAGGTCACTGGTCACACTATCAGCAACTTGCAAGTAGTACTCCTAAGCAGACAATCACAATATATATTATACTGGTGGTCAGTGTGGCACTCTGGCAGCAAAAGTGTGCACTGTACGTTATATGTACTCCTGAGTCCTGCTCTCAGACTCTAACTGCTCCCCACTGTCAGTGTCTCCCCCACAAGTCAGATATACATTATACAGTCACACTATCTATCTATCACTTCAGCAAGTAGTAGTACTCCTCCTAATGCTCCCCAAAATTACTACTGTGTCTCTCTCTACTCTAGTCTCACTCTCTTCTCTATAAACGGAGAGGACGCCAGCCACGTCCTCTCCCTATGAATCTCAATGCACGTGTGAAAATGGCGGCGACGCGCGGCTCCTTATATAGAATCCGAGTCTCGCGATAGAATCCGAGCCTCGCGAGAATCCGACAGCGGGATGATGACGTTCGGGCGCGCTCGGGTTAACCGAGCAAGGCGGGAAGATCCGAGTCGCTCGGCCCCGTGTAAAAAAAAATGAAGTTCGGGCGGGTTCGGATTCCGAGGAACCGAACCCGCTCATCTCTAGCTATCAAGCTATTAACAGATATTGTATGGGCCAAGCTGCTGCAGTATCAAGAGTCTGATCTTTTGAGACTATTGCTAAGAATTGCATTCTATTGTCAAAGGGCAAGTAACCGAAATGGTTGGGTCTTTTAGATTTCATGCCCTTTGACAAGTATTTCAAATGTCACTACAACTATTGCTGGTACATAGACTCAGGAGCCACTAAGCATTTCTGCTGTAATAAAAGTTTGTTGAAGTTACTAAAGCCATGTGAACCTGTAAATTGCATCCCTCCAGCAATTAGTGAGGAATCCCACTCATAAAGTTGCAATATTAAACTTAATATTTACAAATGGTGACAGAATATCTGTGGTAAATGTGAGTGAGCACTAAGTTCCAGTGACCATCCCGCAGTATGATTAAGGTTTTTTTTTTTGTTTGTTTGGTGTTTTTTTCACATTTATTTCTCTTCCCCTTGTCCCTGTCTGAATTACCAATTACTGTTCTGTATAATTATTGTTTCTCTTCACAGCTAGGCTATAGTACCGTATTTATGAAACAAGAGAAAAGGTGGAGAATTCCACTACACCGGTGCTATATATAGCTGCCCCAGATTATTAACCACCCTAAGATGTCACCAAACATCTAACATAATACAGAATATACAATACAAGTGGGGGATATACAACCCTGGGCGCTTTAAATTGATATAAAGTTCTTATATATGCGATACATTCCTTTCAAATGAACTCTTCAGTATTTCTCTCTTGATCCACTCGGTGCTTGATTTCCACTCAGAAGTGACGAAGTGTATGCAAAAAAAATGTTTTAAAAGAAAAAGAGGAATAGTGTAATACAGTTTTTTTACACAATATTCATATGAACGTGACTATTACGTGAATGAAGTGATTTATAGTTGATGTACATACACTTAACCTTAAACAAATTTGTGCAACATACAATTTTAAAAAACTATTAGCCGTGTCTTATTAATTAAATTGGAAGTAATGTGTAATCTTATAAAGGTATCTTTAGCCGGAAAAAGTAGGCGTACCCCACTCACAGTGTTACTGGAGGTTATGAAGCACATCAAGGTATCTTTAACGTGTTCCCCATGAAATTTCTTCAAGCTGATCGAATCGCAACATCCAACTCGTATATGTGTCAATGGAAAGGACAAAAAATATCTGATGTGTATTATAATCCGTCATAAATATTTGGAAATAATAATCCAGGATATGGAAATGTGTACTTTTTTACAATTATGTATTACCACTATGGGAGTATGATATAAACGTACCCGACTTACCAGAGATCGGTAAATCGTAAGCATATCAAGGTATCTTTAAATATTCCTAGATTATAAACACAGTTTGCGTACCCCGACTCACAGTGTGTTATGATTCCAGCACTCTGGTCTGAGGAGGTCCTATTGCAAGGACCGGAGCACTGGAACGTAATGCTGGGGAAGGAAGCGGGAATAGAAAGTAGCCCCTGGCGCCCTAACTCCGTTGTCTCGCCCGTGCTGTCAGAAATCCCCTGCGAGACTATGGTTGCTTGAGCCCATGGCAGCCGCGTTTGAAGGGCGGATTATGTCTGCCCAACTCCGATGCCCCCTCAGGTCTTAATGGGAGACAAAGGGAAATCCGATACAGGGTGATAACAAGGGGCCCTCTGACTAAACAACCAGGCCAGGGGCTACAAGCTAACTGACAAAAGCTGAGGTATGTGCGGAAACCCGCCAGGGAAAAGGACAACCAAAATCCACTAGTCCGTTACTCCTACCCAGCACCGCTGGATACCAGAGTGGATCTGTGGGAGCAGAATCCTCCGCAAAAGCTCCGAAACACAAATAATAAATAATAAATGATAAAGCGGCCAAGCCGCAACACACGGCTACGCCGTGACTCACGAACACCACTGGATGTTCAAAGGTGCTCAGTCAGGACTCCAGGAACAGATGACGACTTCCAAGTACAGGACAACTGAGAACAGGAACGACCGGATACAGCAGGACTGGAAACACTCTCAGCAAACAGATACAGCATGCAAGAAGCTATTACCGGCGTCTGTGAGAAGCCCAGGAAGTGTATTTAACAGGGAGTCCTCCAATCAGCTGTTAGAGGCTGATTGGATTAGATGCCATACAGCTGCCTAGCTGCATGGCCAGGAAACAGGTGTCCTATTAATTAAAATGGACCCAGCAACGGGGAACGCGGTCCGTCAGTGGCGTCCCCGTTGCTAGGGTCCGTGCGGCTCCGTGCGCCCGGCGTCTAGCGTTGCCAGGGAGCCGGCGGCTGTACGCGCACGGCGTCCCTGGTTGCTAGGCGCCGGGCCGCACCAACGAGCGGACCCCGGCGCCTAACAGTACCCCCCCCCCCTTGAGGAGGGGTCAAGGAACCCCTAAAGCCAGGTTTCCGAGGAAATTCCCGAAAAAATGCCCTCTTGAAACTCGGGGCATGGAGATCCTTATCCAGGACCCAAGACCTTTCCTCTGGACCATAGCCTCTCCAGTGCACCAGAAAATAAAGCCGACCCCGGGACAATTTGGAATCGAGAACCTTCTCCACCAAGAACTCCTGATGACCCTGTACATCTACTGGTGATTTCCCCTGAGAGATCTTCCGAGGAAATCTACTGGAAGAAACGTATGGTTTCAACAGGGAGCAATGGAACGTATTTCCGATCCGGAGAGCTCTTGGTAAACGTAACCGGAAAGCAACTGGATTGATTTTTTTAATAATATGAAATGGTCCAATAAATTTGGGGCCCAAACTAGCTGAGGTTTGTCGAAGTTTAATGTTACGAGTCGACAACCATACCCTATCTCCCACCTTAAAAGTGCAAGGACGCCGGAGCCTGTCAGAAATTTTTTTCTCTCGAAATGCCGCTTTTCTGAGAGCAAGGTGCACTTTTTTCCAAATGACTCTGAGATGAGAGGTTAAGGTTAGCGAGGAAACAGAGGAATGTTGAAAAAAAGAATTAGCTCTGGGGTGAAAACCAAAAACTGAAAAGAATGGAGACACATTAGTGGAGGAATGACAAGAATTGTTGTAAGCAAACTCCGCCAAAGGAAGAAACTCGGACCAATCATTCTGGAGTTTGGCTGAGTACAAACGCAAATACTGTTTTAATGATTGATTAACTCGCTCGGTCTGCCCGTTGGATTGGGGATGGTAGCCGGATGTTAAAGACAATTTCATCTTTAATGAGGCACAAAAAGACTTCCAGAATTGTGCAATGAATTGTGGACCCCGATCAGAAACAATATCAGTGGGCAACCCATGAAGTCTGAAAACATGGCGGAGAAACAAAACTGCCAATCCCTGGGCAGATGGCAGTCGGGGAAGAGCAATGAAATGGGCCATCTTGCTAAAACGGTCCACTACCACCCATATGACTCGGAATCCGGCTGACAGAGGGAGGTCTACCACAAAATCCATGGAAATATGAGACCATGGCCTGAGAGGAACATTTAAGGGCATAAGTTGCCCGATAGGCAAGGAACGGGGAACCTTATGCTGTGCACAGACCTGACAAGAAAAAACAAACTCCTTAATGTCTTTAGAAAGACCAGGCCACCATACTGAGCGGGAGACTAATTCCAAAGTCTTAGAGATCCCCGGATGCCCGGCAACTTTGCTATCATGAAACTCAGTCAAAACAGTAGCTCTCAAAAACTCAGGGACGTAAAGACGACCAGCAGGAGTATTTCCAGGAGCTTGATGTTGAAGCTGCTTTAACTGGGTAAATAAATCTTGTGTGAGGCCTGCCCAAATGACTGAAGACGGAAGTATGGGAGTAACAGGACTGTTATTATGAACTGGAAGAAAACTGCGTGACAGGGCATCCGCCTTGGTATTCTTGGAACCTGGCCTAAAGGTGATAATAAACTTGAAACGAGTAAAAAATAAAGCCCAACGAGCCTGCCGGGCATTCAGCCGCTTAGCTGATTCGATGTACTGAAGATTTTTGTGGTCAGTCAATACTGAAATGGTATGTGTTGCTCCCTCAAGCCAATGCCTCCACTCCTCGAAAGCCCATTTAATAGCCAGTAACTCCCGGTTACCAACATCGTAGTTGGATTCAGCGGATGAGAATTTCCTGGACATAAAGGCACAAGGATGTAGTTCTAGAGAGTCCGGATCCTTCTGAGATAGGATAGCCCCCACTCCAACCTCCGAGGCATCAACCTCAACAATGAAGGGCAATTCAGGGTTGGGATGTCTGAGGACTGGGGCTGAGACAAAAGCTTGTTTCAAGGCCTGAAAGGATAACTCAGCTTCACGTGACCAGTTGGTAGGATCCGCTCCCTTCTTAGTCAGTGCCACAATGGGAGCAACCAGGTCGGAAAAAGCATGAATAAATCTTCTATAATAATTCGCAAACCCTAAAAAGCGCTGAATTGCTTTTAAGTTGGTGGGTTGCGCCCAACTAAGGATGGCTTGGAGCTTCTTAGGTTCCATACAGAATCCCCGAGGGGAAATAATGTACCCTAAAAAGGATACCTCCGTGACATGAAACTCACACTTCTCCAGCTTGGCATATAGGTGATTTTCACGTAATTTTTGAAGAACCTGACGCACCTGGGTAACATGTTGTTCAATAGAGTCAGAATAGATCAGGATGTCGTCTAAGTAAACGACTACGAATCTTCCTAGAAAATCACGGAGCACATCGTTAATGAGATCCTGGAAAACTGCCGGAGCGTTAGACAAGCCGAACAGCATCACCAGATACTCGTAGTGACCCGACTGAGTACTGAACGCCGTCTTCCATTCATCTCCCGACTTGATTCGGATGAGGTTATACGCTCCCCTCAGGTCAATTTTAGAAAAAATCACAGCTGAACGCAGCTGATCAAAGAGGACAGAAATCAGCGGCAGAGGGTAAGTATTTTTAACTGAGATCTTATTCAGGGCTCTAAAGTCAATGCAAGGTCTGAGTGATCCATCTTTCTTCTCCACAAAGAAGAAGCCTGCACTTAAAGGGGATTTAGATGGCCTGATAAATCCTTTCCCTAGGCTCTCCTTAACATACTCATTCATGGCCGCAGTTTCTGGCCCGGACAATGCATATAACCTTCCCTTTGGCAATGTGGCACCAGGAATTAGCTCAATAGCACAATCATAAGGCCGATGGGGAGGCAGAATGTCCGCATTGCCCTTGGAAAATACATCAACAAAGTCCTGGTATTCCACGGGAATGGGTTCGGGAATGGCAGCAGCTATTCTGACGGGAAATGTAATACATTCCTTATTACAGATGGTACCCCATTGTGAGATCTCCCCCGACTGCCAATCAATGATGGGATTATGAAAGGCCAGCCAAGGGTGACCCAGAACCACTGGAACTGCTGGGCAATGGGTAAGGAAAAACTCAATTTTTTCGGAATGAAGAGCTCCTACCGTAAGTAGTACAGGGGGTGTACAGAGGGAAATAACCCCATTGGACAAGGGACTCCCATCTAAACCATGCATGGTGATACACCTACCCAAAGCTAACTGAGGAATACCCAAGGCCTTGGCCCACGTTAAGTCCATAAAGTTCCCTGCAGCTCCACTGTCAACAAAAGCCGACACCGAAGAACTGAGGCTGCCAAAGGAAACTTTAGCTGGGACTAAAAGGGAGTTATTCGAGGAGATAAGCTGCAGACCAAAGTGAACCCCCTCACAATTCACTTGGTCGAGGCGTTTCCCGACTTATTCGGACAATTACGGGCAAAATGTCCCTTACCCCCACAGTACAAACAAAGACCAGAGTTTTGCCTTCTGGCTCTTTCTTCTGGAGACAGCCGGGAGAGACCCATCTGCATGGGCTCCTCTATGTCCTCAGGAATGGAAAATACACATGGAGTAGACCTGACAGGTGCTCCTTTTTCAGCCCTCCGCTCTCTGAGACGACGATCAATCTTAATAGAAAGCTCCATGAGTTTATCGAGAGTCTCAGGAGCGGGATACTGAAGGAGACTGTCTTTTATAGACTCAGATAAGCCGAGGCGAAACTGACTGCGCAGGGCTGGGTCATTCCAGCCACAGTCGTTCGACCAACGGCGAAACTCCGTAGAATAAACCTCTGCAGGATTTCTACCCTGTCTGAGAGCGCGTAACTGACTCTCAGCGGATGCCTCTCTATCAGGGTCATCATACAAAAGCCCTAAAGACCCCAGAAAGGCGTCTACTGACAACAATGCCGGATCCTCTGCTTTTAAACCAAAAGCCCAGGTCTGAGGATCCCCCTGGAGCAAAGAAATAATAATTCCGACCCGCTGAGATTCAGTACCTGAGGAGATTGGTCTTAAACTAAAATAAAGTTTACAGGACTCTTTAAAATTAAAAAACTCCTTCCTATCACCAGAAAAGCGGTCAGGCAAGTGCATTTTTGGTTCAGGGACTACCCTCGGGGAAGTTCGTAAAAGATCTTCCTGCGACTTCACCCGAAGGGAAAGATCCTGAACCATCTGAGTAAGTTCTTGAATCTGGCTAACTAGGAGCTGGCCAGGATTTGGCCCTAAACCAGTGGGATTCATGAGGCCGATAAATCTTACAAAACTGAATAAGGAAAAAATCAAACCCTGTTTAATTTTAAGTTTGGGTGTGGCCGGTAATAATGTTATGATTCCAGCACTCTGGTCTGAGGAGGTCCTATTGCAAGGACCGGAGCACTGGAACGTAATGCTGGGGAAGGAAGCGGGAATAGAAAGTAGCCCCTGGCGCCCTAACTCCGTTGTCTCGCCCGTGCTGTCAGAAATCCCCTGCGAGACTATGGTTGCTTGAGCCCATGGCAGCCGCGTTTGAAGGGCGGATTATGTCTGCCCAACTCCGATGCCCCCTCAGGTCTTAATGGGAGACAAAGGGAAATCCGAGACAGGGTGATAACAAGGGGCCCTCTGACTAAACAACCAGGCCAGGGGCTACAAGCTAACTGACAAAAGCTGAGGTATGTGCGGAAACCCGCCAGGGAAAAGGACAACCAAAATCCACTAGTCCGTTACTCCTACCCAGCACCGCTGGATACCAGAGTGGATCTGTGGGAGCGGAATCCTCCGCAAAAGCTCCGAAACACAAATAATAAATAATAAATGATAAAGCGGCCAAGCCGCAAACACACGGCTACGCCGTGACTCACGAACACCACTGGATGTTCAAAGGTGCTCAGTCAGGACTCCAGGAACAGATGACGACTTCCGAGTACAGGACAACTGAGAACAGGAACGACCGGATACAGCAGGACTGGAAACACTCTCAGCAAACAGATACAGCATGCAAGAAGCTATTACCGGCGTCTGTGAGAAGCCCAGGAAGTGTATTTAACAGGGAGTCCTCCAATCAGCTGTTTAGAGGCTGATTGGATTAGATGCCATACAGCTGCCTAGCTGCATGGCCAGGAAACAGGTGTCCTATTAATTAAAATGGACCCAGCAACGGGGAACGCGGTCCGTCAGTGGCGTCCCCGTTGCTAGGGTCCGTGCGGCTCCGTGCGCCCGGCGTCTAGCGTTGCCAGGGAGCCGGCGGCTGTACGCGCACGGCGTCCCTGGTTGCTAGGCGCCGGGCCGCACCGACGAGCGGACCCCGGCGCCTAACACAGTGTTGTTGCAGTTGTCAAAGCACATCAAGGTATCTTTCTCTTAATGGCCTCCATAAGGACAGTCACCCCAGATCTTCTTATTCAATATATGACCTCTGATACTCCACAATAATATTGCGTCCCACGCCAAGTGTTTAAAAGGACCAAAAAAAACTTTATTGTACAAAAACCCCAAACAGGAGGGGCAGAAAGTCCAATGTACCAATACAGGGTTTGAAATTACAAAATCGAAAAATTGCAGATAAAATGGATATAAAAGAATGATGGATAAAACCTAATAAAAATAAAAGACCACAACCATCCAGTCTAATCTCTGAGGTAATTGTTTTCTACCAAAAAAATGAACAGAAATGACCTTTTCCAGAGATAGCGGTGTTTGTTGTGATGGTGTGGAAAATCCTGGCTGTTCACACTCCTTCTGTCGTCATAAGAAAGATAATAATGATAATAAGTGTTGTGAAAAATACTGCGGATAATATAGGGATCGGTGTATCCGCAGTATTTTTCACAACACTTGTTATCATTATTACCTTTCTTATAAAGAATATTTGTCACTTACTGCAACCAGGACAGATTACTGTCCTTTTATTATATTTTGTGTGATAATAATACCTAGTTATTAAGGATCAATCTCGCCCTAATATTCTCACCACAAGGACGAATACCACGTCCATTATTGTAACTTAAAGGGAACAATTCTGTTCAAGTACATTAAATTGTATTTCCCTTTCATTTTATAGGTTAATTTGACAAATAAAAATTAAGTTTTAATTAAAAATTAACATTCAATTTTTCTTAAAAGAGTGCTCCAAACAAGGAAATTTTCTTTTTCCCGATGTGTTGTGGTCTTAACACCACACATATCGGATATATGTGTACCGGTTACATTATTCCTGGAACACCTCCAACATAACGGATACCTGTCCATTGGGACTTATGTGCTGTCAGTTGGTTATAATAAATTACTTTCTTTATTCTTTAGTCTGGTGCAGGATAAATTGGAGTTTTTTCACAGGGTTATACTCTTTTCAGGAGAGACAGGGTTATTAAAAGAGGGGGATGGTGTATGCCTTTATGTTAAACCATTTCTAAAACCATACTTAAAGGAAGGTATTTACAAGGGAACTGGAGATATTGTAGAGACATTATGGGTTGAAATTTCTGTGGGAAAGAAATGTACAAAAAAACTTTTAATAGGGACATGTTATAAACTGCCTGATATTAGTGTGACTGAGGAAGTGCAACTTTTGATGCAAATCGAGAAAGCTACAGGACTGGGAGAGGTCCTACTCATTGGGGACTTTAATTATCCAGACATAAATTGGGCCAGCAAATCATGTAATACAGCTAGGGGTAAAAGGTTCTTAAATATTGTCGCAAATAGTCGAAAAACCAATCAGAGTAGGGACTACACGGGACTTGGTACTAACAAACAATGTGGAGATAATAGCGAATACTGCAGTAGCCGAGACCTTGGGTAACAGTGATCATAATATGTTCACATTCAACATTAGCATTCAAAAGCAGCACTCTAAGGGTACAACTAAGACTCTTAACTTTAAAAAAGCTACTTTTAACATGCTGAAACATGCACTAAATGTCATAGATTAGGGAACTTCGTTTCAGGGAAAGAACATTGCCGAAATGTGGGATGTTTTTAAAATGATGCTAGACAAATATACCCATAAGTGCATCCCCTTGGGCAGCAAAAATAAGAGTATTAAATTTAAATCAATGTGGTTAAACAAAAAGGTAAAGGAAGATATGGATAAAAAGAGGCGAGCATTCAAAGCTTTCAAATCAGACGGGAAGGCGGAGTCATTCCAGTACAAGGAATATAACAAAAAATGCAAAAAGGAAATCAGAGCAGCTAAAATAGAAAAAGAAAGGCTAATCGCTAAGGAGAGTAAAACTAACCCTAAAAAATTATTTAAGTACATAAATGGTAAGAGGCTAAAAAAAGAGAATATAGGACCATTAAAAAGCGAACTGGGATTCCTGATAAATGATGACAAAGAAAAAGCTGAAATATTGAACACACTTTTCTCATCAGTGTTTACTAGCGAGGACCAGATTGTGGGATTACTGAGTAACAATAACAATAGTATTGATAAAGGCCCATTGCTTAATACTTATCTGTCTGAGGAAGTAGTCTGTGAACCATTAAAAAAAATTAAGACTAATAAATCTCCTGGTCCAGATGGTCTACATCCTAGGGATGGAGCTAAATGCTGAAATAGCAAGGCCACTGTATCTGATTTTCACTGAGTCACGTAGATCAAGAACTGGTATATAGCGGATGTAGTCCCAATATTTAAAAAGGGTATTAAACTTCATCCTGGTAACTAGAGACCGGTTAGTCTGACATCAATAGTGGGGAAACTATTGGAAAGTATACTAAAGGACAGCATACAGGGTTACTTGGAGAACTCCCATACTATTAATTAGAACCAGCATGGTTTTGTGAGAAATAGGTCATGCCAAACTAATTTGGTTAGCTTCTATGAGATAGTAAGCGACAATCTTGACCAGGGTAATGCAGTTGATGTGGTTTATCTAGATTTTGCAAAAGCTTTTGACACAGTACCTCACAGGAGTCTGACTTTCAAATGAAGAGAGATCGGTATAGGAGACACTATTTGTACATGGGTCAGTAATTGGCTTGATAACAGGGAACCGCGAGTGGTGATTAATGGGATGTTTTCCACCTGGGCTAAAGTAATTAGTGGAATACCGCAGGGGCCACTATTGTTTAATATAGTTATTAATGATTTAGGAGAAGGACTAGAAAGCACAGTGTCAATTTTTGCAGACGATACTAAAATATGTAGGGTAATCAAGTCAGATGTGGATGTGGAGTCTCTTCAGAGAGATTTATTTAAACTCTAAGTTTGGGCAATGGTGTATAAGGTTTTATGTGGAAAAATTTTAAGTTATGCACTTTGGGACTAAGAATAAACGGGTCTGGGACTCAGGGTCGACAACAAAAGGTCGACACACCTTAGGTCGACGCCAATTGGTTGACACACCTTAGGTCAACATGGACAAAAGGTCTACAGGAACAAGGTCGACATGGAAAAGTTTTTTATGTTTTTTGGGTGTCGTTTTCTTCGTAGAGTGACCGGGAACCCCAATTAGTGCACCGCATCCTCTCGCATGGCTCACTTCGCTCGCCATGCTTCGGGCATGGTGCCTTCGCTCCGCTACCGCTTCGCTCGGCACAGATTACCATTCCAATCGTAGTCCACGTGGATCGTTAAGTATGAAAAGGTTCCAAAAAAGAAAAAAATCGTGAAAAACTCACGTCGACCTTTTGTCCATGTCGACCTTGTTCCTGTCGACCTTTTGTCCATGTCGACCTTTTGTCCATGTCGACCTAAGGTGTGTCGACCAATTGGCGGCGACCTAAGGTGTGTCGACCTTTTTGTTGTCGATCTGGAGTCCGGATACCGAATAAACATGCAACCTACCAATTAAATGGAGAAAATATAGAGGAAATTGTATTAGGAAAGGATTTGGAGGTGTTCATTGATAGTAGATTTAGCAGCAACACATAATGTCAAAGCGCAGCAACAAAGGCAAATAAGGTGTTAGCATGCATAAAAAGGGGAATTGAGACAAAGGATGAGAGAGCGCAATCCTGCCACTGTACAAATCATTGGTACGGCCGCATCTTGAGTATTGTGTATAGTTCTGGGCACCACACTATAAAAGAGACAAATTAGAACTTGAAAAGGTTCAGAAGCGAGCTAGCAAATTGATTAAGGGGTTGGAGGCACTGGACTTTGAAGAGATGCTTTCTAGGTTAGATATGTTTACACTAGAAATGAGATGACTAAGAGGAGATATGATTAATATTTAGAAATATATAAAGGGGCAATATGCGGAGCTATCATGTGAGTTGTTTACTAAGAGACCCCTACACAAAACGTGCGGACACCCGCTAAGGCTTAAGAGAGGAAATTTCGTACTCAGCGCAGGAAGGGATTCTTCACTGTAAGGGCAATACGAATATGGAATACACTGACAGAGAAGGTTGTAATGACGGACTCATTCAATCCGTTTAAAAATGGGTTAGACAAATTTCTTACAGAAAAAGATATACGAGAATATAGCCTTTAACCTGAATAGAATAGGGAATGCAATATAATTCAGGTTGAACTCGATGGACTACTAGACTTTTTTCAACCTCACCGACTATGTTACTATGTTACTATGTTACTATGACACAGACTAATTCATCCCACACTAAAACAATGGTGTAATAAGCCAAACCAGTGCTGGTGGCTGGCAATCACAAAAAATGTGGACAAACAGAAGTAAATCCTGTTCCTCACCATATAATTGAACCTAAGGATGACATATAAACACAATTACTTAATTTAATATTTTATTCTAAATTTCTCAATTACAAACGTTTGTCCTAGGGGTGCCGTGAAAAAAATTCTGCTACTCTTGGGCACTGTAATTCAGTAAAGTTTGAGAACCACTAGATGTAAGTGATACTTTGGCAGAGTGGAGGAACTTAAAAGGAGTACAAGAGAGGTGGGAAAAATGAAGAAGTGCAATACTAAGAGCAAAGACCTGTGTATCAAAAGGAAAAGGATACAATGGTGGTTAGCGAAAGAAGTAGCAAGTATTGTGAAAGCAAAAAGAAGGCCTATAGAAAATATTGTGCTGAATGAAGCCCAGAGAGTGAGAGTCTTGTTGAGAAAGACAACGTAATAGCAGATCATCATATAAATTATTTTTGCTCAGTATTCACAACTGAAAGAGAGGGGGAAGAGGCCACAGTTAAGTTGCAAGTATATTCATAAAATGAAGGAGATACAAGTACATTTACATGTACTTTAGGAGAAGGTCCTAACAGAACTCTCAAAACTAAAAGTGGATAAATTAATGAGGCCAGGTGGGATATATCCAAGGATACTAAAAGAGCTTAAATGGGTGCTGGTAACACCAATTACAATTATTTATCCAATCACTAGCTACAAGAGTATTTCTAGTGGACTGGAATGTAGTCCCACTGCATAAAAGTGGTAAGAGGCAAGCAACTACCGACAGTGAGCCTTATATCAGTAGTAGGGAAAACGCTAGACACAATTTTAAAAGAAAGTTGTAGAATATCCCAAAACCAGCAATTACAGGATCCAAAACAGTATGGATTTACTGGGGAAAGATCATGTCAAACAAATCTTATTGACTTTTTTTTTTTACTTGTTGACTGTAGTATAGATCATGGGGGGAGCATAGATGATCTTATTTAGACTTTAATAAGGCTTTTGAAATAATCCCATATTGCAGACTGTTATATAAACTTGAAAGTTTGGGATTGGATTGTAAAATGGTTGAGTGGATAAGGTCCTGGTTGCAGGATAGAAAACAGAGGGTCATAGTAAATAGAGTGCATTCACAGGAAGGAAAGGTTACTAGTGGTGTACCCCAGGAATCTGTACTTTGACCAGCACCTTTTAATATCTTTATGGGGATATTGCAAATTGTATTGAAAGGTAAATATGCCTTTTTGCAGATGACACAAAGGTATGCATCAGGGTACACATACATACCAGGAGGGGTATAACAAATGATTGAAGATCTAGGTAGACTAGAGGAATGGTCAAGACCACAGGTTCTCAAACTCGGTCCTCAGGACCCCACACAGTGCATGTTTTGCAGGTTTCCTCACAGAATCACAAGTGAAATAATTAACTCCACCTGTGGACCTTTTAAAATGTGTCTGTGAGTAATTAGTACATCTGTGCACCTGCTGGGTTACCTGCAAAACATGCACTGTGTGGGGTCCTGAGAACCGAGTTTGAGAACCACTGGTCAAGACTGTGGCAAGACAGTTAAATGCCAAATAATGCTAAATCATGCAATTCGGTCTCAAGATCCTAAAAACTAAATATAGTATTAATGGCACTATTATAGAAACTACTGAGGAGGAGAGGAATCTGAAATACTATTTCAGGTGACTTTAAGGCAGGTAGGTAAGTAATGTAACAAAACAACGAGAAAAGCAAGTCAGATGTTTGTTTGCATATGAAAAGGAATCAGTATCAAAATTAAAAAAAGTAATAATGCCACAGTATAGGTCATTAGTACGGCCTCATCTAGAATAATGTATTTCCAGATGGATATAAATACATTAGAGACAAAGAAGGGCAAGTAAAATAGTGCATGGCCTACATCACAAAACTTGCTTGGAAAAACAAACAGATCTTAATATGTACAGTTTGGAGCAGAGAAGGTAAAGGTGTGGGGGTGGTGGGGGGGAATAAAATATACACGTTTAAAGATCCAGGGATACAGCATTTAATTAATATTTAAAGAAAAAATTATTACATTAAATAATGTAATTACAATAGGTTGAACTCGATGGACATTTTGTCTTTTTTCAACCTCAACAACTATGTAACTATGTAAATATATCAAGTTTTTAACAAGGTACAGGATGGAAACATTCATCAAATGAACAGCAGTATTAGAACACAAGGACATGCACTAAAACTACCTGGAGGTAGATTCAGGGGAAATGTGAGGAAAAATGAGTTCACAGAAAGAGTGGTGGACAAGTGGAATAGGCTCCCATAAGAGGTGGTAGATGCGAATACAGTAGAGTGATTTAAGCATGCTTGGGATAGACTTAAGAATATAGGCCCTCATGCCGAGTTGATCGCTAGCTGCCGCTGTTCGCTGCATAGCGATCATTTATAAAAACAGCAAAACTACGCATGTGTATGTGCCGCAATGCGCACGGGCTGCGTACAGGTACAAAGAGCATCGTTGTTTTGCACTAGCGATGATTCCATTTGCACAGCCGAACACAAGGAGATTGACAGGAAGAGGGCGTATATGGGTGTCAATTTACCGTTTTCTGGGAGTGTTTGCAAAAACGCAG
Source organism: Pseudophryne corroboree (assembly GCF_028390025.1). Taxonomy (NCBI): domain Eukaryota; kingdom Metazoa; phylum Chordata; class Amphibia; order Anura; family Myobatrachidae; genus Pseudophryne; species Pseudophryne corroboree. Next base: position 190,499,200 of record NC_086452.1, on the reverse strand, counting down.
GCGTGGCCAGGCGTTTGCAGGGCGGGTATCTGACGTCAATTCCGGGACCTTCGTCGCTACCACCATCACACAGAGTAAGTAACTACGGGGCTGGTCTTGTTCTGCACAAAATGTGTTTGTAACCGCTCTGCTGCATAGGCATTCGCACTCTTCCAAAGCAAAAATACATTCCCCTGTGGGCGGCGACTATGCGTTCGCACGGCTGCTAAAAGTTGCTAGCGAGCGATCAACTCGGAATGAGGGCCATTGTTATGATTCTGTTGCTGTTGGAGCATATCAGCTGGTTGCATTCCCTCCAGTCAGAATGCACCTGGTGTCAGCTGAGATTAGAATCCTATCAGAGACTTGCATTCTTTATGTATTCCCTGTCTGCCTTGTGTACTAGGCTGGTAACAGTTCTTGGATAGAAGTGAGTTTGGGGGACTCAGCGCTGCACTCTAGGGGATGGAACTAGGTGGTTTGAGCTGCAAAAAACCTGTGGGAACTACCCGATACAAACTTAAATATATTGATAAAGGGGGGGGGGGGGCAGGGTTTTGTCGCTTGTGGTGCGATCGTGTCAATGGATACCAGTGAGGCGTGTATTGCTTGATAATCCTTGTTTTATTACTAAACAAATGTGGAGTCTGGTGACAGTTCTTGTTTCCTGCATCTAGGTTCCAGCACCTGTTCCTAGTTGGAAACCTTCTGTGTCCCAGAAGTGCAGAGCACAGGTTCACTGGAACAATAGCAGGTATCAAGGAAAGGCCACAACAGTACTGAGCTACAGGTGCTCTGGAGCAGTAGCCGGTATCAACCAGGGCTGTAACTACATTTGTGCAGAAGGTGTATTGCCTACAGCGCATTTGCCCTGTAGGCGCACTGTCTGCAACCACCCCGATAGGCGGCCTATGTATGTGCAGACCACCTTCCCTCCTGCATTGTGTGAAGAGGGACTTCCTTGCTACAGGAACCGGATGCTGACTGCTGCTGCTCATCATAAGGCACAGGTAATGTAAGTTACAGCATAGCTGCTCCGGGGAGAGGGTGCTCACACACAGAAATACTGTACTCTCCCTCTCTCCTCACTACACACTGCTCTACTTTGCACAATGTATATAAGGAGCTCTACCTTGTACAATGGTAGGGTCTCTTCTGTGGTGTAATATGGATAAGGGGCTGTACTGTGATGTAACTAATGTGACTTAGTACTATTCTGTGGCCACACCCCTTCCCCATGAAACCTAACCCGTATATTTTTGGCGAGCGCCTTCGGCACCCACTGTCCCTGTTTTAAATATGGGGGGCACCAATTGTCTTTCTGGCACAGGGCACCAAAATGTCTAGTAACGGCTCTGGTACAAGGTAAGCTCACAGCAGTGCTGAGCTACAGGTCCTCTAGAGCAATAGTAGGTGACTAGGAAATCTCACTGCAGTGCTGTACAGGCACTCTAGAACAGTTTGTTGATAACTGAAATAACTGAGAGTTAGGGGCTGGTTGGCTACTACTTTAACTCTGTCCACTTTATCTTCACTCAAGGCTTAGTAAATAGTCCCCTATATCTGGCAATATGATGATGAGAGGAAAGGGTTTAAATATGCTATTTTGCGAATGGATAGGTTTCAGCGATCATGTGGTACAATGCAAGTACTGAATAGGTGCAAAAGCAGTCACATGATGAGAGTCAAGATGTCTGTGCCCATGCTGTGCTGGGCCTAGTTACACTGCCAAATAGGAAACAGGAGCAATATATTTCAAGCCTTTATTTGTTATAATTTTGATGATTGTGTCTTACAGTTTAAAATAATCCCAAATCCAAAATCTCGGATAACTAGAATATTGCATAAAATCGATAAAAAAAGGATGTTAAATACAGAAATGTCGGCCCTCTGAAAAGTATAATCACGATTATGTACTCAATACTTGGTTTGGGCCCCTTTTGCATGAATTACTGCCTCAATGCTGCGTGGCATGGATTCTATCAGCCTGTGGCACTGCTGAGGTGTTATGGAAGACAAGGATGCTTCAACAGTGGCCTTCAGCTCTTCTGCATTGTTCGGTCTCATGTCTCTAATCTTTCTCTTGGCAATGCCCCACAGATTCTCTATGGGGTTCAGGTCAGGTGAGTTTAAAGGCCAATTCAGCACAGTAATCCCACGGTCATTGAACCAGGTTTTGGTACTTTTGGCAGTATGGGCAGGTGCCAGGACCTGCTAGAAAATGAAGTCGGCATCTCGACAAAGCTTGTCTGCTGAAGTCTCTCCTATTCTCTCTCTTTCCTGCCGTGAACAGGCTACTTCCCTATACAATGCATCCCTTATCTCTGCTCTTGACTCTGTCACCCCACCCACCACTGTTCACCCTCGCAGATTGACATCTCAATCCTGGCACACCAAATGCACCAGATATCTGCAAAAATGCTCATGTGCCGCTGAGCGACAGTGGAGGAAATCTGTCCTCCACTGAAATTGCCCTCACAAAAGTCTACAATGACCTCCTTGCTGCTAAATCCAGGGGCCACTACTCTCTGTTTATTCTCCTTGACCTCTCTGCTGCTTTTGACACTGTAGACCACCCTCTACTCCTGCAAATCCTTTACTCACTTGGTTTGCATGATACTGCTCTCTCCTGGCTGTCCTCCTACCTTTCTGACCGTTCCTTCTCTGTCTCCTCTCATGACTCCACCTCCCCCCCACTTTCTCTACCAGTATGTGTCCCCCAAGGTTCTGTTCTTTGGCCTCTCCTTTTCTCTCTCTACACATCCTCATTAGGTGAGCTAGTTAGCTCTTTTGACTTAAAATATCATCTCTACGCTGACGATACTCAAATCTACCTTTCCTCCCCTGACCTCTCCCCTGCTCTCCTCACTCGTATCTCCAACTGTCTCTCTGCTATCTCCTCCTGGATGTCCCAGCGCTTTCTTAAACTTAACATGTCTAAGACTAAGCTGATCATCTTCCCTCCCTGCCACATAACCTCACCTGCCACAATTTCATTATCCATTGATGGCACAACTATCTCCTCTAGCCCCCAAGTGCGATGTCTTGGAGTAATCCTTGACTCCTCCCTCTCCTTCAAACCACACATTCAGTACCTCTCACAAACCTGCCATTTCCATCTCAAAAACATCTCCAGGATCAGATCCTTTCTCACCAAGGATGCTACTAAGACCCTCATCCACTCACTGGTCATCTCCAGATTGGACTACTGCAATCTCCTCCTATCTGGCCTCCCTCAAAAATGCCTCTCTCCACTCCAATCTATCCTCAATGCTACTGCCCATCTCGTCTTCCTCACTAAACGTACTACATCCACATCCCGTCTCTTGCAAGACCTTCTCTGGCTACCCTTCCCATTCAGAATCCAATTCAAGCTTCTCACACTCACCTACAAAGTCCTCACCCACTCTTCTCCCTCTTACATCTCTGACCTTATCTCTCTTTACATTCCCACCCATCCTCTTCGCTCTGCTAATGTACGCAGTCTCTCCTGCCAACTGATTACCTCCTCCCACTCCTACCTACAAGATTTTGCACGTGCTGCTCCCTATCTCTGGAATGCTCTACCTCTCCCCATCCAACTCTCCACCTCTCTACGAAACTTTAAACGGACTCTCAGGACCCACTTCATCACCAAACCCAGCCAACTCTCCTCCTAACCCTCTTGTCTATGCTCACTGTCTACCCCTTCTGTGTAATCCCGGTCTGTTAGCACCTTACCTTTTAGATGGTAAGCTCACAAGAGCAGGGACTTCTTTCCTCATGTGCCTTTCCTTTTCTTACTTATACAGTCTTATACTCCTTACTCCCTTTGATGGCACCTAAGCCCTGGTTTTCTATACCTTGTCTTGAACTGTAAGTGCTGTTTTCTTGTTTGCTCATTTGATTATGCAGATCCCTTGTGGCGCCATATAAATAAAGGATAATAGTAATAAATAATAAGTGCTCTAAAATGTCCTGGTAGATGGTTGCGTTGACTCTAGACTTAAAAGAGCATAGTGGACCTACACTAGCAGATGACATGGCTCCCCAAATCAACACAGACTGTGGAAACTTCACACTGGACTTCAAGCATCTTGGATTGTGTGCCTCTCCATCCTTCCTCCAAACTCTGGGACCTTGGTTTCCAAATGAGATGCAAAATTTGCTCTCATCACAAAAGAGGACTTTGGACCACTGAGCAATAGACCAGTTCTTTTTTTCTTTAGCCCAGGTCCAGGATCCGACTGTGTGTGGTGGCTCTTGATGCACTAACTCCAGCCTCAGGCCACTCCTTGTGAAGCTCCCCCACACTTTTGAATGGCCTTATCCTGAGAATCCTCTCCAGGCTGCAGTCATCCCTGCTGCTTGTGCACCTTTTTCTTCCACAATTTTCCCTTCCACTTAACTTCCACTTAACTTTCTATTAATGTGCTTTGATGCAGCGCTTTGAGAGCATCCAACTTATTTTGCAATTGCCTTTTGAGGCTTTCCGTCCTTGTGGAGGGTGTCAATGATGGTTTTCTGCACAACTGTCAGGTCAGCAGTCTTCCCCATGATTGTGAATTGTATTGAACCAGACTGAGAGACCATTTAAAGACTCAATAACCCTTTGCAGGTGGTTTGGATTAATTAGCTGAATAGGGTGTGACACTTTGAGCCTACAATATTGAACCTTTTCACAATATTCAAATTTTCTGAGATTTTTGATTTGGGGTTTTCTTAAATTGTAAGCCACAATCATTACAATTCTAACAAATGAACACTTGAAATATCTCACTTTGCATGTAATGAGTCTATATAATATATTAGTTTCACCTTTTAAGTTGAATTACTGAAATAGATTAACTTTTGCACGATATTCTAATTTTCTGAGTTTCACCTGTATGTATGTATGTATGTATGTATGTATATATATATATATATATACAAACAGAAAGTTCAGCACTCACCAAAGCAAGCTCACTTATTTTCACAACATCAATAAATAAATGATGGGGGTTTAGTTAGTGAATTGGCCAATGCACGGAAGCCTGCAAACCGCTCGCCAAGGTACCCCATCTTCATGCAGGTCCTACACTATCACAGAGTCTCAAAATTAAAACCTAGCAACTGTGTCACACATAATACAACTGCAAATATGCCCACTTGGTTTACTGTGTATCTGCCAAATACTCCATGGCTTTTAAAGGTACACTAGTCACCTGACACTGGCTGATAAATTACTAAAGAACAGCTGACTCAGGTTTAAGATAATTGGGCTTGCATAGGGGTGCATGAACAAAGCTTGTGGCCACAGTTAATATGAGTTAACCAAAAATTAACCCTGCAATATACCAACAAATGTAAAACCACAGTACTTACCACCCCAGAAGCGGGGTGCAGTGTCTGCACTCACCACTCATAGGGTGGGGTGCATGTAGCCCATGGCCACCTACTTATAAATATACAAACAGAAAGTTCAGCACTCACCAAAGCAAGCTCACTTATTTTCACAACATCAATAAATAAATGATGGGGGTTTAGTTAGTGAATTGGCCAATGCACGGAAGCCTGCAAACCGCTCGCCAAAGTATATATATATATATATATATATATATAAAATGAAAACTGCGGATACAAGAACATATTCGCAATATTAAGAATAAAGTGGAGAGTCATGCGGTGTCCAAGCACTTTATCACAGAGCACAATTCAGATCCCGATGCACTTACCTTTAAAGCCATTGAATTCGTGAGACTAGGAGAAAGAGGAGGTGACCTGGCGAACAAATTATCACGCCGGGAGACGTTCTGGATCTTTCAGCTACAGACTTTATATCCTGCGGGTTATAACGATAGCTATGAAATCGCGCCCTTCCTGTAAAAATGTCACTCACGTGAAGGCCCTATTTTTTCTTCCTTATTTTTTCTTCCTTTTTCTTTTCTTTTACTTATATATGTATCACGATTCACTATTTCATATTCAGAGCCGGCCACAGGCATAGGCAAACTAGGCAATTGCCTAGAGCATTTGATATGCCTAGGGGCATCATCAGCTTCTGCTGATTAAAATGACATGCGGCATGCAGTGGCAGAACTAGCGAGCGGTGGGCCCAGGTGCGACAAAATGCTTTGGGTCCCCCATCCCATCCAAGTCCACCCCCTCACTCCTGTAGAGAATCTGGTGAGGGGGACCTGCTCAGGGCCAGAGAAATGGATACCTAGCAACAGTGCCGTAACTATACATTTTAGCACTGTGTGCAAGAAACGGCATTGGAGCCCCACCCCTGCATGCAAAACAGGGGCAGTGCACGCCGTAGGTGCGCACAAAAATTAATAGGGGCGTGGCTTCGTGGGGAAGGGGTGTGGCCACAAAATAATACCAATTCATAAAACGGTGCAGAGTAGTCTCCATTATTCAAATTTCGCCGCACAGTAGCACTACTATACCAGGTGGAGACCCTTTTACACCTTACGGCGGAGAGATTCCCCTTTTTACACATTACGGCAGACAGCGTCCCCTTTTTACACTTTACGGCAGACAGCGTCCCCTTTTTACACATTAAGGCAGACAGCGTCCCCTTTTTACACATAACGGCAGACAGCGTGCCCTTGTTACACATAGCGGCAGACAGCGTGCACTTTTTACACATAACGGCAGACAGCGTCCCCTTTTTACACATAACGGCAGGCAGCATGCCCTTTTTACACATAGCGGCAGACAGCGTGCACTTTTTACACATAATGGCAGACAGCGTGCCCTTGTTATACATTACGGCAGACAGCGTGCCATTTTTACACATTACGGCAGATAGCATGCCCTCGTTACACATTACGGAAGACAGCGACCCCTTTTTACACATTACGGCAGGCAGATTCCACCTTTTTACACATAATGGCAGACAGCGTGCCATTGTTACACATAGCGGCAGACAGCGTTCACTTTTTACACATAACGGCAGACAGCGTGCCCTTGTTACACATTACGGCAGACAGCGTCCCCCTTTTTACACATTACGCCAGACACCGTGCCCTTTTTACACATTACGGCAGACAGCGTGCCCCTTTTACACATTACGGCAGACAGCGTGCCCTTTTTACACATTACGGCAGACAGCGTGCCCTCGTTACACATTTCGTCAAACAGCGCCCCCTTTTTACACATTACGGCAGACAGCGTCCCCTTTTTACACATTAAGGCAGACAGTGTGCCCTTGTTACACAAATCGGCAGACAGCGTGCACTTTTTACACATAACGGCAGACAGCGTGCCCTTTTTACACATAGCGGCAGACAGCGTGCACTTTTTACACATAACGGCAGACAGCGTGCCCTTGTTACACATTACGGCAGACAGCGTGCCATTTTTACACATTACGGCAGACAGCGTGCCCTCGTTACACATTACGGCAGACAGCGACCCCTTTTTACACATTACGGCAGGCAGATTCCACCTTTTTACACATAATGGCAGACAGCCTGCCATTGTTACACATAGCGGCAGACAGCGTTCACTTTTTACACATAACGGCAGACAGCGTCCCCCTTTTAACACATTACGGCAGACACCGTGCCCTTTTTACACATTACGGCAGACAGCGTGCCCTCGTTACACATTACGTCAAACAGCGCCCCCTTTTTACACATTACGGCAGACAGCGTCCCCTTTTTACACATTACGGCAGACAGCGTCCCCCTTTTTACACATAATGGCAGGCAGATTCTCCCTTTTTACACATTACGGCAGACAGTCCCCCTTTTTGGAAAGAAAGAAAGAAAGAAAGAAAGAAAGAAAGAAAGAAAGAAAGAAAGAAAGAAAGAAAGAAAGAAAGAAAGAAAGAAAGAAAGAAAGAATGAATTATACTTACTCTCTCCGCTGGCTCAGGCTCCTCGGTGCAGCTTCTCCAGAGACCCTGGGCAGGAGAGAAGGAGGAGGAGGGAGGTGGAGGAGGGAGCTGCACAGGCGCTTTGTTATTGGTGGAGGCGCTGCTGCTGCTGTCCCAGTCCTTCACCATAGGATGTTCTCCGCCGCTGTGAATGCTGGGATGCGCTTCACAGCGGCGGAAGACAGCCTATAGTGAAGCAGAGGGACAGCAGCAGCAGCGCCTCCACCAGTAACAGTGCTGCTGCGGCTCCCTCCTCTACCTCCCTCCACCTCCTTCCCCCATGTCCACTGCGCTCCTCTCCTCTCCCGGCGGCTGTCTGCTGTGGGCAGCGGTTTCCCGCAGCACACAGCGGCATGTAATGGGTCAGTTTGACTCATTACATGCTTTGGGCCCCTGGACAGTGGCGGGCCCCAGTGCAACGCACTGGATGCACTGGCGGTAGTTACACCTCTGGGGGCATGCCTATATTCTGTATGTAGCATTTCATATGCAGATACAGCCACATTCTCACACAGTATATAGGCATGCTGCATATCAGTTTAATCAGCGGAAGCTGCTTGTGCATCCTAGCCACATAGCAATGCAAATAAGATGCATTTTCATTAAGAAAGGTGCCCGACATTAGCATTGATGCAGGATTTGTGAGGACACATCTGTATCCAAGCAGAGGCAGAGGACATAGTGGAAGTGTGAGTGCTGTGTGCATGTGAGTGGGTTGGTTGTGCAGTAGTGTTCAGAATATGTGTAAGGAGCATTATGTGTGTCATGTAAAACTGCATTAATAATGTGCAACATATGTGTAAAGGGCCACTATGTGTGCCATTATGTGTATAAGGGCATTAATAATGTGCGGCATATGTGTAACAGGGTACTACTGTATGTGTGTCATTATGTGTATAGGGGCACTAATAATGTGCAGCAAATCTGTAGGGGGCACTATGTGTCATTATGTGTATAAGGGCATTAATAATGTGCGGCATATGTGTAAGGGACATTAATTGTAAAAGGGCATTAATAAAGGTTGTCATAATGAGTAAGGTGCATTATGTTTATAAGGACATTAATGTTTCTCATATGTGTAAGGGGCATTACTGTGTGGAATTGTGTATAAATGCATTACTAATGTGTGGCATTATGTGTATAAGGTGCTCTACTATGTGGCGTTGCATATAGAAAGGGCACTACTGTGTCATCTAATGTGAATAAAGAGCAAAAAGGTGTGGTGTAATGTGAATGAGGAGCAATTCAGTGTGACGTAATGTGAATAAGGGGCTCTACTGTGAGGAGTAACGTTTATAAAGTAAAGTGATACTACTGTGGGATGTAATATGAATTATGGACACTATCGCAAGATAAAATGTGAATAAAGTTACAGTACTGTGTGGCGTAATTGGAATTGGGGTTACTATTGTGTGGCCATGCCCCTTCCCAGCAAGAAGATGCCCCTTTTTGGGCTGTGCATCAAATGTGCAAACTGTTCCTATTTAAAATATAGGGGGTACAAGGACTGCTATGGGTGAGGGGTGATGGTGCTGGGAAAGAGGTGCAAGGTCAGAGGCAGAACCAGCGGTGGTGCTAGGGGGCACCAGCCAAAATCTTGCCTAGGGCATCATATTGGTTAGGGACGGCTCTGTTCACATTAATGAATAATAAATAAATAAAATATATATGATACATACAGAAAGGTTATATCTACAGTCAAACCACACTGGAAATGCCCAAATCCATCCGATCTTGGAAGCTAAGCAGTGTCAGGACTGATCAGTACCAGGGAGGGGGACCACCTGGGAATATCAGGTACTGTACTACCGAATGTAAGTACAATAAGTTACTAATATAAAAAATATCACATCACCAGATATCACAATATCACTAATCAATACTAATAATAGATTTTAACACCAGTATTACTATCATCTTTCATATATATTTTTATATATATTTTTATATATATACTTTTTTATTTGTATTATTATTTTTCATATTATTTTTACTCACTTGGTTATATATATACAATTCACTTAAATATAAGCACTGAATAAATATATGTAACTTATATATATTTATGTTTCTTTATAGTAGTATTATAATTGTATCACGCAATACACACTCTGATTAGTCACCAACATCCACATAGTAACTTTCAAAATCGCTATTAATATTTAAATAATTATCTTATATGTTATTATTGCTACTCCTTATATATCACTATGGGATATATTCAATTGAAGTCGGATCCATTCTAACATTTATTTGTCGGAATGGATCCGACTTGGGCTATTCAATGTCATCTCAATTCGACTTTTAAAAAAGTCGAATTGAGATGCAGGAGCTAGACGGTGGAGAGCCACGGGCAGACTAGGGAGAGCAGCGCTACTGTCC